>NC_035438.2:78482420-79122420 GCF_002127325.2 Helianthus annuus
AAGTCGATATCACGACTTGGCGGTAATCCAGGAAGATCATCAGGGAACACCTGAGGAAATTCACGGATCACGGGAACATCTTTGACTTCTGCCTTCCTTTTCTTTTCCTTCTCCGCTACTACAATGTTGGCCAAGAAAGCTCTGTATTCCTTGCGGAGATACTTACCAGCTTGGACACACGACATGAGCTTGAGACCTTTTGAACAGTTTCGCCATAGACGCATAGTAAATCACCATTCGCAAGGGAGAATCGAATCATCTTGTCGAAGCACACAACTTCAGCATGTTTTCGCGAAGAAAGTCCCATGCCTACTATGATGTCAAAACTTCCGAGTTGCATCGGGATGAGGTCGATTGGAAGATGTGATTGTTGAGCTCGAGGGTACAATCACGAAGAACAGATTAACGGCGACAATTCTTCCAGTAGCGACTTCAACTTCGAATGACGAGGGCAAATAAGAGCGTTTACGACTAAGGAGCTCTCGAATTCAAACGACACAAAGCAGTTATCGGCTCCAGTATCAAACAAACACGATGCATAAATATCATTCACAAGGAACGTACCATTAACCACGTTATTGTCAGCCTGGGCTTGACGAGCAATGAAGTTGGAGGTTCTGGCGCGTGCCTGCTTGTTTGCTGCTGCTGAGGCTGCTGCTGCTGCTGGGGCTCTTGCTTCACAACCCTGTTTGGGCACATGTTTGCAAAGTGGTTAGCATCAACCACATGCAAAGCAGGCTCGAGCATTGATCGCGGGTGCTTGAGCCGCGTGTTGGCCTTGCGGGGCTGGGAGTAGAGCTTGATGAGCAGTGGCAGGAGCTGCGGTGTTACGGGACCAAGCGACAGTTGGCAGTGAAATCACCGTACAAATTACAATGAGCGCAGAAACGACTGGCAAGACCCACGGATGATGATATGAGCATGTCGGGCAGAGCGGGTGGGGACTCTTGTATGCACGCTTTGCTGGCGGCGCTTGAGTAACCGGTGCTGTAGATGGGAGACTGCTGCTGAGCCGGTACGGCTTACAGAGAGCAGCAGTGGTAGTGACAGTACAGTTCTTGTTGCTAGAGCTGCTGTTGTTGTGTTTCTTCTTGCGGCGTGATGACTTGGACGGTTGAGCTAGTGCAGTGTCGGTGTTGGTGCGGTACCTTGATGCAGAGACTTGGAGGGCTTATCCCAGAAACCAGCTTTTACTCGCTTGTTGTTGATCTCGGCGGCAAGCAAGTAAGTCTCTTCAATTGACGAGGTCTTCGCGGCGTGAACAAAATCGGCAACACAATCGGGTAGAGCTCGAATGTACTTCTTGATCTATCTCTGGCATCTTGACTTGGTCGGACAGATAATGCTGAGCTGCTTAAAGCGAGCAGTCAGGCAGCGTTGTCTCCATCCTTCTGCTCAATGTTCCAAAACTCGTCCTCCAGCTTTTGGCATTCATGGGGGCATAATTCATCCGTCATAATGGCTTTCAGCTCTTCCCAAGTCAGCTTAATAAGCTGCATCATTCCCGCGTTTGTTTCGTTCGGCCGTCCACCAGTCTAGAGCTCGGGACTGGAAGACGCCGGTTGCGTTTAGGGTACGAAGATTTTCTAGACAACCGATTTGGGCGCAGAGTGACTTCGACGGAATCAAACCATTGAAACATAGCTGTTGGGCCATCTTCTCCGGTGAATTCCTTTGGTCCGCATGCCTTGAAGTTTGAAGCTGAAAACAGTCTTGGCAGCATCTTTGGGAGCTTCGATTCTCGACTCCTCAGATGATTTGCTGACGTTCTCATACACTTCGCTCACAGCCTTTGCTACTTGCTTGGCGATGATAGCAGCAAGACGTTTGTCTCTCTTTCTTGACGAGTAAGTGGGGTTCGGTGTCCAGATGACGACATTGTCTGCAACAGACATCTTCCGTAGGTCTCAGACACATCAAAATCGAATCTCACTCACACGTCTACTACTTACTAAAGCTAGGAACACGTTGAAGCACATATCACATAAACACATAGGCACATAATCACAGATTCACGTAGTCACAGAAGCACATAAGCACGTAGGCGCGTAGGGCACAGAAACACATAAACACAGAAGCACATACGCATTTCAATCACAGAGGCCGTCAGAATACAGAAACCTATCATTTAAAGCTCGCGATCGATTGCGTATAGTATAATCGAATAGTTATAGTTATTATAGGCGTATAGCATAATGTCGTTTCAGATTTGCAGCGACCTGTTAGTGTGTTTTGAGATAGAAAGAGCAATGCGGGTTTGTGTGTGTCGATCGAAGTGAGAGCAAAAATCGAATAAAGATCAAAATTAATCACATAATCAAAAAATCAAAGAGTCATCAGAGTCTAGCAGTTGCGGGCTCAGAATCGAAACTTGCAAAAATCGAGAAATAGATTGTCTTGCGGCTATTAGACATTGACTACCCAAAGCAATTCGACTATTCTCAAAGACTTGTCATCACACTTCGACCTTCAGGATAGGGCCTCTGCCTCGATTCTTGGGCATTCGGCACACATCCCGTTAGTCGTATGTGAGTTCAGGTCGTTGGAGTCCGTCGAGACTTTGGTGAGAGTTTCAGGTAAAATCTATGGACAAGCTGTCAAGGTTAGGGTTTCACCCCTGGCTTGACAACTTCCCTTGATTTTAGTAAAATAGAGAGATTATTCATCAAAATATGGATTTCACTCCTTTGATTTGGTATAATTCTCCCGTTGAACAAACTTCGTTGTTGAAAAGATGAAGAAATCATTGATATGTTGATAAAACAACATTGATCAAGCAATTTAGTCGAGAGTTTGCGCGTTTTCACACCTAATCTTGGCTAAATCGCTTCTCATTATTGAAAATTTCGAGTGCGATGATAGTGTAGTGCAAGCGAGAATAGCGGGAGATAGCATGTATGCTCGGTCTGTTGGTTTCCTAACTATGTCTAGGTCTCTAAGACATCGACCTGGGACTAGGTCGAGTCTTCCTAATTCCCTATAGTTATGGCTTCTGATACCAACTGGTCATACCCCAACCGATGACGGAATCATCGGGGCATGGCACTGACGGAAACAGATTGTCCAGAAGTTTCCATAACATTTATCATTACTAAATTCAATTTAAATAATTGTAACACCTCGAATTTTTTTGTGTCCAATGATGTGTTAACACGTGTCACTTGTTTACACGTGGCATCTATAATAAATAAAGGGACTAATTTTGACAAACCTTGAAAGTAATAAATTCGAGGTTTATAAATGTCAACAAGGGTAATATACTGTATAGTATCCCTAAATAATGCTAAACCTTCAAACGAATAAATTATAGATCGTACAAAAACAAAACGCGGAAGAAAGTGAGAGATTACAAACTACAGGGGTTAACTGTGTCAACATGTTTAATAATACCTCTGAGTGACCCTTTAACGTTCCAAAGACTTTGTAACGGTATTATACCCTCACTAAAATAATATATATAATTTCGCGAAGTTTCGATATTGAAACGAGAAAGTTACGATCGAATTCGTAGAAGAAGGGTTAAAAGCGTCAACAGTGAAAGTTAAGGCTTTCCAATATAATTAATAAATAAACCGGGGACTTAATAAGCGGGGTAAATAACACGAGGCCCTATCGGTAAATAACCGAGGGCCAAACCGCAAAGTTACCCCTCAAAACCGAAAGGTCAGGCGAATCATTACGAAAGATTTCGTTATTAATTATAAGATTCTGGTAATCATTTCAAAAGAATTAAAAAATCAGAAAATAAAGCCTCTCGCGACCCGCGTTGAATAACCGGTTAAGTGTAGGCGGGCCGCGAGCCTCCTGTAAATTCGTTTCTGACATTTAGATTTAGGCGACCCGCGTAAAGGGAAGCCTGAATCCCATGCGGGCCGCATTAGACGCCCCAGATGCAGAAAGTTGATGCTTTTCTTGACTTTTGAGCATAGTGAACGATCAACCCCAATAAATGAGGTATGGGACCCCCTACTCGACCCATATCACTAGGGGACATCTACTTACCATCATGGTCAGTTGGGTTGTTATTTAGTGAGCTAGAGGCTTAGTTCCACTATAAATAGATGCTTGGCTCATAAATACACACAACACAAAAACACACTATCTGATCATTCTAAGAAAGCTCCCAAGCATTCTTCTCTCTCCATATTCAAGTACTAACATCTGTAAGTTACCTTGATCATCCATAGTTTCAGTTTATGCTTAGTTTAGCTAAAAACCAAACCGTCGTAACTACGGTTTGACTTTACAATAAATCAGTAATGTTCAGTCTTATGACGAATAAAAAAATGGTTATGAGTTGGTATTTATGTGGGTAATAAACCTCTAAAATGGTTCCCCCAGATCACCACTCTAACTATGTCAAATGTCGAGTCAAACGTGCGGTTAAAAAGTCAACAGAAAGCTATTTAGCGATTTATGCATAATCTGTAATGTATATGTTATGGAACATGTTTTGATAATCATAAACATGATAATAAGTATATAAACATGTTTTGCGCTCGTTTGAATCGATCATTTGCTATATTGAACCGGTTCGGAGCCGAAAGTCGCAAAAGTTTGACTTTTGCTTTGACTTCAGTTCTGACCCGTTTTAGTGAGGTATAAATATACCTTAGGACTCTCTAGGACCAGGTCACATGTTGGTATACGCCTCTGTGGTCGGTTCATGAGTTATCCGAGTCTTTTACGTATTTCCGTCATTCGCCTAAAAGTTGACCGTAACGGCCTTTTAAAATTAAAACGAGTATTTCGGACACGTGAACGACCAAAACCTTGCTTGTTAAATTATAAGCATGTCCTTAAAGTTTCACGTCAATCCGAGGCCTAGAATGAGAGTTATGCTAAAAGGCGCACTTTTAAGAAAGTTTGTAATTAACGGCGCAATTAGCATAACGCCCATCTAACCCAAGTTTTTCGTCACCAAAACTTTTACCCACTGTGGTAAAATAATATTTTGGGAATTTTAAAGATTTTTAATAATTTTTACCTTGCTCATAACCTGCGGTTATGGCTACGGTTCGGTAAAATACCGAATATGCCCTTTTTGGCCAAAACGGGAGTTCTACCAAGGTCTTTTTGACCCGATTCCAGTTGCTACTTGGTTTTAAATAATAAATAAAGTATTTTAAGCTTATAAGCTGTTCGGGAAACTCAGATTTCCTGTAGAACTCGAAAAGCCCTTTTTAAAGTCTTTAAAATGACCGAAAAGCCCCTACGGGGCATAATATTAACTTAAACTCGTTACGGGCATTACGGAAGGTATCCTACGGATACCAAAATACTTTTAAGGCATATTGACTTAGGAAATAAGCGTAGGACACTTATGGTTAACCGTTTCGCCTATTTGCGCACACGGTACGGCCCATGGAACTAGTTTTCGTGCAATAGCCGATATGGATCAAATTATATTATTTGAACCCCAAAATCCAGAGTATGAACTATAAAACCATATAAAACAAGTCACTGAACTTGTTGGGTCCAAATCATACTCCATTCTCGGTTTTCGCCTTTTCGTGCGAATTAACCATATCTATATATCGGAATCAACCGGTTTAAGCTACGGCTAATACAAGGACCGTTAGGATTCTAAGAGGTTAATTAAAACCTTCGTTCCAGATTAGGAGCCCCAGTAAAAGCTATCGTTGACTTGATCTAAATTAAGGATTTATACTTGCAAAGGTAAATACTTTAACTTATTTTCCCCTATATGGGCTTGGGTTACGGTATATTAATACCGCTTGATTGAGCATTATATAATTCCATCGCTTAGGTGGTTAATTGATTAAATATGATCGGCTCATTTAAACAGTTTTGTTGCTTATAAGCCTTTGGGGGGTTTAATGACCGTTGTCCCGGATATCCTTGGCATCATTTTATGAAATGGCCACGACCATCGACATCCCGGTGTAGGCGTACACCCGGTATAAAGTGTCGACATTAAAATTAAAAGACGTAGCCGTTGGTTTTTATACTACGGTTTTACGCAAACGTGGTGTGTCTATAAATCTTTAACCCGGCACGACCCGGGCTACTGAACGCATAAAAGAACATGTAAAACGTTCACAAGATCATTATGAATTTTCCCAAGTTATAAAAGAGTTTGTGCCTTGTGCATTCAAATCAATTTTTAATAAACATTTTCAAATGTGTCAGTTGAATGTATTTACCAGTGTAAACTGACGTATTTTCCCCAAAAAGATTAAGTGCAGGTACCTAAACGTAATTGGCTGGTATTAGCTCCCTAGCGTCGGGATAAGCCTCGCAAGCTTGATTGCAGTATCTGATGGAACAATACTTTATGTTTATTTACGATCCACTGTGGATATATCCAACCCCTGTAATACATTTTGATATTACAATCAGAGGTTGAAGTTTATATATTTATCTTATGCTTCCGCTGTGCATTATATAATTGTGTGGTTTGACTATATTGTTGCCAACATCGTCACGGTAATCCCCCACCGGGCCCACCGGTGAGACACGTGGAAATCGGGTGTGACAGGTTGGTATCAGAGCCAACATTGAGTGAATTAAACACTATCCTATTGTGTTTAATCTCAGTGACACAATTGCACATACTTGAGTCTAGACAATAACTTAGGACAAATTCGGATTATTACTCCTTTTTGTCTTTATTTTCGATTGATTTTTAATAAGTTTGGAGCAGGAAAATGCCACCTGTTATATTCCGAGGAAGAGGAAGGGGACGTAGAGGCCGAGGAGAAATCGTGACACATCACGATCAAGAAGCTGGACCATCTGGTACAAGACATCCTTCGATGACACGGAGCGAAGAGCCACAACGACGAAGAGATCTTTACGAACCCGCGAGGCATTCCACTTCGCACAGCTCGACGCCATCCTACCGGCACTCCTTTGGGCCAGATTCAGAAAATGATCCCAATAACCCACAACCTTCCTTCATACCTCTACAACGTTCGGTTTCGCACCGGAATTATGACGACCCTACTCCATACTACATAGGTCAGTTTAATCCGGCTGACTACATACAGGAACCTTCAGGCTTTGTTCCACTAGGGCCACAAGACCATTTTTCTGAAGATCCCATGGAGGAAGATGAGGATCCTACTGAACCAGCTCGTGGTACGCCCACGCATCCGATAGAAGTTTCTGATGGGTCATCCTTCTATGGAACGCCCTATCAAGGACCAGACAGTTTCCAAGCGATGTTTGACCGACATGAGTGGTACTACACACCACCTCAACAGACATCACAACAACCGAGACATCCGCAGGATCCCTCTGAGGATTCACGCTTTGAGGCAGTTACGCCACCACCTCCGCCACCGGCACAACCAGTAATACCTGATCCGCCGAGGCGTAGGAGGACAAATGCTCGTATGTCTACACGAGGAGGAGGGGGTATCCACTTCAGCACTCCTCGACATTCTAGTAGTAGCCACTATCCGCCGCTACAAGAAGAAGGACCTTCAAGTCCTATACAGGAGGCGAACTCCGCACCAGCTGCACGAAATTCGCCACCATTTGGGTATGACCAACCCATACCTGCTTATACGGGTCCGACGGCTTACAACCCGTTCGAACCGTCACAAGCACAATACAACTACGGCTATGAGCGCGACCCATATGTGGTGTCGGCAAGATATAATGCGCGCTACCCTGACGGAGCACATGGAAACATGGGGCCACCGGATTACTCAGCTCATGGGTATCCAATACCTCCCAGACCTCCAGTACCGCATCAAGCGCCACAACCACGATTCTCTCCTCCGGAACAGGAAGAAATACTCCATCGACTAGATCGTGTGGAGAGAGAGTTCGAGGAAGAAAAGAAAAGCCACCGAGGATTTCTCAAAGGCTTGGCGAATCTACTAAAGGGCAAAAAGAAGAAACGTGACCATTAGCCCTTAATAGTTGTACGAAAGTAATTGCTAATTTAAAATAAGTCCCTATGTGGACAACTTATCATATTTCAGTCCCTACGTGGACTTATCTTTAGTCCTTGCATGGACATCTATCTTGTATTAGTCCCTGCGTGGACTTGTCACTTATTTTAAAACCTCTCTGGAGGTATGTACTATTTGAAAGACCCGTTTAGGGCAATATGTAACTGTATTTGTGATTTTTGGAATGTATGTTAAGAGTTTTGTTTTAATATATATAAAATAAATCAAAACCATTCCTTTTATATTGATCTGCCTAAATAAAGAATCTTAAAAGGTGAAACCTAGCTTGGGGTCTTTTAAGATCTGGTCAAGATGGTACGACCTAACTGAAAAGATTCTGATTCCCTGTTAACCTCTGTACGCATGTTAACATTCATGGCAGATGTGATTCGTTATAATCACGCACGTCATTCTTATACAATAATCCTTTAAGGATTTCAAAACCCAACTAAATGATTTATAAATCGCGGGTTAAATCACCAATAAAGGTGACCAAAATTATAAAGACATCCATTAGTGATGCAGTGCCTACGGGCCAGTATTATAAAGACATCCATTAGTGATGCATTGCCTACGGGCCAACATATTAAAACATCCATTAGTGATGCAGTGCCTACGGGCCAGTATTATAAAGACATCCATTAGTGATGCATTGCCTACGGGCCAACATATTAAAACATCCATTAGTGATGCAGTGCCTACGGGCCAGTATTATAAAGACATCCATTAGTGATGCATTGCCTACGGGCCAACCTATTAAAACATCCATTAGTGATGCAATGCCTACGGGCCAGTATTATTAAAACATCCATTAGTGATGTAGTGCCTACGGGCCAATATTATTAAAACATCCGTTAGTGGTGTAGTGCCTACGGGCCAGTACTATAAAACATCCATTTAGTGATGTAGTGCCTACGGGCCAACTATATATAAACATCCATTAGAGGTGTAGTGCCTATGGGCTATAATAATTGTCTTATAAAGACAAAAGGCAGTGGTAGTCTATGACTCTCTGTCAAGAAGAGATAAAAGAACTACGGTTCAATTCTCTATGCCTTGGATTCTCTGAAATCTCGGCTAACATTATAAAACATCATCATGATTAGGCTTTATGCCGCCAATACTATTTATATAGTTAAAATAGGATATATTCAAATCCTAATATTTAATGAAATAAAAGTTAACCAAATATGGTCTCTGTACCATGGTTGACAAATTGTCATAAAAGACAATCATATTGTAACACCTCGAAAAATTTCGTCCAATAATGTCTTGACACGTGTCATAAGGTTCCGGTATGTGAAAACATACCTTAGAGGGACTAAAAGTGACAAACAGTGAAAACTATGGAACATAAGGGTCCAAAGTGTCAACAATGGATAAATAGGCTCTATGATAACCCTACATAATGTTTATAACCTTAAACGGATGGTTCATGGATCATACGACGCGGAAATTGCACAAAAGTGAAGTATTGCAAACTATAGGGGCCAAAAGTGTCAACATGTTTAATTTATACCTCTGAGTGAACTTTTGGCAGACCCGAAGCTTCGTAAAGCTAAAATATACTCACTAGAATATGTGGTAAAAATTTCATGAAGTTTCGTCATCATATGAGAAAGTTATGGCCAAAACCGTAACTATAGGGGCTAAAAGTGTCAACATGTTGAATTTATACCTCTGAGTGATCTTTTGGCAGACCCGAAGGTTTGTAAAACTAAAATATACTCACTAGAATATGTGGTAAAAATTTCATGAAGTTTCGTTATCATATGAGAAAGTTATGGCCAAAACCGTACTTGAGGGGTTAAAAGCGTCAACGTCAAATTTTATGGCTTTTCGGGCGAGCGCAAAGTTAAACGAGGACATTACCATGTTGGTAAATGTCCAAGGGTTCTTAAAAACCAGATTCGGGGGTTTACGAGTCAAGATTCATGGCCAAATCATCGCAACCAAAGTACAGGGACCAAAACTGCAACAAATGGGCAAACTTTGGAGCTGCCAATAAACCCAGGTGCAGAATCCGCGAACAGCAGCGATTTGGGTCCGAAATTAAGTGGGTAACAGCTGTTTTCACCTCCCAAAAGCTCCAATAACATTGCATGCATGCCTAGGCCACAGTAACCCCTTGCAAACATCAACAATTCAGCTTTAAATCTGATCCAAAGCTCATTTTACTAAACACTTGTGTTGTGAACAAGAACTTCCAAACTTGCAAAAGCTCTCAAGCATCTCTGAAGCATTTCTGGACATCAAGGCCGATTTCTAGTGTTAGCTTAACATCAATAGGACCTTGGTAAGCTTCTAATTCGATCTCCAATCCGTTCTTGCTTTGATTATTGCTAAAAGTCAAACTGTTTGTTCATAAGCTTTGACTTTCTGATTAAACAAGTTTCAATCAGTCATTTCTCGAATTGAAACCTGATATATGTTGGTATTTATGTGGGAAACAAACCCTCTAAAGGGTATTATCTGAATCCCACTACATGCATGCTAATTGTCGAGTCAAACGTGATTCTAAAAAGTCAACAGAAGTGATTTTTGAGAAAAATAGCTTAAATGGTAAAATAAATGACATGCAATCTGTTTGATCTTCATAGATAGCTTTATTATGAATATAAGAATGTATTTTACCACGATCAACTCGACAATCTATAGTATAAATACGAATCGGAGCCGAAAGTCCTATAAAACGACTAATTCGTAGACTATCGATTCGGATTCGTACATGCATGTTTGAGATCTGTATTGGAGAGTATTTTTGACCATTTTTATTTTGGTAAAACTTTCTGGAATTTTTGTTGATTAAGTCTATGCTTAGCCGATTCGAATGCATGTTTCCGATTTATGCATAAAGTTGACTATTTTGCCCTTTTTGATATAAAACGTGATTTTTGGAAAAGTGAAAGAGTAGAAATCTTTATTTCTAATATATAAACTTGCACCGAAAATTTCGGATCAGTTGGTGGTCCAGATTTTGAGTTATGGCCATTAGCGTAAAACTATGTTCTTAATTTACATAAACGGCCCTTTTCGCGTATAACCTATTTCTGGCCACGTTTTGATGCAAAACTTTTTACCAACTGATGTATTATAATATTCTGGGAATTTTGATGATTTTTAATTAATTTTTGGCTGAACGGATCCTAGATCGCCTAGTTATTTCGGGTTATGTCGGTTTTGACCGTTTAAGCCATAAAATGAGTTTTACACATCCTTTTGACCCGAAACCTTTTTCTACTGATTTCAAATGTTAAATAAATTATTATGAGCCTTCTGGAAATATAAAAATCTCAGCTTTCATATATAAACCCGGAAACGGCTCTAAATCGCATATTTAGCGTTTTAAGCGCATAGTAAGCGTTATACTTGTTTTAAACATGTAAGACTTATACCTACTGATGTAATTAGCATATTTTCATATAATAACAGTAAGTATAAGTATATGATCTCAGATTTCCAGTTTTGGCATTTTTAGCCCTTGTGAATTTACTAAAATACCCCTACGGTGCATAGTTTGATTTTAAATGATAAATTTGATATATGGGTCATACCCTACTGTTATAATATGTTAAATGAGGTATATTTACTGTATGAACCAGACCCGAAACTCAGATTTCTAATTTGACTCTTTTATAATCCTTTAAAAAGACCAAAATGCCCTTCTAAGGCATAAATTGAGTTTAAAATTATTCCGGGCAATATAGAACATAACTTACTGATATTATATCATAATTAAAGCATATTATATCAGGGAACTTGCATTTGAATCATTTGTCTACCCGTATCGCCCTTTTCGCGTTCGGTTCGGTTTACGTAACTAGTTTGCGTAAATTGACCGAAACGGGTCAAACGATATCATTTTTATTTCAAAATCCAGAATGTATTTAGTATACCCATATTATACAAGTATTCAAACTTGTCGGGTCTAAATCACATTCTATCCGGTCTTTCGCTTAATCGTGCGTAAACCGTATCATTCTTAAAACTAACCGGTCAAAGCTTAGGCTTAAATAAAAGGCCCGTTAGGAATCTAATAGGTTAATTATAAACCTTTGTTCCAGATTAGGAGGCCCAGTAAAAGCTACCACACTTACCGTTTGTGTTACATACTTGCTCAGGTAAATACATTTTGACTTATTTTCCCTATACGGGCTTGGGGTACGGTATTTAAAATACCGCTTGATCGGGCGCACAAGTCCTGCTCCTTATGGGTGTACAGTCTTGAATAGCTTGTGCGACTTCGTTTAAACAGTCTTGTCTTACTTTAGGCTTTGGGGGGTTATTGACCGTGTCCCGGATATCCTTGGCATTATCTTACGAGATGGCCACGACCAGAGCACGGGGTGTAGGCGTACACTCGGCGTGTATAACTCTTTAATGTGGTGTGTCATTTAATTCTTAGCCCGGACAGCAGATCCCGGGCCACCAAAGATACGAGTGCATGTAAATCGTTCACAAGTTTATATTATATAATTATCCCAAGTTAATAAAAATATTTATGCCTTGTGCATTTAAATCAATTTTCAATCATTTTCAAAATGAGTCAGTCGATTTGTATTTACCAGTGTAAACTGACGTATTTTTCCCAAAAGGTTAAGTGCAGGTACTATACGAAAATAGGCTGGCTGTTTCCTAAGAGCGTCCACTATAGTCTCGCAAGCTCGGACGACAAATATCTGTTGAACAATATTTTATCTTATTTTATTTGATCCGCCTGTGGATCCGTTTCAACTACTGTGATATTTATTATTGCAATTTATTTAAAAGTTGAAATGTATCTATTCTGCTTCCGCTGTGCATTATTATATTGTGTTGATTGTCTATGACGATGCCAACTACGTCACTGTACCCCACACCGGGCCCACCGGTGACACGTGGAAATCGGGGTGTGACAGGTTGGTATCAGAGCCAACGCTGAGTGAATTAAACACTATCCTAATGTGTTTAATCTCAGTTACACAATTGCACATTCCTCGATTTTCGAGTCTAGACAAAGAACTTAGGAAATGTTCAACATTTCGTTTATTTTATTTTAATCTCATTATTTGCTTTGTCTTATATATTTGTTGTGCAACTTGTTTAATTTTTGACAGGATCATTATGCCGCCACGAATGAGAGGTCGAGGAGGATTCGCTACATCGCACGACCATGAGGCAGGACCCTCACACAGACGAGCTCCGTCAGCTACGCACCACACTGCAGCCAATGATCTTTGGGGATCATTCGCCGAGCCGGCTAGACACTCGGTGTCTATGAGCACTTCGCCATCACTACCCCAATCATTTGGGCCCCACTCGGAGAATGGGCCCCATGGTTCTCATGGATCTTACATACCGCTCCATCAGTCACCTCACCAGTACCCAGCACCAGTTTACCAGGGTCTGTATAACCCTGATGCTTTTGTGGATGAGCCAGTGGGTCATAACCCACTAGGACCGGAGGACCACTTTCCTGGTGATCACGAGATGGAAGTTGATGAAGACACGGACCCTTCACTGCCACCGTCAGGTACGCCCAACCATCCCATCGAGATATCGGATGGGTCGCCATTTAGGGGATCACCCTACAATGGTGTGGACAGCTTTCAGGAGAGATTTAAGCAGTACGATTGGTATTACACCCCCAGCCGCCACAACTCTCCGATGCTCCAGTCTCGCCATGGTTCGCCGGTGCACTCGCAGCACCACTCTCAGCAGCAGCAGCTTCAGCAGCAGCCGCCTCTACAGCAGGACCTATCTGAGGCCCTATGGCGTGACGTGATCACTCCGTCACCACCGCCGCCACCAGTTTTACCTCCTCCGCCTCAGAGGCCAAGGAGGAATGCGCGCATGTCTACGCGCGGAGGGATTCGCATAGGCACCCCTCCACATGTTGGTAGCAGCCGCTACACGCCTCTTCCCGAGGAGTCCGAGACGGGGGAGTCTCAGCATCCCGTATCGGAGGTCACTTCAGTACCGATCCCGCCTCTGCCGCCGCAGAACTATGGAGAGCCGATTCCGGCTTATGCCAGCGCAGCTCAGTTTAACCCGTTCGAGCAGGTTTTCCCTCAGGGTTATGATTACACAGGAGACCCTTATTGGCAAGCTGTGAACTACAGCTCACTCCCACCTAGTGGTCCATTTGGAGACACTTGGACTGCTGGGCAGTCTACTTTTGGTTACCCTCCGGGTTACCAGCAGCCACAGCCGCCGCAGCCGCAGCAGTACCAGCCACCGTCGCCGGCGCCTATGATGTCGCCGCCGCAGGTTCAAGAAATCCTGCATGGGATTAACAGCATGCGACGTGAGTTGCAACACGAGATGCGAGCTGATCGCCGACGCAACAGTGGTATGTTCAAGAAGGTGTTTGACTTACTCAAGGGTAAGAGTAAGAAGGATCATTGAATCCTTTGATTGTTATCTCATTACTCATGTCCCTGCGTGGACATCTATTCCTGTACTCTACCCCTGCGTGGGTATATTTCCCTTATTCTACCCCTGCGAGGGTATGTCATCCTGTTAACCCCTGCGTGGGTTTGTTTATTTCATTTGTTGTTGTTGTTAGTTGTTTAGCCCCTGCGCGGGCATGTTATTCGTGATGTTTGAATTAAAGTCCCGTTTAGGGCAAAGATGTACTAGTACTTTATTTGGGATTTGAAATGGTTAATTGGAATTTCTCATTTTATTTATATGCATGAATATAATATTTAAATAATGGAAAATATCAATTTTTATTTGATTTGCCATTCATAAGAATCTTAGTAAGGTATAACCTAGCTTGAATGTCTTATTAACAGGCCTGGCCCTGATGGTAAAACCTGGTTGAAAAGATTCCACTCCCTGTTGACATCTGAAAACATGTTAACATTCCTGGCTAAGCGTGATCGGTAGAATCACACAAGCCACCCTTTTTAATAAATTATCTACAGATTTTATCTGTATACAAGTCTATTAATGAATTGATACCTATGGGTTATGACTATGTCATATAGTGACAGTTGTGGTTTATGACTCTCTGTCTAGTAAAGGATTATTTGTTTCATTATACAATTTATAATCCTGTAAAAATCTAAATTTATAATTTAGTAATTGTCCATGTGACTAGGCCTATGGTGCCAATATATATATTTTCATTCCTTGATTGCTAATAAGAGCCTGAATGAAATTTATTAAATTAACTGCTAAGGTTCTTGATACCATGGTTAATAAATCGTTTAGAACGATGATACTGTTAGGTTCTAAATAGACCTTGTCCTTTATTGTAGCTTAAAGCTACAATGGCCAAATCAGAGGAGACCAACAGTCATTCTGGGGAACACTCAGATAATGCAAAGATTCACGTTACCGGTGCAGAGTTGCAAGCACTGATAGATAACGCTGTTGCCAAAGCTATGGATAGGCAATTCAGGGAATCTAGTGGTACTCGGAGTAGGACCCGAACAGAACCGCACGCAAAGCCCAAGACTCATTATGAGGCTCATAGTAAGCCACCTTCTAAAAAGAGTGAGCCGAAGAAAGCTGAGGATGATAATCACTCCTCCAACCACAGCAGCATCCCAAAGCAAGAAGTTAAGATGAACCATGATACGCACAGCAGGTCCTGTACGTACAAATACTTCGTATCTTGCAAGCCCAGAGATTTCACTGGGGAAAAGGGAGCCGTCGATTGTATGACATGGATTGATGAGATGGAACATGTGGTCGATATCAGCGGGTGTGCTGATAGGGATGTTGTGAAGTACGCGTCCCAGTTGTTCAAGGGAGACGCGTTAGCATGGTGGAAGTCGCTTCTACAAGCTACTGGAAAGACCGCTCTGTATAACATGACATGGGATCAGTTTGTAGCACTGATCAAGGAGAATTTCTGTCCGCAGCATGAGGTCGAGAGAATTGAATCGGATTTTGTGTCTCTAGTTATGAAGAATCTCGATTGTCAAGCGTATCTTACTACGTTCAACACCTTATCCCGGTTAGTGCCTTATCTGGTGACCCCGGAGACGCGTAGGATTGCTCGATTTATTGGGGGTCTGGCACCGGAGATAAAGGCAAGCGTCAAGGCTTCAAGGCCTACTACATTTAGATCAGTAGCTGATCTATCCCTTTCCCTCACTCAAGATGTCGTCAGACTAAGAGCTATGAAGAGCTCGGAGGAAAACAAAAGGAAACGTGAGGATGACACCTCACGAAGATCTGAGAAACGACACAAGGGAAACAACGACCATAGGAAAGGGTCGGGGTTCAAGAAAGGGGATCAGTCGGGTGAGAAACCCAAATGCAAGGTTTGTAAGAGGCATCATTTTGGGAGATGCAGGCAGGAGTCTAAGTCACAGTCTTTCGAGAAACGTTGTGGGATCTCCAAGTCCACAGATCATAAAGCTGTGGATTGCAAGAAAATGAAGGATGCAACTTGTTTCGGTTGCAACGAGAAAGGGCATATCCGGCCAAATTGCCCAAAGAATGCGAGGAAGGCAGATGAAGGAAAGAAGACTAATGCGAGAGTCTTCAGAATGGACGCCAAGGAGGCAGTTCTTGACGACAATGTCATTACAGGTACGTTTCTTGTAAATGATGTTTTTGCTAGAGTCTTGTTTGATTCAGGAGCTGATAAGTCGTTTGTAGATAATAAGTTTTGTAAATTGTTGAACCTTCCTGTTAAAACCTTAAGTGTGAAATATGAGGTGGAATTAGCCGATGGAACCATAGAAACCGCCTCGACTGTTCTAGATGGATGTGTTATATCCATTAGGAATCATTCTTTCCCGTTATCCTTGCTTCCTTTTAAGCTAGCTGGATTCGACATAGTGATAGGCATGGATTGGTTGTCGAGTAACCAAGCCCAGATTCTGTGCAATAGAAAGCAGGTGATAGTGAAGACTCCGTCTGGTGAGTCACTTACTATTCAAGGAGATACCCATCATGGATTGCCGGAGCAAGTGTCCATGCCCAAGGCATCCAGATGCATGCAGAAAGGATGTGTCATTTATATGGCACAAGTTACCATTGATGAGCCGAAGCCGAAGATTGAAGATATTCCTGTTATTTCGGAATATCCTGAGATTTTCCCTGAAGAGCTACCTGGTTTGCCACCAGATAGGCAAGTAGAGTTTCGGATAGATATCATACCAGGCGCTGCACCTGTAGCAAGAGCACCATACAGATTGGCACCAACGGAGATGAAGGAGTTGAGGACGCAGTTGGATGATTTATTAGCTAAGGGTTTTATCAGACCTAGCTCATCCCCTTGGGGAGCGCCAATCTTGTTCGTTAAGAAGAAGGATGGTTCGATGCGTCTGTGCATCGATTATCGTGAGCTTAATAAGGTCACTATCAAGAATAGGTATCCGTTACCCAGGATCGACGATCTGTTCGATCAGTTGCAAGGAGCAAGCTATTTCTCCAAGATTGACCTAAGGTCAGGTTATCATCAGTTGAAGGTCAAGGATGAAGACGTACACAAGATCGCGTTTAGGACTCGTTATGGACATTACGAGTTCCTAGTGATGCCGTTTGGGCTCACCAACGCACCAGCCGCGTTCATGGATCTCATGAATCGCGTCTGCAAGCCTTATTTAGATAAGTTCGTCATCGTCTTTATTGATGACATCCTTATCTACTCGAAGAGCCAAGCTGACCATGAGAAACACCTTCGTTGTATTCTCAAACTTCTGCATCAAGAGAAGCTTTATGCCAAATTTACGAAGTGTGAATTTTGGCTTCGAGAAGTCCAATTCCTTGGACATGTTGTAAGCGAGCGTGGTATCCAAGTAGATCCCGCTAAAGTAGAAGCAATCATGAACTGGCAAGAGCCGAAGACTCCTACCGAGATTCGCAGTTTCCTGGGATTGGCAGGATATTATAGGCGATTCATTGAGAACTTTTCGAGAATTGCTGCGCCCCTAACATCGCTGACTCGTAAGAAGATTAAGTTTGATTGGGGCCCTAAGCAGCAGGAATCCTTCGACATTCTGAAGAAGAAGTTGAGCAATGCTCCAGTGTTGACATTGCCCGAGGGTATTGAAGAATTTGTGGTGTATTGTGATGCATCACATACTGGCATGGGCTGTGTACTCATGCAGAAAGGCAAAGTCATTGCCTACGCTTCTCGACAGCTCAAAGTGCATGAGAAGAACTACACCACCCACGATTTGGAATTGGGTGCAGTTGTATTTGCTTTAAAGTTATGGAGACATTACTTGTATGGAACCAAGTGCATAATATATTCAGACCACAAGAGTCTTCAGCATCTGTTCAATCAGAAGGAATTGAACATGCGACAAAGGCGATGGATGGAAACCTTAAACGATTATGACTGCGAGATACGATACCATCCAGGCAAGGCAAATGTGGTTGCCGACGCCTTAAGCAGAAAGGAAAGGGTGAAACCGATCAGAATCAATGCCAAGCGCATTGAAATAAGGAATAATTTGAACGAAAGGGTGTTAGCTGCACAGAAGGAAGCTGTGTTGGAAGCTAACTATCCTGCAGAAAAGTTAGGAATAACTGAGGAGCAGTTATCCTACGACAAAGATGGAATGCTACGACTAAACGGACGAATATGGGTTCCAGTCTATGGAGGACTTCGGGATGTTATCCTCCAGGAAGCCCACAGCTCTAAATATTCCGTTCATCCTGGAGCTGATAAGATGTACCAGGATTTGAAAACAAACTACTGGTGGATTGGTTTGAAAAAGTCAGTAGCTGAGCATGTAGCTAAATGCTTGACTTGTGCGCAAGTCAAGGCCGAGCATCAGAAGCCGTCAGGTTTGCTTCAACAACCTGAAATTCCCAAATGGAAGTGGGAAATGGTGACAATGGATTTTATCACCAAGTTGCCGAAGACGAAAAAGGGAAATGATACCATATGGGTCATAGTAGATAGACTAACTAAGTCAGCTCATTTTCTACCCATCAAAGAGACGTATAGCTCAGATATGTTAGCTCAATTATACGTCGATAAGATAGTAGCGCTACATGGTATACCTATATCTATTATCTCCGATAGAGATACTAGATATACGTCGCATTTTTGGAAAAGTTTCCAACAGTCGTTGGGCACTCGTTTGAATTTTAGTACGGCTTATCATCTTCAGACTGATGGTCAGAGTGAGCGTACTATTCAAACTTTGGAAGACATGCTTCGAGCATGTGCGATCGACTTAGGTGGTAGTTGGGATAAGAACCTACCACTGATTGAATTCTCCTACAACAACAGCTACCATTCCAGCATAAAGGCTGCGCCTTTTGAGGCCTTATATGGTAGAAATTGTAGATCGCCCATTTGTTGGGCAGAAGTTGGAGATGTCCAGTTGTCAGGACCAGATATCGTTTTTGAAACGACGGACAAGATCGTGCAGATTCGCGATCGTTTGAAAGCTGTCAGGGATAGGCAGAAAAGTTATGCGGATCCTAAGCGCAAGGATTTTCACTTCGATGTAGGTGATAAAGTATTGCTTAAAGTATCGCCCTGGAAGGGTGTGATGCGATTTGGAAAGAAAGGCAAGCTAAGCCCGAGATACATAGGACCTTTCGAGATAATCGAACGTGTCGGGGCAGTCGCTTATAAGTTAAACTTGCCTGAAGAGCTTATTCATAATGTGTTCCACATCTGTAACTTGAAGAAGTGTTTCGCTGACGAATCACTGGTTATACCGCATACAGATATACACATAGACGAGAGTCTAAAATTTGTGGAAAAACCTTTGTCGATTGAGGATCGACAGGTAAAGAAGCTTCGAAGGAAGCACGTGCCTATTGTTAAGGTCAAGTGGGATGCCCGTAGAGGTCCCGAATACACGTGGGAAGTGGAATCCACGATGAAAGAAAAATATCCCCATTTGTGTGAATAAATCTCGGGGTCGAGATTTCTTTTAAGGGGGTGAGTATGTAACACCTCGAAAAATTTCGTCCAATAATGTCTTGACACGTGTCATAAGGTTCCGGTATGTGAAAACATACTTTAGGAGGACTAAAAGTGACAAACAACGAAAACTATGGAACGTAAAGGTCCAAAGTGTCAACAATGGATAAATAGGCTCTATGATAACCCTACATAATGTTTATAACCTTAAACGGATGGTTCATGGATCATACGACGCGGAAATTGCACAAAAGTGAAGTATTGCAAACTATAGGGGCCAAAAGTGTCAACATGTTTAATTTATACCTCTGAGTGAACTTTTGGCAGACCCGAAGCTTTGAGAAGCTAAAATATACTCACTAGAATGTGTGGTTAAAATTTCATGAAGTTTCGTCAACGTATGAGAAAGTTATGGCCAAAACCGTAACTATAGGGGCTAAAAGTGTCAACATGTTGAATTTATACCTCTGAGTGATCTTTTGGCAGACCCGAAGCTTTGTAAAGCTAAAACATACTCACTAGAATATGTGGTAAAAATTTCATGAAGTTTCGTTATCATATGAGAAAGTTATGGCCAAAACCGTACTTGAGGGGTTAAAAGCGTCAACGTCGAATTTTATGGCTTTTCGGGCGAGCGCAAAGTTAAACGAGGACATTACCATGTTGGTAAATGTCCAAGGGTTCTTAAAAACCAGATTCGGGGGTTTACGAGTCAAGATTCATGGCCAAATCATCGCAACCAAAGTACAGGGACCAAAACTGCAACAAATGGGCAAACTTTGGAGCTGCCAATAAACCCAGGTGCAGAATCCGCGAACAGCAGCGATTTGGGTCCGAATTTAAGTGGGTAACAACTGTTTTCACCTCCCAAAAGCTCCAATAACATTGCATGCATGCCTAGGCCACAGTAACCCCTTGCAAACATCAACAATTCAGCTTTAAATCTGATCCAAAGCTCATTTTACTAAACACTTGTGTTGTGAACAAGAACTTCCAAACTTGCAAAAGCTCTCAAGCATCTCTGGAGCATTTCTGGACATCAAGGCCGATTTCTAGTGTTAGCTTAACATCAATAGGACCTTGGTAAGCTTCTAATTCGATCTCCAATCCGTTCTTGCTTTGATTATTGCTAAAAGTCAAACTGTTTGATCATACACTTTGACTTTCTGATTAAACAAGTTTCAATCAGTCATTTCTCGAATTGAAACCAGATTTATGTTGGTATTTATGTGGGAAACAAACCCTCTAAAGGGTAATATCTGATTCCCACTATATGCATGCTAATTGTCGAGTCAAACGTATTTCTAAAAAGTCAACAGAAGTGATTTTTGCAAAAATAAGCTTGAATGTTAATATATTAGACATGCAATCTGATTGATCATCATAAATAACTTGTAATACATATAAGAATGTGTTTTATCATCATCAACTCGACAATCTATAGTATAAATACGAATCGGAGCCGAAAGTCCTATAAAACGACTAATTCGTAGACTATCGATTCGGATTCGTACATGCATGTTTGAGATCTGTATTGGAGAGTATTTTTGACCATTTTTATTTTGGTAAAACTTTCTGGAATTTTTGTTGATTAAGTCTATGCTTAGCCGATTCGAATGCATGTTTCCGATTTATGCATAAAATTGACTATTTTGCCCTTTTTGATATAAAACGTGATTTTTGGAAAAGTGAAAGAGTAGAGATCTTTATTTCTAATATATAAACTTGCACCGAAAATTTCGGATCAGTTGGTGGTCCAGATTTTGAGTTATGGCCATTAGCGTAAAACTATATTATAAATTTACATAAACGGCCCTTTTCGCGTAGAACCCGTTTCTGGCCACGTTTTGATACGAAACTTTTTACCAACAGATGTAATATAATATTTTGGGATTTTAGATGATTTTTATTTAATTTTTGGCTGATCGTATCTTGGATCGCTTAATTATTTCGGCTTATGTCGGTTTTGACCGTTTTAGCCATAAAATGAGTTTTACACATTCTTTTGACCCGAAACCTTTTCCTACTGATTTTATATGTTAAATAAATTATTTTGAGCCTTCTGGAAATATAAAAATCTCAGCTTTCATATATAAACCCGGAAACGGCTCTAAATCGCATTTTTAGCGTTTTAAGCGCATAGTAAGCATTATACCCGTTTTTAACATATAAGACTTATACCTACTGATGTAAATTGCATATTTTCATATAATAACAGTAAGTATAATATTTTGAACTCAGGTTTCCAGTATTGGCAGTTTTAGCCCTTGTGAAATTACGAAAATACCCCTACGGTGCATAGTTTGGTTTTAAATGATAAATTTGATATATGGGTCATACCCTACTGTTATAACATGTTAAACTAAGTATATTTTCTGTATGGACCAGACCCGAACCTCAGATTTCTAATTTAACTCTTTTACAATCTCTTAAATGACCAAAATGCCCTTCTAAGGCATAAATTGAGTTTAAACTTATTCCGGGCAATATGGAACATAACTTACTGATGTTATATCATATTTAAAGCATATTATATCAGGAAACTTGCATTTGAGTCTTTTGGCTACCCGTAACGCCCTTTTTTGCGTTCGGTTCGGTTTACGTAACTAGTTTGCGTAAATTAACCAAAACGGGTCAAACGATATCATTTTTATTTCAAAATCCAGAATGTATTTAGTATACCCATATTATACAAGTATTCAAACTTGTCGGGTCTAAATCACATTCTATCCGGTCTTTCGCTTAATCGTGCGTAAACCGTATCATTCTTAAAACTAACCGGTCAAAGCTTAGGCTTAAATAAAAGACCCGTTAGGAATCTAATAGGTTAATTATAAACCTTTGTTCCAGATTAGGAGGCCCAGTAAAAGCTACCACACTTACCGTTTGTGTTACATACTTGCTCAGGTAAATACATTTTGACTTATTTTCCCTATACAGGCTTGGGGTACGGTATTTAAAATACCGCTTGATCGGGCGCACAAGTCCTGCGCCTTATGGGTGTACAGTCTTGAATAGCTTGTGCGACTTCGTTTAAACAGTCTTGTCTTACTTTAGGCTTTGGGGGGTTATTGACCATGTCCCGGATATCCTTGGCATTATCTTACGAGATGGCCACGACCAGAGCACGGGGTGTAGGCGTACACTCGGCGTGTATAACTCTTTAATGTGGTGTGTCATTTAATCTTTAGCCCGGACAGCAGATCCCGGGCCACCAAAGATACGAGTGCATGTAATTCGTTCACAAGTTTATATTGCATAATTATCCCAAGTTAATAAAAATATTTATGCCTTGTGCATTTAAATCAATTTTCAATCATTTTCAAAATGAGTCAGTCGATTTGTATTTACCAGTGTAAACTGACGTATTTTTCCCAAAAGGTTAAGTGCAGGTACTATACGAAAATAGGCTGGCTGTTTCCTAAGAGCGTCCACTATAGTCTCGCAAGCTCGGACGACAAATATCTGTTGAACTATTTTTATCTTATTTTATTTGATCCGCCTGTGGATCCGTTTCAACTACTGTGATATTTATTATTGCACTTTATTTAAAGTTGAAATGTATCTATTCTGCTTCCGCTATGCATTGTTATATTGTGTGTTTGTCTATGACGATGCCAACTACGTCACTGTACCCCACACCGGGCCCACAGGTGACACGTGGAAATCGGGGTGTGACACAGTTACACCCATCAATCCACACCATAGCTTCTTGTTTGTAAGAGATAACACACCCCAATATCGTCTTCATCACCTACATCGTCAGAACCTTTGGGTGGCGGCAGCAATCACGGTGCTCCGACGGCGACGACACTTTGAACAGATCCGACGGCGATGGAGCTCCGATCGGGGTTGTATGGTTACTCACCGATTTTGCTCATCAGGACTTTGCCTGCCGTCGTACTATCACCGTCACCACCATTTGGCTTCATTACAGAACGCCGTAAGTTTGGTGAAGGACGGCCGAGCCGTCCCTCCGGCGACCCGAAAAGCAGCAGAGGGTGTTTGGGCGGTGGGTGAAGGGGGGTGGGGTTTGGTGGCAGTGGATGAAGGGGCAGTGGAGTTTGGACCGTTTGGTGGTGGAAGAGAGGAAGAAAGGGTTTTGTGAAGATGTATGAAGCAAGAGTTGCATAGCTTTTTTTTAAGATGAAAGAAGCCATTTGTAGATCTGTTTATAAAAAAACAAACAGTCTTCAAGGCCTTATGTCTGCCCGCCTGCAGACATAGACTCTTTGCAGACGTTTTAAGCAAAAACAAACAGCCCCTAAATGTTATGTGGTTATCAACGTAACGCTTATACGTTCAAACGCTCACTCGCAACTCGATTAAGCGCAACGCAATACTTAACAAACGAGACTAAAGTTGGAAAACTAACGAAACGCAATCTGGCTGTCCGAATGGACATCCAATCGAATGGACTTCCGTCCGGATGACCATCCTCACGGATGACCATCCGACCGGATGGCCATTCGACCGGACAATCCATCTGACACCTCGCCACTCTCCACCGACTTAACTCTCACACTCACACTATAAATAATACCCGTACACCCTCATTTCTCTGATTTGACACTTCCATCCGCTCACACGCTCTCATTCACTCTCAGTCGCGATTCAAGGCTATTTGGTAAGATTTTCTCCTCAAATCTTGTACAATCTTCATCTCTAATCACTTCTACATCATCTTCTTCATCAAAATCACACACAAACACTAACTTTTTCCCTGAAATCACTAATTTAGACCTCTTGAAGGTTGTTTTCACCCATTTTGCTTCGGCAAACTATGGTGGAACACCGTTTGATCGAGATTGGTTCTAGATCTAAAGGATTTCACACTTTTTAACTTAATCTCAACAAGATTTCAATACTTTTTTTTATCTATTTTCGTATTTTCTTCACTTCTTTACTCAAAATGGATGGAATCTGGACTCAACCAGACTCTCGACTCGTTCCTTAGTCGAAAGCCGGCTTGAAAACGGATTTCCATCGGAGAAATGGACCGATTAACGGGACAAACATGAATCTTCATCAAGGACAGTAAGTTTGACCGAATGGGCTAAGACCATCCGATCGAATGAGCTAGGCTTGGTGTATTCCCGTTGTTTGACACGTCGTCACGCCGTCTCCGTTAAACTTCAAACTTTTACTTAGAAAATTTTACAAAAAACATCAACTGCAGATCATCTCATTAGAATGGCCATCCGTTCAGATGACCATCCGATCGGATGACATATCCCTTATAATTTCCAATATTTAAACACTTTTAACTAAACTTCGAATTTTCAACGATTTACAAACACCACACCATATTCGAATGGCCATCCGTTCGAATGGTCATCCGCTTGGAAGACCATCCGTCCGGATGACCATCCGCTCGGATGGGTTATACCCATTCGCTCGGATCACCATTCGAACACTTAACCACCCCACACTCTGTTTACGCACTAAACAACACTCTGCTCAAAGACTTATGCTTCTGTACACAGGCTAACTCAACGCGCTCCCTTCAATCCAATCAGATTGTGTTTACTAGCTAAACACACACTATGAGTATACTCAAACCCATTTTCATTTAACGCACTTTTGGGTGTTACATACGTTCTATATCAAAACACAACACACAACACAAATATTTTATAAACGCTAACCGCTCCCGCATGCTATACGTGATCTATGAATGCTTGTACTATGCTTATACAGTGTTACACTATACCGTCTCTAGCAACGATAGTACTATAGTTTGGACTCAGCAACTGTCGTGGACGGGGGTTGCTAGGGATCATATTACTTTACTTCACGTGTTTGCTGAACATGTGTCGTGCATACTCTACAACGCAGTCTCATGGTTAAGTTGTAATCATTGTTTGATAGTTACATGCTTCGCATGTTACGTGATACATGCTGATTATGCGTAAACGCTTTTACTACTATATGCTATGCAAACTTGTGTACTCACCTTTACATTTTATGTATTGACTTTATTTTAACATATGTGACAGGTCGATTGGATGATATGAAATGCTAAATCAAGTTAGGAAGTCTAGAAACCCACCGAATAAAAATCTGAGTTGTCGGAATAGACTTGTTTTTGAGATTGAATATTTGTAATGACTGTTACACTTTATTTGTTAGTAGTATGGGATATTAACGTTAAAAATATTGTCATTTATTAGTTGTTATGGATTCACATGAACAATCTGTTTCGCTCAGTGAAACGCCTCGATGATTCCGCCATCGGTTGGGGTGTGACACACAAGCCTTTAAAGTCCACGATCGAGATGACCTAGATCAACAACAATCAGATCCGCAAACCCTAGAACACTAGAAGCGAACCTAAATCACAAATCATCAAACAAATCAGAATATTACAGCGGAAATAACACAGATCAGGAGCGATTTCGCTCTTATACCATGTAAAATTTTATAAAATGATACAGAACAACAGTAAATGAACAATAACACCAGATGTAGTGACAAAATGGTGACGAAAAACTTTTATTATGTTTAACCAACCCTAAAAACTCCCAACCCCCCCCCCCCCAAGATCTTACAAATTGTAAGATCTGTAACAACAATACAAATAGATATAATCAACTGAGGATAATCAGTTGATTAATCAGAATGATACAACCAAAACATAATGATCCACATGATCTACAACAATATTGAAGCAACAAATCAACAAGATCTTAACCAGAACGGAAAAAAGATGAAGAATCCAGAGAGAAGATGAGAGAGACAGGTGAAGTGCGTAACCAGGGAAAGAAACCCTGGCTGACAAATGAGACCTTTTATATCTTGTAACTACAATGTTACACTTTACCCCACAAGAATGCAACTAACTGATCGCACCCCCTGTAATAATACACTTTCACCCCTCACACTTATAACCTGTTTATAAGTTTGGCACAAAATCAGTTATAACAATCTGGGTCCAATAACAATATATGTAACAGACTGGCCCAACTTGTATAAACGTAAAACAACTGAGAAGGCCCAATAAATTAATATAACCAACAAATGTATAGTATATGAATTAATCATATATTTTCAACATGGTTCAATATGGGTATAATTACATGTAAAGTATACATGAATCAAACCTCATGCATTCATTCCCATACCACTAAACAACTTCACCATAATAAATAAATTAAAGACACAAGTCATTTTGTCTTTAAAGTTGAATATTTATGATATACACTTTCTTTTCACGAATGATCACATCAACTAAACCATCACTAACTTAATCACAACATTGCATAGGTTCACATTTAAATCCAAGAGCATTTGGCTAAATACAATAATTTTGCATAAATATTTAGCCTCTATCGAACAACCTTTCATCGAGGTACTTGAACAGGAACTTTGATTCAAGTTTTATCATTTGTCAATTTGTCAAAATGACTGGTATCAAACTTCTTACCCTTCTTATTTATTTTTCTTTTGTATTTAATCCTAATCCATATCTTAAAGTGTATGTCGATGCTAGTACTAATAAATTGATATGATATTGACGTTGTTGGATCGGTATCGGTATTATTCGTCACGGTACCGTTAAGACACCAAAACTTAATATAGCCTATAATACCAAAAAAACATCTATTTCAAACACAACTCTGATTTCAACAAATATATATATATATATATATATATATATATATATATATATATAAAGTAAAGTAAAAGGAAAAATTCAAACCATACATATTTATCGGAGAAAAACCAAATATTAATGATTAAAGGGGTTAAAAAGCCTAGGGTATATTTGTTAGGATCTGAGGCTCTCATAATTGTGTTTGTTTGTAATAGATGAACAATGAATAAACATGATTCAATGATTTATGCAGCGGAAATGAACTCAAACTTTGTAAACACAATCAAAGAGGAAAATAGTTTTGATAAATACATGCTTTTCATTGAGTCGAATGCTTACAATACAAATCAAAAGATTACAGCGCATACTTACAAACTAAACTCCCCCTCAGCCTGATACTCCATGGTTGATTGCACAAGATGAAAGGATTGGATCAGAGGAGAAGAACTCACTCAGTCCATCAAATGTAACAGTACAGGGTACTGTTACATTTATAGGTAAACCAAACCACTGAAGCATCTCAGCTGACGTCACCATGAAAGTGACATCTAACAACCTAACAAACTTTATCTACTGATCTATAACTACTGACCATACAGACACTGATTACATTCTAAGCACTGATGTATAAACACTGATTCTTCATTCCACTGTTGTAGTCAACCACTGATGTTAAGCATCAGTGCTTTCTTTAAAGGGTGATCAGACCTTGAATGGGCAGTACTTCCGTTCTTTAACAGTGCTTGGATTCCATCAGTAGATTGAGCTTCAGTCTTTAATCTTCATCAGTACTTTAGTAGCAATTGTTCTTTTGGGCTGTGCTTTGAAGTCTGTCAATTGCCAGATAACCACTGTCAAGGGGAAAACTTAATGCAAACAGCTGCTTATGATGAATCCACTGAAGTGAACCAGTTTTGGCTTTCATTATCTGTTCCTCTGGTAGGGTTCAATCCCAACAATCTCCCCCTAGAACAGATAATGCCAAAACACTTCATTATTTTGGATCTTTATTTTCTCATAAGAAGTTCTCTAACTTGCCTTTTAAATTCTTGTTCAAAATCCAGAGAACTTGTATCACCCTCATCCCTACACAGTGTAAGCTCAAGTAGATCTTGTAGATCCTCAACACCCAGGCCTAGTGCTTGATCCCTTGATATGTGCTTAACTTCTCCATTGGATCTGATCAGGGTCAATACATGGGTCTTTTGATCAGACATCCTGTTGGTGCACTACGTCTGTCGACTACGTCTTACATCGAGTCTTAGTGTAGTATAGATTAGACATGGCCATAAAATCCTAGAAACATGAGATTGTATAGGTTCGCTTATGTGTCATAGTCTTAGGTTCGCTTATATGTCAAGAAGCTAGGTTCGCTTATTTGTCATTGTTGTAGGTCCGCTTATATGGACATGACCGTATAAGCGAACCCTCTTCACCTATATATAGGTGGTCACAAAAGCGGATCTATATATAGGTGTGGTATGTGTTTTCTTCCGGTGAACCACGAAGTGCTATCAGAGTCTGTAATTGTTAACAAGATCAATACAACAGCAACTTTAAGTGAATCCGGCTGAAATTGCACCAAATCATTAGTTTCCGCCTCTTGATTTGGATAGGAATTCTTCTGATCGACTCAAACAGGGCCGAACTCGATCCTACAAGTGGTATCAGAGCTCAGGAGGAGGAGTTCTTGCCATTTCAGCTGAATTTCATTTGTTTTTGTACACTTTCTTCAAAATTTAAAATTTTTCACGGTAAAACCAGTTCATTTTCACACACTGCATTCGGAATCATGTATTAGTAAACCGTTGAATGTTTCAGATTTAAAATCGATCTAGAAAGTAGGATTTTTGGGGTTTCGCTTTTACGAACACGTTCAAAAGGTGACATCAGCAGGTAGGTCCGCTCCAAAATCAATCAGGTCCGCTCCAAAGTACTTGATAGGTCCGCTCCAAAGTACCTGATAGGTCCGCTCTAACGACATATTTTGAGTAGGTTCGCTCGAAATTACCTGATAGGTCCGCTCCAAAGACGCTTTTTCAGTGGTCCGCTCATCTGGTTCAGCTCATCTGGTCCGCTCATCTGGTTCAGCTCATCTGGTCCGCTCATCTGGATCAGCTCATCTGGTCCGCTCATCCGGTTCGCTTATTTGGACAATTTCTGATAGTTCCACTTCAAAGTGCCCGCTTTTGTGACAACCTTGGAGGTTCACTTTTAGTGACAGTTGAGGTTTTGATTTTGTGAACAATTTTGCCTAAGCTTGGAAATTTGTGAACTTTGAACCTTGAACAATGGATAACGAATTCTATAATGCTTTTGTTAGTCCGATCTCAATTACTCATCATGCTTTGATTGAAAATGAAACCGGAACGTCTTAGAAACCTCCTAAACTTATGAATATTGATGATTATAACGTGTGGTCTGAACATTTTGGAAACTGGGTCGAGGCTTATCACCTAGATGCGTGGTAACACACTGAAGAGCCATATGAAAGACCCACGAGAAAGAACAAAGAGTTACCAATTCGAGAAATGAGTACTGAGGACAAAAAGAAATAGCGAGATGAGAAACTCATGGTGAGTCTGCTTCAGCAAGCTATAAAAGAAGATATCTTGATACTGCTTCAACATGATGGAACTGCTTATTCAATCTGGACATAATTGGAAGCAAAGTTTGTTGGAAGTGATGATATGCTCAAGAATAAAATGTCTCTCATGAAGAAAGAATTTGATTTATTTCGTGGTTTGAAATCTGAAAACACCAAGCAAATAATTGATAGATATTGTAACTTGGTGAGAAACATGTCAAAACTTGGAATTAAGAAAGATACTGATGAATTGGTTGAAAAACTTGCAGATGCGTTACCATATGAGACTTGGGGAACGTTTCTGATGATGCTGAGATCCAACAGAAAAGATTATAAGAATATGACACTGGGAGATTTCATCAAACACCTGGAAGCTCAAGAGATGGAGCAGAGGAAGATAGCCAGGATGAAGAATTATGATGGAGATCAAGACATCAGCTTATACTACAAGAGTGGTGTTCCTGGAACGACAAATCTTTCTCCAAAGATTGAAACTGCTTACAGTGTGAAAGATTCTTCTGCAAAGAAATCATCCCAGGGATCAAGCAGCACAAGATTTTCATCATTCGATCCAAACATTTCTGCAACAAAGAACGGAAAAAGACTTCAATGTAATATTGTATTAAATCTTGAAAGTGATCAAGATTATTCTGAAGAAGTTGCTAAAAATCAAATGTCTTTGTTGGGAATGGTGTTAGAATCTTATAGTAGTTTTGTAGCCGGAAAGATCGGTAATCCAATGCTCACGAAAGAGGATTACGATCAAATTGATGCCGAGGAGATGGAATTAATGGATATAAAATGGTGTATGGCTAGTGTGATGAGACGTGCTGAGAAGTTTAAACAAATTACAGGCCGAGATGATTTTCGTGATGCAAATGTTTCAACTTTAGGCTTTGATAAACCTAAAGTTACGTGTTTTCGTTGCAGGGAAAAGGGCCATTTCAAGAGGGAGTGCAAAAACCGTGAAGCTACTGGAGCCCAAAATCCTTTTGGAAACAACGATTATCACAAAAAGGCGATTTATCATCAAGTCACGTCACCAGCACAGCATCAGGCACAAACTGCTCATGGGAGAGATGTGATTGATAGTTCGAAAAGAGCATGTCTAAGCAAATATGAATATTTTTCATAGGAAAAATACATTCCAACAAACAGCAAAGTGTGTTTGGCAGAGCAAGATGATGAAAAGTTGGCTGAAGGTTTCAATTGGGACAATTTTTGTCCGGATCAAGAATTTATGGCCAAAGAGATGTCCAACAACATGTTCAATGCTTTCATTGCTAATGCTTATGATTTGAAATGTGCAGAAAGAAGCAGAAAAGTCATAGAAGCTGCTGAAGCAAGACGAAGAAAGCTTGAAGAAGAAGAGAGAGAGATTAAAAGCTGAAGCTAAAGCCGAGAAAAAGAGAAGAGCTGAGTTTTTGCAATCAAACAGAACAGTCAAAGAGGTTCCTGAATTTGAAGTGAAAATTGATGCTGAACCATTCAAAGTTCCAGAAAAGTGCATGAACTGTGATTCGTTAATCAAACAAAACAATGAGTTGTTGCACAACATAAACAGATTGAAAGAATCCTATGATACAATGAACAGAGAAATTAACAAATATACGGATTCAGATAGTGAACAAGTGGTGGCAATGAATACATTGAAGAAAGCGTACCTGAGACAGCTTGATGATGTTAACTTTCACATAAAGAAATGTGCTGAGTTGGAGTTGAAGTTAGTAACACAAAAGATAGAAATTGAGAGAGTTAACAAGTTATTAGAAAGCTACTCATGTTCTTCTTTTGTTGTTGACAGGATTTATCCAGTTGTAGAAAACTTGAAGACGTTCGAAGAAGTGAAGATATTTGAAGAAAAGAAATCTGTGACAAAAGATGAAGTTGAAATGAAGACTTCTGGTAAGAAATCAAGTGTGGTCTACAATAGATGTCCGCCCCCGGTCGAAAATGGATATTCACCTCGAAATCCAAATTCCGAAAGAGTCAATAAGGCAATCAATTTACAATGGGAGTCTGGGCCGTCAGATAACTTGCCAGAAAGTATTGATGTCACGTACACGTCATCTGACACTGATCATGAGTTCAAAGTTGATAAAAAGTGTGGTCGATCAGGTGTTGGATAAAGATGACAGTGAGGAGTCAAATCCGGAGTCCACACCAGAGTCAAAGTCTGTGTCTGATACGTCAAAGCCGACAAATAAAAAGGACAAACGGGTTTATGATAAAGAGTTTTTGATACCAAAATCTAATTTGAATGATGAATCATTAAAAATAGCATATACTTTGAAAGATTCTGACAAATTATATTCAGATGAAGCTTTTCCAATAAGAAGTGTCAGATTTAAAAAGATTCAAAATGTTTTCAAAATAACAGAAATTAATATTTCTGAAATAAAAGATTTAAATCTTATCGGAAAACCTAAACAATACACTTCAAGAGATCAACAAAGAATTAACAAGAAAATGGGTTACAATTGTGGTTATAGTTTCCAAAAGAAACCAAACCATAATCGTAATTTCAAAAAGAAAGGATTAGGTTTTGTACCACCAAAAAACTATAAAAATGAAAAAATGTATAAACCAAAAACTATGTTTGTTTCAGGGAAAACGTCAGAGGCTGAAAAAGAAAAATCATTCAGAAAGCAGACAAATTAGGAATTCCTTGCCAAGAAGCAAGAAGTGTTGAAGAAGAATGTTGTTCAGGAGAAGATTGAAAAGAGAACCTGTTTTCAGTGTAAAACTATTGGTCATGTTGCTAGGAATTGTCCGAAAACATTCAAACCAAAACAGGAAGTCTCTGGTAAACTAAAAGAGAAAGTTGTTGAGAAAACTGAACTTTCAACCCGAAAGTTTACAGGCTTTGAAAATTCAACTTTTGAAAAAGGAGAATGTTCAAAGAATGTTTTGAAAAGCAAAGAAAATGTAATGAATCAAAAATGGGTTGTGAAAAGTTCAGGTAACAATTCTGGTGATGAATCTGATTTCACAAAATCAGAAGAGCCACGTGTTGAGAAAAAGGTTGAAAAATCAGTTCCAACTATGAACGATGAAAATTTTCCACCATTGCGTGCTGAAAATTTTATGAAGAAATTTGGAAAAGTTGAAATTTCAAATCAATTTTATTCTGACAAGAAGAAATTTGATGTTGAAAAGACTTTCAACGGAAATGTGAAACACATTTTTGGCAAAATGGTCAATGGTAAGGCCAAAGGTGTTAAAGAATTTTATGCTGCCAAAAGAGGGGTTCACAAGTCCGTTAAAAGTAAAGATGAAGAAGAAACTGTTACACCCAAGGAAGGTCAGGCTTGGGTGGATATATTTTTCAAAGAGTAAAAACCTGACTTGCCGGAGATCCCAAGTTGGTAATCGTGGATCATGAATCGGCATTCTTCTTAATCTTTGTTTGAGTAGTTGCAGAACTTGCCGGAACTCCCAGGTTTATAAGCGAGGAGTAGGAATTGGCACCTTGAGAATTCAATCAACAGATGGTAATTGGTTGAAAAACAGGTTTGAAGATTTGTTTGTGCATATCTGCATATGGTAAATCAAGGACATTAATTTGTACTTGAATTTCTCCTACAAGTGGTTGAAAGATAATATGATGAACCACATCCCCGAATTTGTTATTGACAAATCTACAAGTGGTAAAATCAACAAAACTTATTTTCCGGAAAAACCAGTCTGATTAAAATAAACTTGAGTGTTTTGAAATCATTATGGGAAAATAGCTTGTTGTGAGGGGGAGTTCTGATTGTTTAAGCCAAACGGATGGAGAATTGAAGCGATTCGATTTCAGTTGTCATGTTCTGTACAGTTGTTTTAAATTTTCATTAGATGTATTTGAATTTTAGGGGGAGTAAGAAATTTTAGAAAATCAAAAAACATCAGAAATTTGAAAAAGACAAAAACATGATAAAATTGAAAAATGAGTTTTGGTTGCATATAAGAGGAAATGATAGTACATCAGTGGACTATCACGACACGCTAAAGAAATGTGAAGTCAAAATGTGATAAACAATCTTATTGCGGATGTGTCAGTAGGTTTTCGCACATTTAGTAAACTGTAACAAGATATAAATCTAAAATCAAACTTGCTTATTCTGTGGGTTAACAAAACTGCTTGGATATATAGGTAACCCCTGAAATCTTGTTTGAAAGGTCCCTTATTCTGGGATATTAGGTCTTTATACTCAGTGATATCTGGGGTATTATCCCGGGACTTCTGCTGTATGGAAGTGCTGACCTAGTCCCCGGATAATGCTTTCTGCAAAAAGCTTTGAAATATAAGCTCGCCCTCAGCATGCTGATGAAACAATAAAATTGATAATTGCTGCTGTTGTAATTAAAAGATCCTCTAAAGGGGACACACCGAAAGTCGAAGCCGTCATCTCTCTGCGTATACGGAAGTATCGACCTGAGCTCTCACGGCCCTCGCACATAACCCCTTTACAGATATCATCTGTGGTATACTCATCTGTAAGACTGAATATTGGGATCTGGATACGGGAATATATTCAAGTAGTGGGACACACGGATAAGTTTAAGTATCTAAGACACTAATTGTGTATCTCGAAACAGTTGAAAAATTGTGTGAAAATTTAAGAGGACAAACATACTGACAATCTAGGTAAATTGTTTAGAGCTTAAAACGTAATCTAGCTTAACGGTGTTGTTGATATGCTTCTAAAATTGATATGATCCTCTTGCATAAACTCACAAAAAGTTTGTTTGTAAATATTTCTTTTCTGCATTCTCATATTTACAAGTGGTGTTAGTTACCATTTCTTAGAAAATTCAAAAAGATTTTCGATGACTGATGATTGAAAAGATGATTTTCGAAGTTCTAAGTGCTAAACTTGAAGAACAGGTTTGGGAGAAGAAAAGATATAATCTTTGAAGAAACTCATGTTTAGGTAGAGATTGTGCAGAATGAAGCTGTGAATTCCAGACTACGATCTCAGTAGTTTGAGAGGGGGAGTCTGAAGACACCGTGTCAACATCCGAGAGAGAGGAGTTTGTTGATGAAAAAGATAGAGATCGAGGATTCTTGCAATGACAAATACTTTAGAAGAAGATTGAAGACTGTTAAAGATTGTAGGTTGACAATCAAAGACTCGAAGACTTCGTCAACATCCGAGGGGGAGTTTGTTGGTGCACTACGTCTGTCGACTACGTCTTACATCGAGTCTTAGTGTTGTATAGATTAGACATGGCACAAAATCCTAGAAACATGAGATTGTATAGGTTCGCTTATGTGTCATAGTCTTAGGTTCGCTTATATGTCAAGAAGTTAGGTTCGCTTATTTGTCATTGTTGTAGGTCCGCTTATATGGACATGACCGTATAAGCGAACCCTCTTCACCTATATATAGGTGGTCACAAAAGCGGATCTATATATAGGTGTGGTATGTGTTTTCTTCCGGTGAGCCACGAAGTGCTGCCGAAGTGCTGTCAAAGTCTGTAATTGTTAACAAGATCAATACAACAGCAAATTTAAGTGAATCTGGCTGAAATTGCACCAAATCATTAGTTTCCGCCTCTTGATTTGGATAGAAATTCTTCTGATCGACTCAAACAGGGCCGAACTCGATCCTACACATCCATTTTAGTACTTTTGAACCCAATGGGTTTCTTGGGAGAGGTTTATTTACTGATGAGTTTGAAGATATTGGCCTTGTGAAGACTTGTGAACTTTCAGCAGACATTTGTTTGAAAGCCATATTTATGACATCATTTGCTATAGCTATATCTTCTGCAGTCTCTTTTTCAATCAGCTCTTGTCTCTTCTTTTGATCTAGCTCAATGGCTGTCATATCTGCTGAAGTGTTTGGTGATGCAGGTTTGCTTAATACCTTTTTGACAAGATTTTGAAGTTTTGCTGAGCTATCTTCTTTTAAATCCATTTTCTTGATGGCTTCTGTAAAGTACTCAGTTTCCTTTTCTTTTTCTTCTTCATTGGTCAACAGTTTCCCTTTTTCTTGGTTTATCACAAGGATAGGGGTATCTGCTGATGTGAACAGTGGTTTAGGATCAATGACCTGTTTTGGCTCTTTGTGTTCAGGCTTCTTTGGTAAATTAGGATCTGTCATTTTCCTTCTTTTCAGCCTTTCATAAGCCTCATCTGTATACTGCTTTGTCCATTTTGCTATGGCTTTAGCAGTATACTCCTTTACATCCACCAACTCCTCCTTCTTTCTTTTGTATTCTGAAGTAAGTTTATTAATGGCCTGCTTGTATTTGCTCCAGTTTGGAGCTGTTCTTTTCTTACTAGTATCATTCTTGATTCTCTTGATCATGTTTACCTCATGCTTTAGTGCAATGAGTGGCCATTCACTGAATTGTTCCTCTTTAGCTGAATAGAACTTTTCTTTCATGATGAATTCAAGAAACTCCTTTCTCATTACCTCTTGTAGGGCAGCATCAGGTGGCATATTTGACATGTCTTTGCTCAGGTCTTTTGCATAATCTTCCATTTGTTTGACCTTAGTGAGTAAAAACTCCATTCTCTCAGAAATGGCTTTATCACCTTGATCTTTGCATTCAATTCTAGCTCTTATATCCGCTTGCCTGGCTTTGAGTTTTAGATACTCACTCATGTTTAATGGATTCCTGAAGCCAATGAGAGAAGGAAATCTTCTTTCCCAAGGATCACCTATCGTATAGAATTGTTTCATCTCATCCTTTACAGCTTCCAATTCCAGTGGATATTTTTCTGCAACAGATTCAATTCTAGTGGAGGATATTTGAGTGGGTGCTGGTATATCATCATTATTCTTTTGAAATTTCCTTTTTCTTGTGTAAAGCTTTTTGGGTGAAGGGGGTTTTGTTTGTGATGTGAGAATAGGTTGTATGTAGAGAGCAGTGGTGGATGATTGCCAAACAGTTGTTGAAACAACTGGTGTTTCAACCACTGTTGTCATTACAACTACTGATGTATTAGTAGATGTCTTCTGCTTTTGAGCAGGTGGTGGTTTGATGGGTGGCGATGTGGTTGAAGTGATGGCTTTTGGTGGTAAGGTGTTTTTAGGTAAAGGTAAGGTAGTGGTTGTAATATGTGTTGGAGTGATTGTTGTAACAGCTGCTGAAACTACTGATGTTCCAACAGTTGTTGAGACAGTAGAAGTTACATCAGTTGTTTAGGTAGAGGTTTGGTGCTTGGAGTCTTTGGGAGATGGTTTAGGGACCTGCTTTTCTTCAACATAAAGGCCATCATCTATTCCCTTTTTCCTCAATTCCTTAATTTTCTCCCCCTTTTTGGCATTATCTTGGGGAAATTGATCAATGAAAAGAACATTTGAAGGAGCAGTGCCAGTGGTATTCAAAATGTGAGCCTTTATAGCCTTGATGTTTGCTTGGGTGTTTCTAAACCTTGACTCCATCATATTTTTAAGTTCCTGCACATATATAGCATGTTGCTGGTCTGCTATTTGTCTTTGTTTTTCAAGCAGGGGTTGAAATATATTCCATAGCTCATTTGTAGCAGGTGCAGGTTGTGCAGGTGCTTGAGTTGGAACAGCAGTGGGTTGTGCTTTTTGAGCTTTTAACAGCTGTTGCACCATATCTTTTATTTCAGCAACATATGTTTCAAGGTTGTCAATTCTCCCCGTCAATTCCTGATATTGTAAATCATCACCCAATTTAATGGGATCATCTGATTCCCCACCAGCAGTGGTTGTACCAATGTGTGACTTAGGAACTGAGTCCCAAAAATCATTCATTGATGCCCCTTGTTCTCGGTACTGGGGTCTTCTTCCTTCAGCACTTGATAGCCTTTTGAAGGTACCAGTGGTCATAACAGACTCACTGGTGGTTCTCAGAGGTGCTATAGAAGGAATTGCCTCCAAGGAAGTCTTATTGATGTAACCACTGTCCAAATGCAAACCTGTAGGTTCAACATTTGCAGTGGCTGCTTCACTTGGAATACCACCAAGAGTTACTGGTAACTCAAGGGGTGTAACCTCCTCAATTGTTGCTGGGATAGCAGAGGTACAAGTATCAAACCCAGTCACTTGTGGGAGTATACTCTCAGTAATAGGTGTTTGAGAGGAACTGGTTTGTTTCTGAACTGTATCAAGTGCATGCAACAAAGGTATTATGGTTTGTGGTAATGAGAGGGGTGAAGATAAGGGTGTTGAAAGAGACATATCCTTGGGATCAGGACTGAGGAAGATGGATCCGATTGGGTCCAGAGCTTCATATTGTGGGGTCCCTGTGTTTACAACCTGATCCTTTTGTGAGGATGCAGGAGGAGTTTGAGGCAAAGGTGGAGATCTTTCTTCCATCTGTTGTGAGGAAGTAGCAGCAGTGGTTGTAGGTGACATTTGTGTTGTCACTGGCAGTGGCTCTGGGATCTCATCTTCCATAGTTGCCTTTGTTTTGGGTTTGGGGGGGCTTTCTGGATATTTTCTTTTGGGTCTTTTTGGTAATGGCAGGTGTGGGTTTCAAAGTAGTGGTTGTGCTGCTATGATCACCTGGAGCAGTGGGCTCAGCAGCTGATACCTGAGGAGCAGTGGTAGCTGCTAAATTCTGCTCAAGCACCGCTGCTTTTATTTTTGAATGTGTTAACATTCTAGAGAATGTTTCAGGTGTTAAACCATTTATTTGAAAATAAACACCTTGTTTGAGCAAATTTTCATTTTCCTTTCCAAATTTTTGTTTAAAATAGTAGCTTAGAAACCTTGGAAAAAGTAAAAATGATTTGCTATCAACATTTTTTACCAAATCATCAAAGATCTCCTGGGAATAGTTATAATTTTCATTATGTAAAATAGCATAACCCAGACATTGGATCTTTAATGGTATTTCGTAAAATGCAGTTGTTTTATTTGAAACACACATCAAAAGTGTATGGAATAAAAACCTAGGTGCAGAAGGGAAGAAACCTTTTTTGTAAGGTATATCTTTTTGGTTGTGCTGCATACCCCCTTCCCAGAAAATCAGTTTTCAACTCGCTTTTAGAAAAGGAAGTTTTACCTTGCTGATCATCGAGTTTAAAGACTTCTGAGATGGATTGCGAAGTAATTTGAATTGTCTTACCATGTATGGAAGAGTTGATGGCTATGACATTCTCGCCTTGTTTGTCAAGGGTAGCATTTTTCCAAAACTCTCTCTGGGTTTGTTGATAGATCGGAGCATCTGCTGTTAACAAAGTTTTGTACTTTGATACAGACATGATGTCAATGATGGTATCAAAAGTGTTGGTGGTAGTGGGTTTTGTGAGTAGACCCAAGTAATTGTGAGGGGATTTGTATGATTTCAATGGGTCCAGCGGCCATTTGAGTGACCTCTTTGGGAGATGAGGATGATTTTGACTTTGATTTTGATTTTGATTTCGTTATTTTGATGAAGAAGAATGAAAGATGATTTGAGATGGAAGGTTGGAAACTGCTTTGAGAGAAGAATTTTGGAATTCAATTCGACAGTGTAAAAACCTGTTTGGGGTTTTAGTCAGGGTTTTATTTAGGGAAAAAGTGAATACTGATGTGGCAGCGGTTATTATGATCTGATGGCTAGAAACTGACCACGTGCCAACCTCTGATGAAAAGATGGATAATGGAGAACAGTTGTTTTAATAAGCCACTGATGAATTAGATTAGTGGTTACAACGGTAATAATTGAAGGCAGTGGATGATTTTTACTATCAGTGGATAACATATCAGTGGATAAAACACTGATTTTGGACAACAGTGCTTATCATGAAAATGAGAGAACAGAAGTTAACTTTCGGCAGTCGACAGTGTTTTAGAAAACAGATGTTTGAGTAGAACAGTTGTTAAGAAACAAAGGTATAGCTTTTGACAAAAGATTTTAGCATCTGCTGCTCATATGAAGAGAATGATTTTGTTTTGTGTTACCACAATATCATGTCCAACATCTATTGATAGTGATTTGTGAAGTGTCTGCAAGGATGCTATACTTAATAACATACATTTTAGATGCACATTGTCAGGTTTAATATGTCAGCAGATTTTATAGGAATTGGTATTCAAGGTTTTGCCACATGTCAATTTCCAGATTTGAAGCTTTTATAAATTCCAGACAGTGGTTTAGTACCCCAGATGATAAAAACTCTTTTACAAGGTTACTCATTTTGAGTCAAAATTTTAGTTGAGTCTCCAACTATTTTAAGTTATGTTAGCAATCAATTTTTGATCTGTGTTAAAATAAAACTTGAATTTGACATGACCTTGATGCTTGTACCATTACCTTTTGATTTGTTTTTAAGGATAGTATCACCAACAAAAATAAAGGTTTTATATCCTGCCAGGAGATTGAAACTTTTACTATAAAAACAAGTAAAAGTACAAAATATATCATTCTTAGGAAAAATAATGAATAATATATCCTGTTTTATTTGAGAAAAACCTTTTCAAAATTAATTAAAGGTTATTATGAAAACAACATCAAAAAGGATCTGGTATATATTCAATAAAGACACATGGTCACATCATTCTTCAAGTTTTAAGAAAGTAGTCAATGATGATAACTGTTTGAGACCACTTCCTTGTTAATTGATTGCAAAAATGAGGAGACATGTACACATAAGTTTTGAAAGTCCTGTCATAGACTTTGTTACCATGTGATGACACTGAGAAACTTGCCTAGTCCTCTTTTGAGTTGAATCACTGGTGACACTATTGTTACCTGAACTTTCCTGAATCAATAAATGCACACATCTGTTTGATAACCATTGTTTACCCAATTTTGAACTCTTAAGTGTTTTTCATTTATACTCTTTTCTTTTGACTTCAAAAGTTTTGAGATAAACACACTTATGAGTTTTGTGATTTTTCTTTTTCCCTTTTTACCCTTCCCATTCATAATTACTAAAATACTTACTGGGAGGTGTTTATTGAAGAAATACCTAGACCCAAATCATTTTACAGCAATGTTTGGAGAGACTTTGGACATTTTTGCATATGCTTATGTCAAATCTCACATTACATATGATTTAGTCTATTCTACATCTGATTTTCTTAATGTATTCTTAACAAAGTTGATTTTGACCCTTTTCCACAGGATACTCAACCTGTTTTTCAACACATAAGATCTAATAATTAAAATTTGATTTCCCTCTTTTTATATTAACAAAAACACTAATGTTTTACGAAGCTAGGTTTTTGTTGACCAGAGGTTTATACCTTAGTATCAGACATAATGGAAACAACACAAACTTCATATCAACACTTGAAATCATATTTGTAAACACTAGTTATAAGAAGTTTGTGTGTCTTATGACATCTTGGTTGTTTTACAAAGTTTTTGGGTAGCAACCTTGAACATCCCTACTCGTTACTCTGTTTTTCAACAAAATACAATCAACCTTAGTATCAATGAATTTTGAGCTGAACTGTTATGCCAAATTGATTGTTAGATCGAATTTGACTGTCCGAGCTCTGATACCAATTGTTAGGATCTGAGGCTCTCATAATTGTGTTTGTTTGTAATAGATGAACAATGAATAAACATGATTCAATGATTTATGCAGCGGAAATGAACTCAAACTTTGTAAACACAATCAAAGAGGAAAATAGTTTTGATAAATACATGCTTTTCATTGAGTCGAATGCTTACAATACAAATCAAAAGATTACAACGCATGCTTATAAATTAAACTCCTCCTCAGCTTGATAATCCATGTTTGATTGCACAAGATGAAAGGATTGGATCAGAGGAGAAGAACTCACTCAGTCCATCAAATGTAACAGTACAGGGTACTGTTACATTTATAGGCAAACCAAACCACTGAAGCATCTCAGCTGACGTCACCATGAAAGTGACATCTAACAACCTAACAAACTTTATCTAATGATCTATAACTACTGACCATACAGACACTGATTACATTCTAAGCACTGATGTATAAACACTGACTCTTCATTCCACTGTTGTAGTCAACCACTCATCAGTGCTTTCTTCAAAGGGTGATCAGAACTTGAATGGGCAGTACTTCAGTTCTTCAACTGTGCTTGGATTCCATCAGTAGATTGAGCTTCAATCTTTAATCTTCATCAGTACTTTAGTAGCAATTGTTCTTTTGGGCAGTTCTTTGAAGTCTGTCAGTTGCCAGATAACCACTGTCAAGGGGAAAGCTTAATGCAAACAGATGCTTATGATGAATCCACTAAAGTGAACCAGTTTTGGCTTTCATTATCTGTTCCTCTGGTAGGGTTCAATCCCAACAATATTTAGTATACAGGTAAAAAAACTAAAGAAATATAATTTAACCACCGAAAACCATAAGATTTTAAAAAATACGTAAAAAAAATTAATTTACTTTTCATCAAACTCTTTCAATAAGATTTATCGAAAACCATAAAAATGACTGTAGGTACCGAACTGATGTTGTTTGATTCGAAAACAGCTCGGTACGATACAATAGCGATATGATGTCACTATTGAAACCGAAAAACCATAAAATGAATACCGAAGTTGATGATGTTCGGTTGGTTTTCTATTTGGGACGAAAGCGGCACACTAAAAACCATACAAATGAATATCGGTATCGTTAATAATGTTGTTCGGTCCGAAAAAATTGAGTCTAATGAAAGATTAAACAATGTTAAACAAAATTAAACCAATAACTTAAAAACCATCTTTACTACTCATGGACCTTCTTAAAATATGCAAACTAGTAAAATACCTTCGCGCGTTACAGCACGTATCTGGTCTGTATCGGTTCAATTCATTATTGGTACAGTATTAACATTCTATCACACCCCGACCCGCAGTAAAATAGGTGATCACGACATGATTGATTGCTTATAGCTTATAACATGATATTTAAAAGTTGAAATATTATTAAGAGTAAATTACGTTTTTGGCCCCTGTGGTTATATCACTTTTACTATATTAGCCCAAAATAAGATTTTATAACATATGTGCCCTTATGCTCTCTATAACTAACTATTTTGGCCCCTGAGTCTAACCAAACCCCAAACTCTGGTTAATTATTAGTCACATGATTGGCACATAATAGGTATTATGGTAATTTCTCCTCCCCTTTAAATCTGTTCTCTTTTCTTCTACTTTATAAAACCCTAAACCAAAAACACAAACAAAACTTTATCAACTCCTCAGTTCCTTCACATCTCAAACACACCTACACATGAAACACTCTCCTGCTCACCCTCTACCTTCTCGATGAAGGCCAGCAGCCGACGGCGAGACCACCAGCGACAAGCCGGCGACAGCTACCGGCGACCACACTCCTCCGAAAACACCCACACCTCCCCTGTACTGTGATACCCCAGGAAAACCAGGAAACCAACGCAACTTAACTAGCTTCCTCAGTAACCATGTGCTAAATTTCGGGACGAAATTTTCTTAACAGGGGGAGAATGTGACAACCCTCGAAATTCCATGTATCTGTACAATTTATTAATGATAATTAAAGTGCGTGATGACTGTGCTGAATCATTTAACTGCTCTCTGATTACTGTGTTATACTTACATGTGCGTGTCAACATACTAGTAGTATACAGAAAAGTTAATAAATAGCCCTGAATATTTTCCTAGGTGTTAGGAATTAATTGTGTTACAAAAATATATGTATAAGACGCCTTACGGAACAATTAAACAACTTAACGGAACAGTATCTGACCGAACAACCGGACATTACCCGGGACACCAAATATTTGTTAAACATATTAATTAATTATTTTTGGCTAGTCATGATCCCCGTGTACCATAACACCCCCCTAAATATCAACATACTAATATATGGAATATTATACTTGGAAGTAACTAGTAATTACCATTTAGTTGAAATTTAACATCAAGACCCCCCCCCCCCCCCAAATCGGTCATGAGTATGTGGGACCCCACCAAGATTTATTTCAATATTTTATGAGATCTTTGCTTGTGTAAGTATCCATATTATGTGCATGATCTTATAAGTTGGAGTTCCAAGGCATACAATCATTTCATATCTCCACCATATCTCCCCAAAGATCACTCTCTCACCTCACTCCTCTCTCTCATTCTCGGCCCTCCATAGCAGCCACCATCACCACCACTTCACAACCATAAACATCCATCATCAAGATCCATTTAAGCTTCAAGGGTGATACAAGAAGGTTGCAACTTGTGGAAGCTTCAAAAGGGCCTTTGTTCTTGCTTGTTCATCATCATTCCTTATCATCTTCTTCACTAGAATCATCCCTAGCTTTAAGCTAGTAGTAAGTCCTTGCTAAACCTTTGATCGTCTTGTTTTGTAGTTAAAGTGTAGTATAATGCTATTTACAAGAACATTGAATGGATTAAAACGATAAATAAACATGCTGATCCACATTTTCAGCCGACTTCAATAGGCTGTAACCGAACCTTAATAAAGTGAAACATGTATTTTCTGAAGTCTAGATTTATGGATTATGAAATACGGTTCTAATGGCACTGGAATCGTAATTTTTGGACTTCGTTTACTATTTTTAAAGACCCGATTTGTAACAGCAGCTAGAGCTGCATTTTTACTGCAGAAAATGGGCGATAAGTTTTTAGTCATAACTTGACTTCTGTGTCGAATCAGCCCATGAAATCTGTACAGTAGATGGACACTGATGTCGTAGCAATTGTCCCGCTGGAATTTCGTTAATCCGACTTAGAATGATTTTTTAATGAATTATTCCGTAGACTGCAGTCAGAAAATAATGAATCTGATTGTAGTCCGGAAAATAATTTTCAATAAACTATTGGTGATGAATTAGATCCCGAGATTTTTACACAATAATATATTGGTCGTTTAGCACCTTCTGTAAAAAGTTGGAAATTTTTGAAATAAGATAACTATTTTATTAAAATCCCCGAAAACAGCCCAGTTCTGAGTATAAAAGCTGAAACGACATAAGTAGTGATTTGCGTGTCTAAATGTCGGGTAGGTTATCCGAGAGTAATATAACATGTTATATGTCTATAAAAGTGTTATGTGCAATGTCGTATGTTTGTTTATGAGTGGGGAATAGATGGGAAGTTTATATGGGCATAAACCGTTAAAGTGATGCATGTTATGTGTTAGATGCGTATAGGGATTTTGTGCTTATTTGAAGTCACTAATAAATTAAGTGGTAATCATACTAGGACGTGATTGACCGACCTTGACTGTTAGCTATCTTTGAGAATCTAACCGAGCAAACCGAGATGAGTTCACACACTTTCTAAGGCATGGGATTCCCGGTGGTTTGGGAATGGGTTAAAGAATTTAAAACTGAATCTACATATCCTCCTTGGGTAGGATATGTACGGCCATCCTCCTTGGGTAGGATGCCAATATTACTCCTGCGTATTCTCCTTGGTTAGAACTACGTACGTTGTCCTCCTTGGGTAGGACAACAACCTTAAAACTTACTAGACAAAACTCTATCATAAGTCCCTCATTTTTATATCGACTTAATCGCCGAGGCCAATGGCGAGCGGGTCATTAGTTAATAGCGCTATTAGGTTTAACAAACCTCACACCGTGCCAGTCGGACGGGCATGTACTAATGGACTATGGCAAACTGTCAGTGATAATAGACACTGATGTAGGGCATAACTTATTTGCGTTAGTAGTCGATATGGTACAGTCTAGTGGTTCACATGGGGAAGCCCCCATTAATCATGGAAATGGTTTGGGTAATAAAGAATGAACTGGTTAATCTTACTTTCAACTACGGGGTAACCCCCACGGCAATTACGCCAACGAAAGACAAACCACGTTTTCGAAAACAACTTAAAACTAAACAACCAAACGTGAACTCACTCAACTTTGTTGTTGACTCGTTGTTACATGCCTTACAGGTCGCTAGATGCTTGGAGCTTGCACGAGGAAGGAGTCGTTGTGGTGTATGGACTGTTATGTTCCGTGCTTAATATTTAAATCCTTATGAACTTATTTAAATCTACGTTTTGATTTTAAACTTATGGACTATGAACTTATATTTGGTATCACGTATTATTCTTCCGTTGTTTAATTTACAACTTGGTTAACTGGCCTTTGGTCACCAATCGTATTGTGGTTGGCTTTAATTACTTAAATACGTTGTTCAGTATGATTGGTGGCTCGATCCTGGTCACGTCACGCCTCCAAGCGGTGAAACTCCGCATGGTGGATTTTGGGGGTGTGACAGATTGGTATCAGAGCCATTGGTTATAGTGAACATGGTTTTAAAAAAAAGGAAAAGCTTTTCGATAAAACCAGACTATAACCTGTACAGTGCTCAACGATCCACAACGACGCTTCGCTCCACGTGCAAGACTCGACACAATAAGTGGTATGATCTATGTTATATTGTCAGTTAGATAGTTCACATTGTGCATTAGTTAACGTGATAATTGCTATTTGAACCTTGTGTGCTTACTCCCTACTGTCGTCCCACACATACGCACTTTCATGACACTTTCCTCACCTACGTTGCTTCTTGATGAAGATCATGAGCGGACGCGGAGGACGTATCAACCTAACTCAAGCCCAGCTGACGGCTTTGATCAACGAACGAGTTGCTGAGGCACTCGCAGCTGTTCCTGCAGGAGGTATAACCTGCTACTTCGACCTATCTTAGGACGTTTAAATCCTACCTTCGCAAACCAACCCTCGTGCTTAACCTTGTCTTTTATTCCCGCACCACAGGTCAACATGCTCAGCCTCCTGGGTGTACGTTCAAAACATTCATGGACTGCGGACCTACCACCTTCAGCGGCACAGAAGGGGCGGTAGGCCTCCTTCACTGGTTCGAGAAACTCGAATCTGTCTTCGAAATGTGTGAATGCCCAGAGGATCGTAGGGTGAAATATGCTACTGGAACACTTTAGGGTGCTGCATTAACCTGGTGGAAAGCACAGGTCCAACTACTAGGGTTGGCGATTGCTAATGCCACCCCATGGAACGGTTTCAAAGAACTAATTTGAGAAGAGTACTGCAGTCGTGACGACATCCACAAGCTGAAGGTGGAATTTTTCAATTTGAAGATGACGGGATCTAAGATTGAGGCATACACGAAGAGGTCAAATGAGCTAGCCATCTTGTGCCCTACTATGGTGGACCCTCCCTACAAACGCATTGAGCTGTACCTTAAGGGCTTGGTGCCAGAAATTCAAAGCCACGTAACCTCAGCTAACCTTGGCACTATACAACAAATCGTCAAGTTGGCTCATCGTCTCACTGATCAGGCAGTTGAGCAGAACAAACTGCATAAACGTATTAGCGCCACTACTTCTGATGCTCCCAACGACAATAAGCGCAAGTGGGATGGAAATCTGGGCAAGGGTTCTGCTTCAACTCAATCTCAGCAGCGAAAGACAGATGACTACAGGAGCCCCAGTCAGCAGTCATCTGGAAATCAAGGTCAGGGTGGGTACAAGGGAAATCACCCTAAGTGCAATCGATGTAATCTGCACCACAGCGGCCAGTGCGATAAAGGTCGTTGTCAGAGATGTCACAAGCTGGGTCACGAAGCCAAAGATTGCAGGAGCCCACGTCCTGTGAGTCAGAATCGCCAACAACAACAACAAGCTCCACAGAACCACCAGTAGCAGCATCAGCAGGGCAATAAAGGATGCTTTCAGTGTGGTGCTGAAGGCCACTTTAAAAGAAACTGCCCCCAGCTGAACCAAAACCATAACAACAACCAAAGAAACGGGAACCACAATGGAAATAACAACAGAGGCAACAATGGAGGTAACAATAATGGCAATGGCGCCCAAGGTCGAGTGTTCGTTATTGGTCAGGGTGAAGTAAGGAACGATCCCAACGTTGTGATGGGTAAGTTTCTTCTGGACGACTTCTTTGTTACTGTGTTATTTGATTCGGGTGCCGACACTAGTTACGTGTCCTTAAAAGTTAGCCAAATGCTTAAGCGCACTCCAACACTTTTGAACACCAAACACACGGTAGAAATAGCAAACGGTAAAAGTCTTGAAGCCACACACATAGTTAAGGGCTGTAACCTCGTCCTAGCCGATCAGAACTTCTCCATTGATCTTATTCCTATCGTTCTGGGTCGCTTCGACGTCGTTATTGGGATGGATTGGCTATCTCATCATCAAGCGGAGATTATTTGCAAGGAGAAAGTCGTCCGCATTCCTCGTTCTGGTAAAGAACCTCTCATAATTCGTGGTGACAAGAGTGGTGCTGTTGTGAGCATCATCTCTTTCCTTAAGGCCCAGAAGTATTTGCGAAAGGGTCACACCGCTATTCTAGCCCTCGTTTCTGATTCATCCGCGGAAGAAAAGAAGATAGAAGACATTCCTATTGTGCGCGACTATCCCGAGGTATTTCCTAAGGAATTACCTGGTCTCCCACCTCATCGCTAAGTTGAGTTTCAAATCGAGCTAGCTCCTAGAGCAGCGCCCATAGCTCGAGCACCCTATCGTCTAGCTCCATCAGAACTTGAAGAACTATCTACGCAACTACAAGAACTCTTAGAAAAGGGATTCATACGTCCTAGCTCTTCACCCTTGGGAGCTCCAGTCTTGTTTGTGAAGAAGAAAGACGGTACGTTCAGGATGTGTATTGACTACCGCGAGCTCAACAAGGTGACTGTGAAGAATCGTTATCCTCTTCCACGCATTGATGATTTGTTCGACCAGTTGCAAGGGTCGATTTATTACTCTAAGATTGATTTGAGATCGGGATACCATCAGCTGAGAGTCCGAGAGGAGGACGTCTCCAAAACAACATTCAGAACTCGTTACGGCCATTACGAGTTTCTAGTTATGCCTTTCGGATTAACGAATGCACCTGCAGTTTTCATGGACCTCATGAACCAAGTGTGCAAGCCTTACCAAGATAATTTTGTCATAGTGTTCATTGACGACATCCTGATCTATTCTAAGAGTCAGGAGGAACACGAGCAACATCTGAGGCTTATTCTGGAACTACTTTGTAAAGAGCAGCTGTATGCCAAGTTTTCGAAATGTGACTTCTGGCTTCGCGAAGTCCATTTTCTAGGCCATGTGGTAAACGAGGATGGGATTCATGTAGATCCATCCAAGGTTGACTCGATCAAGAACTAGCCTGCACCCCGCACACCAACAGAAATCCGCCAATTCTTGGGTTTGGCAGGATATTACAAAAGGTTTATCAAAGATTTCTCAAAGATTGCGCAACCTCTCACTTCACTGACTCAGAAGGGTGTCACCTACCGTTGGGGTGATGCACAGGAGTCCGCATTTCAGCACTTGAAGGATAGACTCTGTAGCGCACCTATCCTCTCATTGCCTGAAGGCACGGACGATTTCGTGGTTTATTGCGACGTTTCCATCCAAGGACTTGGTTGTGTGTTGATGCAACGTGACAAGGTCATCGCCTACGCATCATGAAAGGAACTACACTACACACGACTTGGAATTGGGAACAGGTGTCTTCGCGCTTAAGATATGGAGACATTACCTGTACGGTACAAGTGCACCATTTACACCAATCACAGGAGTCTCGAGCATATCTTCAAGCAAAAGGAATTGAATATGCGACAACGCCGATGGGTAGAGCTCCTGAATGACTATGAATGCGCTAGCAAGTACCATCCGGGCAAGGCCAATGTTGTGGCCGACGCCCTCAGCCGAAAGGATACTATACCTAAGCGTGTACATGCGTTACAGCTTACCATCCAATCTAACCTTCCCGCTCAGATTCGCGACGCTCAGGTTGAAGCATTGAAAACAGAGAACATCAGGGCTGAGTCCTTACGAGGATCGAGGCAACGGCTAGAAGAAAAGGAAAACGGCGCCTACTATGTTAACGGACGCATCTGGGTTCCACTGTATGGAGACCTACGCGAGCTTGTGACGGATGAAGCACATAAGTCTCGTTATTCAGTACATCCTGGTTCGGATAAGATGTACCACGACCTAAGGACTACATACTGGTGGCCTGGTATGAAAGCCAGCATTGCAACCTACGTCAGTAAATGTTTGACTTGTGCTAGGGTCAAGGTCGAATATCAGAAACCATCAGGCCCACTCCAACAAGCAGAGATACCTAAATGGAAATGGGAGCAAATTTCCATGGATTTCGTTACTGGCCTGCCCAGATCTAACGCGGAAACGATACCATTCGGGTGATCGTGGACCGACTGACCAAGTCTGCACATTTTCTGGCCATCAAGGAAACGGATAATTTTTCTACCCTAGCAGACATCTACCTAAAGGAAGTGGTATCAAGGCACGGAGTGCTAACCTCCATCATTTCTGATCGTGACGCGCATTTTACCTCTGAATTGTGGCAAGCTATGCACAAGTCGTTTGGCTCACGTTTAGATATGAGCACCGCTTATCACCCACAGACGGATGGGCAGTCTGAACGCACCATCCGAACCCTTGAAGACATGCTTCGGGCATGTGTGATCGACTTTGGTAATGGCTGGGAGAAGCACCTCCCGCTAGTGGAGTTCTCGTATAACAACAGCTACCACACCAGCATCCAAGCCGCTCCATTTGAGGCATTGTATGGACGAAAATGCCGTTCACCACTCTGTTGGGCAGAAGTGGGCGACAGCCAAATCACTGGCCCAGAACTTGTAGTAGATACAACCGAGAAAATTGCCCAGATACGGCAACGAATGGCGGCAGCTCGCGACCGTCAGAAAAGCTATGCCGATAAGCGAAGAAAGCCACTCGAGTTCCAGGTTGGGGATCGAGTGCTACTCAAAGTCTCACCTTGGAAAGGTGTAGTTCGTTTTGGCAAACGAGGCAAACTCAATCCGCGTTACGTCGGACCATTCGAGATCATTGAGAAAATTAGCAAAGTCGCTTACAGGCTGAACCTACCTGAAGAACTCAGTGGAGTTCACAACGTATTCCATGTGTCGAATCTGAAAAAGTGTATGTCAGATGCGACCCTCATAGTTCCTCTCAAAGAGCTCACAATCGACGACAAGGTGCGATTCGTCGAGGAACCAGTAGAGATTACGGATCAAGACGTTAAGATTCTCAAGCACACACCAGAATACCTCTCGTCCGAGTTCGTTGGAATTCCCGCCGTGGCCCAGAGTATACCTGGGAACGAGAAGACCAAATGAAACTCAAGTATCCCCACCTGTTTAAGAAAAGTGCAAACACTACTGAGACTGAAGCTACTGCAGAATTTCGGGACGAAATTCCAAATCAACAGGGGGATGATGTGACACCCCAGGAAAACCAGGAAACCAACGCAACTTAACTATCTTCCTCAGTAACCACATGCTAAATTCCGGGACGAAATTTTCTTAACAAGGGGAGAATGTGACAACCCTCGAAATTCCATGTATCTGTACAATTTATTAATGATAATTAAAGTGCGTGATGACTGTGCTGAATCATTTAACTGCTCTCTCATTACTGTGTTATACTTACATGTGCGTGTCAACATACTAGTAGTATACAGAAAAGTTAATAAATAGCCCTGAATATTTTCCTAGGTGTTAGGAATTAATTGTGTTACAAAAATATATGTATAAGACGCCTTACGGAACAATTAAACAACTTAACGGAACAGTATCTGACCGAACAACCGGACATTACCCGGGACACCAAATATTTGTTAAACATATTAATTAATTATTTTTGGCTAGTCATGATCCCCGTGTACCATAACACCCCCCTAAATATCAACATACTAATATATGGAATATTATACTTGGAAGTAACTAGTAATTACCATTTAGTTGAAATTTAACATCAAGACCCCCCCCCCAAATCGGTCATGAGTATGTGGGACCCCACCAAGATTTATTTCAATATTTTATGAGATCTTTGCTTGTGTAAGTATCCATATTATGTGCATGATCTTATAAGTTGGAGTTCCAAGGCATACAATCATTTCATATCTCCACCATATCTCCCCAAAGATCACTCTCTCACCTCACTCCTCTCTCTCATTCTTGGCCCTCCATAGCAGCCACCATCACCACCACTTCACAACCATAAACATCCATCATCAAGATCCATTTAAGCTTCAAGGGTGATACAAGAAGGTTGCAACTTGTGGAAGCTTCAAAAGGGCCTTTGTTCATGCTTGTTCATCATCATTCCTTATCATCTTCTTCACTAGAATCATCCCTAGCTTTAAGCTAGTAGTAAGTCCTTGCTAAACCTTTGATCGTCTTGTTTTGTAGTTAAAGTGTAGTATAATGCTATTTACAAGAACATTGAATGGATTAAAACGATAAATAAACATGCTGATCCACATTTTCAGCCGACTTCAATAGGCTGTAACCGAACCTTAATAAAGTGAAACATGTATTTTCTGAAGTCTAGATTTATGGATTATGAAATACGGTTCTAATGGCACTGGAATCGTAATTTTTGGACTTCGTTTACTATTTTTAAAGACCCGATTTGTAACAGCAGCTAGAGCTGCATTTTTACTGCAGAAAATGGGCGATAAGTTTTTAGTCATAACTTGACTTCTGTGTCGAATCAGCCCATGAAATCTGTACAGTAGATGGATACTGATGTCGTAGCAATTGTCCCACTGGAATTTCGTTAATCCGACTTAGAATGAATTTTTAATGAATTATTCCGTAGACTGCAGTCAGAAAATAATGAATCTGATTGTAGTCCGGAAAATAATTTTCAATAAACTATTGGTGATGAATTAGATCCCGAGATTTTTACACAATAATATATTGGTCGTTTAGCACCTTCTGTAAAAAGTTGGGAATTTTTGAAATAAGATAACTATTTTATTAAAATCCCCGAAAACAGCCCAGTTCTGAGTATAAAAGCTGAAACGACATAAGTAGTGATTTGCGTGTCTAAATGTCGGGTAGGTTATCCGAGAGTAATATAACATGTTATATGTCTATAAAAGTGTTATGTGCAATGTCGTATGTTTGTTTATGAGTGGGGAATAGATGGGAAGTTTATATGAGCATAAACCGTTAAAGTGATGCATGTTATGTGTTAGATGCGTATAGGGATTTTGTGCTTATTTGAAGTCACTAATAAACTAAGTGGTAATCATACTAGGACGTGATTGAACGACCTTGACTGTTAGCTATCTTTGAGAATCTAACCGAGCAAACCGAGGTGAGTTCACACACTTTCTAAGGCATGGGATTCCCGGTGGTTTGGGAATGGGTTAAAGAATTTAAAACTGAATCTACATATCCTCCTTGGGTAGGAAATGTACGGCCATCCTCCTTGGGTAGGATGCCAATATTACTCCTGCGTATTCTCCTTGGATAGAACTACGTACGTTCGTCCTCCTTGGGTAGGACAACAACCTTAAAACTTACTAGACAAAACTCTATCATAAGTCCCTCATTTTTATATCGACTTAATCGCCGAGGCCAATGGCGAGCGGGTCATTAGTTAATAGCGCTATTAGGTTTAACAAACCTCACACCGTGCCAGTCGGACGGGCGTGTACTAATGGACTATGGCAAACCGTCAGTGATGATAGACACTGATGTAGGGCACAACTTATTTGCGTTAGTAGTCGATATGGTACAATCTAGTTGTTCACATGGGGAAGCCCCCACTAATCATGGAAATGGTTTGGGTAATAAAGAATGAACTGGTTAATCTTACTTTCAACTACGGGGTAACCCCCACGGCAATTACGCCAACGAAAGACAAACCACGTTTTCGGAAACAACTTAAAACTAAACAACCAAACGTGAACTCACTCAACTTTGTTGTTGACTCGTTGTTACATGCATTACAGGTCGCTAGATGCTTGGAGCTTGCACGAGGAAGGAGTCGTTGTGGTATACGGACTGTTATGTTTCGTGCTTAATATTTAAATCCTTATGAACTTATTTAAATCTACGTTTTGATTTTAAACTTATGGACTATGAACTTATATTTGGTATCACGTATTATGCTTCCGCTGTTTAATTTACAACTTGGTTAACTGGCCTTTGGTCACCAATCGTATTGTGGTTGGCTTTAATTACTTAAATACGTTGTTCAGTATGATTGGTGGCTCGATCCTGGTCACGTCACGCCTCTAAGCGGTGGTACTCCGCATGGTGGATTTTGGGGGTGTGACACGTACCCCCGTTTTCTGGCGACAAAGATCGAAGAGAGAGAGGGCGACGAGATGATTAGGCGCCGTCGCTCACGGCGGTGGCAGTGGAGGCGACGACGGAGGGTTGAGGCTCCTCCGATGAGTGATGTCAGACCTAGACAAGCAAATTGAGAAGCTCAAGAACTATTAACCATTAGAAGAATCTGAAGTCAAAGCTCTATGTTTAAGGCTATGGAAATCCTCGTTGAAGAGAGCAACGTTCAACGAGTCGAGGCTCCCATTACCGTAAAAGAAGAAGTAGAGTTTTCTATAATTGTAGATCTTGCTTTGAAGATCTGAATTTTTTTTTTTTGAAGTAGAGTTTTCTATAATTGTGGTTTAATTTGATGTTTTTGAAAGTGCGATGAATTCGTTTACTGAATCTGTTTTTTTCTTAATTGTACTTTGAGTTGAAGATATTGTTTTAGATTGATGTGAAATTATGAATGTCAGTTGTGGATTGGTGTTTTTGTTATAGTAGGATTTGAGATTGAAGATTAAGTGATAATTTGTTAATCTGAAATGATTTTGAGCTTTTGGTAATACATGAATTAAGTGTGGGAAATGAATATATGTTCATGATCTGGGGATGATGATGGTTGAAGGTGGTCATGTTCTTGAAGATCTGGGTTTGAAGATGATGTGTTCTTGAAGATGATGATTTGTTCTTGAAGATTTGGGTTAGAAGATGATGATGTTCTTGAATATCTGGATTAGATTTAAAGGGGAGGAGAAATTACCATAATACCCATCATGTGCCAGTCATGTGACTAATAATTAACCAGAGTTTGGGGTTTGGTTTGACTCAGGGGCCAAAATAGTTAGTTATAGAGACCATGGGGGCACATATGTTAAAAAAATCTTATTTTGGGCTAATATAGTAAAAGTGATATAACCAAAGGGGCCAAAAACGTAATTTACTCTATTATTAATAACCAAATTTAATCCTTCACAATCAAACAATACATAAAATAATCTGTTTTATTCTCCAAGACCTCATCCCTATGTATCATCATCAACATCTTCAAACTTGTTTACCCGTATCATATGTAAAAATAGCTATGGGGTCAACATAAGTTGGTAAGTAAATCTTATTGCTTTGAATAAAATTTTTTTGTTTATATGTTTTAACAAAAATGTTAACATTCAAATTCAATGGTGATTTAATGATAACAATAAATGTTAATAATTGTCACACCCCGACCACGTAAGACAACAAACCGTGGCGGAAACGTCGGGGAGTGTTGTAACAGAAGCTATTGTTTCATAACCATGGATACAAAAAGTGTTTCGTTTTATTGATAACATTAAATATTAATATTGTCTTATCACATAACAAACAAGTTTTACATCGTCTATCACTATTATTATGTCACTAAGGCCTCGTCCAGATCCTATGTGACGCATGCATCCTAGAAATCGATCAAGCATCAACACCTGAAACGTATGTAAAAACTTAGTCAGCAAAGAAATGTTGGCGAGTACATAGGTTTTGTAAGAGTAACGGAATCATGGCTCGTTTATATGTTGCAGTACTTTATTAGACTACAAGAGTCAAAATACAAACCTTGTTTTGAAAAGTGTATTGCAACATAATTAACCAACTCAAATCAAGTGGGTTATAGTTTGTAAAATCCCGTAGCCATGCTTCTTAACCCAAAAACATTTGTTTTAGAAAACCAACTTGTAAAACATCTTGTAAAAACTTGTTAAAAACTCGTATGGTTTATATCTTTTAGAAAAACATCGTTTGTGTGATATCGTTTCAAAATCGTTTACCCAAGTGAACTAAATAACTCCACGGTATGTAATATGATGAAAACACTTATATATAAGAAGTACCAGTGGTGTATCTACCATGTTTTCACCATATTACCCCTGTCTCGTTATCTATACACTTAACGAAAAACCAATCGTTTATCGAAATCGTTTAACATCGTTTCCAAATCGTTTCCAATTCATTCTCAAATCGTTCCCATATCGTTCCCAAATCGTTCCCAAATCGTTTACTCGTTCCCAAATCGTTTACTCGTTTAGATCGTATAAATCGTCCTCGTTTTAATTGTGAAAACTTATATATGGTCGTCTCGTTAATAACATTCAAACCTTTGTGACTCGTCCATCGTTCAACTCGTTCTCGTATTAACAAACCACCAAAGGGTAAGTTAACAAACATCAGATTCAGTCGCTACCCACAACCCCCACACATAACCATGGGTGTAGTAAAGTAACGGGATTGGTCAGATCCTATGGTACCATAACCTAATACTGGTCGGCTTGATCAATGCTAATGAATGTCATTTGTTATGTAACTACAACCAACAAGTTCGTTCACTTTATCGAAATCGTTCTTAGTTTAGTAAAAATCGTTTTAATCGTTTTTGAAATCATCGTTTAAACCTTGAAAACATTTCGTACATATGAATCACCCCAAAACATTTAAAAACAGTAAAATAGGGGAACTATGTACTCACATGTAGTGCAAAGTATCCTCGATCAATAGAACTCAAGCAAACTCAGCAAACCAAAGGAATCAAGTAGCACCTAGTAATCGAACCACTAGTTAAACAATAGATGCCTAAATCGGAAGATCGGACAGAATGAGGTCTTGTAACCCAAATGAGTGTTGGAACTCATGTGATATGGTTTAACAAAGCCTACATTCTAAATCGGAACCTAACCTAAGTGCTTTCGACCGATCGTGCCCATTAAGGTAGCTTACGCTACTTTAACGCGTCGTGCGCGCAAAATGCGCGTTCGAGACGTCTAACTAGTCCTATGACAAGTATTATATGCCCATGCATGTTTAATTATGTTACATAATCAGTTATGTGTCAAAAGTTTAGGTTACATATGCTTAATTACCAATTATGTATGAAAAGGGTATTTTGGTAATTTACCAATGGCATATAAACTATTCATCATGCGACTAATCAAACCTAAGTGACCATAAGGTATAATCTTGGAAGGTTATTACCTACTTTACTATGGTCACAAAACATGTTTGGTCGGATCCTAATGATCGACCAAACGGGTCGTGTTCGAAAGTCTAAGCGGGTGTTTAGTCCGCTTGACTTACGACACTACACAAGCACTAAACTAACAAGTGACGAGCTAAACATGTCGAAACATGCTTAGTTAAGTTAGAAAACAGGTTTTGATATCAAAACAAACGGTTTTGACATCCTAGAGTAGTTTGGTTACAAAATACGTGAGAAAACGCATTTTGGCCGAAACTACGACTCGTCACCGAGCCTAGATAACGTGGTAATCAGTAGGTATAGTCACTAGCGACTATAACCATCGTGATTACGCTCACGTTATGAAGTTCAAACGAACTTCGCGTTGACCATAAACTGGTCAAAGGTCCCCGCAAGCTTTGACCCGATTCACTCTCAGGTAGGAAGCAAATACTTCCACTAAGAGAGCAAGAATCAGATCAAATGTGAGGAATGCAAGTGAAAGCAAGTGGGTATTTATAGATTTTCAAGTGCCGTTAGGATCGTTTCTCGAAGATTGAGCTTTGATCTCATCCGTACAAGTGGGCACATGGTATTTGGATACCATGGGCTCTCAAAAACCATCAAAATTGGCCCATAGAATGATCAAAACCATGTCCAAAAACCCTGCAAACCAGCTGCTGTTTCAGAAACTGGTTTTCTGTTACTGGGCAACTCACGCGGCCCGCATAAGATGTGCATATGGGCTTACGCGCCCCGCTTGGCTAAGTATTCAGAATTTGCAGTTTAGTACCTGAACTTGTGAAACATGCATTTCGGCCCATTTTTGACACGTTTAAGCCCCGTTAACCCCATTTCAAGGCTCCAAAATGAAGTTAAAGTATAGAGAACTCAAAACATGCTCAAAAATATCTCGGATGTCGGTTCGTTTGGTCGTACGATTGCGTTATTCGCTTAATTACGACGGAAGTCGTAACGAACGCAAAGACGATCCAAATTAAGCGACGAATGGAATTTTATCATGCCAAACACTAAAATAAAATATTTTAATGCTTACATAAAGTTTTGGATGTCCGGATATATTCAGAACGTAAGATATGCGCGAAAATGCAAACTTGTGCACTTTTTGACGCTTTTAGTCCCTATTGATCAATAAAGTTTATTTTATCATACCGAACCCCTCAAAGCCTATTTCTAAGCTATGTAAAGGTTATTTAGGGTATGTTTAACTTATGATCAAGTTCCACAGTGTTCGTTACTATTCAAATCGGTATAGTTTCGCAATTTGACACAAATAGTCCCTGCGATAGAACAAGGTTGATTTTAACACACCGAACCATCCAAAACTTATTTCTAAGTTATGTGGAGGTTATTTAAGGTATGTTAAGCCTATTTAACTATTCCGGAGTGTTTTTTGCATTAAACTGGTTATATTTACGCCTCAGTGCGCGTATAACCTTCCAGAAAGCGACTTAGAGCTTGAAATTGGAATCGAATCGAATTGTAAAATCATCAAACACAAATACACACAAAATAACACCAAAACACATATAATAACACCAAATCATATTGTTTTATTAATAATCAACATTGTTTTATATCGTACAGAGATTTCAGAGCACAGTTGTCAAAATAATAAATTAATAACTCATAACAAATCAACCAACACGACAATGTAAATGTAACAACCGAACTAAATATGAGAAAATTGTAAACATGAGACTCAAGCCCACTAACGAGCTAATTTAAATGATGTGGCAATACTAAGCTACAACCCATGGCCGTGAGGAACCTAGTCAGCCGCCTGAAGGAAATATGTAAATAATGATTAGGACACTGATTAGCGACAATGGTTAGTGACTCAAACAATGAGCAATAACAACTATCACATAATCACACATTAAACTTTGCATGTATTGATAACTGAAATAATTGAAGTAAATGAATAATATGTAAATGGCACATGATGTACCCTAAAACATTTAAATGAGAGAAAAGAATTAGGAAAGATCTACTCGCAGGTTATGTTTTGTGATTCCTTAAGATAAGCGCACGATGAACGAGAGAGTTCCAACAGATAAAAATTACCCTAAGATGTAAGATACAAAACACTAAATAATATAAACATGAACCACATTTAAATGTATGGCTTAATTACTTTAAATTTTCTATTATTCACAAGGTATGTCTTGTGTCACTTTGGTTTCCTAGATCCGAAGGATCCGGGTGAGATCGGCGATTCATCACCTCTTAGAAGGTTAGGAGCCGTCTCGACAATATATGGTTGCAAATATTTATAAAGAATTAGCATGTAAAAGGTATCAAACATATTTGGTTTATTGGATAGATAATAAGTTTGTAAAAATTTTAATATATTTATGCACATAACTTATATATATAGTGTTAGGGTAAAACGAAAACTCATACGAGTTATAATAACTTAGAGAAATTGGTCTTACAAAAGGTTATTCAAAAAGTTTTTTTACCAAAAATCCTAAAAAAATCAACTTTTCCAAAAAAAATCGTTTTTTTTTTAATTTACAGCTGGTGTAAGGGGCCGAAAACACCACTTCGATATTTTTTACAGCCGACTTTGGAACATATTAAACTAGGGGTGTAAAAAAAGTGGGTCGAAACTCGCACGAGAAGGCTGAGTTCTCTAAGTTCTCACAACTTTTAGGGGTTTTCCCTTGATCTTGATCCTATATATGTGTGTGTGTGTGTGTTTAATTTATATTGGGCTACATTTTATAAATCAATTAACCCATTTACATTACGATTCGATGCTAGAGGCAAAAGGGGTTTCACCACCTTACAGAAATGCACAGCGGCAATTCGCCAATTGGCGTTCGGACGACAACCGATGCGTGGGATGAGTATTTAAAGATGTCCGAAAGAACTGCATGAGAATGCTTGTAAAACTTTTGAAAATGTGTGGTGAAGCTGTACAAGAAGAAAAATTTGCGAAAACCAATCGCCAACGACGTCCAAAATTGTATCTATTCCACGAACAAAAGCATGGTTTTCTAGGAATGCTTGAAAGCATTGATTACATGCATTGGTGGTGGCGGAATTGCCCTGATGGATGGCGAGGTCAATTTACGCGGGGTGATCATGGACATCCAACAATAATACTAGAAGTTGTTGTGTCAGAATATCTGAATATCTGTGGATTTGGCATGCTTTCTTTGGGATTCCTGGTTCGAATAATGACCTTAACATCATCCATTAATCAGTTGTCTTCAACGATGTCATACAAGAAACCAATACATGCACCAGTTTTACGGGTTCGGGGGTGGAATACAGGCACGGTTATTATCTTGCTGATGAAATATACCCAAGAAACTCTACAATCGTTAAAACTATTCACCACCCGTCATACGAAAAAGAAAGAAATTTTCCAAGTTTCAAGATGCGACGAGAAAGGACATTGAACGGTGTTTTGGATTTCTATAGAAAAAAAATGACATATCATTAAGAACCCAGCATGTTCTTTTAAACCAAAAAGTTGCGATATTGATTGTATGGTTGTGTCTTATTTCATAACATGATCATCGAATACGAAGGTAGAGTGATTTGTGAGTACGGCGAAAATGCGGTTAACGAGAATTATGTTCCGGTAAGTCTGGAACAACAAGATTTTAACATGTTCTCATTACATAACAAGTACATACATGGAAACCTTAAGGCAGACTTGGTGGAATATATTTGGAACAACGCAAACAACGAACCAAATGACGATGAAATTGGCGACTAGTATTTTTTATTTAACTTTTTTTATGTTTAGATTTTTAGTGAAATGTAAGCTTTGTTATTAATTCTAGTGTGTAATTTAATTTTACTTATATATATATATATATATATATATATATATATATATATATATATATTGCATAATATTTAAGAAAAATAATAAAAATAAAAGACGAGGCTTATTCTTCACACTCTTCACACCGTAGGTCCATCATAAAAGGTATGGGAATGACCCCTGATGACGTGGCTACCTAGGTGAAGGGCCATCCTCAAAGGATTGGGCTCCTCCACACCCTTTAGTCTAGGTGACATCTTACTAATTGGTAATGATGAAAGTTAAATGTCCAATTCGAAAAATATTACATTCCACATTTCTTATCAAGTACCTTGGCTCTTCTTAACTATGTTTTGAGAATTAAAATTTTAAAGATTGATTCTGGTGTTGTAATGACCTAACGAATGTTTGGCCAATAACCTTTTGACTGAATTTCATACTAAGGAGGTTATTTTTGCTAGTGCATATTCAGCTCAACAGGGCTGGCTCATGGGGGAGTGAAATAAAGCAAGAGCTTTTGGTCTCCTTTTCTAGGGCTTCAAATTCTAAGAAAATATATTGTATGTTGGTAATTTTGGCTTTGAGATTGTTAATATTGAAGTTTATAATCTACAATTATGCGTACACAAAGATGATATATGAATAATAGGATTCATAGCATTTTTTTTGGTTTACAAAAAAAAGGACCCCAATTTTGTTATCCGATTTGGGCCTAGAAAAATTTAGAAAAGTTTGAGCCGACCTTACAGCTCAAAACAAATGAATGTCAGGTTCTTTATGAACCTTTGGATTATAGAGGACTTATTGGGCAGTTGGATTACTTACCCCATACTAGACCTAATTTGGACATTGTTGATTAATTCATCAGTCAATTCATGAGTGATCCACGAGTTCCACATTGGGATGCAGCCTGACATACTCTCAGATTTTACCATAGCTACTTATTGTGATTCTGATTGAGCTCTTGTCCTAATAAACGAAGATCAGTTGGAAGTCCAAGAAGGAACCCACGATTTCTCTTAGTTCTGCAGAGGCTGAATATTGTTCCATTCGACACATTGCACTCGGATTAGCTTTGTTAACTCGCTTGTTTTCCGTGTTCAAGTTCTTGGTCTTACTCTTATTCCCCTCAAATGTGACAGAAAATTGATATTCATATTGCTAAAAACCTATTTTTTCATGAACAGAGACTAAGCACATTTAGAAAATCATATTGTAGGTGAGAAACTTCAAGATGGTTTAATTCAACTTACTCACACTTGTACAATATATCATCTTGCGGATTAGGTTTCCAAGTTGTGGTTGTATACAACTCCAATATGAAAGAGAGGGGTGGTATACATATCAAAATGTTAACATTGGTACGAATCAAGTATGTTTAGATGAAAATTTTTGTTATGATCAACTACGTTGGTCGTTTAATGTTGTTGCTATAGAGTAATTATGATTGGTAAGGATGATTGATGTTGATACTACTAGAGGTTATATTATATGGGCGCTTGTTTGTGCCTCGTATCCTTTTAACTTAGTAAGTTAGTTTGACTTTGTATACTTTGTTTGATTGTGTTTTGTATCCATTAGGTTAATGAGATAATAAGAAAAAGCTCCATTTTCCTATGAAAATTTCCTAGTAAAAAATGGTTGGATTTTGCAACCATGTTTCGACACAACTGAAAACCCTAATTTAGTAACTGATATCCCACGAAGACTTTGTTCTTATTATTTTAGGGACTACATATTTGCACACCAACATGGTTATTTGCACACCAAATCCTACATTTACCTACGTTGCGTATTTATACGCTGCGTATAGGTCTATACGCAGCGTAGGTACAGGGTCCGTACACGACCAATCAGTCAAACCTCGTACACTGTCAAATCATGCATATATACGCTACGTATAGGACTATACGCAGCGTATGTAGTGGGCATGTACATGACAACCTAGTACATTGTCAAATCTTTCTGACATACGCCCCGTATAAAGTTATACGCAGCAAGTATACGAGGCATCTATATGCTGCGCATAGAGCTATACGCAGCGTTTGTTTGACAGATTTGACAATGATACAATGTTGTCAAGGCACGTGAATAAAGGTACACATCGCGTATAGATATATACGCGACTGATAAATGTGAATTCAAATTCCTATTTAGACATCATCTGCTTTGCCTACGAATTCAAAACAAAAACAATTCTTCTTCTTTATTTCTTCAGTTTATAATTTCTTGGTCGACCGTAGAGCTAAAATGTCATCATTTTGGTGCAATAATTATTTCGGTAAGCAGTTTTCTAACGACTCGTGGGGAGTGAATGATGCTAATGAGGAGTAGGAGGTTGTATCTGGCGTCCTTGTTGATCAAAAGATATAGTTGCCAGACTTGAACGAGGCTCAGTTGCCAGACTTGAACGTGGCCTGACTCCACCTGTAGATGAACCATATTACACGGCGCATCAAGTGTATCCCGATTACGGATACGGGTGTGAATCTTCTTATGTGCAACAAGGTAATCCGGATGGATACGGTGGATACGGAGATGAGCCTATTGATGAACCATATTACCCGGCATAACAATCGTATATAGATTACAGTGGATACGGAGATCAGCCTGTTAATGAACCATATTACCCGTCACAACAATCCGTTTCAAAATCAGGTTAAAATTATTATTATTATTATTATTATTATTATTATTATTATTATTATTATTATTATTATTATTATTATTGTTGTTGTTGTTGTTAAAATATTATTATCATTATTATTATGGTTATTATTATTGTTAAAATATTATAAAATATTATTATCATTATTATTATTGTTGTTACTATTGTTAAAAATATTATTATTATTATTGTTAAAAATATATATTATTATTATTATTGTTAAAATACTATAATTATTATTATTATTGTTAAAAATATAAGTATAATTATTATTTTTATTTTATTATTATTGTTAAAATATTATTATTATTGTTATTATTATTATTATTATTATTATTATTATTGTTAAAATACTATTATTATAATTATTATTGTTAAAATATTATAATTATTATTATTATTGTTAAAATTATAATTATTATTTTTAATTTATTATTATTGTTAAAATATTGTTGTTGTTGTTGTTGAAATATTATTATTATTGTTATAATTATAATTATTATTTTTATTTTATTATTGTTGTTAAAATATTATTATTGTTGTTAAAATATTATTTTTATTGTTATTGTTAAAATACTGTTATTATTATTATTATTGTTATTATCACTATTAAATAACATAACTGATTTTTAGCGTTTCATGTCTCTAATTGATCTGAAGAACTGGGTACAAGCAACGGGAAAAGAGAATGGTTATGTTATTGTGACTCGTCGATTGATGAATATTGGTGGTAGTACGAGGATGGTATGGCTTGGTGTGACTGTGGTGGTGAGCATCGTAGTAAAGCAATAGTTAGGAAAGCTGGCAGCAAAAAAGTTGGTTACCCATTTTCATTACTTGTTGTGTGGGATGTGACGAATGACACGTGGGAGTTAGTCGTGGAGGACTCTGTTAGGCCGTTTATCTCAGGCTCGGTTCGAGTAGAACGTGGTTGGATCGATCAGAATCAAGGTGCGGAATACCTTGATAATGTCACAGAATCAACAACGACAAGTTCAACGTTTAACGCATCTGAATTCTATTAGAAGATGGTGAAAATACAGAGTATCTGGTAGAAAGTCAGACAAGCAGAGCTTCGCTACAAGTTTAGCAAAAGGTTCTAAACACAATGCACTAGCCTACTATTAATAGGCAACAACGGGGTGGAGAAGTGTCACCCGATCGGATGGCCATCCGATCGGATGACATACGTCGTCTGACGGATTTCACTTTTACATTTACGCGCCATTCACTGCATTGTCTAGACACAAACATACATATACAAACATATACAAAAGTACATACACAACACAAAATATACAAGACTCGATGCAGACGGAAGCTACAGATATATGTACTAACAGACTCCCCCTTGGATGTAGCTGTAGTTCCTTTCTGCATAGTCTTTAATCCTTCCTGTTGCGTCTTCTTTCCTTAGCTCTTTGCTTTCTCTCTCTTCAAGCATCTTTCGCCTAAGTGGCCTACTAACTTCATTCCAGTATTTTCTGTATTCAGTATCACCATCTCGCTTCCTATCCCAATGAGGGATCTTGTTTTCTTCCTTTTCAATCGGTGTCTGGTCAGTTGGTGGAGGTCTCATCAGCTTGTACCTTCCAAGTCTCGCAGCTTTATCAGCAATCTCTTTAAACCTCTGACTGCCCTTGTACTTCTTCAAGAATTCATCAATCTCTAAGTCTCTCCACTTTGATTTCCAGTATCTCCCAGAGTTAATGCCTTTTGCGTAGCACAAATCCACTAACTTCTGATATTGCTTAGCTTGAACTTTATCTTGCTTTTCGTAGACGATCTTGTTGTATATTAAGCAGTCAATATCCTTCTTGGAGCAGTTAACAAGCCACATAGGATCCAACACGCTGATCCTTCTTGATTTACCAGTGGACTTGTCATACAGAGAGAGATCACCGCTTCTACTGTGCTTTAATTATACAACCAACCTTGAAAGTCTTCATGAAAGTCTTGCTCCATAGCACGTAGCGGCATATTCTTCAAACATCTTGGCGGCTTTATATCCAACGTGATATCTTTCTCTCCTGGCTTCAAAATAGTAACAATTTGCTTTAGATACTGCGGCTTCCAATCTGGAAATCTTTCTTTTGCTCGCTGCTTAATTTATTTCCACAAATTGTTGATCATGTTGTTTAACTTCCAAACCATAGTAAACCTGCCTTATATTCTTCGTTTGCACTAACTCTTCAACATCCCACCACGGGAGGGTTTTAATGTCTGACAAGAATTCAAAGTACTGAACCCCTTATTCCTGTCTGATTGCATACACTTGTAGATCTTCCAGATAACCCCAAGATAAGATATCTCCCCATGATATGTCAGCATCATGCTTGAAGTATTAAAGAGGTCTTATGAACTTTCTTTCCTTTGGCATCACCTTGAACCATTTCTTTCTTTCTTCAACTAGATTTTCTCGCGGAATAGTTCTTGGAACACCTTCAGTAGTGATTTTCTCCACAATTTTTCTTCTAACTTCGTCTTCATTCTGTTCTTTAAACATTTCAGCAAGTGATGGAAACGTTTCATCAACACCAGCATAATGAAATACCGTTTCTTCATCAGATGAATCCGATCCTTCTTCAACTGTAACATCATTATACTTATCAGCCTCATGAGCATACTTGAATTCATATTCTTTCTTATGTGACGAAGGAATCTCATCTTCAATGTCAAACTTAAACTTTCCATCATCTAACCCCAATTCCTCTAACATTTCAGCCCTGGACCTAGGTACCTCTATCTCCCCCTCAACTCGAGCATGTAAGTATATAATAGTAGGTTGTGTGAGGAATACCTGGTCTGCATGTTTCTTTCCTGAAGATGAAGACTCTTGTTGTTGATCCTCCTCTTGTTTGTTGATTTCGTCATTCATAAAGTCATCTATCTTTTGTTGAACAGAGGGGTTCACAATCAATAATCCCGACGACCCTTGAGCATCATCATCCTTTTTGTCTATGAACTCATCCCATGAAGGATCGTAATTATCAACTGCATCAAGCACATCTTCTAACTCTTCATCTACTTCCTCTTGCTCTTCTTTCTCCTCTTCTTTCCATCTTAACAACATCACTTTATGTTCTTTCGTCTTCTTTTTCCTTTGTTTAACTTGCACACGGCGAATAATGTCATCAAAATTGTAGGATAGAGGAATAGAATCACCAACAAGTACGAAGCTTTGAGCTTGATCATTTTCAACATCTAACATTTCAACATCAGCTTGACTCGAAGATCCACCAGCTTCTTGAGTCTCTATGATTACCTCTTTCTTTCTTTGATTTGCTTCCTCAACCAACCTCTTTTCTCTCTGAATCCTCCATTCCTCAACTTTTTGAATCTCTATGTTGTTGTAAATAGATTGAACGCCAATACCTAGATGATGTTCCATAACAGTGTATAACATATTGAGCTGCTCATCCTTTACTGCTTTATCAGCCCTTAATGCTTCCATCTCAAGCTTTATTGCTTTAAATTCATTTGCAGACACTTCATGAAGTTCACTTATCATTCAGCGTCTGATTTATATCATTTAATTTCTTGTTCTTCAGATGTAGATCAGTATTCTCCATGGAAAATTGTTCAAAGAGCTGAGCATTATCATCAACATCTCCTTCCATTTTCTTTATCTTCTTCGCATGTTTGATTATAAAAGACTTTATTTCTTCATTCACTTTCGTAAATTCTTCAAGCTGCTTCTTTAACTCATCACGTTCAGCTTCAGCTTTGGCTTTTTCTTTCTCAAGAATACTAACTTTCTTTTCCAGAGCTTTGACAGATGCATCATGAAACATATCAAACTCATCACTAGAAAGAATATCATCTTTATATTCACCTCAAATATTTGGAAATCCTTCAAATAGACCTGGAAGAACAGTATTCTTTGGCTGAGAAGACTCTGCAGCATCAGGATTTTCTGGTGGTGGTGGTGGTGTAGATATTCTTACTTCAGTAATCTCAACTTCATCATCACCAGCTCCTGCTTTCTTTTGACCTTCAGGCTTTTCAACACTTTGTACTTCTGGTGCCTTAGGAACTTCAACATGTTGATCTTTCACTGCTTCAGGACCCTTTGAAGTTGCAACATGCTTCTCACTCTTTCCACTTTGACTTTCTGACATAGACGCACCTCCTTTCTTTGCTCTTACATTCCTCGGAATAACACATGTTTGAACAGCTTTGCGTTTTATCCTTAACTTCTTTTTCTCTTCAGCAATTGGCATGTATGTAGAATCCTCTTCGTCAGAACCTTTTCTTTTCTTCTGAGGCTTCTTCTTTAACTGAACCTTCCCATGACCAACCTTTGCCATATTAATCTCTGGCTCTGTTTCTGTTGATTCATCGTCAGCATCTCTTGAATCTGTGTGAGCAACACCTTCAGGCTCCTTTTCTTTAACACTTTCATCTTGAACACTTGAACTTTGATCCTTTTGGGCAGTTGCTTCCTCATTCTTCTTTAGAAATCCTTCAAGAGTTTCGTTTAAAAGACCAACGTCTTGCTGAAGAACTTCTAATGGTTCAATCACTGGCTCATCCACCAACCTTGGTTGTGATTCCCTTGAAGGCCCTGCAAAACAAGCATTGAATGTTCATTAGAATAAAGTAACATTTAAAGATCTAACTTCTCTGATGACTCCCCCTTTCAACTATACCCTTAACAACTATCTTTGGTGTTGACACTTAGGAGTAGATACAGCTGGGGATGTCTTCGGAGTTCTCTTTCTCTTCCCGTCCTTCACAAACCAATATCGAAGCTTTTTCTCATGCATCTCCCTCAACCTATTATCTTCATTCTCTGAATTCCTGTTTTCATGTCTCCATGCATCGTTTTCAGGAGCAACATATCCTGGATTATCAATCTTGCAAATCATTCTCCTTGCTCTTGGTTCAGGATCATCTTTCTTTGGACCTTTATATGAAGCTAATCTGCTCAAACTAACAGCAGTCATGTTTCATAGACCTAATATATTAGCAGGATCCTTTGGAAGGTCTTTAACTTGATCATCTATCATCATCTGGATAAACCTGGGGTACATAATGTACTTACAACTTCCACTTCCTATATTGTCTATCATATGGTCAAATATCACTTGAGATACATTGTATGGCCTGTTCAACACCAAGCATGTAATGATATTCATGATATAATCTGATGTCTCATCATAAGCTCCCTTCCGATGTGACAAAGCATGCACCACACAATGAATTAGGAACTTATATGGTGGACTGAACATAGTCTTAAGATATTTCCCGTTCAAATGTCCTGTAAAACCCATTCTGCACCACAAACCTTTGCATAATCGTTCAGGAATAATGGTAGGATCATTATCAGAATCTCCTAATTCCAAAACTCATCTTAAGTCTCCAACATTAAACTTAATCTCAACATCTATATCTTGATTATTCTCATCCTTCTTTCTAACAGCTGAACAAATCATCTTTTCATCCTTAACATACCTCACCGAACTCCAAAACCTTCTGACATGTGATTCATATACTATTTTTCTATTGGTTAAGGCCTTATTAATCTTAATTTCCCTAAAAAATTTTGCCATGACTTTAAACGGAGTTGCGTCTGTATAATGTGTGTCCAACAGATAGTAAATATTGTGAGATTTATCCCAATCTGATGCTTTTGCTTGCAAAAATACACAATGTTAGCATTTGCACAAGTTTCAAGACATAAAGAGACAAGTGATAAAAATTTTGAAAACTCAAAATTTTTCTAACACTGGGATCTACTCTATGCAGTACTGAGGATCGGATGGTCATCAAATCCAATGAACCATCTTATCAGCTAAAACATGTGCATATGGATCGGATGGCTATCCAATCGGATTGTCACTCGATCCATGTGACAAAACAGATAGCACCTTTGACAAATCAACTCTCTTTGAGTGAGTGGTATGGATCGGATGGTCATCCGATCAGATTGTCATCTGATCGGATTGTCACTCGATCCTTGACAAGATAGCATAATTGAATAACAACTTTGTCATTATATGATGTGGACCGGATGGCCATCCGATTGGATTGTCATCCGATTGGATTGCCACTCGATCAATGAGATGAGATCTCAGCAGACTTGTGAATGTGTGATTTGGATCGGATGGCCATCCGATCGGATTGCCATCCGATCGAGTTGCCATTCTATCCAAGTCAATCAGTTGAAAATGTACTTTGGATCATATGGTCATCCGATCGGACTGCCATCCGATCAAGATGCCATTCTTTCCAAACACCAACAACTTTAACAGTTTAAGGCACAAAAATCAAGGTAAACAATTAGAAAATTTTTCAGACATATAATGCATTAGATCGGATGGCCATCCGATCGGATTGTCATCCGATCGAGTTGCCCCTCGATCCTTGAACAATGAAGAACAGTTATGAATCTATGAACATCAAAAAATTTTCTAAGATTTTTCAAAATTGATCACAGATCCATGTAGAGATTTTGCCGATGATTAAAACCCTATGTTCATCTTTCTCTAATTCGGCCAATATTGGGTATAATTTCACTTTTAGTGCACCGAAGGCCGACACCTCTAATCATCAAATCTATGGATTCTAACATGTTTTTGCAAAAATTGAGACGGTAAACCTATAGATCTAAGGCCCGTGAACAAAACTCTATGTTCAAAATCTAACAAACATCATTAAAATTGCCTAGATCTAAGTTTCTATCTCCGAACAGTCGCCGACATTCAAAAACTCATCAAATACATCAAATTTAACAGTTTAAAATTTTAAATCTTACCTTTCCCATTGTGAAGGTTGAGTGTGCCAACAAACCAATGAAGTGTGGAAAGCAAGAATGTAAGAAACAGATCAAGAAGGTGAGAGTGTTTGAGAGAGTGTCAGATGGTCGCTCGATCGAGTAAAGGTTTGACTGAACAACATTGACTTCTATATATAGGGGTGACCAAGTATCGGATGGCCATCCGATCGGATTGCCATCCGATCAGATTGTCATCCGATCCAAACACCTCTCTTTGACTTTCGTTGTTTTGACCTTTTGACTTTTTGTCGTTTTATCAGATTTGGTCAGTTTTTAGAAATCCACTTAAGTATCTAAGTCCAAGTTAATGACCCTAGGCACTTAATTTGTCTCCCAAGTCCAAGTTAATGACCTTGGTTGACCCGAAACGAAACAAACTGACATTTTATTAAAATTTTTCAAACATTTTTCCATGAAAATTTACAAGTGTCAATTTAATGAACTTGCTTTGACTTTGAATTTTCAAACCTCTTTCAAGATTAGCTCCCATCCCTGTTGTCCAGCTCAGAAACTTTCTGCTCTGCTTCATGACTGCGAGTCTGAAGATAAGCTTTCTACCTTGGTTTGTCGATAAAACTACAGCAGAAATGTAAAATCTTTTTGGGATTTTAAGAAAGTTTAAGCTAGAAAACTATGAAATCCTTTTGGGTTTAAAATCTAAAAACAGAAATGAAATGAAATGCAGTAAAGTAAATATTTACAAACATATTTTTGGTGAGCGTGTTAGGGGATCATATCAGCTACCGACAAGTTACAAGTACCGTTGAGCTTGATTACACACTAAGTATTAAACAATTCACTTTGATTGCCGATATACCGATCCTCTTTAAATTTTCACACAAATTTCAATCTGTTCAAGATATGAATTAGTGTTTTAATAGCTTAACTTATACGCGTGTCCCACCTCAGAATATACTCTCGTATCCAGACTTTCTATATTCAGTCTTACAGGTGAACGTACAATAATGATATCTGTTAACGGGTAATACGAGGCCATGAGAGCTCAGGTTAGAACTTCCGTTCAGACAGAGAGATGATGGCTCGACTTTTGGTGTGTCCCGTTTGGGGATCTTTTCTTCAACAACACATGATTTAGCATTTTGCAATGTTTCGTCATTTTTTATGCAGAGGGTAGGCTTTAAAGATTAAAGCAGTGCAGAGTATTATACGAGGACTAGGCTATTGCTTCCGCAAAATCAGAAGTCCTGTATAATACCCAGATATCATTACGCACATAGACCTAGTATGTCAGAAATAGAAACTCTTTCAAACAAGATTTCACGGGTTACCTATATATCCGAGAGATGTTCCCCACGAAATAAGCAAGAAATGATTTTAGGTTTATATCCCCAACAAATCAACTAAATGTGTAAAAACCTACCGGCATATCATCAGCGAGACTGCTTAACACCTTTTAGACATTGCAAATCTTTAGCATACTGTAACTGTCTAGCTGATGTACTATCATTTCCCCTTTTTACACAAACTCTTTTTTGGTTTTCTATTGTTTTTGGATTTTGAAAATATCTCATGTTTTTTTGGATTTTTGCATTTTTTTATTGTTTTTGTATTTTCTAAAAATATTATCTATCTCCCCCTAAATACCAAAACAACTAAAAATACGACAAACCAGTGCAGTCTGCTTCTCAACATCATCTGTAGTGGTATTTTCATCAACGCCAGGTATCCCCTCCGCATCCGACAACAGCTTCATACCGTTCAATTTTAAAAGATATTCTAAACGACTTTTATCAAAAGCTTTGGTATGTAAGTCTGCCTTTTGTTCATCGGTGTGGATTTTGTCAATTCGTATCAACTTCTTCTCAAAGCAATCTCAGATGAAGTGATGACGAATTTCAATATGTTTGGTTTTAGCGTGATGTACCCGATTTTTTGTTATGTTTATTGCTGCCTCATTATCAATAAAAATAGGTGAAGTAAGAAATTGCAAACTGTAATCGCGCATCTGTTGCTGAATCCACAGGATCTGATAGCAGCAGCTGCTGGCAGATACGTATTCCGCTTCGCATGTCGATAGAGCAACAGAGGTTTGCTTCTTGCATTGCCATGTGACCAGTCGGGGTCCGAAAAATTGGCATCCTGCAGTTATTGATTTAGCATTGACTTTGCAGCAACCGAAGTCAGAATCAGAGTACCCTTCGAGCATGAAGTCACCGTATATTTTTGGATACCTGATATTCGCTAATTTACACATATTTTAGTCCCCCGTTTTACCCCCATTTTATGCGTTTTCGGCCGTAAAACCGTCATTCGGATACTTATTTATCTACATTTTTGTTTACAGGCCTAAAACTGCATACCAGACAAGATGAAAGCGAAAACGAGGACTTTCCGGACAAAACGACAAAGCTGCGAAGATTCTGTGGAAAAACTGACCTGGGCGTTTGGCACGGTCATGCGGGCATCCGCACGACCGTGCATATCCGACAAACAAGAAAGTTCCGGCGGTGCACCAGGCGTGCAAGCACGGCGTGCAAGGCTATGAAGGCCAATCCGAAAAGGCACGGTCGTTCCTGATGTGGAACGGTCGTGCGTATCCGAGAACCAACATAACCTCGGAACTGAACGGCCAAGGAACAAAGCGTGCAAGCCAAATGCCGGTTTGGCACGCCCGTGCCAAACCTGGAACGTCCGTGCGTGTCCGAAGACCAGTCAACGATATGTGACGTCATGCGGTACGGTGGCCCACCACCAATAATGCTTAAAGTGCACGGTCGTGCCAAACCAAGAACGACCGTGCCGATCAGAAAAACCATTTAAACAGAACAGAAGCATTTTATTAGTAACTCTGGACATTTTGGGAGCTCTGCAGGCGATTTTGAGGCTCCGAAGGCTGCTGCTTTCACTCGGATTCAAGCCACATTGCCCGGTTTTGCTCATTTACTATCCAGATTCTCATTCTTATGCTTGTTTATGGTTTGGTTTCTCAAATCTTTCCATGATTTTGTTATGTTTCAAGCATTTAGACTGATTATTATGTATTAATGTAAGCCTTTGGGCAAAAACACAACAATCCCTTGCTTGATTAGTATGTTAATCTATGTTTGTAATGACATTTTGAAGTATTTTCTATGATTATCTTTGATGATTAGTTTGCAACCTTGTTATTGATATTGATTTCTTGATTACAAGTAATTGTGTTGGATGATTGGTGCTTGGTTAGGTAAGATAGTTGCAAAATGAAGCTTATTTAATCATGTATTAGTAAACTTTTAATTTGGTTAACTAGTTTAACTTGGTTAAAATGTAGGCACCATGATACTCTAACGGGTTAGTGGTTTAATAAAATGCAATTATTATTAATCAAGAGAGCTTGCCCTCACGGAAGGACTCTAACGGGTTAGATGGTGTTGTTACGAATTCTTGCCATGATTTGTTAGCTTAGTTAGTAGTTTCGGCCAAAATTGCTATCTTGGTGAATTTATGTGTAAGATTTGTAAAATGAACTCGGTTGTGATTTAATCTAGTTTATGCTTGTCTCGGTGGCTGCATTGTGTTTATCGGTGTTGCTTTCCTTGATTAAGTGAGGTTAGAAAACTCCTAACGGATGACTAACTTATTTTTAGGAGATTTTTGTAGACATTTATCAATCGCACGTTAAAGAACAATTTTAGGTGGTTAAAGTGTGTTTATCGTTTTAACTTTCCGAATGATTGTCATGTTAGGATTCCCGAAAGGGATACTAATTGTCTCGAAATGGAAAATTGACCGAATGCTTCTAAATGCCAAAACTGACTTAGTTGACATGCTGCGGTTGTGTATTAAGCAAGGCTATTTATATATAATCTACTATGTTTGATAAATATTTATTTATGCTTACTTTAGATTAATTAAAACCAAAACAAATTATGTTTTTACCGGTAATTTAGTGGCAAAGGTCTAGTATTATTTCTCCGCCCATTTCCGTGGATCGATACTTGGTTCTTACCGATACTTTACTACATATATGACGGGGTACACTTGCCCTTTCGTGTGTGTTTTGATGTAAAAGTAATAATCACTTTTATAAATTTAAAACCAATTCGTGTGTAATTTCATTGTAAAAATATGTGTAGTCACGCACGTACCAAGTTTTTGGCGCCGTTGCCGGGGAAGTGGCGAGTTTTAGGAACGACCCGAGTCATTGTGTTATCGGTGTATATACTTGTTAATATTTGTGTATACTTTCGTGATTATTTATTCGTTGATTTATTTGTTAATATTTCTTGTTTTGAATTTAATTTATTCGTTTTCATGATTCTTTTGTACACTTGTAAATTTTTATTCTATTTATTTGTTCTAATCCGGATTTATTTATTCATTTATTCTTTAAATTTTCGGCTCTTAAAAATCGTTTTTGCACTAGCCGATTCGATTATTTTCATTGCTTTAATTTTTATAAAAATTTCGGCCCATTTTCGGATTTTTATAAATTTTTCAGCCCATTTAAAATAATATTCTGTTTCTTTTCAGCAAAAAAAAAAAAAAAAAAAAAAAAAAAAACAGCCTTATTATAATAATATAATATTCTTGTCGAGCAATTTTTCGTGTCCTCAACCCCTGCTCCCGACGCTGCTGAGCCTTCAGACGAACCCGAGCGTGATCTGAGGAGACGTCTTCATTAGAGATCCCGTGCGGTTGCGCTGCAACTCGCAGCAGCTGTGGACGAGCAGGTGGTATCCGCTGAGACAGAGGGCCCAGCCGACGAAGGACACATCATCATGGCTAACGACAAGAAGCGTGTTTACGAAAAAGCTTCATTCACGTTGGACAGGACCATACACAGTAAAAGAGGTATTTCCTTATGGGACTGTTGCAATAGAGAACGCGGACGGCGTTATTTTCAAGGTAAATGGGCATCGGTTAAAGGTTTACATTGGAGGGCCGATCGAGTCGGCGGTGGAGGTTATCGAGCTCCACACCCCGCATACAGCTTAAGTGTGGGGACATGAGTCTTGCTATCGACTCGCCGACAAAAATTTAGCATGAGTCTTGCTATCGACTCGCTGACAAAAATTTAGCTTGGAGTCTTGCTATCGACTCGTCGACAAAAATTTAGCATGAGTCTACGCTACCGACTCGCCGACAAAAATGTAGCAAGAGCGTCAAAAGCGCTTTAGGGGTAGTATCGTCTTTTTATGTGTTTTTCTAGTTTTTGCGTAATTTAGGAGTGTTTGGTAGTTTCCGTTTGTTTGTACAGTTTTTATACGTGCCGAATGAAGGGTCTACGTGGGAATATTGTTAAAACATGTTGCGGATGGTAAAAATGGCGAAAAATGGCCAAAAAGAGTGCTGAAACTGGTTTCTGCAGCAAACAGACACATCTGCAGATTTGGCATGACCGTGCCATGGGTCGCACGCCCGTGCGATTTCGGGCTGGCCTGCACCTCGAGTCGCACCCCCGTGCATTACCGAGGTCAACGTGCAAGAATGGGTCAACATCGGATATGCACCCCCGTGCGAAAATCCGCACTCCCGTGCGAAAATCCGCACCCCCGTGCGAAAATCCGCATGACCGTGCGCATGGTCAGGGGCATTTTGTCATTGTTCCATATAAAAGCCCTCATCTGCATCCACTTCTCACATTCGCGAAACCCTACTACACTCTTGTTCCTGGCCGATTTTTTCCCCAAAATCGCACCATTTTTCGCACGGTTTCACACACTTCTTCGCACGGTATGTTCCTTTTTGTAGATTTCCTGTTTTGTCTTTATTTAGGTTAGATTCATCCGATTCTTCAAGGATTCTCTAGGGTTCTCTTCATAAACAAATCGAAACCCTAGCCCTTGCAAGAATCTTGTATCTCGTGAACAACCGATTGATTCTCTGCCCCCTGATTGCATAAAAGCTTGTTGATTTTTGAAAAATCTGGCTATTCAGAACCGGGGTAAGAATCTGCAGAAGTTACGGGTCGCACGGTCGTTCCCCCTATGGCACGGTCCGTGCGGTTGCGGGTTGTTCACTGATCTTGCTGTTGGCTCGGTGATGCACGGTTGTGCGATTGACTGCACACCGTGCAGATCCGACATTTGCCGACCGCACCACCACTGATCTCGGTGATGCATGACCATGCGTCCATTCGCACGCCCGTGCGAAACACCCAGATCAGTTTGACAGAATCTTCATAACTGTGTGTTCGGCTGAGCATGAAGAGGAGGAGCAGAATCAGCCACCACCCACACCACCACACCAGTAGTTCCAGCAGCACCAAGACTGGCCACCCGGCATCCCATCTTATCCTGATTTGTACCAGTAATTTCAACAAATGCGGCTGAACCAAGAGCAGCTGCGAGTCAACCAGGAGGTGGTGCTGACGGTGATGATGAGTAGCTGGTGGTGGTAGTAGCATTTCAGTACTTTATATTTCGGGTGTTCATTTTGGTTGTTATTTCAACACCCCCGGTTATGTACTTTTTATTTTCAGACACTTTACTTTATGTCTTGTCTTTGTTGGGATTTCTAGTATTTCTATTTATGTATATTATGGTTTTTATGTTTATGCTGTTACTGCTCTGTTTTGGTGTACATGTGACATACTTGCAGATCCGACATATCTTGGACCGGAGCATATGACAGACACAGCTTTGGAAGTCTCGTTTCATCAGATATCATCTTGAGGGGAGTACTATTATCCTTTTTCTCTATATTTCGGGTTTCGCATTGGGGACAATGCGAAGTTCAAGTGTGGGGAGGGGGTTAACTTTGTTAACTTTGTTTGTCCTCTAAAAAAAAAAAAAAAAACCCAGAAAAATCATCCAAAAATATCCGTGTTTTGTATATATTTTAAGAAATAAACCGGTTGATTGTGTTTTAGAAAGCATCGGACTTGATAAAAACTTGACAAGCAAAATATTTTTGAAAAAGGAAACCGGAAAGCGTGACAAACAAAGAAAGACTTACATGATAGTTTTCACACTTTTACCCATTCCATCCGTTACGTGAGCATGTTTGAGCCTTGATATTGTTATATATTTGTTCATTTCGGATATAGGAGTGAGCCGGATGTTATGTGTAATTTAGAACTTGTCACTAGTATGCTTGTTAAGACCATGAATATGCGGATTTGTGTAAAAGTGATAGAGGCACTTAGATTACCCCTTTGTTGTAAACCTTGTTCTTTGTGTTGTGCTCCCCGTTCACCTTATGTTACCCTTTAGGATTAACCATGTCGAGCCTTCCCGTTTACCTTTGTTTACCCACATTATCGCCCACTTAGCCAAATTTAGCCTTTGTATGTTTTTAAACCCCTTTTTAGTGTTGAAACTCGGACAAAATAATCGTTTAACTAGCTTTTGTTTAAGTTTATTGTATAGTATGTTAAAAAAAAAAAAAAAAAAAAAAAACCCAGAAAATAAAACACCCTAAAATAGGGTGAAGTTGATAGAAATCGAGCGATTTTGAATACTTAAATGTTAAAATTTCGTTGATAAGCTCGATTGCGCTTTAGTCGCCCTTTTAAGGCGTTTATATGTATAGTTGTATTACTTTCTTGCTAGTTAAACGCTAAAGCCGAGTTTTAACCATTTTCGCCATTTTAAATGTCTACTTCCATACCCTTCGCCCAAGCCTAACGTTACAACCCGTAAAGACCTCTTGATTTACACTTATTTGCATGTTAGTTGGTGGAGACGAGATCTTATGACAAGCTTATGATATTGCATGTTTCATTGACGAGGCGTTGAGTGTTTGCACATACACATTTTATGTATGTTTCATAAATAAAACCGAGTGTGTGTGAATATTGTGAGTCGTGTGAAGATTAACATGTCAAGTCAATTAAATGTGAAGTCACGGCTTTTTGGTTGTCGCTATTATAATCGCATATGCTTGTTGGGTTTGAGTCTTTTGATGTTGTCTTTCGACAAACCGGCTAACCGTTTATAGTAGTTTTCAATAAAATAGTGTGTAAATTATCGTTCTTGTTTGTTCCGTCTTTTATTGCTTTTTAGTTCAGCTTGCTTGAGGACAAGCAAGGTTCAAGTGTGGGGAGATTTGATATTCGCTAATTTACACATATTTTAGTCCCCCGTTTTACCCCCATTTTATGCGTTTTCGGCCGTAAAACCGTCATTCGGATACTTATTTATCTACATTTTTGTTTACAGGCCTAAAACTGCATACCAGACAAGATGAAAGCGAAAACGAGGACTTTCCGGACAAAACGACAAAGCTGCGAAGATTCTGTGGAAAAACTGACCTGGGCGTTTGGCACGGTCATGCGGGCATCCGCACGACCGTGCATATCCGACAAACAAGAAAGTTCCGGCGGTGCACCAGGCGTGCAAGCACGGCGTGCAAGGCTATGAAGGCCAATCCGAAAAGGCACGGTCGTTCCTGATGTGGAACGGTCGTGCGTATCCGAGAACCAACATAACCTCAGAACTGAACGGCCAAGGAACAAAGCGTGCAAGCCAAATGCCGGTTTGGCACGCCCGTGCCAAACCTGGAACGTCCGTGCGTGTCCGAAGACCAGTCAACGATATGTGACGTCATGCGGTACGGTGGCCCACCACCAATAATGCTTAAAGTGCACGGTCGTGCCAAACCAAGAACGACCGTGCCGATCAGAAAAACCATTTAAACAGAACAGAAGCATTTTATTAGTAACTCTGGACATTTTGGGAGCTCTGCAGGCGATTTTGAGGCTCCGAAGGCTGCTGCTTTCACTCGGATTCAAGCCACATTGCCCGGTTTTGCTCATTTACTATCCAGATTCTCATTCTTATGCTTGTTTATGGTTTGGTTTCTCAAATCTTTCCATGATTTTGTTATGTTTCAAGCATTTAGACTGATTATTATGTATTAATGTAAGCCTTTGGGCAAAAACACAACAATCCCTTGCTTGATTAGTATGTTAATCTATGTTTGTAATGACATTTTGAAGTATTTTCTATGATTATCTTTGATGATTAGTTTGCAACCTTGTTATTGATATTGATTTCTTGATTACAAGTAATTGTGTTGGATGATTGGTGCTTGGTTAGGTAAGATAGTTGCAAAATGAAGCTTATTTAATCATGTATTAGTAAACTTTTAATTTGGTTAACTAGTTTAACTTGGTTAAAATGTAGGCACCATGATACTCTAACAGGTTAGTGGTTTAATAAAATGCAATTATTATTAATCAAGAGAGCTTGCCCTCACGGAAGGACTCTAACGGGTTAGATGGTGTTGTTACGAATTCTTGCCATGATTTGTTAGCTTAGTTAGTAGTTTCGGCCAAAATTGCTATCTTGGTGAATTTATGTGTAAGATTTGTAAAATGAACTCGGTTGTGATTTAATCTAGTTTATGCTTGTCTCGGTGGCTGCATTGTGTTTATCGGTGTTGCTTTCCTTGATTAAGTGAGGTTAGAAAACTCCTAACGGATGACTAACTTATTTTTAGGAGATTTTTGTAGACATTTATCAATCGCACGTTAAAGAACAATTTTAGGTGGTTAAAGTGTGTTTATCGTTTTAACTTTCCGAATGATTGTCATGTTAGGATTCCCGAAAGGGATACTAATTGTCTCGAAATGGAAAATTGACCGAATGCTTCTAAATGCCAAAACTGACTTAGTTGACATGCTGCGGTTGTGTATTAAGCAAGGCTATTTATATATAATCTACTATGTTTGATAAATATTTATTTATGCTTACTTTAGATTAATTAAAACCAAAACAAATTATGTTTTTACCGGTAATTTAGTGGCAAAGGTCTAGTATTATTTCTCCGCCCATTTCCGTGGATCGATACTTGGTTCTTACCGATACTTTACTACATATATGACGGGGTACACTTGCCCTTTCGTGTGTGTTTTGATGTAAAAGTAATAATCACTTTTATAAATTTAAAACCAATTCGTGTGTAATTTCATTGTAAAAATATGTGTAGTCACGCACGTACCAATACCACAACCCTAAGCTTGGATTTCCTTTCAGGTAACGTAGAATCCTCTTGACGATTGACATATGCGAGGCTCTAGGACTCGACTGATATCGGGTTGCGAGGCAGGTTGGGTACATTATATCAGGCCGTAATGCTGTCAAATACATTAGCGAGCCGATCATGGAGCGATATAACGTTTCATCGACCTTCTCTCCGGTGAGATCTGGGTTGATACCATGATTCGTTGCTAATGGGGTGGACATAGGTGCCATCCTGGACATCCCAAATTTCTCTAGAACATCGTGAACGTACTTCGTCTAATGTATGAAGGTTCCCTCACGAATTTGGTCGACCTGGAGCCCTAAGAAGAACTTCATCTCACCCATTGAAGACATCTCGAACTTCTGCTTCATTACTTTTTCAAAATCTTTGTAGAGTTCTTCGTTTGTTGACCCGAAAATAATGTCATCAACATATATCTAGACTATCAGAAGATTACCATCGACTTCCTTCGTGAAGAGAGTGGCATCCACCTTTCCTCGGATAAAACTGTTGGCAAGCAAATGTTGAGAGAGCGTCTCGTACCAGGCTCTCGGGGTGTGATGCAAACCATACAGCGCTTTGTCTAGGAGGTAGACCTTGTCTTTGTGTATCGGATCCGTAAAGCCCGGTGGTTGTCCGACAAAGACTTCCTCCTTCACCTTTCCGTAAAGAAATGTCGATTTGACATCTAGCTGATATACTATGAATCCTTTCCATGAAGCAAACGCTAGGAAGATTCTAATAGCTTCTAGTCGAGCTACTGGAGCGTAAACCTCTGTGAAGTCTATCCCCTCTTGTTGACTGAAACCCTGGACCACGAGTCGAGCTTTGTTTCTAATAATAACCCCTCGGTCATCTCTTTTACACTTAAACACACACTTAGTGTTTATTTTCCTGTGTCCATTAGGCAAGTCCACAAGCTTCCATACACCAACCTTTTCAAACTGGCTCAGCTCCTCCTGCATTGCGTTGACGCATGAATCTTCAGTCAGTGCTTCCTTGTAGGTTTGCGACTCAATCTGCGAAATGAAACAACTGAGTGAAAATTCAGTTTGTAAAGGAGCAACGTTAGTATAAAAGCAAGTAAGGCCATGGTCAATCTGTCTTCTAGTGCGAACGTCTGACTGCAGCTCCCCTATTATCAACTACTCTGGATGGTATGAAAGTGTCCTCGGCATAACTTCACTAGGAACATCCACCTCGCCTTCCAAATTAGTAACGTTCTGATCCGCAACTTGTTCATTGTCAAGAATTGTTTGATCTGAAAGGATTCCCCCCCCCAGATTCTGAATCACCACGATCAAAAGTAGGAATATCATCAGATTCTAAATTATCATTGACCACCGTCTGATTTTCAGGAGCAGGTTTGCGTTCCGAAGTAGTCGGAGTTTGCTGAACTTCATCATTCTCTCCAGCATGACTTGGACCAGCTTCATCATCATTGGAAGTTTGTTGTTGACGTGTAGAAGACCTTGCTGGGAATCTTTCCTGAGATGCTTCATATTCTCTTAAAATATCCAAATCATCAAAGAACTCTGGCTCTTCTTCTAACTCGAATGAATCCCATAAGGTATCGTAGTTGAATCGCCATGAGTCTGCGGGCTTCTGTGGAGGCATAGTATAGCCTTGACATTTAACATGTTGTGCTTCGATGATCCGCTTGAGACTTGGAACAAAGACTCTTCTGAGTGGACTCACATATCCCACAAAGATACCTTCTATGCTCTTTGAACCAAACTTGCCATCGGGATCTAGAACTGTGCAGGGAGACCCGAATGGCTCTAAATACTCGAGGTTAGGCTTGCAATTGTTGATCAACTTGAAACATGTCTTGTTGTGTTTCTTCACAGTAAGTACCCTGTTGAGAGTATAGCAAGCGGCTGATACTGCTTCTGCCCAGAAATTAACACGTAACTTGGAATCAGCAAGCATCGTCCTTGCCGTTTCGATGAGCGTTCTGTTCTTTCTTTCTACGACTCCATTCTATTGTGGAGTATAAGGTGCGCTGAACTCTTGCAATATACCTCTCCGGTCACAAAATTCCTCCATTTTGTTGTTTTTGAATTCCGTACCGTTGTCACTTCTTAATCTTCGTATGCGGGTTCGGTACAAATTCTCAATCTTCCTGAATAACCTCAGTAAACTCTCAAATGTTTTGTATTTTGTCTTCAAGAACGTCACCCACAAGAATCTCGAATAGTCATCAGTGACTACTAGGCAATAGAGATCACCAGTTATGCTCTTGACATTCACAGGACCAAAGAGATCCATGTGAAGTCTTTCCAGCGGCTTCGAGACAGAGTTCATCTTTTCGCCAGGATGGGATTTCTTTCTTTGCTTTCCCTTTATACAACTGATACACTCCCCCTCAAGATGAAAACTCTTCAAGTGAACGCCTTTTACCAAATCATTATGCACCAGGTGGTTCATCTTGCGTAGGTGAATGTGGCCTATCTTCCAGTGCCACAATACAGACTCCTTTTCAGTGGCTCTTGACATGAAGTAGTGAGTTTGACTGGTGGTAGTCGTACCTACACTCATATCCAACATGTACAGATCATTAACTCTCGGTGCTCTCATCATGATCCACTCCTCGGGGATGACAAACCCTGGCTTCAGAATCAGACATTCTTTATCAGTGAAATGTGTTGAATACATTCTATCACAAATTTGAGAAATGCTAAGAAGATTGTTCTCTAGCTCCGCTATGTAATTGACTCTTTCAGACGTTATTACACTATTTGATAATGTTCCTTCACCAATAATACGTCCTCCTTGATTACCAGCAAAATCGACGTATCCACCGTTAAACCCTCTAACATCGTAAAGCAGGGTTTTTCTCCTTGTCATGTGCCTGGATGCTCCACTATCCATAATCCAACATGAGATAGATCTTGGGAGCTCCTGCACATTTCAAAACATTCAGTTAGATTTTGAAGCAACCCAAGCCTCTTTCGACTCAGGTAGCTTGACGTTAAGGCGTGTTGTCTTGGTGTACAATGGTGGGAAATTCTTGTCATTCATTTTAAGACTTTCTTCAGATCCAACCTCAACCTCTTTATATAAAAAGAATTCATTTTTCAGAGGTTAATCAGATGGTTGGTCTTTCTTTGGAACATACTTCTTCCCTGGAGAGGTCGAAGTTTGTTTCTCAAGTTTCTCGTAAAAATCCAAAGGAACATTCATCTTATTTGTTGAAGATGATTGTTTTGTAGACTCAGAAACCTTTGGCTTTGGAGCACTGGATGTCTTAGCGTCAGATTTTGGCTTCCAAGTTGTTGCGAAGAAGCAACTTGTTTGTAAAATTTATCAGTTTTAGTTACCGACTGTTTTACGGGTTCTGTTTTGACTTTGATATTTTCATTTTTCAAAATTTTCTTCTCAACAAACATCAGCGCTTTGCCTTTGACATCGTTTTTCTTCTATGGATTCTCAACAACCATAGACTTAGGCTTCGAGTTTGTGCACTTTCGTGCAGTGTCCAACTTCATTGCATTTGAAGCATGTGTGGGTGTCAACTTCCCGACATTTGCCTTCAGTCTGAGGCTGTGAGGCCTTTTTCGCAAAAAAATTCTTCGTTTGATTTCGAAAAGATTTCCGACTCTTGCTCGGAAATTGAACTTGAGCTTTTGACAAACACTTTCTTTTCGACAAACCTTTTGTTTTGAAAATTCCTTCTTTGATTGTTCTTACCACCCTGATAACCACCCGACCATTTGTTTTGGTTGTTATTGTTAAAACGTGGTGGTGCAGCAGGTTTTTCATAGTAAGATTTGTCTTTTTCAAAATTCAACAATCTTTTGGAACTTTTCAAACCTTCAATCTTAGAAACTTCAATCTCCACGAGTTTGAAAACTTGTTTCAACTTGTCAACATTTACATTTTCGATTGGAAACTCATCGTCCGATTACAACTTATCTGAACCACACATATTGTACATGACAAGAGTAGGTTCGTCATTTGATTTGTTCTTGGATTTTGGTTTCGGAATGTAGTTATTTAAAAAGCACTCTTCATCTTCAGTCGATTCACTATCTGATTTTAGAACATTTTCAACCACATTTTTTACAACTTCAGACTGAACACTGTCTTCATCAGATGATGAAGTGAATGTGACATCGATTATTTCTAGAAGTTTTACATCATTTGTTTTCTCATTTGTTTCATCTTCATTATCCAACCCAGACTTTTTCTTTGAAAAATTGTTTAACACGGGCGGTGGAACTTGATGATAACCCACCCCTGTTCCATCTGAGTATACATCTTCACCAGCTTTGTTCTTCCCAATCAGTTTGGGAACTATATGTTAAAGAACAAAGCTCGCGGAGCTGTAACTGTTCAGTTTCAGATTGATTCTTTCATTCTCAATCTTAGCTTCCTGAAACTGAAGCTTAAGATTTGCAATCTCATCCAATTGCTGGTTGATCTGTCTTCTTTTGCCTGAAGAACTCCAGATAATTGAAGATTTTCTTTGTATGTTTTACCATTTTGCTCATCAGAATCTTTTATTGTTCTTTTCAACTTCTCATGATTTTCAGAAATTTGTCGGTTTTCATGAATTAACTTTTCATTTTCTTTCTTAAATCGTTCTACATCAGTTTTATCTTTTTCAATCCTCTCTGTTAATTCTTTTATTCTTTCATTTGAAGCTCTCATCAGTTTATCTCGATTTAAGATTTGTTCTTCAACCATTTTGACTTTATCAACTAGTTCTTGGTTCTTTTTGAGTGTGAGATATGCATGTGTGCTATAAACTTTGCAATCTTTCATGCAATTTTTGCAATCACTCTCTATTTTAGCGCCACCAGTCTTACCTGATTCATTGTTTGAACCACTTTTACTGACCTTTCTTGTTGACTCAGACGCAGACTTGGAATCTACCTCTAATTCCTTTGCCATAAGCACTTTGTCTGCCACCTTTGTCAGGTTCTCTGCTGTCATTTCTTTTGTGGTGTCGATTATCCCATTATTGACTTTCCTTGACTTTAGCTCTTCCTTTTCAGCTTTCTTTGCCGCATCTCTCTCTCTTTGTTCATATTCTTGTTTCAAAGATTCTATGAGAGTTTCGATTATGAGTGATGATGGTTCAGCAATTATGTTGCCTTTCGGGTCCAAATAGCACTCACGATCCGGATCCCATCTGTTTGCCTTTTTGGCTTCTTTCCAAGCTCGATAGTTTCTATCCTTCATAGGTTGAGCTATCATCTTTCGATAGGTGTATTTTTGCTCTTCAGTTCGTGTATCTTTGTATGGTTCAACATGTGCCATGAAAGCAAAACCTACAGCATCATCTTCTGGTAAAAACTCACTCCAGTCGAAACCGTCGTCATCTTGAATCACGGCTAAGGCTTTTGACTTCTCCTTTGGAGTCTCTTCGATTTGCTTCATTCGGGGCGGCTCTTCACGATTTCGGTGATATACAACCTTTTTGTAGTAGTCGTCATGAAACGGATTAGCTGTTTCATCCGTTTCTGAGTTCCTGCATTCCCTCTTGAAGTGCCCTTTTTGTTTGCACTTAAAGCACGTTACTTTGGATTTATAAAAACCCAACTTTGTCGAACTTCCTCCGATGGAATTTCTTCATGTTATCTCCATAAACCTTTGGGCTCTTCGAATTACGCTAGCCATGCACCAGCGTATGTCGATTAATTCCATCTCATCGGGATCAATCTGATCATAATCTTCTTTTGTCATATTAGTATTTCCGATTTTCCTAGCGACCAAGCTTTCATAATATTCCAAGATTGAAGCAAGAAACACCATTTGTTGTTTAGTTGTTTCTTCATTAAAGTTTTAAGCATTGTTGAGGTTCACAGCTATATTGCATTGAAAGACGTTTTTGGGAACATTCTGCTGTTGTTGATTCCCTGAAACTGATGAAGAAGAAACTCCATGATAACCACTATTGGGTATAGAACTGCTGCTTTGTTTCTCTTGAGTCATTGTGTTTGAGCTTTCAGCAGAGAATGCGGTTTTCAGTGAAGTGTTTTTGGAATCATACTACCCCCTGTAGTAAAGATCGACATTTTTTTAGTACGGGGTGTTGTTGACTTTATTCATCTTCTTGATTTCTAGCTCATGACTCTCAAACCTTTCTATCAACCAGTCAGCTGTCATTTCGGACATTGCTTTTGTGTTTTTTAGAACCAAAACATAGTATTGCCAATCCTTCTCATCGGGCAATGATTCCAATAACTTCTCAACCATCTCCTCTTCTGTAATTGTGATCCCGTGTCTGACAAGCTCTATCTTCAGATGACAGAAACGCTCAATTATCTTTAACGCTGTTTCATTCCTCATACACTCAAACAAGTCAAACTCATTTTTTAGTAGACGTTTCTTGTTTTTCACTATCTCTGCTCCTCCAATACACTTCTTTTCTAACTTAGCCCACAAATCTTTTGAATTTTCGTAGCTAATCAAAGAAATAATATCATCTCTAACAGATTGATGTAACAGGGCTACACATTTTTGTTCAGCAACAAATGTTTCTTGTTCAGTTTTGTTCAAATTTTCATAATCTTTTCTTCCAATATCGAAACCGTTTTTCAAACACCTCCAGCTCTGGTAAGCAAATGCTTTTAACCAATCCTCAAATCTGCCTACCCATCGGTTGTAGTCTTCAATCTCCATGAGCTTCGGCGGCTAGTTATACGTACCATTGGCGTTGTCGACACTAAGCGAATCAGCGATCGCCTTCTTTCGATTTGGACTGGTATTGGTGGTTGTATTTGTCGATGCATCTCCGGTGTTGTATGAAAGGACATCACTGAACGGGTTTAGGAATTTGTCTCCTATTTTGTAAACACCTGAAAAATTTCAAACACTTAGAAAAATTTTCACAATTTTCAAAAATTTCAAGCAAATGTACTTGGGTCGAATGATGATCCGATGGAGTGGTGATTCGATCGGATGACACACCAAGTAACAATCGTCGGATTACCAAGTGTCGGATAGGCAAGTGTCGAATGGCGATCCGATCGGATGGTGATCCGATCGGATGGTCATTCGATCAAGTGACACAAGATCCTTAAAAACCTTTATCCTTCAACACTTCACCGATCGGATGGTGATCCGATTGAGTGAGATGATGACGTCAGCTAATGAATTAAGAACAATCTAAGCCAATCCGATCGGACGGTGATCCGATCGGGTGGATGACATCAGCAAGAACGAAGAACTCGACATAGTTTTTGCTTGATTTGACTCAATTTTAGTCCGAATTTTTCAATGAAAATTTGAAGGATTGATCTTTGTTCAATTACGATTCTAGTGATGTGAATTTTAGTCAAGCCTCGAACCGAACACCCTGTGTGTTGTTTTCAACACTTTACATGCTAGACCGTTAATGTATTGAATAACTTACCGGATTTTGCGATCAAGCCTCGAACCGAACACCAATCTTTATCAAGAGCTTAAGGTTTAAGTCCAAGCATAGTTTTTCCCCACCATACTTGAATCTCTTAAACCAGGGCTCTGATACCAACTTGTAAGACCCTTACTTGATTTGTATAATTTCATATAAATTTCGGTTAATATAGTGTAATTACGGCTACGAGTTTGTTAAAACATTTTAAGAAATAAAATATTATAACATCTTGTATATAAATTCACCATTTAAAAGTGCCGACAAATCATTTCGCGGAAGCTTGAATTCTTGGTTGTGTTCGGTTCTTTAGCGAACTTGATCGTCGTCCAGCATTCCAAATAAGTTACCTGTAGCCAACATTGTCAAAATGTTAGTTATAAGAGTATAAAATATGCTTATATGAGTTTTTATAACTCAACCATTAACAGCAACACTTTTCTCGGAATTATAAGCCGTCGCATGCCGCGACGGCGTTTTTAATATCTGTCGCGTGGCGCGACCGTTGTCGCGGGCCGCGACACCAACAGGTGGTCTCCGTCGCGTGACACGAGGAACCAGTTTTGACAGAATGTTTGTTACTTGCAGCTGCATATTCCCAGCCAAACCATTTTCCACGGAAACGGACATAACTCTCTCGTTATTGATCCGTTTTACGTCAAGTTTCTTCCTACATGATCGTAATTTGATGCTCCACTACATGAAGTTAAAATCCGACATCCGGATTAATAAAATTTAAGACTTTTAAGCCTCCGGCTTAATATATTATTTCAAATTTTTGACCCGTTCATGTTGTTATCAAGCTAAAACTAGTTTGTTGCATTCAAATTATCATGAACCTCATTTTACATCAATTTCCTATTATTCCAGGTCCAAACCACGGGTTTATTATGTATTCTTAACCTGTTTGCACTAATATGCTTATTTTGACCCGTTAAGGGTATTTAAGCATATTTTAAGCACGAATCGTTTTCATTCGTTTCTAGCTTCATATTTCCACATTTCTTATCAAATGATCTTCCACCACAACTATATTTGTCGTGGATTTAATGTGGTGATCTATATGTTCCAAATTTTACCCCTCCCGGATTATCATTTTATTTCTTATCCGACCTTTTATACACATCCAAAGGTTTTAATTTATCCAAATGCTTATTTCTAAACAACCCGTAAGGGTTGTTTGTCCAGTTTATCAATAAAGGGCGTTTTGGTCAATTTTAACCTTTCATTTACTACGAAGGACTTTTAAAGGCATGTTTGACCAAAATCCAACTTTTTAAACTATGTCTTGCTTAAATAATCATTATGGTTTCGAAACACAATGATTATAATTTAGATCATTCAGTTTATCTAAAAAGATAGCCAAATGTCCATTTTTGACCTTGTCTAACTCTTATAGAACCTCAAGTTCTAAATGATGAGTTAAATTAGTTTACATACCTGACTCGGATCAATATATTGACCCGTATTAATACCTTGCCTTAATAACCGCTAAGTCATAGCGATGCTAATATCTATTTGATATTTACTCCTGAAATAATATAACTCGACAATAGTCATTAGTCGATATTGTCAAAAGGTAATATCTTCACCTTTTGACCCGTTTAGTCTAAGTGACCAAATTTATTGGCGAGATGATGTTTATTACTATCTCGTCTACATGACTCGTTCCGGTTTACACCGTACGATCATTTTCCTTATAAATCATTTATTGACTCTTTTGACCCATTATAACTTATGCTATAAAGTGTCTTTCACATACTAACGGTAATTGTCAACGACTGATCGAATTACCGTTTTACCTTTATTATTTGCATTAGTTTACCTTATAAGGTAATTATTCAAAACTCATTAATTATTAGTCCTTTCATGACTAAATAACCGTATTAGCTCTTTTTAACCATTAAACATGGTTTATCTTTATTGTCTTTTGTTCCGAACTGCACATGTCGTGTCGGAACATCAGAATTCGAAAAAAACTTTATATTATTCAGAACCTATAAAATCAATAGGAATTAAATAAATAGAGTGTAAGCTTTACTTACCCTGCATCCAAATTATGCTTTTCCTTCATTGCTGATTCGTTTGTCCGGCTTCCTTCCCAAGCTTTCACCTAGCTCGCCAAGCGTCAAACAATCATCATAAGTTGTAAGATGGTTAGACTAGTCATAATCATTCACGACTATTCCATCCTACTAGCTTTATGTCGAAATTATCATTCGATCATATAAAAGGTCATTTTGACTTTAAAAATTCAAACTGCCTATTAACATAATTAATTACACGGAGTAGCTCAACTACTCGTTTAATTACTTGGTCAATTATCCAGAAAACATCATCTTTATGTTACCGTTTTAATCAAGTTCTTATCATCATAATTCGCCGAATTAATACACAATGATATTAAACATCATTTAACATAAACCTATCATCAATTTTATTATATCATACTAAACTCATTTCATAGTAAGTATGATTATAGACCCAAACATACAATTTGTTCAAGTATTTCCTAATTACTATCTTATATGATGATTCTTATCATAATTATATCATCATTTTCATCATATGATTAATACCCACTTATCCTCGTGCGGTAAATCATCAAATCATTCAAATTATAGCATCATATGTATAAATTTCACTTAGGGTTTGATTCCTAAGCAAGTATCTATCACTAATTCAATCATAGCTTCAATAATTCATTCATAATTTGCGATTATGATGATTATCCAAATTTCACAACTTCACCAATCATCAAAATTCGACATACCTTATGATCCCCTAACTTGGTTGATCAATAATTCACGCTCAATTGTGAATTTAAGCTTCATTTGAGCCTTCGATTTGATGATTATGTTGAAACTAGGGTTTTGAAGTTCCTGGAGATTCCTGGGTTCGATCACAGAACACACACTAAGTGTGTGTGTTTTGTTTTAAGTTTATTTTATAATTAAGTTTTCAAGTTTATCCGCTTTGGCCCCTCATGTTTGGTCAGTTTATTAAGTAGGCCAAAACCCACCTAATTTCAATAACATTCCTTCTAATTAACTAGGTTAAACATTCCTAGTTAATTTAGTGGGTTTGGGGAATTATTGACTGTTTATTTTAATTTCCCTTAACTCGTGCTTCTATAAACTTTATTTTTCTCAAAAGCATTCTTTTTCCTTTTTTATAAAATATTAGGTTTAGTTATATAAATCCTAATATTTTCCGGGTTAATTTTACCACTAACGGTAATTTACCCGTCTTTTAGTATTAACGTGGTTTAATTACCAAACCCGTTTTTGGGGTGTTACAAGTCTACCCCCTTAAAGAGGTTTCGTCCTCGAAACCTTTCTTACATAGTTCATTGAGTTTTAAACTCAATGCATTTGACCTGAGTAATCTTTTAAGCATTACTCATACTTTAACCAATTATTAGTATTACCAGAAAAAATTTGGTAATATCTTTTTGGTCACCAATCATATACGTATCTCATACTACATAATGCAACTTGCAATAACGTAATCTCGTTATTTCGACCAATTTCATTAATTTAGCAAAATCCATCGCTGTTAGACTATTGAATTCATCATGAATCCGCTAATTTAATCCGTTTGGATGTTTTCGTGAAATCTTTCACTTTTGACAAACAATTTCTTTTGTTTTCGAGTTCATTCATTCGATTTATTTATATGGAATCCACCGCTTATTAACAAACCGAATTTCTTGATTTTCATCTTAATTATTTTTAAAATAGTTCAATAAATGATATTAACATAATTCTATAAAGTATATAAGCACATACCTTATAGCTTAATCCTTCGGTCGAGCTTTTGCTCGAATTGACCTCCCGACACTTTGCTTGTGTTGCCTTATGATCCCGCAATATAGGTGATCAGTAATTTCCGTTAGTAAGCCCTTAACCGGTCTCACTGACTAGACTTAGTAGTCCAGTTACTTTATACCCATCACTCGGGCTACAATATGACTATATTTCACATTACTTTTCTTGACCGTGATCGCGTCACGTCACGTCATGTTTAAGTTTATTTCAACTTTTCATTATTGAAAACATTTCGTTTCGAATGTATCGTCTTGCACTTATCGGTGTCAAGACCTGTATCTTTTTAATATTTACTATTTCTATTCCTAACAGAATACTCATGTTTGTGAAAACGTTATTTCTTACAAAAACTGAATTTTAGTCTAACGTTTTCTTTTTAACTTATGTCATTTACTTCATATCAAGGATTTGACAACAAGGAATTTATCTCAACTAGTTCCCTTGCTTTGTCTAATTAACCCGTAGGTTATATCACTTAGCCTCGTGGGCTATTTCACTAAGCTTTCGCCTCTTTAAGGCGAGATCTTTATAATCTATTTCTTTACATTAATGCAACCAATCCGGTGTGCATTAAAGTTTTGTTTTGATTTGTTTGGTTGTGTTAGCGAAATCCATCGCTTTCTTTAACCAAAACTTTATTCTTTATCTGACCATCCTTGACGGTCTTATAATTTCTGAATGATGATCATATTCATCATCCTTTCTTTACTATGGCCAAGTCAATGACTTCGATCGTCTTTTTGTATGGGCAATACCTTCGTTTTTTTTTTGACATTGCGGTTCATTTATACTTTGGTTTTATATGCCCCTTGTTGTCAACCATGGCTCTTTCGTCCAAAATGACTTATTTCACGTATTCCCTTGGATCAATTATTTCTGTGCGCGCCATACATCATTTTTATGGTTCCCTCGTAAACCATTAATAAGAGTATGCCCATAAATTTCTTGACCCCAAGGTTCTTTTAACTTTTTCATTAATCTCGACCTTACCACATCGGACATAACTGTGCTCATTATAAGAAGCTCATGGTATCATGTGTTCACTACTTACTTGGCCAGAGTAAGCGATCAACACATGGTACGCATAATCTTGTTAATTACCACATCACGTCCCATGTAAGTAATCTCTCGATTTATTTCATTTGATAAAACTTTATTTAATTGCCAATTAATAAATATTAGTTTTACCCGTTTTTATCCTTGGACATATAAATGTCCCTTTTTATACCCATTTATACAATCACATTCGTTGATGTGATCATTGCTTTTCTCAATAAGATTTATATTGAGAATACTTACTTGGATGATTATTTTCGTCCAAGTTTATATTTAACTAAGTTCAGTATTGTCTTATTATTCACGACTGTGAATAATATATATCTCTACTGAATTTCTCTTGGAAACATCATCCTGAATAGGTAACCTATTCGGGTATTCGAAGTTTCATATTTTATATGCAACTGTCATTCACTATCATCATTAGTTGTAAGATGGTTAGACTAGTCATAATCATTCACGACTATTCCATCCTACTAGCTTTATGTCGAAATTATCATTCGATGATATAAAAGGTCATTTTGACTTTAAAAAGCCAAACTGCCTATTAACATAATTAATTACACGGAGTAGCTCAACTACTCGTTTAATTACTTGGTCAATTATCCGGTAAACATCATCTTTATGTTACCGTTTTAATCAAGTTCTTATCATCATAATTCACCGAATTAATACACAATGATATTAAACATCATTTAACATAAACCTATCATCAATTTTATCATATGATCTAAACTCATTTCATAGTAAGTATGATTATAGACCCAAACATACAATTTGTTCAAGTATTTCCTGATTACTATCTTATATGATGATTCTAATCATAATTATATCATCATTTTCATCATATGATTAATACCCACTTATCCTAGTGTGGTAAATCATCAAATCATTCAAATTATAACATCATATGTATAAATTTCACATAGGGTTTGATTCCTAAGCAAGTATATATCACTAATTCAATCATAGCTTCAATAATTCATTCATAATTCGTGATTATGATGATTATCCAAATTTCACAACTTCACAAATCATCAAAATTCGACATACCTTATGATCCCCTAACTTGGGTGATCAATAATTCACGTTCAATTGTGAATTTAAGCTTCGTTTGAACTTTCAATTTGATGATTATGTTGAAACTAGGATTTTGAAGCTCCTGGAGCTTCCTGGGTTCGATCACAGAACACACACTAAGTGTGTGTGTTTTGTTTTAAGTTTATTTTATAATTAAATTTTCAAGTTTATCCACTTTGGCCCCTCATGCTTGGTTAGTTTATTAAGTAGGCAACAACCCACCTAATTTCAATAACATTCCTTCTAATTAACTAGGTTAAACATTCCTAGTTAATTTAGTGGGTTTGGGGAATTATTGACTAAGTTTATTTTAAGTCCCGTTAACTCGGGCTTCTATAAATTTTATTTTTCTCAAAAGCATTCTTTTTCCTTTTTTATTAAATATTAGGTTTAGTTATATAAATCCTAATATTTTTCGGGTTAATTTTACCACTAACGGTAATTCACCCGTCTTTTAGTATTAACGTGGTTTAATTACCAAACCCGTTTTCGGGTGTTACAGATGGCCATCCGATCGGATGACATACGTCGTCTGACGGATTTCACTTTTACATTTACGCGCCATTCCCTGCATTGTCTAGACACAAACATACATATACAAAAGTACATACATAGCACAAAATATACAAGACTCGATGCAGACGGAAGCTACAGACATATGTACTAACAGACTCGAAACATAACCACGAACCTGCACAGAGTCTGTTGGGCCACGCGTTTGTGCGAAGAGTTACTGAAGTCGAATACAAGCTGGTGGATCAGCTGGCAGCTCAAAACATGGAGCCACGTGCCATATTTCAAACCTTAAGAAAGCAGTTCCTCGACAGCCTCCATGTTCAGAAAGACGTGCAAAATGCGGTCCAGAAAATTAGAGAATCACAGATGGACCGAAAGACCCCCATGCAGGCACTGGAAAACATGCTGCATGAAAACAAATTCATTTACCACACCTGACAGGAACCCAAAACTTATTTCGTTACAGAGATTTTCTTTGTTCATCCCCTTTCGATTACTATGTGGTGTGCATTCCCGCACGTGTTATTGATCGACGCGACGTACAAAACAAATATCTACAACATTCCATTTCTCCAGGTTTTGGGTTTGACGTCGACCAACAAGTCTTTTTGTGTCACACATACCGTTATTTGCAAAGAACGAAGGGATAACTTCGTATGGGTGCTTGAAAGTATTAAGTCAATGTTGCATGAGTGTTTGATGCCACGTGTGATAGTCACGGATAGAGAGCTAGCCCTAATTAACGCGTGTGCTAAAGTATTCCCGAACGCGTCTAGGTTTCTATGTCGGTTTCACATCGAACAAAATATCTGTAAACATTGCAAGCAAGGGTCTAATAAAGAAGATTGGGAGAGAGTTATGTCTTACTGGCAGAGAGTGTGCAACTCAGCTTCAGAGCCCATATACGAATACAACTTGCGCAAATTGTATAACCGACTTGTGGCGACATGATGGGCTCGATCCTGCCCCCTCACACGCGGCGTATTAGCAGCTACGTGAGGACATTGACCATCTACGTGAGGACGTTGACCATTTAGGTGAGGATGTTGGCTGGCTGAAGCATGTGATGGCTGGGTAGCTGAGGAGTTGTAGGAGCGACGACAGCGTGACAGGTTACTTCCATGACCTTACATTCTGGCTGCAACATGGCATCAGCATTATCAGCAGCAGCAACAGCAGGATGATTCGCTGCCATAGTATTTTATCTTCTTCGATGTATTTAGTACTTAATTATATTATATCTTTTGTTACGTATGTACATACTTATGCTCTATATATCAAACTTGGACAAATATATCATATTCAGTCGTATAGAAACAGTATAGTATTTTAATTTAATTTAAACGGTATAGTATGTAAACGGTGTACTATATTCAAACTGTACCCGAGTATTTCAAAATAATTAACGTTATAAAAATTTAAAACTGTTATTATATTTTAATTTAAACGGTATAGTATGGAAACACGGTAGAATATATTTGAATCGTACGTGCCCGAGTAATTTAATAAAATTAACGGTATAAAAATCTTGAACGGTATAATATTCCACACCGAGACTTGGTATAATAATTTAAATTAAACGGAATTGTATTGAAACGATATAATATATTCGAACCATACCCGGATATTTCAAAATATTTAACGGTTTAAATTTAAACCGTATAGTATGGAAACGGTATAATATATTCTAACCGTACACAGGTATTTAAAAATAATTAACGGTATGATATTTAAGCGTTTATAGCATTCGAACCGCACTAGACGTGGTATAATAATTTAATTTAAACGATAACAAAATAATATATTCGAACCGTATATACTTTTTTCAAAAAAATTTAAAGGTGTATAATATTAATGGTATATCATTAATGATTATATATTTTAAGCGATATAACCTTGGAACCGGGTATGTAATTATACCACAAATACATCAAAATAACCAAACAAAATCCTGATGGGTTATATATGCTACGTATAGCTCTATACGCAACGTATATAAACCGTGGTTGTCTGTGCCAATGATTGTTGGGCAGGTTCTGAATTCTATGCAATTTATACGCTGTATATAGCTCTATACGCAACGTATAGGTGTAACCATATACGCAGCGTATAGAGCTATACGCAACGTATATAAACCCTAAGTGTGCAAATATGTAGCTGTGAATAGTCTGAGACTTAGTTTAAAGCTTTTGTGGGAGATGATTGGAAGTTTCCCACGCATTTCGCATAAACCCTGTGTTTTTTCTTATTTTAAAATTTTCGTAGAATAAAAATTCCTACGAATCTTTCTCTCTTTCAAATTCACGTATAAGTCCACTATTTGTTATATATAAATCTTTTCTACTCTTGAAACAATCCTTGATAAAACATCTATGGATTTTAGGATAAAGTTAAATGGTTAAGGCCTATATTTGTCTGCTTGTTGTGGGTTGCTGATACATGAGTTTGAGGATAAGAATGATCTGCAGCAGGAAGAGAATTTGAGGTAGAATACGTACGTAGTTATCTGTTGTGGATCGTTCTGCCGTTATTTTGGTTGCTTGTTTGTGTGCACAACAAAGACTCATATATAAGTTCAAATACGAAGGTTCCAAGAAATTCCCCTTCTTCGTTTCTTTCTTATAGTTGGTATTGATGTCAAATGATTTTTTAGTACGACCAAAGTAATCCTTGGGTTTTTTAGTTAAAGAGCGCAGTATATAAAGAAATAAAACATAGGTATAACATAGGTAAAGTATACGAACAAAACTCACTTAAGTGGAAAAAACGCAATAAAACCTTATATAACATTTTTATTTTTATTTTTTCTAAAAAGAATCAGAAACAACATACATATATTTGAACATTTTTATTAAAAAATGTAAAAAGCGCCGACTGTTTTTTTTTTAAATGTTCAAAATCTGTATGTTACATTTTTTTTGGACATATATATTATGTAACATAGAATTTTTTAAAATTGTTTTAATAAACTACTCGACGTTTTTTTGTTTCTTTTTAACAAAACGTTCAAATATACTTATGTTAAATTCTTCATTTTTTTTTTAGAAAAAAATAAAAATATTACATAGGGTTTTAAAAGGGTTTGTGAATTTGGTTTGAACCCACGTATGGTAAAGCCATCTTTGTAAAACAAAAACAATGGTTTGGGGAGAAGCCGCCTTTTATTTCGACTGTTCTATTAGAAAATCCTTTTATAAGCGATTAGTAGTTGAAGGTTTTTACAATTGTAGTCTTAAAGAAGCAAAAGTAGTTTTATAATGAATTTTACGTGCCCCTTAAAAGTGAATTTTACTATAAAAACTAAGTTCTTTCATGAACAGAAGTCACTCAGTGAAGTGGTATCGTCAGTAACACCGTGTCAGAAAACATAATATGGGAAGAGAATGTATTGACGAGTTACCAATGAAACATACCAAGAGGCCACCGAGAGATTATTGACGGACGATGGTGGTGTCTCACTTCTCAATATCTCCAACGGATCAACCAATGGAATGTTCAACGAGGGTTTTCCAAAGGGTATTTTTGCCGAATGATTCCCGATGGGATATTTTGTCAATGATGTTTTTTCTTATTTAAAATTATGATAAAATTATTATCAATAGACTCTAAATATATCTTTTTGAATAACAAAAATAAATATATTGTGCATAAAAAAGTTATACAACCAAAATGTGATTTTTATTTACAAAATATTTTATAAATAACAAACGACTTTTATAATTAATACATGAGAGACAAGCCAATGAGGTGGTGGTGGAGTGGTAAGGAAGAGATTTGGTGTTCTAAAGGACCCAAGTTTGATTCCTGCCCTCCCCATTATTTTCTGCGGCACCTGATGATGATGAGAGACTGGGCGAATAAGTGTGGGATCGCTAGTTCGATCCTTGAACTGAGTGGGTTTTACCTCACCGCACAGTCGTGCCTTCAGGCGAGTGTTCACGGGTTTTGGCCCTAGGCGAGGGTTTTCCCCTGTTCGGAGACGAGTGTATCCCGATGTGGTGAATTTCACTAGTAGCCCATTTGGAGGATTCGTTGGCCGTTAAAAAAATACATGAGAGACAATCTAGCTAAGTAGCACGAGAGTCCTTGGGTGGTGAAGTTGCTGGCTATAGTTGGTGCAACATTTGTTATGCGGATTATCGGAGTGATGCTCAAAAGTCCATCCAGTGAGTCTCTGGCTACGCCTAAATCATTGTGTCTGGTATCGACTATCCATGTGTATCACCTCTAGAGCCCTCTGATCCCCCGACATCACCTCCACTTGTCCTCATTATTAAATCTGCAAAAGTAAGACTAATACGACACCAATAGGAAAATAAAGGTTAAATTAGGAATGTTAGCGTTTTAATGTGCCACAACGATATGTTCGATGTAAATTTTTATTTGTGGTTTCTCACCGATGTAAAACACGTGTCGATATCCACTTGGGCATTTTCTTTTAGTTGCATTACCGAGTGTCGGTGCCTTACAAAACCGAACTGATACTTACCGTAATCCCGTTACGTAGCACGAACATTCTTACTCGTTATTAACAACACATAAAGGTAACCTGAAAATTAGACAAAATAAATGACTCCAATTAGCGTTGTCCAGTTTTACCCAAAACCCAACCCAGATTTGAAGCCACCTGGACCCAAATTAGAGAATATCGGGAAAACCTGAACCCGACCAACCTGAACCTTGAATGAGTCGGTTATTAGGTCACTTTTTCCTAGCAAAAAGTCCAAACAACCCGAACCTTAAATGGTTTTAAAAACATGCAAAAAAAAATTCTAGGACATTTGTGAATATGAAAAAGTCAAAAGATAAATGTGAAAAAAGGATGAGGTAATTTTTGGGTGATTGGTTTAGTAGCTTACTAACCATTTGTAATGTATTTAAACGGTTTTTTTTTTTTTGGTGACTTAATAAAGTGTTGTAATTCAACAAAAAAAAAAGAGAAAGGAATAATATTTTATATACTCACATGTATTAAAACAAAAGTTTGGATTTACTCGACACTTGACCTTATTGGTTATACGCATACACGGTATCTTACACGGACAAAACAATCTCAATATCCAAGAGAACACAATTTTTGAATCTTTTGTCAAAGTTTGAGATACTCAATTAGGAACCAAGAGTTACCTGTTTATGTTATGATTGTGTTGTTGCATGATTGTTTGATATGATGATTGTTTATATAACGAATAAGACCTGACCTATCCGATATTCTTCTTAGAAAAATAATGCCGCCACGAAAGAATACCGATACCAACAAGCCTCTGCCTACGACAGAGACGGAATTACAAGAGCGCATCTCACAGGCCATCGCACAGCACGAGACCCTTTGCTCAGAACACAGCAGAGGTACCTCAGGGAATAACCCACCCAACGGTAATGTTTAGTCACCAGAAACACATTACAAAATGTTTGGGCATTTCCAAGTGTGCTTTGCTAATGCTTTCTGTGAATGATGTTGCTTGTGTACAGGCTGTACCTATAAACAGTTCTTGGACTGCAAGCCCCTGAATTTCGATGGCACCGGGGGTACCGTCGCCTTCGTACGATGGGTGGAAAAGACGGACTCTGTTTTGAGGATGAGTAAATGTGCTCCAGAGCATCAAGTCACATACATTTCTGGACTGTTTCTAAACGGAGCGCTCTCATGGTGGAACCTTCAGGTGCAGACTTTGGGAGAGGCCGCTGCGTATGCTTTGACGTGGAATAAACTGAAAGAGTTGATGCGTAAGAAGTATTGTTCTCGAGCAGAAATCCAGAAGTTGGAAACGGAATTCTGGAACTTGAAAATGGAAGGCCCAAAGGTGGCGGAATATGTCCAGAGATTTCATGATTTGTCTAGAGTTGTTCCTTATTTGGTGGAGCCAGAGTTTAAGAGGATAGAACGATTCATCTGGGGATTGCCACCCCAGATTCTGAGCATGGTGACAACATCAAAGCCTCAAACAATTACTGAGGTAATTGACTTAAGTGTGGCACTCACTGAAGAAGCAATTAGGTTGGGAAAACTTTTAATCTCTGAGAAGAAAAAGGAGACTCATGTGGAGTCATCTGGGGATAACAAAAGAAAGTTCACTAATTTCAAGAAGGGTACTCAGGCGAATAACAACAACAATGCCAATAAGGGAAGAGGGTATATGAGTATTTTACCTAAGTACGACAATTGCCAAAGCCACCATACCGAACGATGCAGGTATGGAAAATGTGATAACTGTGGCAAAGTGGGGCATGCCAAGGAGACGTGTTGGCATGGTGCTAGACGTGGAAATGGAGGTCAACGTGGTAATGGAAACCGCGGTGGGTAAGGAAATCAGACGGGAAATCGAAACCACGGAGGAAATGGTAATTTTGGTGGAAACGAGAATCGTGGTGGTTTCGGAAACCAAACCGGTAACGGAAATCGTGGAGGAAACAACAACAACTATCAGGGTGGAAATGGTAATGATCAAGGACGTGGTCAAGGTTGTTTTAACTGCGGTGATTTAGGGCATTTCAGGAAGGATTGCCCTAAGAATAATCAGGCACGTGGAAGGGTGTTTAACATTGGAGCTAGGGAAGCACGCCAGGATCCAAACGCGGTTACCGGTACATTCCCTATTAATCAACGTGATGCATCTGTGTTGTTTGATACTGGTGCCGATTTTAGCTTCGTATCTCTAGACTTTAAGAACATGCTTGGTTTAGTTGCTAATAAGTTAGACATCCAGTATTCGATAGAATTTGCTAACGGGAAGTTAGTAGAGCCGAATGAAGTAATTAAAGGTTGTGTTATAGAGCTTGGAGATATCCCTCTTGTAAGGGAATATCCTGAGGTCTTCCCCGAAGACTTGCCAGGATTACCTCCTCAACGACAAGTCAAATTCCACATTGAATTGGTTCCAGGCGACGCGCCTGTAGCCAAGGCACCTTATTGACTTGCGCCTTCAGAGATGCAATAGTTATCCACGCAGCTTCAAGAGTTATTAGATAAAGGATTCATAAGGCCGAGCTTCTCGCCTTGGGGAGCTCTAGTGTTGTTCGTCAAAAAGAAGGATGGTAGCTTTCGAATGTGCATCGACCACCGGAAGTTGAACAAGCTAACCGTCAAGAATCGGTATCCCTTGCCGAGGATTAATGATTTATTCGACCAACTGCAAGGATCCAGTTACTATTCCAAGACTGATCTTCGATCGGGTTATCATCAGCTGCGGATTCAGGAAGAAAGTATACCGAAAAACAGTGAGTCAAAAATTTGTTTTTAGACATGCGCTAGTGTTATGTTTTATGCACGGTACACAAAACAGATACACATAGAATACAAAACTTTGAGGGTTTAGGAAAAAAACCACTTAGGACCTTCGGGAACTTATGCCAAGGTTCATTAAAGGTTATCACGTAGGAACCACGTTTATTAACTCGGGAAAACAGCATTATTATGTCGTGTATGCTATTTTAGTTAACCGAGCAGGTAACCTACGCAAAACAAAGTACCGACATGCAGAATTACGTGAGACTTAATCTACACATCAAGAGAGGTTGAAGTACGTCACATACGACTTACGAGGCACGGTCTTTGAGAAGACAAGATGGAGCATTTTAGCAACGATACTAACCCTGTCAGTATGAAAATTATCGATCAAGAAGCGGCGGTTTGGCACGCGATCCTGCAACAATACAAATCACGCCAAGGGGAAGATGTATGTCTCCGCATTTCCCCTATCTTATTTACGACGAATACGCCATGTTCGACATTCCATGGTAATGTCACCTAACAACTGGTCATCACATGCAACCCCAAGTAAAGTACTTAAATTTCTTTTATTGAAATTCCCACTGTTGCATCTAACGAGTAGATTTTTTTACATCCCTACTTCTCTTAATGGTAGTTGTATCACGACAATTTTCTTCATTAGGGCGAACACTCATTTTTTTCGGTTCTTGATCATTTCATATGTTACACATGCATTGTTTGTTGCGCATGTGGTTTCCCCTCGAACGATCGTTTTCATCAAATTTCAAATATTATTTCATTGTATCCAGTTATTGCCTTGTGACTCGGATAACCTGCATTATTGTAAGTGTTGACTCCTTGATATCGAATCAACAAAACTTTCTTGAAATTTCTTTCAAGTTACATACATGATTTATCTTTGTAACCATGCCGAAATTTCCTTGTCGATACGTGTATTTATTGTAGGTTTGCACCGAAACCAAGATCAATTGTTTGAACTTGTCCATTACACATATTCAATTCAAGACACCATATGATGTATTGAAAACATCATATTCAAATTTGTTTAACAAACGTTTCATTTGTTCCGAGTCGTAGTAGACTTATTCGGTCTATGACTCCATTAAGCCGTTCGTTGATTTCGACACCTTGTGGTGGTGTTTTCACTAACTTGAAGCATGCACTAATCTCGTTTACACATCTCATGCACGGATTTAATTATTTATTTATTGACTTGCTCTAAATCCGCTCTGATTATCATGTTAAAACAGTCTTAACGCAATCGTGTGTTAAGACAATAGTACATGAATTCATTTTATCTTCCAGTGTACCCCCTAACGGTTCTTTCATTATCGATCGAGTGCCTTGCGATATTTATTGCTTTGTCATCTTCGGCAAAAAAAAAAAAAACAGTAGTTCTTTGATGTTCCATATTCAATTGAAAATCCTATGATGTCGTTTGAATAGATTTGCTTCAGTGCGCTTTCATTTGATTTCAAACACGGTGAACTTGTTCGGTCACCGCTATTATTGAATTATGTCATTCACTGCGAAACCTTGTGGCGCCGGTATAAACTTGTAGCTTGTGCTAATCATAGTCAACCGTTTCATACGAAACTACGTATACTTTTCGTTTGACTCGTCATTTAAACACTCTTAATGCAACTACGAATTAAGACGATGATACACCAGGTTCGGTTGTATTTCATTTCGGTGTATTCCCGCAATTCAATAAGGTCAACACGCTAATTTTATCCGATTATTTGTTCGAAAGTTGACGGATCATTTTCATGTTACTATTACATTTGAGCTTGTTGATTCTAAGTTCATCTAGCGGATGTTATTGTTTCTAGAACTCATTTGCATATTGTGAACGATCGTTTGGAGTTCTATTGGTCGAAACTCCTCTTTTGTTGAACGCCCGTTAACTAAGTCACACTAGATAAAACGTCTGTACGTCTTGTCTCGTTTCCTTTGACATGAAGTTCTGAAACACATACCTTTTAACCGTTGGGTTCTTATTGTTGTAATATGTCCTTGGATTCACCTGATTCAAATAAGTCTTGATTCGGCTTCGTGGATTATTCACTTTGGTATTATCCATATCCATCCACGCATAACGTAACCCTAAGGAGTTAACGTAGTCTAAATTTCGAGGATGAAATTTTCTTAACGAGGGGAGAATGTGACAACTGTCAAAATTCCATGTATCTGTACATTAATTAAACAGTAATTAGTGCCTTAATGACTGTTCTTGATCCAAATTAATGACATGAATGCTTTCTGATTATTGTCATAAACATGCAAGTGCATCACATATTGCATGATTTCATAACATTATTCAATGCAACATTTTATGATTCAAATGATGCACGAAACAAAGCTAGCACAATTATCAGACAAATCAGAAGTACTGACGGGAGTTCAGTACTCCGACAAACATGGTATTGAGACACAGAATGAGCCAGAAACCAAGACTTACACTAGTATAGTGTGCAGAAAAGTAAGGATCATAAAACTGCCTTCCTAGTGATAGTTTAAGTGCCGGAAAGTGCCTAAAACTCACCCAAACTGCAGAATTCAGCAAAAATCAGCATTTAAGCAACTAAATATTATGTAGAATTATGGTTTAATGGTCCAGAATACTTCCCTAAGTTTCGGGAATCAAAACTGTCACAAAAAGTAACATAAAGCACACTAAATTGCGTAGTTTAGCACCTTAACGAACCGGTTACCAACCGAACAACCGGACACTACCCGAAACACCAAATTTTCACTAGAAGCATTGTTTTATCGTTTCCAAGCTAGTTATGGTCCCCGAATATCATAACACCTCTTATAATTACATAACAACTCATATCACTAACTTAACACTTAGATTCTAACCATATTACCTAACTACCCATTACATGCCAACTATACCCCCCCTTGTTGGACGGTTACTGTTAGGGCTGGATTTTTATTATAGGTGATCCTTACACGTGATCCTAACCAGTGATCCTTGTTTCTTTGGCAGACAGTGATCCTCAGCAGGACTTCAGGATCAGGATCATGGGACATTATAGGATCCTCATACTAACGATCATCTTCGCTTAATGCAATGTTATTTTTGCAGGAATATCTAGCAGGATACGCTCTAAGCATCATGATCAAGGGACGCGTCTTCACAATTATGGCAAGAGCTTAATCGGAGATAGACGTTGCACAGGATATGGAAACATGGCTTGATTTAAGGGCGGCAATTTAGGCTAGATTGTCTTTTATTTCTAAAGGGGTAATGAGCTGATTATTAGTCTTTTTACCTAAAATAGGACACCTACACTTGTATAAATACCACTCTTCCTCATTTGGAAGAACACACACGACATACAACGCAACTCTCACACACTTAGACACTCGAAACAATAGTGATCCTTGTACTCAGCTCATTATCATCCGAAGTTGTAACTATATTTTTCTTATATTGAAGTTGGTGATCGGTAGTTGCCATCACCCGAGGTTTTTTATGCCGGAGATCATACATTGATCAAGGGCTTTTTCCTCGTATAAATCATTGTGTCTTTGCATCTTTATCACAGAAGTGATCCTTTACTTTCATAATTAACCAAGCATCATACCCCGTTTACATAAAGTTTGGTTACATTATCCTTGTGTGATTTTTGACCAAAACAGTTTGGCGCCCACCGTGGGGCAATTGGTGCTTCATTCATAAGAAAACTTTCTGTTCGAAATCATTACATGGCTTCATCATTGAAAAACATGTCCACGGCGATGTCTGCAGTCACCTCGTCTCAAAGCACTCTACCTCCTCCACCGGCAGGATCCCAGAAGAATGCTGAGAAGAGACAAACTCCTACTAACTCTAAACCTCCATCTTCTTCTGCTATGAATTCTTATATTCCCAGTACTAGTGATGTATTTACTTTGATTTTGCAGATGAAGGATCGTATGCAGCGGCAGGATGAAACCAATGAAAGGATCCTCAGAGAAATTGGAGATCTCAAAAGACAGAAGAAAACGGCAGAGGATCATTCTCCACTGATGCCCAAATCCTTGAGCTTTGATACTCCAATGATTACTTCTCAGCCATCAGGAATTCCAGACGTGCAAATCATGGGAGAATCAAGAGGATTGCACCACGGATCGACAGCAATGACTCAGGCATTAGGCTCACACTTCCAGCCGGCAGGATCCTACCCCCGGCATTTGGGATCCTTCATGAATCCGGGAGCCTATCCGGGGGCACAGCAGTTTCAAGGATCCTACTTTGTTTCAGGATCATTCCAGGGCCAAGGATCCTCCTTCGTTCCAGGATCATCCCAAACACCAGGATCCTTCCAGATGCCAGGATCCCTAAAAAGTTTGCAAACAGGAAGTCTAGATGTCCATCAAGGGGACTTCATTCCAATGCAGACCATTGCTTCCACTGGTCCCTCCGTTGTTCCAGAATCCCAGCAATATGGATTCCCTAACTTGAACCCGATGGGAGGTAACACTTTAAATAATTATCCTACCACTAACCATGGATTCATGCAGGATACAGGTACCAATCATGCTATGGCCAGGGAGTTGCAGAAGCTAAAAGATATGATCTCAAGTGTTCCAGGGATAGTCAAGCCTATCCCAGAGATTGCAGATGGAAGCCACAAGGTATCTCGCTTTGCACCACCAATTTGTGATGCGGAGGTACCCAAAAGGTTCCATATCCCTACTATGAAGCTGTATGATGGCACAACGGATCCAGAGGAGCACATAGCACAATACAGGGAGAGGATGGAGATCAATCCTATCCCAGAAAAATTAAAGGAAGCATGCCTATGCAAAGGATTTGGATCCACTCTTACTGGATCAGCCCTTAAATGGCTGCTAAGTCTTCCCCCTTACTCTATTACTTCATTTGCCAATTTAGTTAATTTATTCAATAACCAATTCTCTTGTAGTAGAAAATTTGAAAGATTAACTAGTGATTTATACAGGATAACTCAAAATCATAATGAATCATTAAGGGATTATATAACTAAATTTAGTAAAGAATCCTTGGACATTCCCAACTTGGATATGGCTACGGCTGTTGAAGCCTTCAAAATGGGACTGCTTAAGGATTCATTATTCTATGATGATCTTGTTATGACACCTTGCAGGAATCTAGATGAAGTAAGAACTCGAGCACTCAGGTTCATCCGGCTAGAGGATGACAAGAGGATCCAGGAGAGACAAGTAGGATCCTCAAAACAGGAGAAGCATGGATCCTCCTTCAAGAGCAATAAGTTCAAATCCTACCATAGAAACGATAACCAGAATGTGCATGCTGTTGACCAAGAAGAGGATGATGAAGATTATCCTCCAATCTCAGAATACTGTTTTTCCGTTGATAATCATGAACTGATCCTTGCAATGCAGAATCTAGGTGAAAAGGCTAGATGGCCCAGGAAGAACGATAAACCATCCGGGACTAAAGACAAGTCAAAATGGTGTGCATACCATGAGGATTTCGGGCATCTAACTGAAGAATGCATAGCTTTAAGAAAAGAGATTGGATATCTGTTAAGCAAGGGGCACCTAAAAGAGCTGTTGGGAAGAAAAAAGCAAAGGATTCAGGATCCTGAAAGGATCCCTGAAAAGGCTCCAGCACCTCCGGCAAATGCACAAGTGATCAACTTTATTTCCGGAGGATCAGACATCTGTGGTACATCCTTCTCGGCGGCCAAAAGACATGCAAAGGAGTCAAAAATGGATAATGGAGAAAGGCCTATTAGAACATCAAGTGTCTCAGAAGGGAAGATGATAACGTTTGATGAGGATGATCGCATTAACATTCAGGATCCTCATCACGATAGTTTAGTTATCACTCTCTTTATCTCTAACCATTTTGTCCGCAGGATCCTTATTGATGGAGGAAGCTCAGTGAACATTATCCAGCTCGATGTTCTGAAGAAGACGGGAATCCCAGAATCAGACATCACACCAAGATCCTCCGTGCTTGTAGGATTCAGTGGAGAAACGAAGAAAACTCTGGGGGACATCAAACTCCCAATCTACGTGGAAGGATTACATAATTATCAAAAATTTTGTGTTATTGACTGTTTATCTTGTTGCAACGTTATCCTTGGCAGGCCTTGGATACATGATATGAAAGCAGTCCCATCTACCTACCATCAATGTGTGAAGCTCCCTAGCCCATGGGGAATAATCAAGATCGACAGTGATCAGCAGGAGGCTAAGGATTGTTATACCTCATCCATGAAGCCAACCTCGAAGCCAAGGGAGCAATAGCAATTACAGTATCCTCCGAGGAATGTCTTGGAGGCAAGGGAACAAGATGTGGACGAAATCCTCTTGGATCCTAGTGATCCTGAATCAAAAATCTATATCGGATCAGGGATCCTTGGCAAGATGAAAGAAGACTTAATATCCTTCCTCAAAAGAAGAAAATCTACCTTTGCTTGGAAACATGAAGATTTGACAGGTATATCTAAGGATATTATTACTCACAAACTTGGCATTGACAGGTCTATCAAACCAATCCATCAAAAAAGGAGGAAATTTGCACCAGAAAGGAATGCCATTATCCAAGAAGAAGTAGCAGGTATGATCAGAGAGGTAAAGTATCCAAAATGGTTAGCCAATGTGGTTGTTGTCCAAAAGAAAAACGGAAAGTGGAGGGTATGTGTCGATTTCACTGATTTAAATAAGGCATGTCCCAAGGATCCTTTCCCATTACCCCACATTGACTCCATGGTGGATGCAACAGCGGGGCATGAACTGTTAACCTTCATGGATGCATCATCTGGATTCCAACAAATTCAGATGGAACCATCTGACCAAGAGGATACAGCCTTCATGACCTCAACAGGCTTGTATTGTTATATTGCCATGCCTTTTGGATTAAGAAATGCAGGTGCAACATATCAAAGGCTGGTGAATATGATGTTCAAAGATCAAATTGGACAAACTATGGAAGTATACATAGATGATATGGTAGTCAAATCGAAGAAAGCTGAGGATCACCTAAAGGATTTGGAGGAAGCATTTGATATCCTTGATAATTATAACACGGAAGCTGATGCATTGGCCAACTTAGGATCATCCTTAAAAATTCCAAAAGACATAAGTATCCCTATCATCCATATCCTGGCTCCTGCTATTGAAAATCAAGTGGCCATGGAAATAGAAGAAGATACTGCAGTAATCCCTAGTGAAGAAGCTCAATCTTATTCAGGATCATGGGTCTCACCAATCATGAAATACTTGCAAAACGGAGAGATTCCAATGGGAGAAAATCCTAGAGCTTTCCGGATCAAGGTATCTCAATTTACAATCTTAAATAATGTGCTATATAAACGATCCCTTGCAGAACCATACTTAAGATGTATTGAGGATCCTGAAATTGAAGAAGTGTTGAGAGACTTCCATGAAGGAGATTGTGGAAACCACACTGGGGGCAGGGCATTATTCTCAAGGATCCTTAGAACATGATACTACTGGCCAACCATGAAAGGGATGCTGTAGAATATGCTAGGAAATGTGATCCTTGTCAAAGACACAACAATATCCTTCATCAACCAGCTGAACTGCTACACCCTATACCATCCTCTTGGCCATTCATGAGATGGGGAATGGATATAGTTGGCAAGCTTCCTAAAGCACCTGGTGGAAAAGTATTTATGCTTGCCATGACTGACTATTTTTCTAAGTGGATAGAAGCTGAAGCCTTCGCCCAAGTCAGAGAAAAGGAAGTCATATCCTTCATTAAAAGAAACATTATAACTAGATTTGGCATTCCCTCTGAAATTGTATGTGATAATGGCTCCCAATTCATTGGAAGCAGAACCACTAACTTTTGTGACAGTTGGGGAATCAAGATGATCACATCAACACCAGTTCATCCACAAGCCAATGGTCAAGCAGAATCATCCAACAAGATCATCATCAACAATCTGAAGAAGAAGCTAGGATCCAAGAAGGGGAAATGGGCAGAGGAGTTACCTTATGTGCTATGGGCTGATAGAACAACTCCCAAGAATGCCACTGGTCAAACACCTTTTTCTTTAGTATTTGGGGCAGAAGCAGTGATCCCAACAGAGATGGTGATCCCAACTGCTAGAACAAGTGCTCGTGATCCTGAAGAGAATGCTACAATCCTGGCTCAGGATTTGGATACTATTGAGGAAATCAGGGACCTAGCTAGGATAAGGATAGCAAGCTACCAACAAAGGATGGCTGGTGCCTACAACAAAAATGTCAGAATAAGGAAGTTCCAAGTCGGAGATATGGTGTTGAGAAAAGCATTTCAAAATACTATCAATCCTGCTGACGGGAAGTTAGCACCAAAATGGGAAGGTCCCTACTTGATTGAAGCTGAAGCAGGAAAGGGGGCATACAGGTTGCTGACCATGGAAGGAAACTTGTTGCCAAGAGCCTGGAATGCTGTTCACCTAAAGAAATATTTCATGTGAACATGATCCTTCATACATGTGATCCTTACATTGAAATATCCTTGAAGGATCCCGATGATATCAGTGATCCTTACTCTGGTAATATGCTTATCCTAGAAACTATTGCATTTTCTTACTTTTTACCTAAGGATAAGGATCATGTATCCTTCATCCTCTACTCACGAACCGTTTGAGTTATGATAGTTCAGGTATCTTCAGCATATCGTCAAAGATCTTCAAAAGCACCGCAGATCCTTGGGTCCAACCCCAGTTATCCTTGGGATTATCCCCAGTTTCCGCCAGCAGCGCACGATGATCCTGATATAGTTCACGTCTTTGGGACCAGTACCCACTTCCGGGGCTGACAACCTCATCGTACTGGCTATATTTAGGATCCTACGTATAATGGTAGACGTACCATACATCCGTTCCTAAGGTTTCTAACGTTTTCACGTTAGCTAAGGTTTTGACATTTTCATGTCACTAAGTTTGGATAGTCGCCAGAAAGGGCCATACTCCAGTTTACATACGATCCTTTGGGCTTGTCCCCAGTTATCCTTTGGGCTTGTCCCCAGTTATCCTTTGGGCTTGTCCCCAGTTATCCTTTGGGCTTGTCCCCAGTGATCCTCCGGGATCATTCTCAGTTATCCTTTGGGCATGTCCGCAGTTACTAATTTATTTCTTACATTGGCTTAGTCCCAAATTGTGCTTCGTCTTTCAGGATTGTCAAAGTTAGACCACATAAGGATCCTTAATCCTTATTATCCATCAAAATCTTATCTACGATTGTCTCGATTGAAGGTTAGGATCCTAACTTGGATCCTCAGGTATGATCCTTGACCATTTTGATTATACTCACTATCCTAACCGACCCTTACACTTTGACAACCAAACCTAAGATCCTTGAATTAAAGTACTTTGAAAATTTTCAATATCAGGATATTTGATCTGGGATCATATCCTAAATTTGGATAACATATTTTCAACCCTTGTTACTTTAAATATACTACAAAAACAATCAAGAAACAATAAGATAAGGATAACAACACGAGATAAGCCAGAAAAATTAAAGTTATATTATTAAACAAAAGGATCTTTAACCCTTTCAAAAAGTTGTCAAAATTGCCAACCCACATTTCTACCAGCAAAACGTGGCCCGTCCACATGGGTTGGCAAAGGGTGTCCATTGTCTATGCGGTCTTAGCATTGTGCAGGAAATTAAAAGCGGCAGGATCACAAAGGCTTCATCCCCCAAACAGAGGATCCCTCCACCTTTTGCAATCCTACCTACTGTTCAAAGGATCCAGGATCCTTAACCCTAAAAACTATTGTTCGAAGATTACAGACCATAATTGTTCACAAACCATCAACAACCACATAAAACCATTACTAAACCTAAAAAATTGGGCTCCGGCCTAGTCAACAATATCCATCATCGCCCAATCATGCAGCCTACTCCTTCGCTGCTCCATCACCACCAGCATCTCCACCCTGATCCTTCTCAGCATCACCACCTTCCAGCATGGGGATCTCCTCAGCCTCATCCTCCAGCTCCGCCAATCTTGCCTTCCATCCCTCCACGTCCCATGAGCTCTTGTCAAAGGCAGGATCCTGAGCCTCCGCAGCCATTTGTAGTTGTATCTTGTACATAGCAATTGCGGCAGAGACCTTGGCATCCTGGATAATCTCCTGCTTCTCGCCATCCATGTCAGTTAACCTTTGAGCAGCCTCATCCTTTGTAGCCCGGAGCTCCTTCTCAAGATCGGCTATCTTGAGATCCTTTAACACGCCCATTTGCTGGAGGTCCGCGATTTGGCTCTCCTGATCCTCGACGTGGCCAAGGTAGGTCTCAATCTCAGCAAATTTCTGCAAAAGAGAAAAAAGGTAAGTTCAGGATCAGGTGATCCTCAAAAAAGCAGGATATACAAGCAGGATATTCGAGGAGGATAACTAACAGGGGCAATGATCCTTACCTCATTGACGTAGTCAAGGAACTGTTGGCGGATCAGGGGAAATCCTTGAAGATCCTCAGGAGCCTTCCTCTTCTTCCCCTTACTTCTAACAGGTGCCTTAGGAGCTGAAGCAGAGGGACTGGCAACAGAAGCCTTCTTTCGTGAAAACTTGACGTTGGCAAGTTCATCAATCCCAAACTTGGAGGCAGACTTGGCAGATTTGGCAGACTTCCCAACACCTACACAATCAAAACAAGATAAGTTCCCTTACTAATTAAACAATCTAGCATATAACTTACTTTTTACAAGGATACTTACTTGACATAGTGGCAGATGCGGAGGATACTTCCTGTGAATCTTGGACGGAGACTTGGAAACTTCTGACCTCAGGATTAAGCTTTTTAAAAGCCAAGACTCTTTCTCTTGCAGCAGGGGTTAACTTAAGATAAGCAATGGATATAGCTGCACAAAAAATAAAAAAGAAAAGAGACGTTAGTGATCCTCATCACATAAGGCAAGTCTGATGGTGATCCTTCCAGGATCCTCTATCCTACCATGAGTAGCCTATTCCTTGGGCAGATCCTCCCCATCTGGGATGGTATCCCTTCTAACGAAGAAAAAGCAACGCTTCCAGTTTGTATCGTTCTTAGTCACCTTGAAGACAGGGTGATCCTCCCCAGCTTTCCGTTTTAGCAGATATCGGCAAGAACCAAATGTGGTAAGATCATAAAGTGCGGCCAACTCTGCCATCCCCAAATCAATTCCCTTCTGCTCGATGATCCTCTCGAAGGTATACAAGACCCTCCAGATCATCGGCATAGCTTGGATATAAGATATGCCGGTTAAAGAAAAGAAGGATTGGGTGAAGGCTGGAAAAGGATACGAATACCCTATGGTGAACGGAGTAGCAGGAAAGGCCACCCAAACGTCTGAGACAAAGTCGCTCAAAGCAGTAGATGTGAAGGATTTGAAAACAGCATTCGCCGGAAAGCAATGACGAATCCTGTCTACGTAGGCATCAGTAAAGCAACACCTCTCCGTAGGAGAATCCTTGATGATCCCTTGGCTTTTTAGGGGACTACTCTTCTTGGAATCCTTGTGTGGAGAATTCCGGAGCAACATGCTTGTGACGGAACAGAAACAGAATAAAAGCAAAAAAAAACAGAGCAAGAGAAGGAAGAAGGGAAAGAGAGAAGAAGAGAGTACCTGGTCAATCCTCGGTAGCGATTATAAAGGGAAGATATTTCGAATTTAAATGCAGAGTGATCCTAACCCTATCTCCTATTTATAATCATGATTTGCAGGGATTGTCACATCTGTGACGTAATGATCACAACGGCTAGTCTGCTTATAACGGCTAGTTATCCGAATAGTCCGTTGGAGATAAAGATCAGAGCAAAATATAATTCGTTTATTTACAATAAACTCCTTATATTTTGGGGGCAATTGTTAGGGCTGGATTTTTATTATAGGTGATCCTTACACGTGATCCTAACCAGTGATCCTTGTTTCTTTGGCAGACAGTGATCCTCAGCAGGACTTCAGGATCAGGATCATGGGACATTATAGGATCCTCATACTAACGATCATCTTCGCTTAATGCAATGTTATTTTTGCAGGAATATCTAGCATGATACGCTCTAAGCATCATGATCAAGGGACGCGTCTTCACAATTATGGCAAGAGCTTAATCGGAGATAGACGTTGCACAGGATATGGAAACATGGCTTGATTTAAGGGCGGCAATTTAGGCTAGATTGTCTTTTATTTCTAAAGGGGTAATGAGCTGATTATTAGTCTTTTTACCTAAAATAGGACACCTACACTTGTATAAATACCACTCTTCCTCATTTGGAAGAACACACACGACATACAACGCAACTCTCACACACTTAGACACTCGAAACAATAGTGATCCTTGTACTCAGCTCATTATCATCCGAAGTTGTAACTATATTTTTCTTATATTGAAGTTGGTGATCGGTAGTTGCCATCACCCGAGGTTTTTTATGCCGGAGATCATACATTGATCAAGGGCTTTTTCCTCGTATAAATCATTGTGTCTTTGCATCTTTATCACAGAAGTGATCCTTTACTTTCATAATTAACCAAGCATCATACCCCGTTTACATAAAGTTTGGTTACATTATCCTTGTGTGATTTTTGACCAAAACAGTTACTGTTTTGGTCAAAAATCAAGCAACGATAATGCAACCAAATCTTTGTTGTGAGGGATGATGCTTGAACTAATGTATGAATAACTTGCAAATGTAATGAACAATTGACACAAGGATTTATACGAGGAAAAAGCCCTTGATCAAGAGTTGATCTCCGGCATAAAAACCTCGGGTGATGGAAACTACTAATCACCAACCAAGATTAAATTAAAGATTGTTACAATTCGGGATGATAACAAGCTTGTTACAAGGATCACTAGTGTGCGATGTGCAAAAATGTATGAAATTGCCAAGTACACTATTGAGAGCTATTGAGAACTGTTTCGAGAGTGTGTTTTTGCTAAAATTAGCCAAGTGTTCTAACTCAAGCTTGTTATCCCCTTTTAAATTAGAAATAACTAAACTAACTAACTATCCGCTAAATGTGCAAGCTTCCCATGATCTCCACAACGTTCACAAAGCCATGCACGTGCGAAATATTGAAGGCATATTCCCCAAGAATATCAGCAAGACCAACTCCAAGGTGTATACTCCTACAAAACATATTTATACATAATGAAGACAACCGTTACTATAAGGATAACAATAAGGATCCTGAATCCTGATCCTGCAATGTCTTCTGAGGATCCTTAATTCAAATAGAATTGAGCATCCGTGATCCTGACAGTATTTGAGGATCCATGATCCTTAGGATTGGAAAATGTAAATTGCCCCCAAAATATAAGGAGTAAAATGTAAATTAGCGAGTTATATTTTTTGATCTTATATGCAACTAACTAACGGATATATAGCCGTTACAATCTAACTAGCCGTTTCAGATCATACGTCAGTGAAGCGACAACCCTGCAGAATCATCATTATATATAGGTTAGAGATAAGGATTAATGTGCATTTAAATTCGAGCGATACTCCCTTTAAATCCTCATTCGAAGATCAACCAGGTACTTCTCTCTTCCTTCTCTCTTCATCTTCTTCCGCTGTTCCTTCTTTCTTTATCATCATCCATGGCCAAGATGGTTTTAAGATCCTCACCGGCTAAGGATCACCAAAAAGATAGTCCTTTGAAAAGCCAAGGGATTATCAAAGGTACTCCAAAGGAACTCTGCAGTTTCACTGATCCGGAGATCGATCGGATTCGCCATTGTTTTCCAGCGGATTCTGTCTTCAAGCCCTTTGACCCTACCACCAAAAGTGATCTTGTTTCTGAAACCTGGGTTGCTTTTCCGGCCACTCCATTCTTGATAGGATACTCCTATCCTTTCCCTGCCTTCACTGAATCCTTCTTTTCTCTTACCGGCATGTGCTACATCCAGGCCATGCCAATGATGTGGAGGGTTTTATATACCCTAGAGAAAATTATAGAGCAGGAAGGTATAGAGTTGGGGATGTCGGAACTGGCTGAACTGTATAACCTCGTGAGCCATGGTTCACATGGCTTTCTATTCAAACACAAACCCGGTGATGCACACCCAATCCTCAAGACCACCAAGAATGACACCAACTGGAAGAAGCGTTTTTTCTTCGTTAGGAGGGATTCTATCCCAGATGGGAAGGATCTCCCAAGAAAGTGGGCCACCCATGGTAGGATAGAGGATCCTTATAGAAGGATCATAGGATAACCTTGTTCCTGTGAGGATAACTAGTCCTTTTTTATGTCTTTTTGTGCAGCTACCTCTGTCTCTCATATCATTCCATCACCTGCAACAAAAGAGAGGATCACTGCTTTCTGGAGTCTCGATCCTGCAGCAAGATCATTCCAACCAAACACCAAGGATTCTCAAGAAGTATCCTCCGGCTCAGTTACAATGTCAAGTAAGTATCCAAGTCTTTATAATTAAATGTTTGAATGAAAACAAAACAAGAATACTAATCTGTTGTGTTGGATTGGTAGGTGCTGGAAAATCTTCAAGGTCAGCCACCCGCTTCAGCGTCAGTGATCTCGACACTGTCACTGCCCGTTCTGGGAAGAAGAAGGCTACTGCTAGTCCCATTGTTCCAATGCCTAAGCCCATTACCTCCAAAGGCAAGGGAGGAAAGAAAAGAAAGGCCACCGAGGCTGATAATGTGGAAGGCTTGCCTCTCATCCGCCACCAATTTGAGGAATACTTTGCCGATGTATGGATCATTAATCTTGATTGATTATCCTGCCCACTTGAGGATCCTGAATCCTTAACTTTACCTTGTCTTTTTGCATAATTCACCGAGATCCAGATGCTCTTCGATGCATATGTCGAAGAGGCTGAGCAGAAGCATCTAGAGTTCCAAAAGATCTTCCTGGCCAAGGATCAAACCATCTCCTCCCTCGAAAAGACCTCAATTTAGCAAAGAAGCAGGTGGTCATGGCCCAGATAAATGCTGATCATGAGAAGCTTGAGGTGCTGGAGGATGCTAAAGTCTCTGCCGCCATCACCATGTACAAGGTCAAGCTGCAAATGGCCCAAGAGGCTGAGGATCCTGACTTTGACAGGACCAATTGGGACCAGGAGGGTTGGAAGGCGAAGCTGGCTGAGCTGGATGATGAGGACGAGGCTACAGAGGTCTTGGCGATTGAGGCAAGTGGCAGCGGGGTTAAGGATCAAGCTGGTGATGCTGATGCTGGTGGTGATGCAGCCAAGGTGTGAGCTGCAGAAATGGGCGATGAAGGATTTATCTAGACGCGGCCGGAGCCCATTTTTTGTGATTTGGTAGTGGTTTTTATTTTGATTTCAAACAATGATGGTCTGTAATAACTAAACAATAGCTATTAGGGTTGAGGATCATGGATCCTTTGAACAATAGGTAGGATAATAGGTGGTGGAGGGATCCTCTGTTTGGGGGATGAAACCACTTGTTATCCTGCCATCTTTTATTTCCTACACTTTTAAGACCTGTTAACAATGGACACCTTTGCCAACCCAAGTGGACAGGCCACGTATTGCTGGTAGAAACTTGGGTTGGCAATTTTGACAACCATTAAGGGTTTAACATTTGGTGAATAAATAAAACTTTAATCTTTTGGCTTATCATGTGTTGTTACATTTCTATACATTTTACCTTTCAATTGCTATTATACACTTTGTTTGAATTTATTAAGTAAAGAAGAAAAGTTTAATAGATCATATCAAAAAGTTTTAGGATATGATCAAGGATCAAATATCCTATAATCGATAAATCCAAAAAAGTAGTATAGTTCAAGGATCATGTGTTCTGTTATCAATGGTTAAGGGTCACTTAGATGAATAAAGAATAAAATTAAAGTAATTAAGGATCATACCTGAGAATCCAAGTTAGGATCCTAAACCTTTATTATTTACAATCAAGATAACAAAAAAACAAACCTTAGTGAAGGGTTAGGATCAAGGATCCTTAGCTGTTTGACTTCAAAAGCCTGAAATTAAACAGAACTTGGGACTAAGCCAATAAGAGAAGAGTTAGCAACTGGGGACAAGCCCAACAATTCTGGGGACAAGCCCAAAAAACTGGGGACAAGCCCAAAGAACTGGGGACAAGTCCAAAGGATCTTGTGTAAACTGGAGTATGGCCCTCACTGGCGACTATCCAAACTTAGTGACATGAAAATGTCAAAACCTTAGCTAACGTGAAAACGTTAGAAACCTTAGGAACGGATGTATGGTACGTCTACCATTATACGTAGGATCCCGGATACAGCCAGTACAATGAAATTGTCAGCCCCTAAAGTGAGTATTGGTCCGATTGCCATGAACTATACCAGGATCATCGTGCGCTACTGGCGATACTGGGGACAGGCTCAAATAACTGGGGTCAATCCCAAATAACTGGGGTCAAGCCCAAATAACTGGAGACTTCTGTGGTTATTCAATCCTTAGTTAAGAATATATGGACCTTCTACAAAACTCAAAATCAAGTGAAAGGAGGATAAAGGATCCAGGATCCTTCTCCTTGTATATAGGATAATTAAAGAATAATATAGTTTGAGATTAGGCCATTACCAAAGTGAGGATCCTTTATTCTGTTAGGATCCTTCGAGGATATGGATCATGAAACTGGTTGAGGGTCCTGGGTCCCTATTACATGAAGTATTTCTTCAGGTGGACAACATTCCAAGCTCTTGGTAGCAGATCACCCTCCATTATTAGGAATCGATATGCCCCCTTTCCTGCCTCAGCTTCAATAAGATAGGGACCTTCCCACTTAGGTGCCAACTTTCCATCAGCAGGATTTATGGTATTTTGGAATGCTTTCCTTAACACCATATCACCAACTTGAAACTTCCTGATCCTGACATTTTTGTTGTAGGCTCTGTTAGGGCTGGATTTTTATTATAGGTGATCCTTACACGTGATCCTAACCAGTGATCCTTGTTTCTTTGGCAGATAGTGATCCTCAGCAGGACTTCAGGATCAGGATCATGGGACATTATAGGATCCTCATACTAACGATCATCTTCGCTTAATACAATGTTATTTTTGCAGGAATATCTAGCAGGATACGCTCTAAGCATCATGATCAAGGGACGCGTCTTCATAATTATGGCAAGAGCTTAATCGGAGATAGACGTTGCACAGGATATGGAAACATGGCTTGATTTATGGGCGGCAATTTAGGCTAGATTGTCTTTTATTTCTAAAGGGGTAATGAGCTGATAATTAGTCCTTTTACCTAAAATAGGTCACCTACACTTGTATAAATACCACTCTCCATCATTTGGAAGAGGACACACAACATACAACGCAACTCTCACACACTTAGACACTCGAAACAATAGTGATCCTTGTACTCAGCTCATTATCATCCGAAGTTGTAACTATATTTTTCTTATATTGAAGTTGGTGATCGGTAGTTGCCATCACCCGAGGTTTTTTATGCCGGAGATCATACATTGATCAAGGGCTTTTTCCTCGTATAAATCATTGTGTCTTTGCATCTTTATCACAGAAGTGATCCTTTACTTTCATAATTAACCAAGCATCATACCCCGTTTACATAAAGTTTGGTTACATTATCCTTGTGTGATTTTTGACCAAAACAGTTTGGCGCCCATCGTGGGGCAATTGGTGCTTCATTCATAAGAAAACCTCTTTGCTCGAAATCATTTCAAAGAGTTACATGGCTTCATCATTGAAGAACACGTCCACGGCGATGTCTGCAGTCACCTCATCACAGACCATTCTGCCTCCACCACCGGCAGGATCTCAGAAAAATACTGAGAAGAGACCAACTCCTACTTCCTCTAAACCTCCATCTTCTTCTGCTATGAATTCTTCTATTCCCAGTACTAGTGATGTGTTTGCTTTAATTTTGCAGATGAAGGATCGTATGCAGCGGCAGGATGAGACTAATGACAGGATCCTCAGGGAAATTGGAGATCTCAAAAGACAAAAAAGGACGGCAGAGGATCATTCCCCACTGATGCCCAAATCCTTGAGCTTTGATACTCCAATGATTACTTCTCAGCCATCAGGAATTCCAGACGTGCAAATCATGGGAGAATCAAGAGGATTGCACCACGGATCGACAGCAATGACTCAGGCATTAGGCTCACACTTCCAGCCAGCAGGATCCTACCCCCAGCATTTAGGATCCCTCATAAATTCGGGAGCCTATCCGGAAGCACAGCAGTTTCAAGGATCCTACTTTGTTCCAGGATCATCCCAGGGTCAAGGATCTTCCTTTGCTCCAGGATCGTTCCAGGTTCAAGGATCCTCCTTCGTACCAGGATCCTACCAGATACCAGGATCCTCCCAGATGCCAGGATCCCTAAAAAGTTTGCAAACAGGAAGTCTAGATGTCCATCAAGGGGACTTCATTCCAATGCAGACCATTGCTTCCACTGGTCCCTCCGTTGTTCCAGAATCCCAGCAATATGGGTTCCCTAACTTGAACCCAATGGGAGGTAACACTTTAAATAATTATCCTACCACTAACCATGGATTCATGCAGGATACAGGTACCAATCATGCTATGGCCAGGGAGTTACAGAAGCTAAAAGATATGATCTCAAGTGTTCCAGGGGTAGTCAAGCCTATCCCGGAGATTGCAGATGAAAGCCACAAGGTATCTCGCTTTGCACCACCAATTTGTGATGCAGAGGTACCCAAAAGGTTCCATATCCCTACTATGAAGCTGTATGATGGCACAACGGATCCAGAGGAGCATATAGCACAATACAGGGAGAGGATGGAGATCAATCCTATCCCAGAAAAGTTGAAGGAAGCATGCCTATGTAAAGGATTTGGATCCACTCTTACTGGATCAGCTCTTAAGTGGCTGCTAAGTCTTCCCCCCTACTCTATTACTTCATTTGCTAATTTAGTTAATTTATTCAATAACCAATTCTCTTGTAGTAGAAAATTTGAAAAATTAACTAGTGATTTGTACAGGATAACTCAAAATCATAATGAATCATTAAGGGATTATATAACTAAATTTAGTAAAGAATCCTTGGACATTCCCAACTTGGATATGGCTACGGCTGTTGAAGCCTTCAAAATGGGACTGCTTAAGGATTCATTATTCTATGATGATCTTGTTATGACACCATGCAGGAATCTAGATGAAGTAAGAACTCGAGCACTCAGGTTCATCCGGCTGGAGGATGACAAGAGGATCCAGGAGAGACAAGTAGGATCCTCAAAACAGGAGAAGCAAGGATCCTCCTTCAAGAACAACAAATTCAAATCCTACCATAGAAATGAGAACAAGAATGTGCATGCTGTTGACCAAGAAGAGGATGATGAAGATTATCCTCCAATCTCAGAATATTGTTTTTCCGTTGATAATCATGAACTAATCCTTGCAATGCAGAATCTAGGTGAAAAAGCTAGGTGGCCCAGGAAGAATGATAAACCATCCGGGACTAAAGACAAGTCAAAATGGTGTGCATGCCATGAGGTTTTCGGGCATCTAACTGAAGAATGCATAGCTTTAAGAAAAGAGATTGGATACCTGTTAAGCAAGGGGCACCTAAAAGAATTATTGGGAAGAAAAAAGCAAAGGACCCAGGATCCTGAAAGGATCCCCGAAAAAGCTCTAGCACCTCCGGCAAATGCACAAGTGATCAACTTTATATCCGGAGGATCAGACATCTGTGGTACATCCTTCTCGGCGGCCAAAAGACATGCAAAAGAATCAAAAATGGATAATGGAGAAAGGCCTATTAGAACTTCAAGTGTTTCAGAAGGGAAGACGATAACATTTGATGAGGATGATCGCATTAACATTCAGGATCCTCATCATGATAGTTTAGTTATTACTCTCTTTATCTCTAACCATTTTGTCCGCAGGATCCTTATCGATGGAGGAAGCTCAGTGAACATTATCCAGCTTGATGTTCTGAAGAAAATGGGTATCCCAGAATCAGACATCACACCAAGATCCTCCGTGCTTGTAGGATTCAGTGGAGAAACGAAGAAAACTATGGGGGACATCAAACTCCCAATCTACGTGGAAGGATTACATAATTATCAGAAATTTTGTGTTATTGACTGTTTATCTTGTTGCAACGTTATCCTTGGCAGGCCTTGGATACACGATATGAAAGCAGTCCCATCCACCTACCATCAATGTGTGAAACTCCCTAGCCCATGGGGGATAATCAAGATCGACAGTGATCAGCAGGAGGCTAAGGATTGTTATACCTCATCTATGAAGCCAACCTCGAAGCCAAGGGAGCAATAGCAATTACAGTATCCTCCGAGGAACATCTTGGAGGCAAGGGAACAGGATGTGGACGAAACCCTTTTGGATCCTAGTGATCCTGAGTCAAAAATCTATATCGGGTCAGGGATCCTTGGCAAGATGAAAGAAGATTTACTATCCTTCCTCAAAAGACGAAAATCCACCTTTGCTTGGAAACATGAAGACATGACAGGTATATCTAAAGATATTATTACTCACAAACTCGGCATTGACAGGACTATCAAACCAATCCATCAAAAAAGGAGGAAGTTTGCACCAGAAAGGAATACCATTATCCAAGAAGAAGTAGAGAGACTACTTCGAGCAGGTATGATCAGAGAGGTAAAATATCCAAAATGGTTAGCCAATGTGGTCGTTGTCCAAAAGAAAAATGGAAAGTGGAGGGTATGTGTCGATTTCACTGATTTGAATAAGGCATGTCCCAAGGATCCTTTCCCATTACCCCACATTGACTCCATGGTGGATGCAACGGCGGGGCATGAACTGTTGACCTTTATGGATGCATCATCTGGATTCCAACAAATTCAGATGGAACCATCTGACCAAGAGGATACAGCCTTTATGACCCCAACCGGTTTATATTGTTATATTGCCATGCCTTTTGGACTAAGAAATGCAGGTGCAACATATCAAAGGCTGGTGAATATGATGTTCAAAGATCAAATTAGAAAAACTATGGAGGTGTACATAGATGACATGGTGGTCAAGTCAAAGAAAGCTGAGGATCACCTAAGGGATTTGGAAGAAGCATTCGATATCCTTGATAGTTACAACATGAAACTTAATCCTTCGAAATGCCATTTTGGTGTTAAGGCGGGAAAGTTCTTAGGATACATGGTAACCCAAAGGGGCATTGAGGCAAGTCCGGAGCAAATTAAAGCACTAGTAAACATCAAGTCCCCTGCCAATGCTAAGGATGTGCAAAGGCTAACAGGCAGGATAGCAGCTCTGAACAGGTTCATATCAAAATCCTCAGAAAAATGTAAAGAATTTTACGATATCCTAAGGAAGAACAAGAAGTTTGAATGGACTGAGAAACATGAGAATGCTTTACAAGCCCTTAAAGAATATATGTCCTCAGCACCAGCATTATCAAAGCCCGAAAAAGGAGATGTGTTATCCTTATATTTGGCGGTATCCTCAACCGCTGTAAGTGCTGTCCTTGTTAAGGATCACGAAGGTACACAATATCCTATCTACTATGTAAGTAAGAGTTTACTTGATGCCGAATCCAGGTACTCACACCTCGAAAAACTTATTCTTGCATTAATCATGGCATCAACTAAGCTAAGGCATTATTTTGAAACCCATACTATTGTTGTTAAAACTAATTTTCCAATTAAGAATGTCCTCAGGAAACCGGAGATGTCAGGGAGAATGGCTAAGTGGGCAGTGAAGCTTAGTGCCCATGATATAAGATATGAACCAAGAACAGCCATTAAATCACAAGCCTTAGCTGACTTTGTGGCTGATTTCAGTAGTGATCTACAAAAAGAAGCAGAATTGGAGGTCCAGCAGCTGGATGAAACCAAGGATCCTTGGATATTACACACTGACGGATCCTCAAATATCAAGGGCACAGGGCTCGGGATCCTACTAAAATCGCCACAGGGGGACATAATACCCCACTCCATAGCCTGTGAATTCCAAGCAACTAACAATGAGGCTGAATATGAAGCCTTAATTGCTGGCTTGCAAATCGCTAAGGATATAGGGGTAAAATATCTTGAAGTATATGTAGACTCATTGTTGATCACTAATCACTTTAATGGATCCTACGCTGTTAAAGGTGAAAAACTAACCAAGTATTTAGAGATAGTCAAAGAATTGGCACTCTCTTTTGTTTCTTTCAGTCTGACACAGGTACCAAGGGAGGAAAACACAGAGGCTGATGCATTGGCCAACCTAGGATCATCCTTGAAGATTCCAGAAGATATAAGTATCCCTATCATCCATATCCTGGCTCCTGCTATCAAAAATCAGGTGGCCATGGAAATAGAAGAGGATACTGCGATGATCCCTAGTGAAGAAGCTCAACCTTATTCAGGATCATGGATCTCACCAATCATGAGATACTTGCAACACGGGGAGATTCCGATGAAAGAAAATCCTAGAGCTTTCAGGATTAAGGTATCTCAATTCACAATTTTGAATGATGTATTATATAAGCGATCTCTTGCAGGACCATACTTGAGATGTATTGAGGATCCTGAAATTGAAGAAGTATTGAAAGATTTCCACGAAGGAGATTGTGGAAACCACACTGGGGGCAGAGCATTGTTCTCGAGGATCCTTAGAACGGGATACTACTGGCCAACCATGAAAAGGGATGCTGTTGAGTATGCTAAGAAGTGTGATCCTTGCCAAAGACATAGCAATATCCTCCATCAGCCAGCTGAATTTTTGCACCCAATACCATCCTCTTGGCCATTCATGAGATGGGGAATGGATATAGTCGGCAAGCTTCCTAAAGCACCTGGTGGAAAAGTATTTATGCTTGCCATGACTGACTATTTTTCTAAGTGGATAGAAGCTGAAGCCTTCGCCCAAGTCAGAGAAAAGGAAGTCATATCCTTCATTAAAAGAAACATTATAACTAGATTTGGCATTCCCTCTGAAATTGTATGTGATAATGGCTCCGAATTCATTGGAAGCAGAACCACTAACTTTTGTGACAGTTGGGGAATCAAGATGATAACATCAACACCAGTTCATCCACAAGCCAATGGACAAGCAGAATCATCCAACAAGATCATCATCAACAATCTGAAAAAGAAGCTAGGATCCAAGAAGGGAAAATGGGCAGAGGAGTTACCTTATGTTCTATGGGCTGATAGAACAACTCCCAAGAATGCCACTGGTCAAACACCCTTCTCTTTAGTATTTGGGGCAGAGGCAGTGATCCCAACAGAAATGGTGATCCCAACTGCTAGAACAAGTGCTCGTGATCCTGAAGAAAATGCTACAATTCTAGCTCAGGATTTGGATACTATTGAAGAAATCAGGGATCTAGCTAGGATAAGGATGGCAAGCTACCAACAAAGAATGGCTGGTGCCTACAACAAAAATGTCAGATTAAGGAAATTTCAAGTCGGAGATATGGTGTTGAGAAAAGCATTTCAAAATACTATCAATCCTGCTGACGGGAAGTTAGCACCAAAATGGGAAGGTCCCTACTTGATTAAAGCTGAAGCAGGAAAGGGGGCATACAGGTTGCTAACCATGGAAGGAAACTTGTTGCCAAGAGCCTGGAATGCTGTTCACTTAAAGAAAATATTTCATGTGAACATGATCCTCCATGCACGTGATCCTTACATTGAAGTATCCTTAAAGGATCCCGGTGATATCAGTGATCCTTACTCTGGTAATATGCTTATCCTAGAAACTATTGTATTTTCTTACTTTTTACCTAAGGATAAGGATCATGTATCCTTCATCCTCTACTCACGAAACATTTGAGTTATGATAGTTCAGGTATCTTCAGCATATCGTCAAAGATCTTCAAAAGCACCGCAGATCCTTGGGTCCAACCCCAGTTATCCTTGGGTTTATCCCCAGTTTCCGCCAGCAGCGCACGATGATCCTGATATAGTTCACGTCTTTGGGACCAGTACCCACTTCTGGGGCTGACAACCTCATCGTACTGGCTATATTTAGGATCCTACGTATAATGGTAGACGTACCATACATCCGTTCCTAAGGTTTCTAACGTTTTCACGTTAGCTATGGTTTTGACATCTTCATGTCACTAAGTTTGGATAGTCGCCAGCAAGGGCCATACTCCAGTTTACATACGATCCTTTGGGCTTGTCCCCAGTTATCCTTTGGGCTTGTCCCCAGTGATCCTCCGGGATCATCCTCAGTTATCCTTTGGGCATGTCCCCAGCTACTAATTTATCTCTTACATTGGCTTAGTCCCAAGATATGTTCCATTTTTCAGGTTCTCGATGTTAAACAAATAAGGATCCTTAATCCTTATCACCCATTAAAGTTTTACTTATGGTTATCCAGATTAAAGGTTAGGATCCTAACTCGGATCCTCAGGTATGATCCTTAACTGTTTTTAATTTCATTATTCATTTGAAAAACCTTTAGACCTTGACAACTGAACCTATGATCCTTAAAATAAACTTCGCTGAAAATTTTCGATTATAGGATATTTGATCCAGGATCATATCCAATATCTCTTGAACATGGTTTGCTTAATTATTGTTACAAATATATTTCTAAAACAATTGGAAACTAAAAAGATAAATAAAGGATAACAACACAGGATAAGCCAGAAAGATTAAGGTTATATTATTAGCAAAAGGATCTTTAACCCTTGCAAAAAGTTGTCAAAATTGCCAACCCACGTTTCTACCAGCAAAACGTGGCCCGTCCACATGGGTTGGCAAAGGGTGTCCATTGTCTATGCGGTCTTAGCAGGTACAGGAAAGTAAAAGCGGCAGGATCACAAAGGCTTCATCCCCCAAACAGAGGATCCCTCCACCTTTTGTAATCCTACCTATCGTTCGAAGGATCCAGGATCCTTTACCCTAAAAACTATTGTTCAAAGATTACAGACCATAAATTGTTCACAAACCATCAACAACCACAAAAAACCACTACCAATCCTAAAAAATTGGGCTCCGGCCTAGTCTCGAAATATCCATCATCGCCCAATCTTGCAGACTCAAACCTTCGCTGCACCATCACCACCAACTCCACTTGCCTCCCCCTGATCCTTACCAGCATCTCCACCTTCGAGCATAGGGATATCCTCAGCATCATTGTCGTCCTCCAACTCTGCTAGCCTTGCTTTCCAGCCTTCAACATCCCATGTGCTCTTATCAAAGGAAGGATCCTGAGCCTCCATAGCCATCTGCAGTTGTATCTTGTACATAGCTATCGCGGCAGAGACTTTAGCGTCCTGAGTAATGTCATGCTTCTCATAATCAAACTTGATCAATGCTTTGACAGCCTCATCCTTAACAGCCCGGATCTCCTTCTCAAGATCAGCGATCTTGAGATCCTTCAGCACACCCATCTGTTGAAGGTCGGCAATCTGGCGATCCTGATCTTCAACGTGGCTAACATAAGATTCTATTTCAGTAAGTTTCTGCAAAAACAACAGGATATGACGTCAGACACGGGTGATCCTCAAAAACCATCAGGATAACCAACAGGGGCAGTGATCCTAACCTCGTTGACAGAATCAAGAAACTGTTGGCGAATTAGGGGAAATCCTTGAAGATCCTCAGAAACCTTCCTCTTCTTTCCCTTACCCCTAATGGGTAATTTAGGGGCTGAAGCAGAAGGACTAGCAACAGAAGTCTTCTTCTTCGAAGACTTGACGTTGGCAAGATCATCAATCCCAAACAAGGAGGCAGACTTGGCAGACTTAGCAGATTTCCCAGCACCTACACAATCAAAACAAGATAAGTCCCCTAACTTATTTAATATCTAGCATATAACTTACTTTTTACAAGGATACTTACTTGACATAGTGGCAGATGCGGAGGATACTTCCTGTGAATCTTGGACGGTGACTTGGAAACTTCTGACCTCAGGATTGAGCTTTTTAAAAGCTAAGACTCTTTCTCTTGCAGCAGGGGTTAACTTAAGATAAGCAATGGATATAGCTGCACAAAAAATAAAAAGACGTTAGTGATCCTCATCGTATGAGACAAGTCTGATAGTGATCCTTCCAGGATCCTCTACCCTACCATGAGTGGCCCATTCCTTGGGCAGATCCTTCCCATCTGGGATGGAATCCCTTCTAACAAAGAAAAAGCGACGCTTCCAGTTTGTGTCATTCTTAGTAACCTTGAAGACGGGGTGATCCTCCCCAGCTTTCCGTTTTAGCAGATATCGGCAAGAACCGAACGTGGTAAGATCATAAAGTGCGGCCAACTCTGCCATCCCCAAATCAATTCCCTTCTGCTCGATGATCCTCTCGAAGGTATACAGGACCCTCCAGATCATCGGCATAGCTTGGATATAAGATATGCCGGTTAAAGAAAAGAAGGATTGGGTGAGGGCTGGAAAAGGATACGAATACCCTATGGTGAACGGAGTAGCAGGAAAGGCCACCCAGACGTCTGAAACAAAGTCGCTCAGAGCAGTAGGTGTGAAGGATTTGAAAATAGCATTCGCCGGAAAGCAATGACGAATCCTGTCTACATGAGCATCAGTAAAGCAACATCTCTCCGTAGGAGAGTCCTTGATGATCCCTTGGCTTTTTAGGGGACTACTCTTCTTGGAATCCTTATGTGGAGAATTTCGAAGCAACATACTCATGGTGGAACAGAAACAGAGTAAAAGTAGAAAAAACAGAGCAAAAAGAAGGAAGAAAGGAAAGAGAGAAGAGGAGAATACCTGATCAATCTTCGGTGGAGAATATAAAGGGAGTATATCCTGAATTTAAATACAAACTGATCCTCACCCTATCTCCTATTTATAATCATGATCTGCAGGGATTGTCACATCTATGACGTAATGATCGCAACGGCTAGTCCATGTGTAACGGCTAGTTATTCGGAGTCGCCCGTTGGAGATAAGATCGAAACAAAATATAACTCGTCAATTTACAATAAACTCCTTATATTTTGGGGGCAATTGTTAGGGCTGGATTTTTATTATAGGTGATCCTTACACGTGATCCTAACCAGTGATCCTTGTTTCTTTGGCAGATAGTGATCCTCAGCAGGACTTCAGGATCAGGATCATGGGACATTATAGGATCCTCATACTAACGATCATCTTCGCTTAATGCAATGTTATTTTTGCAGGAATATCTAGCAGGATACGCTCTAAGCATCATGATCAAGGGACGCGTCTTCATAATTATGGCAAGAGCTTAATCGGAGATAGACGTTGCACAGGATATGGAAACATGGCTTGATTTATGGGCGGCAATTTAGGCTAGATTGTTTTTTATTTCTAAAGGGGTAATGAGCTGATAATTAGTCCTTTTACCTAAAATAGGTCACCTACACTTGTATAAATACCACTCTCCATCATTTGGAAGAGGACACACAACATACAACGCAACTCTCACACACTTAGACACTCGAAACAATAGTGATCCTTGTACTCAGCTCATTATCATCCGAAGTTGTAACTATATTTTTCTTATATTGAAGTTGGTGATCGGTAGTTGCCATCACCCGAGGTTTTTTATGCCGGAGATCATACATTGATCAAGGGCTTTTTCCTCGTATAAATCATTGTGTCTTTGCATCTTTATCACAGAAGTGATCCTTTACTTTCATAATTAACCAAGCATCATACCCCGTTTACATAAAGTTTGGTTACATTATCCTTGTGTGATTTTTGACCAAAACAAGCTCCAGCCATCCTTTGTTGATAATCAACCATCCTTATCCTTGCCAAATCCCTGAGTTCTTCTATAGTATCAAGGTCTTGAACCAAGTTTTCAGCATTTCCTTCAGGATCACGGATGCTTGTTCTTGCAGTAGGAACCACCATCTCTGTAGGGATCACTGATTCTGCTCCAAATACCAAAGAAAATGGAGTTTCGCCAATAGCATTCTTGGGAGTTGTTCTATCAGCCCATAGTACATAAGGTAGTTCTTCTGCCCACTTTCCTTTCTTGGATCCAAGCTTCTTCTTCAAATTGTTGATGATGATCTTGTTGGATGATTCTGCCTGACCATTAGCTTGTGGGTGGACTGGTGTTGATGTTATCATCTTAATCCCCTAACTGTCACAAAAGTTAGTAGTTCTACTCCCAATAAATTGGGATCCATTATCACAAATAATTTCAGAAGGAATACCAAATCTAGTAATAATATTTCTTTTGATAAAGGATATCACTTCTCTTTCTCTGACTTGAGCAAAGGCTTCAGCCTCTATCCACTTTTAGAAGTAATCAGTCATGGCAAGCATGAACACTTTTCCACCAGGTGCCTTGGGAAGTTTACCAATTATATCCATTCCCCATCTCATAAATGCCTAAGAAGAGGATATAGGATGCAAGAGCTCTGCTGGTTGGTGAAGGATGCTACTATATCTCTGACAAGGATCACACTTCTTGGCATAATCCACAGCATCCTTCTTCATAGTAGGCGAATAGTATCCTGTCCTCAGGATCCCTGAGAATAATGCCCTGCCCCCAGTGTGGTTTCCACAATCTCCTTCATGAAGATCCTTTAGGACTTCTTGGATTTCAGGATCCTCAATGCATCTTAGATATGGTCCTGCAAGAGATCGTTTATATAACATGTTATTCAATATTGTAAACTGAGATACCTTAATTTTGAAAGCCCTGGGATTTTCTCCTGTAGGAATCTCTCCATGTTAGATATATCTCATGATTGGAAGGATCCATGATCCTGAATGAGGTTGTGTATCATCACTAGGGATGATTGTAGAATCCTCTCCTATCTCCATAGATACATGATCCTCAATAGCAGGGGTTAGGATATGGATAATAGGGATATTGATATCCTCTGGAATCTTCAAGGATGATCCTAGATTGGCCAGTGCATCAGCTTCTGCATTGTCTTCTCTAGGTACCTGTGTCAAACTAAAAGAAACAAAAGAGAGTGCCAATTCTTTGACTATCTCTAAATATTTGATTAGCTTTTCACCTTTAACAGCATAAGATCCATTAAAGTGATTAGTAATTAACAATGAATCTACATGTACCTTAAGATACCTAATCCTCATATGCTTGGCAATTTGCAAACCAGCTATCAAGGCTTCATATTCAGCCTCATTGTTAGTAGTTTGAAATTCACAAGCAATTGAGTGGGGTATTATGTCCCCCTGTGGCGATTTTAGTAGTATTCCAAGCCCAGTTCCTTTAACATTAGAAGCTCCATCAGTGAAGAGTATCCAAGGATCCTTAGTTTCCTCTAGCTGTTGGACTTCTAACTCAGTTTCCCTTTGCAAGTCACTACTGAAATCTGCCACAAAGTCAGCTAAGGCTTGGGATTTGATAGCAGTCCTTGGTTCATATCTTATGTCATAAGCACTAAGCTTCACTGCTCATTTAGCCATCCTCCCTGACATTTCAGGTTTCCTGAGAACATTCTTAATTTGAAAATTAGTTTTAACAATAATGGCATGAGTTTCAAAATAATGTCTTAATTTAGTAGATGCCATAATCAATGCAAGAATAAGTTTCTCTAAATGTGAATACCTGGAGTCAGCATCAAGCAAACTCTTACTTTCATAATAGACAGGATGTTGTGTACCTTGGTGATCCTTAACAAGGACTGCACTTACTGCTTTAGAGGATACCGCTAGATATAGGGATAGTATATCCCCTTTTTCTGGCTTCATCAAGGCAGGAGCTGAGGATAGGTAATCCTTAAGAGCTTTGAGAGCATTTTCATGCTTTTCGGTCCATTCAAATTTCTTGTTCTTTCTCAAAATGTCATAGAATTCTTTGCACTTTTCTGATGACTTGGATATGAACCTGTTCAAGGCTGCGATCCTCCCTGTCAATCTTTGCACATTTTTTGCATTGGCAGGAGATTTTATATTCACAATTGCCTTGATTTGCTCTGTACTTGCTTCAATGCCTCTTTTTGTTACCATATAGCCTAGGAATTTTCCTGCTTTAACACCAAAGTGACACTTGGAAGGATTTAGTTTCATATTAAATTTATCAAGGATATCGAGTGCTTCCTCCAAGTCTCTAAGGGATCCTCAGCTTTTTTGGACTTAACCACCATGTCATCTATGTAGACCTCCATAGTGTGTCCAATTTGCTCCTTAAACATCATATTGACTAGCCTTTGATAAGTAGCACCTGCATTTCTTTGTCCGAATGGCATAGCAATATAACAATATATACCAGTTGGGGTCATAAAGGCTGTATCCTCTTGATCAGATGGTTCCATCTGAATTTGTTGAAATCCAGATGAAGCATCCATAAAAGTCAACAACACATGACCCGCGGTAGTATCCACCGTGGAGTCAATGTGGGGTAATGGGAAAGGATCCTTGGGACATGCCTTGTTTAAATCAGTAAAATTGACACATACCCTCCACTTTCCATTTTTCTTTTGAACAACAACCACATTGGCTAACCATCTTGGATACTTAACCTCTCTAATCATACCTGCTCGGAGTAATTTGTCTACCTCTTCCTGGATAATAGCATTCCTTTCAGGTGCAAACTTCCTCGTCTTTTGGTGGATTGGCTTGAATGACTTATCAATGCCAAGTTTATGAGTAATTATATCTTTAGATATACCTGTCATGTCTTCATGCTTCCAGGCAAAGGTAGTTTTTCTCCTCTTGAGGAAGGATACCAAATCCTTTTCAATATTACCAAGGATCCCTGATCCTATGTAGATCTTGGATTCAGGATCATGAGGATCCATAAGGATTTTTTTCACATCCTGCTCTCTTGCCTCCAAGACATCTCTTGAAGGATACTTTAATTGCTATTGCTCCTTTGGTCTTGAGGTTGGTTTCATTGATGATGTGTAGCAATTCTTAGCTTCTTGTTGATCACTCTCAATTTTCACCACTCCCCATGGACTAGGAAGCTTCACACATTGATGATAGGTAGATGGAACTGCCTTCATGTCATGTATCCATGGCCTGCCAAGGATAACATTACAATAGGATAAGCAATCTATAACACAAAATTTTTGATAAGAATGAAGTCCTTCAATATAGATGGGGAGTTTGATGTCCCCTAATGTGTTCTTGGTTTCTCCACTGAATCCCACAAGAACTGAGGATCTTGGCACAATATCCGATTCAGGGATGTTCATCTTCTTGAGGACATCAAGCTGAATGATGTTTACTGAGCTTCCTCCATCTATCAGGATCCTGCGAACAAAGTGGTTAGATATAAATAAAGTAATAACAAGACCATCACGATCATTCTCATCAAAAGTAATAGCTTTATCCTTGGTAACAGTGGAAGTTCGAATGGGTCTATCCCCATTATCCATCTTGGTTTCCTTTGCATATCTCTTGGCTGCTGAAAAGGAAGTACCACAAATGTCTGATCCACCTGATATGAAGTTTATAACTTGTGCATCTGCCGGAAGGACAGAAGCTCTTTCTGGGATCTTCTCAGGATCCTGGATCCTTGACTTTTTTCTTCCCAAAAGTTCCTTCAAGTGCCCCTTGCTTAACAAGTAACCAATTTCTTTTCTAAGGGCAATACACTCTTCAGTGAGATGCCTGAAATCCTCATGATATGCACACCATTTGGACTTGTCTTTTGTTGTGGCTGGTTTATCACTTTTCCTTGGCCATCTTGCTTTCTCACCTAGATTCTGCGTTGCAAGAATTAGTTCATTGTTATCAACAGAAAAACAGTACTCAGAAATTGGAGGGTAATCCTCATCATCCTCTTCTTGTTCTACTGCATGCACATTCTGGTTATCAGACTTGTTGTAGAACTTGAACTTGTTGTTCTTGAAGTAGGATCCTTGCTTTTCCTGCTTCGAGGATCCTGCCAGTCTTTCTTGGATCCTTTTATCATCCTCTAATCGATGAATCTAAGGGCCCTGGTTCTCACTTCATCAAGATTCCTTCAAGGGGTCATGACAAGATCATCATAGAATAATGAATCCATAAGTAAACCCATTTTAAAGGCTTCTACAGCCGTAGCAATATCCAAATTAGGAATGTCCAAGGATTCTTTACTAAACTAAGTGATATAATCTCTAAGTGATTCATTTTGACCTTGTGTTACCCTATATAGATCACTAGTTAATCGTTCAAATTTTCTACTACATGAGAATTGACTATTAAACAGGTTAACTAGATTAGCAAATGAAGTAATAGAGTAAGGGGGAAGACTTAGCAGCCATTTAAGAGCTGATCCTGTAAGAGTGGATCCGAAACCCTTGCATAGATATGCTTCTTTTAACCACTCAGGAATTGGATTGATCTCCATCCTTTCTCTGTATTGAGCCACATGCTCCTCTGGGTCCGTTGAACCATCATATAACTTCATGGTTGGTATCTGGAACCTTTTTGGAATTTCTGCATCACAAAGGGGTGGTGCAAAACGGGATATCCTGTGGCTACCATCTGCGACTTCAGCAATGGGCTTAACCACTCCTGGGACACTGGATATCATATCCTTCAGCTTCTGTAATTCCCAAACCATAGCCTGATTGATACCTGTATCCTGCATAGAGCCATGGTTATTGTTATAAGAATTATTAAAAGTGTCACCTCCCGGAGGATTCAAGTTTGGAATTCCGGATGTGAATCCATATTGGCGGGATTCTGGTATGACAGAAGGACCAAAGAAGCAATGGTCTGCATTGGATTGAAGTCTCCTTGATGAACATCTGAACTTCCAGGTTGCATACTTCTTAAGGATCCTTGATCTTGAAAGATGTTGGATCCCTGATGTGTTGTAAATGGGGGTCTTGGAGGATAATCCATGGATCCGAAAACCTGCGATGAGGATCCTTGAGGCTGAAAGGAGGATCCTTGAACCTGACAGAATCCTTGAACCTGAGAGGATCCTTGAACCTGAGAGGATCCTTGAGCTGGCTGTGTCCCCATGTACCCTCCTGAACTGGTGAAGGATCCCTGATGCTGGAAGAAGGATCCCTGATGCTGAACAAAGGATCCTGATGGTTGAAAGTAGGATCCTAGAGCCTGAGTCATTATCGATGACCCATAATGCATCCCTGTTAATCCACCCAGGTATTGAACATCCAGAGCTGCTGAATGCTGGGAGGTTATAACCGGAGTGTCGAAATTCAGCGATCTCTTCTGTTTCTTGATATCACCAATCTCCTTGAGGATCCTTTCATTGGTTTTATCCTGCTCTTGTATGTGGTCCTTCATCTGCAAAATCAAAGTAAAAAGATCACTGGTAGTAGGACTAGAAGAAACATAAGAAGTTGGTGGTTTTGAAAAAATGGGGCTTGGTCTCTTTGCAGCATTTTCAGCATTCTTCTGAGATCCAGAAGTTGGTGGAGGCAAAGGTGAAACGCCATGTGAAGAACTGATTTCCGGCATTGAATTTGAAGTGCTCTTTGCTGAAGAAGCCATCTGGTTGGTTGTAATGAACCGAAATGATTGCCAAGACAAAAATTTCTCAGGAATGAAGCACCAATTGCCCCACGGTGGGCGCCAAACTATTTTTGGTCAAAAATCAAGCAAGGATAATGCAACCAAATCTTTATTGTGAGGGATGATGTTTGAACTAATGTATGAATAACTTGCAAATGTAATGAACAATTGACACAAGGATTTATACGAGGAAAAAGCCCTTGATCAAGAGTTGATCTCCGGCATAAAAAACCTCGGGTGATGGAAACTACCGATCACCAACTAAGATTAAATAAAAGATTGTTACAACTCGGGATGATAACAAGCTTGTTACAAGGATCACTAGTGTGCGATGTGCAAAAAATGTATGAAAACGCCAAGTAAACTGTTGAGAGCTATTGAGAACTATTTCGAGAGTGTGTGTTTGCTAAAATTAGCCAAGTGTTCTGTTGGGATTGAACCCTATCAGAGGAACAAATAATTAAAGCCAAAACTGGATCAGAGCAGTGGATCCAGAATAAGCAGATGTCTACATACAAGTCTCTCCCCTTGAAAGTGATTACAACAACTGATGACCTCCTATCTGCTGATCTTGCAAAGTGCTGACCTACAACTGCTGGTCAAGTAAAAGATCTGATGGAAGACTAAAGTCCTGCTGATTCAATCTACTGCTTTGAGTCAAGCACTGCTGATCCGGACAAGTGCTGCTGGGTTCACAGCAGTAGAAGGTTGCAGCAGCTGTTCTAAAGTTTGTTTTGTAATAGAATGTATTAGCAGTAGTTAACACAAGCAGTGTCTGTATAGATCAGAGGTTAGAGTTTGTTAGGAGGTTAGATGTCACTTTCATGGTGACGTCAGCTAAGATGCTCAGTAGTTTGCAAGTGCCTATAAATAGTTCAGTACTTTGTACTATTCTATTAGCTCTTTTGCATCATTCGTCTTCTTTGCACGAACAAACAATTGAGCTCTGGCTGAGGGGGAGTTTGCATTCATTCATCAATCATTGTAATCGGTGTTGAAATAAATTCAATCTTTCGGTTCATTGTGTAAAGATGTTTGATCAAAGTATTACTCTCGTTTGATTGTATGCAAAGTTTGTTTTCATCTTAATTCCGCTGCACACTCATTCACTTTCATCTTAATTTCAAACACAAAATACAATCAAAATCAAACTCAGATCCTAACAATTGGTATCAGAGCCCGGACAGTCAAATTCGATCTAACAATCAATTTGACATAACAGTTCAGCTCAAAAAATCATTGATACCAAGGGATGGTTGCATTCAGTTGAAAAAACAGGGTAACGAGTGAATCATGATCAAAATGGTTATTCAGAAACTCTGTATATAACCAAGATGTCATATTACACACAAATCTCACACAACAAGTGTTATCATGCACATGTAACTCATAGTTTTCAGATCTGTAAAATATCTGGTAAATTATGGGTTCATTCGATACTTTCCAAAATTGATTTCAATTGTTGTTTTGATATTTGTGATGTTTAGTCAAAATCTCTCATGTGCTCAAAGGCAGGTTGAAAACCTTCAAAAGGACCAAATCAACCGTGTCTAAAACACTTTGAGAATATAAGGTGTCAAAACAGTCCTAATCATAAGTAATTTGAGATCTGTAATAAAACATGCTCAAATATGGTCAGATCTCTCAAAACATTGCTTCAAAGTGATTATGGACAAAGTATGTTCAAAATATAACCTCCTAGTGAGTATTTCTGAATATATGAATAAAAAGGGTAAAAAGGGAAAAGGAAAATGAACAAATCTCAAAGTGTGGCTATCTCAAATCTTTTGAAATCAAAAGAAAAGAGCATAAGCATAAAACACTTTTGAGGTTATAGTTAGGTCATCAGTGGTCATCATGCAACTGTGTGCATTCATCAAAACAGAAATTGAATAGGTAACAATGGCATCTCCAGTGATTGTGCTTAAAAGGAACTTACAATCAATTGACAAGAAAATGACCCAAACAGTGGTCAAAATAACTTGAGAATAATATGATCATGAATTTACTTGAAAAACTGTCGGATCCTTCTGATTATCTTCAAAACATCCTTTAATTTTTTAGGTGTTTTCCTTTAAATAAAACCAGATACATTTTATTTTTTATAGAATATATTTTGTTCTTTTACTCATTTTTGATAGTAAAAGTTCATCTTTGGTCAGGATGTAATTTCCTTATTTTTGTGTGAAATTACTATCCCTAAAACTGGTCAAAAGGAAATGACACACATATCAAGGTCATGTTAAGCTCAAGTTTGGTAGTCACAGGTCAAAAATTGATTGCAAATTAATTCTGAACTACTGAGACACTCATGCTCTAGTTCAAGTAATTAGACACAAAATGAGTGGTATTAGTAGAAAAGTTTTCATCATCTGGGATGCTAAACCACTGTCTGAAATAATAGACAGATGGCAGAACCTTGAACAAAATTTCTGAAGATAACTGCTGGCAATTTAATCTTGATAATTTACATCTAAAATGTATTTTGTTAAGAATAGCATCTCTAGTGCTCAACAGATGTTAGACAAGATACTGTGCTTTCACAAAGCAAAATCAAGTTCTACATCTGAACAAGCAGATGCTAACATTGTTTGTCAAAAGTTGAAACACTGCTGCACTATCAGTTGTTGAAACAATTTTATTTTCTACCACTGTTGTTCCTAAAATGCTGTTGTGCCTCAACATCTGTTCTCAAAAAGTCTGCCCACTACTGAAAGGCAACCTCTGTTCTCTCATTTCTTGATAACCTCTGTTGTTCAAAAGCAGTGTCTTATCCACTGATATGCTATCCACTGATAGTGAAAATCATCCACTGCTTCCTTACCACTGCCTTCATCAGTTGCTTTCATCAAAGTACTGTCCTTCATTTTCACCAGGAGTTGTCACGTGGACAGTACATAGCAGTCAGACCTTTTGTAACGGCTGTCACGTCAGCATTCACTCTCTTCCCTATAAAATCCCCCACTCACCACCAAAACAGGGTTTTACTGTCGAATTGAATTCTTAAAAATTCTCTTCTCAAAGCAGTTTTCTTCTCATCTCTCATAATTTCCTTCGATCATCCGTTTCAAAAATGATAAAATCGAAGCCATCTGCAAAACCCACATCAAAATCATCATCAAAAACAGTCTCTAAAAAGGCAACCTCCACTGAAATTCCATTTAAATCATCTCACAATCTCTTGGGTCTTCTCACAAAACCAGGAACCACCAATGTTTTCGATTCCATTATTACCATCATGGCAAAATCAAAGTACAAAACTTTGTTCACCGCCGATGCACCAATCTATTTGGCGACCCAAAGGGAGTTTTGGAAGAATGCAACCCTTGAAAAACAAGGAGACATTGCAACCACCATTCACTCTTCTATAAAGGGTAAAGCTGTCCAAATCACACCACAATCCATCTCCGAGTCTTTCAACTCGATGATCAGGCAGGTAAAACTTCCTTCACTAAAAACGAGTTGCACATTGACTTCATTGAAAGAGGGTATGAAGCCACAATGATGTAGAAACTTACCTTAGAAAAAGGTTATTTTCCTCCTGCAACCAGATTCCTATTTCATACCCTCCTACTATGTGTTTCAAACAAAACCACTTCTTTTAATGAGATCCCTATAAAGATTCAAAATCTAGGATATGCAATTCTTCAAGGAGAAAATTTTAACTATTCTCGGGAAATCTTTAAAGATTTGGTTAATAATGTTGAAACCAAATCATTCTTACTGTTTCCAAGGTTTTTAAGTTACTATTTTGAAAAGAAATTCAGTAAGGATGATTTAGCTTTAATAAACCAAGGTGAGATTACTGAAATAAACAGCCTAACATCTGAAACTTTTTCACGAATGTTAGCACCTTGCAAAACACAAGCAGGGGTGCCTGAGCAAAATTTAGCAGCTACCACTGCTCCTCAGGTATCTGCTGCTGAGCCTACTGCTCTAGGTGATCAAAGCAGCAGACCAACTGTTTTGAAACCCACACCTACCAATCCCAAAAGGCTATACAAAAAGAAAAATAAAAAACCCCCAAACCAATCAAAACGGCATCTCTGGAGGATGAGATACCAGAGTTAATGCCTGTGACAACACAAATGTCACAAGAAACCACTACTACTTCTTCCTCACAGCAGTTGGTACAAATATCTCAACCCATAACCATAACTCCTCCTGCTTCTTCACAAAAAGAACAGGTTGTACACAAAGGGCCACCACATTATGATGCTCTGGATACACTCGTTTCCATCATCCACAGCTCAATGCCCGGGGCAAATCCGCTTTCTACACCCACCATCACATCCACAATTCCACCAAAAACACAACTTCTGTTGGATGCAATTGATTTGAACAAGGCATTACCCAGTCCTTCTCAATCACCTGTTAATGAGAATATGCCTCAACAAATGACTGAACCTGCTGTATCATTCATTGCTAACCCACCAACACAACCTGAGGAGGTTACACCCATTGAGTTACAAGTAACTCTTTGTGGTAATCCAAGTGAAGCAGCCACTACAACTGTTGAACCCACTGGTTTACAGTTGGACAGTGGTTACATCAACAAGTCTTCCTTGGAGGCAATTCCTTTTATAGCACCTCTGCCAACCACCAATGGATTTATTTATCCTACTGGCAACATCAAAAGATTGTCAAGTGATGAAGGAAGAAGACCCCAGTACCAAGAAAAAGGGGCATCAGTGGTTAATGTTTGGAGTAAACTCCTTACTTCAACCACTGATAAAACCGCTGTTAGTGGGAAATCAGATGATCCCATTAAGTTGGGTGATGGTTTGAAGTACCAGAAATTGACGGCTCGTGTTGAAAAACTTGATAACTCTGTTGCAGAACTCAAAGATATGCTACAACAGTTGTTACAAGTACAAAAGGTACAATCCACTGCTGTTCCATCTCCAACACCTGCTCCACAACAGGCATCTGCTACCAAAGAGCTCTGGAATCCATTTCAACCTTTTCTCCATCAACAAGCAAAAATAGTAGATCAGCAACATGAAAAACATGTTCAACAGCTGCGAAGTGCCATGGAGTCAAGGTTCAAAAACACCCAGGCGGATCTAAAGGCTCTCAAATCTCAGATCCTGCACACCACTGGCAGTGCTCCTGCACCAGTTTTCTTCATTGATAAACTTCCCGAAGATAATGCCAAAAAGGGGGAGAAAATTCAGGAATGGAGAAGAAAGGGAGTAGAGGATGGCCTCTACATTGCACTAGAAAATTCAAATATGACCAAACAGATCCCTCTGCCAGATGGAAGCAAGAAAATTGATGTGACCACAAATGCACTTGCAGAAGCAGTTGCATGTGTAAAAAGGGATAGAGAGGCCAAAAAGAAAGCCAGGGTTGATTATCCGGATCAGGGTACTTCAGGGTCAAGAGATGATGAAAATCTTATTGATGAAAAGAAGAAGCCTACAAGAAGAATCAGGCTACCCAAATCCCTTCCAACCAGACGTTCAAAGTCTGCTCCAAAACCACCACCTAAAACAGCTGTTGTAACTCCTGCTGTATCCACTACTGTTGGTACATCAGTGGTTTCAACATCTGCTCCCATTTCAACACACACCACTTCAACACAAACTACATCCACTGCCTTACCACCATCACCACCAAAAACAAAATCTCCTCTTGCCAAAAGGCAGAAGACAGCAGCTGTTATAACATCTGCTGTAAAGACAACAGTGGTTGGAACACCAGTTGTTTCAACAACTGTTAGTCTATCACAAACCACTACCACTACAACCACCATTCCATCCAAAACATCATCAGTCCCTCCTCAAATAGAGAGGAGAAGGCTAATTCTTAAAGATGATGTCACTTCACCATCCCAAACTTCTTCAAAATCTTTAGCTCTTGTCACAATACCAAAACCAATTCCTCTTTCTTCAGTTCCAATGCACAAGCCCTTACCTCCTGCAGGTGTTCAATTTCCTCTTGAACTAGAAGCTGTTAGAGAAGAAATAAAATCTTTTTATTATGAGGATGACCCTGCCAAAAGGAGTTTGCCATCAATAAAAGGATATCCCTGGCCTAAAAATGTTGATGAGTACTTGAAAATCAAGGACAAGCAAGCAGAGGATATCTCAAAGAAAAACACTCAAGGGAAGTCTGACAAAGAAATTTCTAGAAACTATCAATATCTGCTCACACAAGTCAGCTCCCTTGAACGATTTGCAAAAAATGTCAGTCAACAAATTTCAGAAAGAGCAACTGAAACTTTGAAGAAAGACTACATTGAAAGCATCATGGCTCACAAGAAGTACAAAGGAGAGAGATACATGTACAAAGAGTGGACTGTTCCTGAGCTTGAAGATGAAGCAGCAAGAATTCAAGACATGATAAAAAGGAAAGTCACTCACACTCCTCCTGACTGGGCAAAGTTTAGAAAGAATGTACCTGACAAACAGGTAGAACTGAAAAGAATGAGAGAAGAACTGGTTGCTGCTGAATATGGTAACAAAAGACAAATTGCAAGATGGAAAGAAGATGTGGTCAGGACAACCTACAAAAGGTTGGAGGAATTAAGAAAGAAAGATCCAAAAGTTCCTCAAAAACCTGACTATCCTGAAGCAGCGGTTTCAAAAAGACCATCAAAGCTGCAAATCAGGAGAGCCACTGCTCCAACTGGTAATGCCATCTATAAAAGAAGGATACACAAATAGTTGAGAGATGAAACCATCCAAGAGATGATAGAAGGAGATGACCTTGTAAAAGAAGGCATAAAGAAAATGATCATAGAATCTCTTGGCTTGGGTCAAACTGCAAACACTGCTCAGCCAGTGATGAATAGGCCAGCCTCACCAAATACTTCTGCAAATAAGCATCTCCCAAGAAACCCACCAGGCTCAAAAATACAAAAGTGGGAAACTGATAAACAGACCTGCGTATTGACTTTGCTCAGGTCTGGTGGAGAAGTGGAGAAAATATCAAGGGAACAAGCTCTTGGCCTGAGTCTTGAAGATTTGCAGGATCTCCTTGATCTTCCACTTAGCAGGGATGATGAAGACACAGATGCCCTTGAATTTGAACTACAATTTAAAGGCCAGATAAGGGAGCTGTTAATGAGGCAATAAAATGTCCACAATAATGAAGAGTTTTGGCATTATCTGTTCCAGGGGGAGATTGTTGGGATTGAACCCTATCAGAGGAACAAATAATTAAAGCCAAAACTGGATCAGAGCAGTGGATCCAGAATAAGCAGATGTTTACATGCAAGTCTCTCCCCTTGAAAGTGATTACAACAACTGATGACCTCCTATCTGCTGATCTTGCAAAGTGCTGACCTACAACTGCTGCTCAAGTAAAAGATCTGATGGAAGACTAAAGTCCTGCTGATTCAATCTACTGCTTTGAGTCAAGCACTGCTGATCCGGACAAGTGCTGCTGGGTTCACAGCAGTAGAAGGTTGCAGCAGCTGTTCTAAAGTCTGTTTTGTAATAGAATATATTAGCAGTAGTTAACACAAGCAGTGTCTGTATAGATCAGAGGTTAGAGTTTGTTAGGAGGTTAGATGTCACTTTCATGGTGACGTCAGCTAAGATGCTCAGTAGTTTGCAAGTGCCTATAAATAGTTCAGTACTTTGTACTGTTCTATTAGCTCTTTTGCATCATTCGTCTTCTTTGCACGAACAAACAACTGAGCTCTGGCTGAGGGGGAGTTTGCATTCATTCATCAATCATTGTAATCGTTGTTGAAATAAATTCAATCTTTCGGTTCATTGTGTAAAGATGTTTGATCAAAGTATTACTCTCGTTTGATTGTATGCAAAGTTTGTTTTCATCTTAATTCTGCTGCACACTCATTCACTTTCATCTTAATTTCAAACACAAAATACAATCAAAATCAAACTCAGATCCTAACATGTTCTAACTCAAGCTTGTTATCCCCTTTTAAATTAGAAATAACTAAACTAACTAACTATCCGCTAAATGTGCAAGCTTCCCATGATCTCCACAACGTTCACAAAGCCAAGCACGTGCGGAATATTGAAGGCATATTCCCCAAGAATATTGGCAAGACCAACTCCAAGGTGTATACTCCTACAAAACATATTTATACATAATGAAGACAACCGTTAGTATAAGGAAAACAATAAGGATCCTGAATCCTGATCCTGCAATGTCTTCTGAGGATCCTTAATTCAAATAGAATTGAGCATCAGTGATCCTGACAGTATTTGAGGATCCATGATCCTTAGGATTGGAAAATCCTCCCCTAACAATTACCATGGGTGGCCCACCCATGGATTTTCCTCTAATTATTTAATAGATCATGTTTATATCTTTAGAAACACATTGACCATAAGTTAAGAACATGTTGGAGATTTCTTGTTATAAACCTCTAGTGAGTTCACAACTTCATTTTACAAACTAAAGACCACTCAACTCTCTCTCCCTCTTCCTTACCTACGACATTCTTATATACTCGAAGAACCAAGCTGACCATGAGAAACACCTTCGCTGTATTCTCAAGCTGCTACATCAGGAGAAACTCTATGCCAAATTCTCTAAGTGCGAATTCTGGCTGCGAGCAGTCCAATTTCTAGGACACGTTGTCAGCGAGCGTGGTATCCAGGTGGATCCCGCTAAAGTAGAGGCTGTCACGAATTGGCAAGAGCCAAAGACGCCTACTGAGATTCGTAGTATCCTGGGGTTAGCAGGATACTACAGGCGATTCATTGAAAAATTTTCAAGGATTGCTGCACCCTTAACTTCCTTGACCAAGAAGAAGGAAAAGTTTGTTTGGGGTCCTAAGCAGCAAGAGTCCTTTGATATTTTAAAGCAAAAGCTAAGCAACGCCCCTGTGTTGACATTACCGGATGGTACCGAGGAGTTCGTAGTTTACTGCGACGCATCACACACTGGCATGGGGTGTGTGCTCATGCAAAAAGGCAAAGTTATTGCCTATGCTTCAAGACAGTTAAAGGTGTACGAGAAGAATTACACCACCCATGACTTGGAGCTGGGTGCCATTGTGTTCGCACTAAAACTGTGGAGGCATTACCTGTATGGTATCAAGTTTGTGATCTATTCGGATCACAAGAGCCTTCAACATCTGTTTAATTAGAAGGAGCAAAATATGAGGCAACACCGTTGGATGGAAACTTTAAATGATTATGATTGTGAGATCAGATGTCATCCCGGCAAGGCGAATGTAGTCGCTGATGCCCTGAGTAGAAAGGAAAGGGTGAAACCCATCCGAATCAATGCCAAGAGCATTGAAGTCAAGAATAATTTGATTGAAAGGATATTAGCTGCACAGCGAGAGGTTGTGTTAGAAGCTAATTATCCTAAGGAAAAGTTAGGAGTAACTGAGGAGCAGTTAACTCTTAGCAAGGACGGAATTTTACGATTGAATGGACGAATATGGGTTCCGATTTATGGAGGACTACGCGATGTTATCCTCCAGGAAGCCCATAGTTCCAAATATTCTGTCCATCCTGGAGCAGATAAAATGTATCAGGATCTAAAGGCAAATTATTGGTGGGTAGGCTTGAAAAGGTCTGTAGCCGCTTATGTAGCAAAATGCTTAACTTGTGCGCAAGTCAAGGCCGAGCATCAAAAGCCATCTGGCTTGCTACAACAGCCTGAACTTCCTGAATGGAAGTGGGAATGTGTAACTATGGATTTTATCACCAAGTTACCCAAGACGGGGAAAGGAAATGACACAATATGGGTTATCGTTGATAGGCTGACTAAATCAGCTCATTTCCTACCCATCAAGGAGACTTATAGCTCCGACATGTTAGCCCAGTTATACGTTGATAAGATTGTAGCTCCGACATGTTAGCCCAGTTATCAAGGAGCTTCCAGCAATCTTTGGGCACGTTTGAATTTTAGTACGGCTTACCATCCTCAGACAGACGGTCAGAGTGAGCGTACTATTCAAACGTTAGAAGACATGCTACGTGCATGTGCTATCGATTTGGGTGGTAGTTGGGATAAGAACCTACTCCTAATCGAATTCTCCTACAACAATAGCTACCGTACCAGCATTAAGGCTGCGCCTTTCGAGGCATTATACAGTAGAAAGTGTAGATCGCCTGTTTGTTGGGCGGAAGTTGGAGATGTCCAATTGTCTGGACCAGAGATAGTTTTTGAAACGACGGACAAGATTATCCAGATTCGAGACCGTCTCAAAGCTGCCCGAGATAGGCAGAAGAGTTACGCGGATCCAAAGCATAAAGATTTTCACTTCGAAGTGGGTGAAAAAGTGTTACTTAAAGTATCACCCTGGAAGGGGGTGATGCGTTTCGGTAAGAAAGGCAAACTAAGCCCGAGATACATAGGACCTTTCGAGGTTATCGAACGGGTCGGGTCAGTTGCCTATAAGCTAAACTTACCGGAGGAGCTCAATGGAATTCATAATGTGTTCCACATCTGCAATTTAAAGAAGTGCTTCGCTGATGAATCATTGGTGATCCCACACACAGATGTGCATATAGATGAGAGCTTAAAATTTGTGGAAAAACCTTTGTCGATTGAAGATCGACAGGTGAAGAAGCTTCAAAGGAAGCATGTACCTATAGTAAAGGTCAAGTGGGATGCCCGTAGAGGTCCCGAATTCACGTGGAAATCGGGGTGTGACAGGTTGGTATCAGAGCCAACACTGAGCGAATTAAACACTAGCCTTTTGTGTTTAATCTCAGTTACACAATTGCACATACTTGAGTCTAGACAAGAACATAGGACAAATTCGAATTTGTTATTCCAGTTTGTCTTTTTATTGTTTATTGTTATTTAAAGTTTTAAAAGCAGGAAAAATGCCACCTGCAATCAGACGAGGAAGAGGAGGAAGAGGCAGAGGGACGATCATTACTCACCATGATCACGAAGCTGGACCTTCGAACACGCGAGCTCCTTCCAGTACATGGAGTGAAGAACCATAGAGACGAAGAAACCTTTTTGAACCTGCGAGACATTCTACCTCGCATAGCTCAACACCCTCATACCGCCATTCCTTTGGACCAGACTCGGAAAATAATCCCAATAACCCTCAACCATCCTTTTTACAGCAATCTGCATCGCACTGTGCTTTTGATGATCCCACTCCTTACTTCAGAGGTTAGTTTAACCCAGCAGATTACATTCAGGAACCTGCAGGCTTTGTCCCATTAGGACCACAGGATCACTTCTCAGAAGATCACATGGATGAGGACACAGATCCCGTAGAACCTGCTCGTGGTACACCCACACATCCTATCGAGATCTCTGATGGATCTTCTTTTCATGGCACACTTATCAAGGGCCAGATAGTTTTCAAGCGCTGTTCAACCAGCACGAGTGGTACTTCACACCCTCCCATCAGACATCGCAACACGAGCAGCAGCAACAGCAAGATCCCTCCGAGGATCCACGTTTCGTGGCAGTTACGCCACCACCACCGCCACCGGTTCAACCAGTAGTTCCAGATCCGCCAAGGCGTAGAAGATCAGGCGCACAGATGTCTACCCGAGGAGGGGAATTTCATTTCAGCACCCCTCGCCACTCGAGTGCTATTCACCATCCGTCAGTACCTGAAGAAGGACCTTCAAGTCCAGTACAGGGAGGCGAACTCCGCACCAGTTGCACCATCTTCGCCACCATTTGGGTATGACCACCCAATACCTGCATACACGGGTCCAACGGCATACAACCAGTTCGAACCGTCGTCGCACGCGCATTACAATTACAACTATGATCGCGACCCATATGTGATAGCGGCTAGGTATAATGCCCGCTATCCCGACGGAGCTTTTGGAAACCTAGGGATACCGGACTACTCAGCTCATGGGTATCCAACACCTCCTAGACCTCCAGTTCCGCAACCGACGCCACAACCATGTTTCTCTCCTCCTGAACAAGAAGAAATCCTCCATCGGTTAAGTCGTGTGGAACGGGATTTCGAGGAAGAACGAAAGAACAACAGGGGATTCCTTAAGGGTCTAGCAAACCTGTTGAAGGGCAAGAAGAAGAAGCGTGACCATTAGTCCTTATATATGTTCTAATGTAATGTCTATTTTAAATAAGTCCCTGCGTGGACGTTTATTGTATTTCAGTCCCTACGTGGACTTATCCTTTAGTCCCTGCGTGGACCCTTATCTTGTATTGGTCCCTGCATGGACTTGTCTCTTTATTAACCTCTATATAGGTATGTACTTGTTTAAAAGTCCCGTTTAGGGCAGCGTGTAATCGTATTTGAAGTTATGGAATGTTATGTTATAAATTTCATTTTGTTATTACTATATATGAAATAAATCGAAATCATTCCTTTTAAATTTAAATCTGCCTAAATAAAGAATCTTAAGAGTGAAACCTAGCCAAGTGTCTTTTAGACCCGGCCAAGATGGTAAGACCTGATTAAAAGATTCAGAATTCCAGTTAACCTCTGTAATCATGTTAACGTTCATGGCAGATGTGATTCGTTAAAATCACACGCGTCATTCTTATATAAGAATCCTTCTAAGGATTTTAAAGCCCAAATTAATGATATAATAAATCATGGGTTAAATCGTCAATAAAGATGATCAATTATTTAACATCCATTAGCGATGTAGTGCCTACGGGCCGAACTTGTTAAACATCCATTAGCGATGTAGTGCCTACGGGCCGAATTATTAAGCATCCATTAGTGATGTAGTGATTATGGGCCATAATTGTTGTCATAATAAGACAAAAGACAGTGGTGGTCTATGACTCCCTGTCAGAAAGGGTAAAAGGACTACGGTTCAAACCTTCATACCTTGATTCTCTGTAATCTCGGCTAATATTATAATAACGTCCTCGTGACTAGGCTTTGTGCCAATAACAATATTATTTGTAATTAGGATAGGTATGTTCAAATCCTAAATAAAAGTGAATAACAAATTAACCAGATATGGTCTCTGTTACCATGGTTAATGAATTGCCATAAAAGACAATTCCATAATAAACTCCTAAATAAAATTTTCGTTATCTTCTGTAATAGATACAAGTTACCATGGCTGATTCTAGAGGAGAAAATAGCCATACGAAGGAAGACGAATATGATAACGCCCAAGTTCATCTGACGGGCGCAGAGTTGAAAGCTCTTGTCGATAATGTTGTCAAGGCAGCTCTGGATCGACAATATGAGGAATATACTGAATCTCGGAGCCGAACCATATCCAAACCACACTCCAAGCCAAATACACACACAAAATCTCACAGCAAACCGCTGTCCAAGCCTAAAAAGGACGATGATAATCATTCGTCCAATGAAAACAGTGTCCGCCAAGAAAGAGTATATACTGACGCATCTAGCGCCAGAGGCTGCACATACAAATACTTTGTATCATGCATGCCCCGAGACTTCAACGGGGAGAAAGGAGCGGTCGATTGCATGACATGGCTTGACGAGATGGACACCGTGGTGGACATCAGCGGCTGTGCGGAAAGAGACGTAGTAAAGTTTGTGTCTCAATCATTCAAGGGCGAGGCCCTGGCTTAGTGGAGGTCGTTGGTTCAGGCCTCGGGAAAGGCTGTTCTATACAGCATGACATGGGAGGAATTCGTTTCTCTCATTAAGGAGAATTACTGCCCTCAACATGAGGTGGAAAAAATAGAATCTGATTTTCTATCATTAGTAATGACAAACCTTGACTGCCAAGCTTACCTGACGAGCTTCAACACGATGTCTCGGTTGGTTCCATATCTGGTAACCCCGGAGCCAAAGAGAATCGCTCGTTTCATCGGTGGGTTAGCCCCCGAAATAAAGGCAAGCGTGAAGGCCTCTCAGCCAGCGACCTTTCGATCTGTAGCAGACATATCTTTGTCCCTTACTCTGGATGCGGTCCGACAAAGATCGCTAAGGAACAAAGAAGCTGAAAAGAGAAAGCGTGAAGATGAAACTTCACGGAGGTCGAGCAAGAAACACCGTGGAAACGGTGATAACAAGAGGGGGTCAGAGTCAAGGAAAGATGGGCAACAGGCTGGTGAGAAGCCCAAGTGCAAGACTTGTAAGAGACATCACTTTGGAAAGTGTAGGCTCGAGTCAAACTCGCAGACCCAGTCGAGGTCGTATGCTTGCGGGTTATGCAAGTCCAAAGACCACAAGACCGTGGACTGCAAGAAAATAAAGGATGCTACCTGCTATAACTGCAGCGAGAAGGGGCACATTAAAAGCAACTGCCCTAAGTATGCCAAGAAGCCTGAAGAGGCCAAGAAGAACAATGCTAGAGTCTTCAGGATGGAGGCGAAAGAAGCAGTGCTAGATGACAACATAATCACATGTACTTTTCTCGTAAATGATATCTTTGCAAGAGTACTTTTTGATTCAGGCGCTGATAAGTCTTTCGTAGATCATAAATTTTGCAAATTGCTGAATATGCCTGTCAAAACCTTAAATGTGAATTACGAGGTAGAGCTAGCGGATGGAACCATTGAAACCGTCTCCACTGTGTTAGATGGATGTGTGATATCCATTAGAAACCACTCTTTTCCTCTATCTCTACTTCCCTTTAAATTGGCCGGTTTTGACTTAGTATTGGGTATGGACTGGTTATCTCACAACCAGGCCCAAATCGTCTGCAACAGAAAGCAGATTGTGATAATGACTCCGGCTGGTGAATCGCTTACCATTCGGGGAGATACCCAGTATGGATTGCCTGAGCAAGTGACTATGCTCAAAGCTTCTAAATGTCTAAAGAAGGGTTGTGTCATCTACATGGCACAGGTGATCATTGAAGAGCCTAAACCGAAGATAGAAGACATTCCCGTCATTTCGGAGTATCCAGAAGTTTTCCCTGAAGATCTACCTGGGTTGCCACCAGATAGACAAGTGGAATTCAGGATTGATATCATCCCTGGAGCAGCACCTATTGCTAGAGCGCCTTACAGGCTAGCACCAACCGAGATGAAGGAGTTAAGGACCCAGCTGGATGAACTACTGGCTAAAGGTTTCATCAAACCTAGTTCATCTCCCTGGGGAGCACCTGTCCTGTTTGTGAAGAAGAAGGACGGATCGATGCGTCTGTGCATCGACTATCGCGAACTTAATAAGGTCACGATAAAGAATAGATATCCCTTGCCGAGGATCGACGATTTGTTCGATCAGTTACAAGGGGCGAGTTATTTTTCGAAGATCGACTTGAGGTCAGGCTACCATCAGCTGAAGGTCAGAGATGAAGACGTGCATAAAACAGCATTTAGGACTCGCTACGGTTACTACGAGTTCCTAGTGATGCCATTTGGGCTCACTAATGCACCGGCTGCGTTCATGGATCTCATGAATCGCATCTGCAAGCCGTACTTAGATAAATTCGTCATCGTTTTCATCGACGACATTCTTATATACTCGAAGAACCAAGCTGACCATGAGAAACACCTTCGCTGTATTCTCAAGCTGCTACATCAGGAGAAACTCTATGCCAAATTCTCTAAGTGTCACTTCTGGCTGCGAGCAGTCCAATTTCTAGGACACGTTGTCAGCGAGCGTGGTATCCAGGTGGATCCCGCTAAAGTAGAGGCTGTCATGAATTGGCAAGAGCCAAAGACGCCTACTGAGATTCGTAGTTTCCTGGGGTTAGCAGGATACTACAGGCGATTCATTGAAAATTTTTCAAGGATTGCTGCACCCTTAACTTCCTTGACCAAGAAGAAGGAAAAGTTTGTTTGGGGTCCTAAGCAGCAAGAGTCCTTTGATATTTTAAAGCAAAAGCTAAGCAACGCCCCTGTGTTGACATTACCGGATGGTACCGAGGAGTTCGTAGTTTACTGCGACGCATCACACACTGGCATGGGGTGTGTGCTCATGCAAAAAGGCAAAGTTATTGCCTATGGTTCAAGACAGTTAAAGGTGCACGAGAAGAATTACACCACCCATGACTTGGAGCTGGGTGTCGTTGTGTTCGCACTAAAACTGTGGAGGCATTACCTGTATGGTATCAAGTTTGTGATCTATTTGGATTACAAGAGCCTTCAATATCTGTTTAATCAGAAGGAGCTAAATATGAGGCAACGCCGTTGGATGGAAACTTTAAATGATTATGATTGTGAGATCAGATATCATCCTGGCAAGGCGAATGTAGTCGCTGATGCCCTGAGTAGAAAGGAAATGGTGAAACCCATCCGAATCAATGCCAAGAGCATTGAAGTCAAGAATAATTTGATTGAAAGGATATTAGCTGCACAGCGAGAGGCTGTGTTGGAAGCTAATTATCCTAAGGAAAAGTTAGGAGTAACTGAGGAGCAGTTAACTCTTAGCAAGGACGGAATTTTACGATTGAATGGACGAATATGGTTTCCGATTTATGGAGGACTACGCGATGTTATCCTCCAGGAAGCCCATAGTTCCAAATATTCTGTCCATCCTGGAGCAGATAAAATGTATCAGGATCTAAAGGCAAATTATTGGTGGATAGGCTTGAAAAAGTCTGTAGCCGCTTATGTAGCAAAATGCTTAACTTGTGCGCAAGTCAAGGTCGAGCATCAAAAGCCATCTGGCTTGCTACAACAGCCTGAACTTCCTGAATGGAAGTGGGAATGTGTAACTATGGATTTTATCACCAAGTTACCCAAGACGAGGAAAGGAAATGACACAATATGGGTTATCGTTGATAGGCTGACTAAATCAGCTCATTTCCTACCCATCAAGGAGACTTATAGCTCCGACATGTTAGCCCGGTAAGAAAGGCAAACTAAGCCTGAGATACATAGGACCTTTCGAGGTTATCGAACGGGTCGGGTCAGTTGCCTATAAGCTAAACTTACCAGAGGAGCTCAATGGAATTCATAATATGTTCCACATCTGCAATCTAAAGAAGTGCTTCACTGATGAATCATTGGTGATCCCACACACAGATGTGCATATAGATGAGAGCTTAAAATTTGTGGAAAAACCTTTGTCGATTGAAGATCGACAGGTGAAAAAGCTTCGAAGGAAGCATGTACCTATAGTAAAGGTCAAGTGGGATGCCCGTAGAGGTCCCGAATTCACGTGGGAAGTTGAAGCCACGATGAAAGAAAAATACCCTTATTTGTTTGAGTAAATCTCGGGTCGAGATTTATTTTAAGGGGGTGAGGATGTAACACCTCGAAATTTTGTGTCCAATAATGTGTTAACACGTGTCATGAGTTTACACGTGGCATTAGATATTAAATAAAGGACTAAAGTTGACAAACCTTGAAAGTATGTAAATTCGAGGGTTATAAATGTCAAGAAAGGGTAAATATACTGTATAGTAACCCTAAACGATGCTCGTACCTTCAAACGAATAAATCATGGATCGTACGGAAGCAAAACGCGGAAGAAAGTGAGAGATTACAAGTTGCAGGGGTTAACTGTGTCAACATGTTTAATGATACCTCTGAGTGACCATTTGACGAACCCGAGGCTTTGTAACAGTAAAATACGCTCACTAGAATGTACTATATAAATTTCGCGAAGTTCCGTTTTAAAACGAGAAAGTTATGGTCAAATTCGTACGAGAAGGGTTAAAAGCGTCAACAATAAAAGTTAAGGCCTTCCGGATAGTAATTGAACTAACCGAGGACTTAACAGTGCGGGTAAATGGCACGAGGCCCTTAATTGTAATTAACCGAGGGCCAAATCGCAAAGTTACCCCTTCGAACCCGAAAGGTCAAGTTATTAATTACAAAGATTCGGTTAATCATTACAAAAGATTTAAAAATCTTTGAAAACAGGCCTCAGGCGGCCCGCCTGAGTGAAAAACATAAGTTGAAGCGGGCCGCGAGCCATCTGTGGATACGCGTCTGACATGAAGATCCATGCGGCCCGCGTACAAGCTGCATAAAATCTAATGCGAGCCGCGTGAACCACCCAGATGCAGAAACTTTGGACAGACTTGTTGTTTGAAGTTGTGAACGATCAAAAGTGTAATTAATGAAGCATGGGCACCCTCTACTTGCCTCCTAGCACTAAGGGCCACCTGCTGATCATCCATACTCCCTTGTAGGTTGAGTTGTAATGATCTTGTGCTTGGAAATTCACTATAAAAGGACATACATTGCATATAAGTGAAATCACACTCAAACCTGCATTCTAACTCACTTCTGGAGCTCCAAAGCTTTCTTCTAGCATCCTAATTCGTGCACCAAGCTTCTGTAAGTTGCCTAACCCTTTGTGGTTTCATTTTTCAATAGTTTTAGCCTAAAAGTCAATCCGTCGTAATTAACGATTGACTTGGCGATAAATCACAAATGGTCCAGTGATTTGTCGGATCAAAGATAGTTATATGATGGTAATCATGTGGGCATTAAACCCCTAAAAGGGCACCCTCTGATTCCCACTCTAACTAGTTCAAATATCGAGTCAAACGTGCTTAGAAAAAGTCAACAGAAATGTCGTTTTGCGATTTCTTGCATAATCTGTAATGTAGATGATATGTGACCTGTTTGAACACTCATAAAACATGATAATAAGTATATAAACTAGTCTAAGCTTGTTTGATCCGGCCATTTGTTGTTTTGACCCGGTTCGGAGCCGAAAGTCGCAAAAGTTTGACTTTTGCATTGACTTCAGTTCTGACCCGTTAAAGTTTGATTTAGATATGCCTTAGGACTCTCTTAGGACCAGGTTACATGATGGTATAACCCTCTGTGACCGGTTCGTTGTTTGTCCGAGTCCTTTACACATTTCCGTTAAATGCTTAAAAGTTGACCGTAACGCCCTTTTTAAAATAAAACGAGAATTTTGGACATGTGAAAGGATCGTAACCTTGGTTACTGATTTCTAAGCATGTCCCTAAAATTTCACGTCCATCCGAGGTCCAGAATATGAGTTATGCTAAATAGCGCAATTAAAGAAAACTTTTGTAATAAACGGCGCAATTAGCATAACGCCTATCTAAACCCGGATTTCGACACCAAACCTTTTACACACTGTTGTAAAATAATATTTTGGGATTTTTAAAGATTTTTAATTATTTTTAACCAGCTCATAACCTACGGTTATGGCAACGGTTCGGTAAATACCGAATATACCCTTTTCGGCCATAACTTGAGTTCTACAAGGTCTTTTGACCCGATTCCAGTTGCTACTGATTTTAAATAATAAATAAAGTATTTTAGACTTTATAAACTGTTCGGGAAACTCAGATTTCCTGTAGAACTCAGAAACCTCTTTTATAATCTTTAAAAAGACCAAAATACCCCTACGGGGCATAATATGAACTTAAACTCGTTACAGGAATTATGGAAGGTATCCTACTGATACCACAACCTCTTTAAGGCATGTTGACTTAGGAAAACAGTGTAGGACTCCTACGGTTACCCGTTGCGCGTTTTGCGCGCACGGTTCGGCTTATGTAACTAGTTTACATAAGTTAGCCGAAACGGGTCAAACCATATTGTTTTGACCCCAAAATCCAGAGTATGATTATTATACCCAAATAAAACAAGTCTTCAAACTTGTTGGGTCAAAATCACACTCCATTCACGGTTTTCGCCTTTCACGCGATTAAACCGTAATTATCCTTTGAAACTGACCGGTCTAAGCTACGGCAAATATAAAGACCCGTTAGGATTCTAATAGGTTATTTTAAAACCTTCGTTCCAGAATAGGAGACAAGTAAAAGATATTTGTGATTTACTCAATTAAGGATTATACTTGCAAAGGTAAATACTTTTAACTTATTTTCCGTTATACGGGCTTGGGTTACGGTATCTAAAATACCGCTTGGTCGGGCAATTGACCCCAACTCATTAGCGGTTAGGTATTATCAATGTGACCCGTTTAAAAACTTGTTTTGTTGGCTTAACGCCTTTGGGGGCTTAATGACCATGTCCCGGATATCCTTGGCAACATTTACGAATGGCCACGACCTTGACATCCCAGTGTAGGCGTACACCCGGCATTATGTCTATAATTATAAAAGTGTAGCCGTTGGTTACCCGCCACGGTTTTATACGATGTGGTGTGTCTATTAAACTTTAACCCGACACGACTCGGGCGACCGAACGCATAGTAACATGTAATTCTTTACAAGATTTGATTATAAATTATCCCAAGTTATAAAGAGTGTGTGCCTTGAGCATTTAAACCAATTTTATTAAACATTTTTATAAAAGTGTCAGTTGAACGTATTTACCAGTGTAAACTGACGTATTTTCCCCAAAAAGACTAAATGCAGAACTAGGCGTAATTGGCTGGGATTTCTCCTTAGCATCACTAGAAGTCTCGCAAGCTTAAGATGCCTGAAGTCTGTTGAACGATACTTTTGTTATTTCTACTTGATCCCCTGTGGATTAATATTTCAACAATGGTGATGCATTGATATTACACTTAAAGTTGAAATATATTATCTTTATGCTTCCGCTGTGCATTCATATAATTGTGTGGTTTGACTATATTGTTGCCAACTACGTCACGGTAATCCCCCACCGGGCCCACCGGTGATACACGTGGAAATCGGGGTGTGACACTAATCACTTTTGTTTTGGTCAAAAATCACACAAGGATAATGTAACCAAACTTTATGTAAACGGGGTATGATGCTTGGTTAGCTATGAAAGTAAAGGATCACTTCTGCGATAAAGATGCAAAGACACAATGATTTATACGAGGAAAAAGCCCTTGATCAATGTATGATCTCCGGCATAAAAAACCTCGGGTGATGGCAACTACCGATCACCAATTTCAATATAATAAAAATGTAGTTACAACTTCGGATGATAATGAGCTGAGTACAAGGATCACTGAGTGTCTAAGTGTTGAGAGTTGTGTCGTATGTTGTGTGTGTTCTTCCGAATGAGGAAGATGGGTATTTATACATGTGTAGGTAACTTATTTTAGGTAGATAGACCACTAATCAGCTCATTACCCCTTTAGAAATAAAGATAATCTAGCCTAAATTGCTGCCCTTAGATCAAGCCATGTTTCCATATCCGGCACAACGTTCATCTTCAATTCAGCTCTTGCCATATTTGTAAAAGCGCGTCCCTGGATCATGATATGTAGGGCATATCCTGCTAGATATTCCTGCAAAATAATATTGTAGTAATCGAAAATGACCGTTAGTATAAGGATCACCTCAATGTCCCGTGATCCTGATCCTGAGGTCCGGCTGAGGATCACTGCCTGCCAAAGAAATAAGGATCACTGGTTAGGATCACGTATAAGGATCATTCATAGTAAAAATCCAGCCCTAACAATTGCCCCCAAAATATAAGGAGTTAAATGTAAATGGATGAGTTATATTTTGTTTTGAGCTTATCTCTAACGGGCGATTCCGATTTACTAGCCGTTGCACATGGACTAGCCGTTATGATATTTACGTCACTGATGTGACAATCCCTGCGAATCATCATTATAAATAGGAGATAGGGTTAGGATCACTTTGTATTTAAATTCGAAGTATCTCCCTTTATAATCGTCACCGAAGGCTTTGATCAGGTATCATTTTCTTCTTTCTCTTCTTTGCTCTGTTCTTTCTTGCTTTTCTTCTGTTTTTTGTCTCGAACATGCTTCTTCGGAATTCACCGCACAAAGGCTCTAAGAAGGATAGTCCCTTGAAAAGCCAGGGGATTATCAAGGATTCCCCTATGGAGAGGTGCTGTTTTACCGATATCCAGATAGACAAGATTCGCCATTGCTTCCCGGCGAATGTTGTTTTTAAGCCTTTTGACCCTACTGCTTTGAGTGATTTTGTTTCGGACACCTGGGTGGCTTTTCCTGCTACCCCTTTCCTTATCGGGTACTCATATCCTTTTCCGACATTTACCCAATCCTTCTTTTCTCTTGCCGGCATCTCATATATCCAGGCTATGCCGATGATCTGGAGGGTTCTATATACCTTCGAGAGGATCATCGAGCAAGAAGGGATCGATTTGGGGATGTCAGAGTTAGCTGAACTTTATGATCTCACCACCTTCGGTTCTCACCGGTACTTGTTGAAACGGAAAGCTGGGGAGGATCATCCAATCTTCAAGGTTACCAAGAATGATACCAACTGGAAACGTCGATTTTTCTTTGTTAAGAGGGATTCTATCCCGGATGGAAAGGATCTGCCCAAGGAATGGGCCACTCATGGTAGGGTAGAGGATCCTTGAAGGATCACTATTAGTCCTGTCTCTTATGATGAGGATCACTGATGTCTTTTCTTTTTTTTTTTTTTTTTGCAGCTATCTCTGTTGCTCACTTAAAGTTGACCCCTGCTGCCAAAGAAAGAGTGTTAGCCTTCAAGAAGCTTAATCCTGAAGTCAGGAGCTTCCAAATCATTATCCAAGATTCTCAAGAGATATCCTCTGCATCTGCCACAATGTCAAGTAAGTATCCTCATAGAAAATAAGTTTTATGTGAAAGTATTTAATTTAACAAGGGAACTTATCTTGTTTTCGAATTGTGTAGGTGCCGGAAAGTCTGCCAGGTCCGTTAAGTCTGCCTCCAAGTTTGGGATCAGTGACCTTGCCAACGTCACTTCCTCAAAGAAGAAAGCTCCCGCTGCTAGCCCTTCAGTCTCAGCTCCTAAAGCGTCCATTCGGGGCAAAGGAAAAAAGAGGAAAGCTTCTGATGAACTCCAAGGATTCCCTCTCCTTCGCCAGCAATTTCTTGATTACGTGAATGAGGTAAGGATCACTGCCCCTATAGGTTATCCGCCTATCATATTTTATGTATCCTGCTTTTCTTGAGGATCACCTGAGTCTGAGCTTGTCTTTATTCTCTTGTTTGCAGAAACTTGCTGAGATCGAAACTTATCTTGGCAATGTTGAGGACCAGGAGAGCCAGATTGCTGATCTTCAACAAATGGGCGTGCTTAAGGATCTCAAAATAGGAGATCTTGAGAAGGAGCTCCGGGTCATGAAGGCTGAGGCTGCTCAGAGGTTGATTGATATGGATAACGAGAAGCAGGAGATCACCCAAGATGCTAAGGTCTCCGCGGCAATTGCTATGTATAAGATCCAACTTCAGATGGCCGAGGAAGCTCAGGATCCTACCTTTGATAAAGGCTCGTGGGATGTTGAAGGTTGGAAGGCAAGGCTGGCAGACCTGGAGGACGAGGATGAGGCTGAGGAGATCCCCATGCTGGAAGGTGGTGATGCTGGCAAGGATCAGGGTGAAGCGAGTGGAGCTGGTGGTGATGGTGCAGCGAAGGTTTGAGCTGCAAGATTGGGCAATGATGGAAACTTCTAGACATAGCCGGAGCCCAATTTTTTTTGTTTAGTGGTTGTGATGTTTTTAAAACAATGATGGTCTGTATTTGAACAATAGTTTAGGGTTGAGGATCCTGGATCCTTTGAACAATAGGTAGGATTACAAAAGGTGGAGGGATCCTATGTTTGGGGGATGAAGCCTTTGTGATCCTGCCGCTTCTACTTTCCTGCAAAAATGCTAAGACCGCATAGACAATGGACACCCTTTGCCAACCCATGTGGACGGGCCACGTTTTGCTGGTAGAAATGTGGGTTGGCAATTTTGACAACTTTTGTGAAAGGGTTAATGATCCTTTGGTTTAATAATATAACTTTAATCTTTCTGGCTTATCTTGTGTTGTTATCCTTTTTGATTTTCAATTGTTTTGACACATGTTTGTTTGAAAAGTTTGAGCAAACTATGTTTAAGAAATTTAGGATATGATCCTGGATCAAATATCCTATAATCGAAAGTTTCCAAGATGGTTTATTTTGAGGATCATAGGTTCAGTTGTCAAGGTCTATGGGGCATTCAAATGAATAATGAAATTAAAAGTAGTTAAGGATCATACCTGAGGATCCAAGTTTGGATCCTAACCTTTAATTGGAACAACCGTAGGTAAAACTTTAATGGATAATAAGGATTAAGGATCCTTAATCGTTTAACTTCGAAAACCTGAAAAAATGGAATATAACTTGGGACTAAGCCAATATAAAAGATAAGTTAGTAACTGGGGACAAGCCCAAAGGATAACTGAGAATGATCCCGGAGGATCACTGGGGACAAGCCCAAAGGATAACTGGGGATGATCCCGGAGGATCACTGGGGACAAGCCCAAAGGATAACTGGGGACAAGCCCAAGGGATCGTATGTAAACTGGAGTATGGCCCTTTCTGGCAACTATCCAAACTTAGTGACATGAAAATGTCAAAACCTCAGCTAACGTGAAAACGTTAGAAACCTTAGGAACGGATGTATGGTGCGTCCACCATTATACGTAGGATCCCAAGTATAGCCAGTACGATGAGGTCGCCAGCCCCGAAAATGGGTACTGATCCCAAAGACGTGAACCATATCAGGATCATCGTGCGCTGCTGGCGGAAACTGGGGATAATCCCAAGGATAACTGGGGTTGTACCCAAGGATCTGTGGTGCTTTTGGTGATCTTTGACAATTTGCTGAAGATACCTGAACTATCATAACTCAAATGGTTTGTGAGTAGAGGATGAAGGATACATGATCCTTATCCTTAGGCAAAAAGTAAGAAAATGCAATAGTTTTAGGATAAGCATATTACCTGAGTAAGGATCACCGATATCTCCAGGATCCTTCAAGGATACTTCAATGTAAGGATCACATGCAGGAAGGATCATGTTCACATGAAATATTTCTTTAAGTGAACAGCATTCCAGGCTCTTGGTAACAAGTTTCCTTCCATGGTTAGCAACCTGTATGCCCCCTTTCCTGCTTCAGCTTCAATCAAGTAGGGACCTTCCCATTTTGGTGCTAGCTTCCCGTCAGCAGGATTGATGGTATTTTGAAATGCTTTTCTCAACACCATATCTCCGACTTGGAACTTCCTTATCCTGACATTCTTGTTGTAGGCACCAGCCATCCTTTGTTGGTAGCTTGCCATCCTTATCCTAGCTAGATCCCTGTTTTCCTCAATAGTATCCAAATCCTGAGCTAGGATTGTAGCATTTTCTTCAGGATCACGAGCACTTGTTCTAGCAGTTGGGATCACCATCTCTGTTGGGATCACTGCTTCTGCCCCAAATACTAAAGAGAAAGGTGTTTGGCCAGTGGCATTCTTGGGAGTTGTCCTATCAGCCCATAGCACATAAGGTAACTCCTCTGCCCATTTTCCTTTCTTGGATCCTAGCTTCTTCTTCAGATTGTTGATGATGATCTTGTTGGATGATTCTGCTTGACCATTGGCTTGTGGATGAACTGGTGTTGATGTTATCATCTTGATTCCCCAACTGTCACAAAAGTTAGTGGTTCTCCTTCCAATGAATTGAGAACCATTATCACATATAATTTCAGAGGGGATGCCAAATCTGGTTATAATGTTTCTTTTAATGAAGGATATGACTTCCTTTTCTCTGACTTGAGCGAAGGCTTCAGCTTCTATCCACTTGGAAAAATAGTCAGTCATGGCAAGCATAAATACTTTTCCACCAGGTGCTTTAGGGAGCTTGCCAACTATATCCATTCCCCATCTCATGAATGGCCAAGAGGATGGTATGGGGTGTAGTAATTCAGCTGGTTGGTGAAGGATATTGCTATGTCTTTGGCAAGGATCACATTTCTTAGCATACTCTACAGCATCCCTTTTCATGGTTGGCCAGTAGTATCCTGTTCTAAGGATCCTTGAGAATAATGCCCTGCCCCCAGTGTGGTTTCCACAATCTCCTTCGTGGAAGTCTCTCAATACTTCTTCGATTTCAGGATCCTCGATACATCTCAAATATGGTCCTGCAAGAGATCGCTTATATAATACATTATTCAGAATTGTGAATTGAGATACCTTAATCCTGAAAGCTCTAGGATTTTCTCCCATCGGGATCTCCCCGTGTTGCAAATATCCCATGATCGGTGAGATCCATGATCCTGAATTAGGTTGGGCTTCTTCACTAGGGATCATTGCAGTATCCTCTTCTATTTCCATGGCCACCTGTTTTTCAATAGCAGGAGCTAGGATATGGATGATAGGGATACTTATATCTTCTGGAATCTTCAAGGATGATCCTAGGTTGGCCAATGCATCAGCTTCCGTGTTATCCTCCCTTGGTACCTGTGTTAAGCTAAAAGAAGCAAAAGAGAGTGCCAATTCTTTGACTATCTCTAAATATTTGGTTAGTTTTTCACCTTTAACAGCATAGGATCCATTAAAGTGATTGGTGATCAATAATGAATCTACATATACTTCGAGATACTTTACCCCCATATCCTTAGCAATTTGTAAGCCAGCAATTAAGGCTTCATACTCAGCCTCATTGTTAGTTGCCTGGAACTCACAAGCTATGGAGTGGGGTATTATGTCCCCCTGTGGCGATTTTAGTAGGATCCCTAGCCCTGTGCCTTTGATATTTGAGGATCCGTCGGTGTGTAGTATCCAAGGATCCTTGGTCTCATCCAGCTGCTGGACCTCCAATTCTGCTTCCTTTTGTAGATCACTACTGAAATCAGCCACAAAGTCAGCTAGTGCTTGAGATTTAATGGCTGTTCTTGGTTCGTATCTTATATCATGGGCACTAAGCTTCACTGCCCACTTAGCCATTCTCCCTGACATATCCGGTTTCCTGAGGACATTCTTAATTGGAAAATTAGTTTTAACAATAATAGTATGAGTTTCAAAATAATGCCTTAACTTCGTGGATGCCATGATTAATGCTAGGATGAGTTTTTCGAGGTGTGAGTACCTGGATTCGGCATCAAGCAAACTTTTACTTACATAGTAGATAGGATATTGTGTACCTTCATGATCCTTGACGAGGACTGCACTTACAGCGGTTGAGGATACCGCTAGGTATAAGGATAACACATCTCCTTTCTCCGGTTTTGCTAATGCTGGTGCTGAGGACATATATTCTTTAAGGGCTTGTAAAGCATTTTCATGCTTCTCAGTCCATTCGAACTTCTTATTCTTCCTTAGGATATCGTAGAATTCTTTGCACTTTTCTGAGGATTTCGATATGAACCTGTTCAAAGCTGCTATCCTGCCTGTTAGTCTTTGAACATCCTTGGCATTGGCAGGAGACTTGATATTTATTAATGCTTTGATTTGTTCTGGGCTTGCTTCAATGCCCCTCTGGGTTACCATGTATCCTAAGAACTTTCCTGCCTTAACACCAAAATGGCATTTTGAAGGATTAAGTTTCATGTTGTAACTATCAAGGATATCGAATGCTTCTTCCAAGTCCCTTAGGTGATCCTCAGCTTTCTTTGACTTGACCACCATATCATCTATGTACACCTCCATAGTTTTTCCAATTTGATCTTTGAACATCATATTTACCAGCCTTTGATATGTTGCACCTGCTCGAAGTAGTCTCTCTACTTCTTCTTGGATAATGGCATTCCTTTCTGGTGCAAACTTCCTCCTTTTTTGATGGATTGGCTTGATAGACCTGTCAATGCCAAGTTTGTGAGTAATAATATCCCTGGATATACCTGTCATATCTTCATGTTTCCAAGCAAAAGTAGATTTTCTTCTTTTGAGGAAGGATATCATGTCTTCTTTCATCTTGCCAAGGATCCCTGATCCGATATAGATTTTTGATTCAGGATCACTAAGGTCCAAGAGGATTTCATCTACATCTTGCTCCCTTGCCTCCAAGACATTCCTCGGAGGATACTGTAATTGCTATTGCTCCCTTGGCTTCGAGGTTGGCTTCATGGATGAGGTATAGCAATCCTTAGCCTCTTGCTGATCGCTGTCGATCTTGATTATCCCCCATGGGCTAGGGAGCTTCACACATTGATGGTAGGTAGATGGAACTGCTTTCATGTCATGTATCCAAGGCCTGCCAAGGATAACGTTGCAACAAGATAAACAGTCAATAACACAAAATTTTTGGTAATTATGTAATCCTTCCACGTAGATTGGGAGTTTGATGTCCCCCAGAGTTTTCTTCGTTTCTCCACTGAATCCCACCAGCACGGAGGATCTTGGTGTGATGTCTGATTCTGGGATTCCCATCTTCTTCAAGACATCAAGCTGGATTATGTTCACTGAGCTCCCTCCATCGATAAGGATCCTGCGGACAAAATGGTTAGAAATAAAGAGAGTAATAACTAAACTATCATGATGAGGATCCTGGATGTTGATGCGATCATCCTCATCAAAGGTTATCGTTTTCCCTTCTGAAACACTTGATGTTCTAATAGGCCTTTCTCCATTGTCCATTTTTGATTCTTTTGCATGTCTTTTGGCCGCTGAAAAGGATGTACCACAAATGTCTGATCCTCCGGATATGAAGTTGATCACTTGTGCATTTGCCGGAGGTGCTGGGGCTTTTTCGGGGATCCTTTCAGGATCCTGGGTCCTTTGCTTTTTTCTCCCCAGCAATTCTTTTAGATGTCCCTTGCTTAGCAGGTATCCAATTTCCTTTCTTAAAGCTATGCAATCTTCAGTCAGATGGCCGAAATCCTCATGGTATGCACACCATTTGGACTTGTCTTTAGTCCCGGATGGTTTATCATTCTTCCTGGGCCACCTAGCCTTTTCACCTAGATTCTGCATTGCAAGGATTAGTTCATGATTATCAACGGAAAAACAATATTCTGAGATTGGAGGATATTCTTCATCATCCTCTTCTTGGTCGACAGCATGCACACTCTTGTTCTCGTTTCTATGGTAGGATTTGAACTTGTTGCTTTTGAAGAATGATCCTTGCTTATCTTGTTTTGAGGATCCTACTTGTCTCTCCTGGATCCTCTTGTCATCCTCTAGCCGGATAAACCTGAGTGCTCGAGTTCTTACTTCATCTAAGTTCCTGCAAGGTGTCATAACAAGATCATCATAGAATAATGAATCCTTAAGAAGTCCCATTTTGAAGGCTTCAACAGCCGTAGCCATATCCAAGTTGGGAATATCCAAGGATTCTTTACTAAATTTAGTTATATAATCTCTTAATGATTCGTTATGATTTTGAGTTATCCTGTACAAATCACTAGTTAATTTTTCAAATTTTCTACTACAAGAAAATTGGTTATTGAATAAATTAACTAAATTAGCAAATGAAGTAATAGAGTAAGGGGGAAGACTTAGCAGCCATTTGAGGGCTGATCCAGTAAGAGTAGATCCAAATCCTTTACATAGGCATGCTTCCTTCAATTTTTCCGGGATAGGATTGATCTCCATCCTTTCCCTGTATTGTGCTATATGCTCCTCTGGATCCGTTGTGCCGTCATACAACTTCATGGTAGGGATATGGAACCTTTTGGGTACCTCTGCATCACAGATTGGTGGTGCAAAGCGAGATACCTTGTGGCTCCCATCTGCAATCTCTGGGATAGGCTTGACTACCCCTGGAACACTTGAGATCATGTCCTTTAGTTTCTGTAGTTCCCTGGCCATAACATGATTGGCACCTGTATCCTGCATGAATCCATGGTTAGTGGTAGGATAATTATTTAAAGTGTTACCTCCCATTGGGTTCAAGTTAGGGAATCCATATTGCTGGGATTCTGGAACAACGGAGGGACCAGTGGAAGCAATAGTCTGCATTGGAATGAAGTCCCCTTGATGGACATCTAGACTCCCTGTTTGCAAACTTTTTAGGGATCCTGGCATCTGTAAGGATCCTGGTATCTGGGATGATCCTGGAATAAAGGAGGATCCTTGGCCCTGGAATGATCCTGGGATAAAGTAGGATCCTTGAAACTGTTGTGCCCCCGGATAGGCTCCCGGATTCATGAAGGATCCCATATACTGAGGATAGGATCCTGCTGGCTGAAAATACGAGCCCGATGTCTGAGTCATTGCTGCTGACTTGAGATGTAATCCTCTCGTCTCCCCTGTGATCTGTACGTCTGGGATCCCTGATGGCTGAGAGGTGACCATTGGAGTCTCAAAACTCAAGGATTTTGGCATCAGTGGGGAATGATCCTCTGCCGCTTTCTTTTGTCTTTTGAGATCTCCAATCTCCCTGAGGATCCTGTCATTAGTTTCATCCTGCCGCTGCATACGATCCTTCATCTGCAAAATTAAAGCAAACACATCACTAGTACTGGGAATAGAAGAATTCATAGCAGAAGAAGATGTAGGTTTAGAGAAAGAAGGGGTTGGTCTCTTCTCAGCATTTCTCTGGGATCCTGCCGGTGGAGGAGGTAGAGTGGTTTGTGCTGAGGTGACTGCAGACATCGCCGTGGAGGTGTTCTTCAATGATGAAGCCATGTAACTCTTTGAAATGATTTCGAACAGAGGATTTTCTTTATGAATGAAGCACCAATTGCCCCACGGTGGGCGCCAAACTGTTTTGGTCAAAAATCACACAAGGATAATGTAACCAAACTTTATGTAAACGGGGTATGATGCTTGGTTAGCTATGAAAGTAAAGGATCACTTCTGCGATAAAGATGCAAAGACACAATGATTTATACGAGGAAAAAGCCCTTGATCAATGTATGATCTCCGGCATAAAAAACCTCGGGTGATGGCAACTACCGATCACCAATTTCAATATAATAAAAATGTAGTTACAACTTCGGATGATAATGAGCTGAGTACAAGGATCACTGAGTGTCTAAGTGTTGAGAGTTGTGTCGTATGTTGTGTGTGTTCTTCCGAATGAGGAAGATGGGTATTTATACATGTGTAGGTAACTTATTTTAGGTAGATAGACCACTAATCAGCTCATTACCCCTTTAGAAATAAAGATAATCTAGCCTAAATTGCTGCCCTTAGATCAAGCCATGTTTCCATATCCGGCACAACGTTCATCTTCAATTCAGCTCTTGCCATATTTGTAAAAGCGCGTCCCTGGATCATGATATGTAGGGCATATCCTGCTAGATATTCCTGCAAAATAATATTGTAGTAATCGAAAATGACCGTTAGTATAAGGATCACCTCAATGTCCCGTGATCCTGATCCTGAGGTCCGGCTGAGGATCACTGCCTGCCAAAGAAATAAGGATCACTGGTTAGGATCACGTATAAGGATCATTCATAGTAAAAATCCAGCCCTAACAACTTTAATGGATCCTATGCTGTTAAAGGTGAAAAGCTAACCAAATATTTGGAGATAGTCAAAAAATTGGCACTCTCTTTTGTTTCCTTTAGTTTGACACGGGTACCAAGGGAAGAAAATACAGAAGCCGATGCATTGGCTAATTTAGGATCATCCTTGAAGATCCCGGAGGATATAAGTATCCCCATTATCCATATCCTAGCTCCTGCTATCGAGGATCATGTGGCTATGGACATAGGAGAAGATTCTGCAATTATCCCTAGTGAGGATACTCAATCTCATTCAGGATCATGGATCCTCCCAATCATGAGATACTTGCAACATGGAGAGATTCCAACAGGAGAAAACCCTAGGGCTTTCAAAATTAAGGTATCTCAATTCACAATCTTTAATAATATATTGTATAAGCGATCTCTTGCAGGACCATATTTAAGATGCATTGAGGATCCTGAAATCCAAGAAGTTTTAAAAGACTTCCATGAAGGAGATTGTGGAAACCACACTGGGGGCAGGGCATTATTCTCAAGGATCCTGAGGACAGGATACTATTGGCCAACTATGAAGAAAGATGTCACACCCCCAAAATCCACACGCGGAGTATCACCGCTTGGGAGCGTGACTGACCAGGATCAAGCCACCAATCATATTGAACATGTAATTAATATTAAGTAAAATAAATGTAAACCATCCATTCAATACGATAGGTGTTCAAAACATAACCATAGTTTTAAAGTGTAGCAGAAGCATAGTAAATAAACCAACAATAGTTAATAGTTTTAAATGTCATAATAGTTCAACGTAGAAACCACGATCCTTGCCCACAACGACCCGCTTCTCCAGTGCAAGCTCCAAGTACCTAACGATCTGCAAGGCATGTAACAGAATAATCAACAAACTAGTTGAGCGAGTTCACAGAAAGTAAATGCGTAATAGTAAGTTCGTTTGTAACAGGTGGCTCTACTGGGCCGTTAGTACGTTCTATTGGTGGGGGCTTCCCATGTTGTATAACCACTAGACTATTCGTATCTATAAGTATCCTTCACAACCGAGGATAGTGATCAGTATAAGTATCCTTCACAACCGAGGATAGTGATCAGTATAAGTATCCTTCACAACCGAGGATAGTGATCAGTATAAGTATCCTTCACAACCGAGGATAGTGATCAGTATAAGTATCCTTCACAACCGAGGATAGTGATCAGTATAAGTATCCTTCACATCCGAGGATAGTAATATGGTAGTCTAGTCAAAGTGTCAGTAGTGTATCTATTCAACCTTATCCTTTCAATCCCATTCCCAACACCCCGGGAATCCCATGTCTTGGTAAGAGTGTGAACTCACCTTGGTTTGCTCGGTATGCTAGGTTATGCACTCACAAGTAATTAATCACGTCCTATTGTATGCACGTATAACAAATCAGTTCATGTTCACAATGATATGCATGCAATTTAATGTTCACCTAACAGTCAGTTTGCATATCGGCACAACACGTATCATTTCACATTTAATCATCAACTATCATTCGATTCATATTACCCATCCTTCGATACATTGCTCATCCTTCGGTCTAACAATTAACACAATTATCACAATTATCACAATTATGCTTCGACACGTCTTTCAATACACAGTTATCATCTTACGATTCATGGTTATCTTTCGACACATCAGCTATGTTTCGACATAGTTATCACAGTTATCATTCGGACCGAATGCTATGTTTCGAACCAATGTCATCTTTCGGTCAATGCTATCCTTCGGTCAACACTACTATGGTTGGGTCAAAGTTATCCTTCGGTCAACACTACTATGGTTCGAAGGACAAGTATCTTTCGGTCTCAACAACTATGTTTCGACATAGTTATCCTTCGGCACAGATTATGTTTCGGTCATCACACTATCTTTCGGTCAACTATCAATTCCTAACAGTTTCAGTACGTCATCGATCAAACAGGCAGATTTCAATTGTTTCTCAAGAACCCTAATCGAACCATACATGAACACAACCTATTTACATTCAATCAGGTTAACTTTAAAACACGACAAGTTCATAACTAATCAAGATCAATACTCGAACCCATGGCGTAACAATCCGATTAACATAAATATTTTCCAAGACATACATACCAACCGATTACAATATGAACAATCCGATTCAGATGAACAACATCTATCGCACATACAATGCTATCAATCATCAGGTATATACATATGCAATTAAATCGGCCCACATGCGATCAACTAGCAACAAGATCGGTTAAAAATGAAATCGTGTAATCATGTGTTCGATTATCAGTTAAAGCAATTAGCACGACAAGATCATCAAAATCGTAGGACACTATTTCGCCGACTATTCAGAATTAGGCACACGTACATGTTCTATCACACACACAATTAACCAAGATTAATCATATACTAAAGCACCAATCGGAACTAGAATCACTAACCACAATCCAATACTGAATCGGATTCCAAAGAGAAGGGAAAAAGTCTTGAAGCCTGCTGCCGTCGCACAAGAGGAAACTAGGGTTTTTTGAAAACTAACTGTCGACTTACATGCATTCACGTTTATAAACGTATCACAGGAATGGGCCAAGCCCATTAGGAAGACTGGGCCGAAAGATGTCGAAGGATAGAGTCCTTGGTCGAAGGATATGTTTCGAGATCCTTCGAACCGAAAGTTGATCCTTCGAATCGAAGGATATGTTTCGAGATCCTTCGAACTGTATGTCATGTTTCGTGATCTAGACTAAGTGTTTTTAATAATAATTCTAATATTATTTTCTACCACAGCAAGTAATCACATATAGGCAAAACGACAATACGTTTCATTAAAACACAACGCGTACAATTTCAAGTCCACAATCCAAACAACTAAACAGTCAAAGTCAACGCGCATTTAATGCGAAAGTGAAAGTCAGAAACTCGAGTTGTCACAAAAGATGCTGTGGAGTATGCTAAGAAGTGTGATCCTTGTCAGAGATACAGCAATATCCTTCACCAACCAGCTGAATTTTTGCATCCTATATCCTCATCTTGGCCATTTATGAGATGGGGTATGGATACAGTTGGTAAGCTCCCTAAGGCACCTGGTGGACAAGTGTTCATGCTTGCTATGACTGATTACTTCTCCAAGTGGATAGAGGCTGAAGCTTTTGCCCAAGTCAGAGAAAAGGAAGTTATATCCTTCATTAAAAGAAATATTATTACTAGGTTTGGTATCCCTTCTGAGATTATATGTGATAATGGTTCCCAATTTATTGGGGGCAGAACTACTAACTTTTGTGACAGCTGGGGATCAAGATGATAACATCAACACCAGTCCACCCACAAGCTAATGGTCAGGCAGAATCATCCAACAAGATCATCATCAATAATTTGAAGAAGAAGATTGGATCCAAGAAAGGGAAATGGGCAGAAGAGTTACCTTATGTGCTTTGGGCTGATAGGACAACCCCCAAGAACGCTACAGGCCAGACTCCATTCTCTTTGGTATTTGGGGCAGAATCAGTGATCCCTACAGAAATGGTGGTCCCAACTGCTAGAACAAGTATTCGTGATCCTGAGGAAAATGATGAAAACTTGGTTCAAGACCTAGATACTATAGAAGAAATAAGGGATCTGGCTAGGATAAGGATAGCCAGTTATCAACAAAGAATGGCTGGTGCTTACAACAAAAATGTCAGGATCAGGAGGTTCCAAGTTGGTGATATGGTACTAAGGAAAGCATTTCAGAATACCACCAATCCTGCTGATGGAAATCTGGCACCAAAGTGGGAAGGACCTTATTTGATTGAAGCTGAGGCAGGAAAGGGGGCATATCGATTGCTAACAATGGAAGGTGATTTGCTACCTAGAGCCTGGAATGCTGTCCATTTGAAGAAATACTTCATGTGAGCAGAACCCGTGATCCTCACATCATAAGTGTTTTGGTCAAAAATCACACAAGGATAATGTAACCAAACTTTATGAAAACGGGGTATGATGCTTGGTTAATTATGAAAGTAAAGGATCACTTCTGTGATAAAGATGCAAAGACACAATGATTTATACGAGGAAAAAGCCCTTGATCAATGAATGATCTCCGGCATAAAAAACCTCGGGTGATGGCAACTACCGATCACCTACTTCAATATAACAAAAATATGATTACAACTTTGGATGATAATGAGCTGAGTACAAGGATCACTATTGCTTTTGGTGTCTACGTGTGTGAGAGTTGCGTTGTATGTCGTGTGTCCTCTTCCGAATGAGGAAGAGTAGTATTTATACATGTGTTGGTGACCTATTTTAGGTAGCTAAACTAATATTCAGCTCATTACCCCTTTAGAAATGAGATACAATCTAGCCTAAATAGCCGCCCATAAATCAAGCCAAGTTTCCATATCCTGTGCAACGTCTATCTTCAATTGAGCTCTTGCCATAATTGTGAAGACGCGTCCCTGGATCATGATGTCTAGAGCGTATCCTGCTAGGTGTTCCTGCAAAACAATATTGTATTAAGCGGAAGTGGCCGTTAGTATGAGGATCACCATAATGTCCCATGATCCTGATCCTGAAGTTCTGCTGAGGATCACTGTCTGCCAAAGAAACAAGGATCACTGATTAGGATCATGTGTAAGGATCACCTATAATAAAAATCCAGCCCTAACAATTGCCCCTAAAATATAAGGAGTTGAATGTAAATTAACGAGTTGTATTTTGTTTTGATCTTATCTCCAACGGGCAACTCCGAGTAACTAGCCGTTAATATTGAACTAGCCGTTACGATCATTACGTCATGGATGTGACAATCCCTGCAAATCATGATTATAAATAGAAGATAGGGTGAGGATCAGTTTGTATTTAAATTCAAGATACACTCCCTTTATATTCTGCACCGAAGATTGATCAGGTATCTTTCTCTCTTTCTTTTCTCTTTGCTCTGTTTTCTGCTTCTACTCTGTTTCCGTCCCGTCTCAAACATGTTGCTCCGGAATTCTCCACACAAGGATCCCAAGAAGGATAGTCCCTTAAAAAGCCAGGGGATTATCAAGGATTCTCCTACGGAGAGGTGTTGTTTCACTGATGTTCACATAGACAGAATTCGTCATTGCTTCCCGGCGAATGCTGTTTTCAAGTCCTTCACACCTACCGTTCTGAGTGACTCTGTTTCGGATACCTGGGTGGCTTTTCCTGCTACTCCATTCACCATAGGGTATTCATATCCTTTTCCATCCTTCACCCAATCCTTCTTTTCTTTAACCGGCATCTCTTATATCCAAGCTATGCCGATGATCTGGAGGGTTCTGTATACCTTCGAGAGGATCATTGAGCAGAAAGGGATTGATCTGGGGATGACGGAGTTGGCCGAGCTTTACGATCTTACCACTTTTGGTTCTTACCGGTATCTGCTGAAACGGAAAGCCGGGGAGGATCACCCTGTTTTGAAAGTTACCAAAAATGACACAAATTGGAAGCGTCGTTTTTTCTTCGTGAGAAGGGATTCCATCCCAGATGGGAAGGATATGCCCAAGGAATGGGCCACTCATGGTAGGATAGAGGATCCTCGAAGGATCACTATCAGCCCTGTCTCATATTATGAGGATCACTAATATCTCTTTTTATTTCTTGTGCAGCTATATCCATTGCTCATCTGAAATTAAGCCCCGCTGCAAAAGAGAGAGTCCTAGCTTTTAAAAAGCTTGATCCTGAAGTTAGAAGCTTCCAAGTCACTATCCAAGATTCTCAAGAGATATCCTCGGCATCTGCCACGATGTCAAGTAAGTATCCTCATAGAAAGTAAGTTTTATGTAAGAGTATTTAATTTAACAAGGGAACTTATCTTGTTTCTGAATTGTGTAGGTGCTGGAAAATCTGCCAGGTCTGTTAAATCTGCCTCCAAATTTGGGATAAGTGATCTTGCCAATGTCACGTCTTCAAAGAAGATGGCTCCTGCTGCCAGTCCTTCAGCATCAGCTCCTAAAGCGCCTATCCGAGGCAAAGGGAAGAAGAGGAAGGCTTCGGATGATCTCCAGGGATTTCCCCTCCTCCGTCAGCAATTCCTCGACTACGTGAATGAGGTAAGGATCACTGCCCCTGTTGGTTATCCGTCTCGCATATCCTGTTTGTGTATCCTGCTTTTATTGAGGATCATCTGATCCTAAGCTTATCTTTTTTCTCCTGTTGCAGAAACTTGCCGAGATTGAGACCTATCTTGGCCATGTTGAGGACCAGGAGAGCCAAATTGCCGACCTCCAGCAAATGGGTGTGTTAAAGGATCTCAAGATAGGAGATCTTGAGAAGGAACTCCGGGTCATGAAGGCTGAGGCTGCTCAGAGGTTGATCGATATGGATAACGAGAAGCAGGAGATCACCCAAGATGCTAAGGTCTCCGCGGCAATTGCTATGTATAAGATACAACTTCAGATGGCCGAGGAGGCTCAGGATCCTACCTTTGACAAAAGCTCGTGGGATGTTGAAGGTTGGAAGGCAAGGCTGGCAGACCTGGAGGACGAGGATGAGGCTGAGGATATCCCAATGCTGGAGGGAGGTGATGCTGACAAGGATCAAGGTGGAGCAGCCGGTGGTGATGGAGCAGCAAAGGAGTAGGCTGCATGATTGGGCGATGATGGATATTGTTGACTAGGCCGGAGCCCAATTTTTTAGGTTTGGTAGTGGTTTTTGTGGTTGTTGATGGTTTGAGACAATTATGGTTTGTAATCTTCGAACAATAGTTTTTAGAGTTAAGGATCCTGGATCCTTTGAACAATAGGTAGGATTACAAAAGGTGGAGGGATCCTCTGTTTGGGGGATGAAGCCTTTGTGATCCTGCCGCCTTTAATTTCCTGCAAAATGCTAAGACCGCATAGACAATGGACACCCTTTGCCAACCCATATGGACGGGCCACGTTTTGCTGGTAGAAATGTGGGTTGGCAATTTTGACAACTTTCTTGAAAGGGTTAATGATCCTTTTGTTTAATAATATAACTTTAACTTTTCTGGCTTATCTCGTGTTGTTATCTTCTTGTTTCTTAGTTGTTTTTGTAGTATATTTGTTAAAGTGGCAAGAGTTGAAAATATATTTAATAAATTTAGGATATGATCCTAGATCAAATATCCTGATATTGAAAATATTCAAAGTATTTTAGTTCAAGGATCATAGGTTTGGTTGTCAAAGTATAAGGGTCGGTTAGGATAATGAATATAATCAAAATAGTCAAGGATCATACCTGAGGATCCAAGTTAGGATCCTAACCTTCAATCGAGACAATCGTGGATAAGATTTTGATGGATAATAAGGATTAAGGGTCCTTATGTGTTTTACCTTTGACAATCCTGAAAAACGAGGCACAACTTGGGACTAAGCCAATGTAAGAAATAAATTAGTAACTGGGGTCATGCCCAAAGGATAACTGAGAATGATCCCAGAGGATCACTGGGGACAAGCCCATAGGATAACTGGGGACAAGCCCAAAGGATCGTATGTAAACTGGAGTATGGCCCTTTTCTGGCGACTATCCAAACTTAGTGACATGAAAATGTCAAAACCTTAGCTAACGTGAAAACGTTAGAAACCTTAGGAACGGATGTATGGTACGTCTACCATTATACGTAGGATCCTAAATATAGCCAGTACGATGAGGTTGTCAGCCCCGAAAGTGGGTACTGGTCCCAAAGACGTGAACTATATCAGGATCATCGTGCGCTGCTGGCGGAAACTGGGGATAATCCCAAGGATAACTGGGGTTGGACCCAAGGATCTGTGGTGCTTTTGGAGATCTTTGACGATTTGCTGAAGATACCTGAACTATCATAACTCAAATGGTTTGTGAGTAGAGGATGAAGGATACATGATCCTTATCCTTAGGCAAAAAGTAAGAAAATGCAATAGTTTTAGGATAAGCGTATTACCAGAGTGAGGATCACTGATATCTCCGGGATCCTTCAAGGATACTTCAATGTAAGGATCACATTCATGAAGGATCATGTTCACATGAAATATTTCTTTAAGTGAACAGCATTCCAGGCTCTTGGTAACAAGTTTCCTTCCATGGTTAGCAACCTGTATGCCCCCTTTCCTGCTTCAGCTTCAATCAAGTAGGGGCCTTCCCATTTTGGTGCTAACTTCCCGTCAGCAGGATTGATAGTATTTTGAAATGCTTTTCTCAACACCATGTCTCCTACTTGGAACTTCCTTATTCTGACATTTTTGTTGTAGGCACCAGCCATTCTTTGTTGGTAGCTTGCCATCCTTATCCTAGCTAGATCCCTGATTTCCTCAATAGTATCCAAATCCTGAGCTAGGATTGTAGTATTTTCTTCAGGATCACGAGCACTTGTTCTAGCAGTCGGGATCACCATTTCTGTTGGGATCACTGGCATTCTTGGGAGTTGTCCTATCAGCCCATAGCACATAAGGTAATTCTTCTGCCCATTTCCCCTTCTTGGATCCTAGCTTCTTCTTCAGATTGTTGATGATGATCTTGTTGGATGATTCTGCTTGACCATTGGCTTGTGGATGAACTGGTGTTGATGTGATCATCTTGATTCCCCAACTGTCACAAAAGTTAGTGGTTCTGCTTCCAATGAATTGGGAACCATTATCACATACAATTTCAGAGGGAATGCCAAATCTAGTTATAATATTTCTTTTGATAAAGGATATAACTTCTTTTTCTCTGACTTGAGCAAAGGCTTCAGCTTCTATCCATTTAGAGAAGTAGTCAGTCATGGCAAGCATAAATACTTTTCCACCAGGTGCTTTAGGGAGCTTGCCAACTATATCCATTCCCCATGTCATGAATGGCCAAGAGGATGGTATGGGGTGTAGTAATTCAGCTGGTTGGTGAAGGATATTGCTATGTCTTTGGCAAGGATCACACCTCTTAGCATACTCTATAGCATCCCTTTTCATGGTTGGCCAGTAGTATCCTGTTCTAAGGATCCTTGAGAATAATGCCCTGCCCCTAGTGTGGTTTCCACAATCTCCTTCATGGAAGTCTCTCAACACTTCTTCAATTTCAGGATCCTCAATACATCTTAAATATGGTCCTGCAAGGGATCGTTTGTATAGCACATTATTTAAGATTGTAAATTGAGATACCTTGATCCTGAAAGCTCTAGGATTTTCTCCCATTGGAATCTCTCCGTTTTGCAAGTATTTCATGATTGGTGGGATCCATGATCCTGAATAAGATTGAGCTTCTTCATTAGGGATTACTGCAGTATCCTCTTCTATTTCCATGGCCACTTGATTTTCAATAGCAGGAGCCAGGATATGGATGATAGGGATACTTATGTCTTCTGGAATTTTTAAGGATGATCCTAAGTTGGCCAATGCATCAGCTTCCGCGTTATCCTCCCTTGGTACCTGTGTTAAGCTAAAAGAAACAAAAGAGAGTGCCAATTCTTTGACTATCTCTAAATATTTGGTTAGTTTTTCACCTTTAACAGCATAGGATCCATTAAAGTGATTGGTGATCAATAATGAGTCTACATATACTTCGAGATATTTTACCCCCATATCCTAAGCAATCTGTAAGCCAGCAATTAAGGCTTCATACTCAGCCTCATTGTTAGTTGCTTGGAACTCACAGGCTATGGAGTGGGGTATTATGTCCCCCTGTGGCGATTTTAGTAGGATCCCTAGTCCTGTGCCTTTGATATTTGAGGATCCGTCAGTGTGTAGTATCCAAGGATCCTTGGTCTCATCCAGCTGCTGGACCTCCAATTCCGCTTCTTTTTGTAGATCACTGCTGAAATCAGCCACAAAGTCAGCTAGTGCTTGAGATTTAATGGCTGTTCTTGGTTCATATCTTATATCATGGGCACTAAGCTTCACTGCCCACTTAGCCATTCTCCCTGACATCTCCGGTTTCCTGAGGACATTCTTAATTGGAAAATTAGTTTTAACAACAATAGTATGGGTTTCAAAATAATGCCTTAACTTAGTGGATGCCATGATTAATGCAAGAATAAGTTTTTCGAGGTGTGAGTACCTGGATTCGGCATCAAGTAGACTTTTACTTACATAGTAGATAGGATATTGTGTACCTTCGTGATCCTTGACGAGGACAGCACTTACAGCGGTCGAGGATACCGCCAGGTATAAGGATAACACATCTCCTTTTTCCGGTTTTGCTAATGCTGGTGCTGAGGACATATATTCTTTAAGGGCTTGTAAAGCGTTCTCATGCTTCTCAGTCCATTCAAACTTCTTATTCTTCCTTAGGATATCGTAGAATTCTTTGCATTTTTCTGAGGATTTCGATATGAACCTGTTCAAAGCTGCTATCCTGCCTGTCAGTCTTTGAACATCCTTGGCATTGGCAGGAGATTTGATATTTATTAATGCTTTGATTTGTTCCGGGCTTGCTTCAATGCCCCTCTGGGTTACCATGTATCCTAAGAACTTTCCTGCCTTAACACCAAAATGGCATTTTGAAGGATTAAGTTTCATGTTGTAATTATCAAGGATATCGAATGCTTCTTCCAAGTCCCTTAGGTGATCCTCAGCTTTCTTTGATTTGACTACCATATCATCTATGTATACTTCCATAGTTTGTCCAATTTGATCTTTGAACATCATATTCACCAGCCTTTGGTACGTTGCACCTGCATTTCTCAATCCGAAAGGCATGGCAATATAACAATACAAACCTGTTGGGGTCATAAAGGCTGTATCCTCTTGGTCCGATGGTTCCATCTGAATTTGTTGGAATCCAGATGATGCATCCATAAAGGTCAACAGTTCATGCCCCGCCGTTGCATCCACCATGGAGTCAATGTGGGGTAATGGGAAAGGATCCTTGGGACATGCCTTATTCAAATCAGTGAAATCGACACATACCCTCCACATTCCGTTTTTCTTTTGGACAACAACCACATTTGCTAACCATTTTGGATACTTTACCTCTCTGATCATACCTGCTCGAAGTAGTCTCTCTACTTCTTCTTGGATAATGGCATTCCTTTCTGGTGCAAACTTCCTCCTTTTTTGATGGATTGGTTTGATAGACCTGTCAATGCCAAGTTTGTGAGTAATAATATCCTTAGATATACCTGTCATATCTTCATGTTTCCAAGCAAAGGTAGATTTTCTTCTTTTGAGGAAGGATATCATGTCTTCTTTCATCTTGCCAAGGATCCCTGATCCGATATAGATTTTTGATTCAGGATCACTAGGATCCAAGAGGATTTCATCTACATCTTGTTCCCTTGCCTCCAAGACATTCCTTGGAGGATACTGTAATTGCTATTGCTCCCTTGGCTTCGAGGTTGGCTTCATAGATGAGGTATAACAATCCTTAGCCTCCTGCTGGTCACTATCGATCCTGATTATTCCCCATGGGCTAGAGAGCTTCACACATTGATGGTAGGTAGATGGGACTGCTATCATATCATGTATCCAAGGCCTGCCAAGGATAACGTTGCAACAAGATAAACAGTCAATAACACAAAATTTTTGGTAATTATGTAATCCTTCCACGTAGATTGGGAGTTTGATGTCCCCCAGAGTTTTTTCGTCTCCCCACTGAATCCTACAAGCACGGAGGATCTTGGTGTGATGTCTGATTCTGGGATTCCCATCTTCTTCAGGACATCAAGCTGGATAATGTTCACTGAGCTCCCTCCATCAATAAGGATCCTGCGGACAAAATGGTTAGAGATAAAGAGAGTGATAACTAAACTATCATGGTGAGGATCCTGAATGTTGATGCGATCATCCTCATCAAATGTTATCATGAGACACTTGATGTTCTAATAGGCCTTTCTCCATTATCCATTTTTGATTCTTTTGCATGTCTTTTGGCCGCCGAGAAGGATGTACCACAGATGTCTGATCCTCCGGATATAAAGTTGATCACTTGTGCATTTGCCGGAGGTGCTGGAGCTTTTTCGGGGATCCTTTCAGGATCCTGGGTCCTTTGCTTTTTTCTCCCCAATAACTCTTTTAGATGCCCCTTGCTTAGCAGGTATCCGATTTCTTTTCTTAAGGCTATGCAATCTTCAGTTAGATGCTCGAAATCCTCATGGTATGCACACCATTTTGACTTGTCTTTAGTCCCGGATGGTTTATCATTCTTCCTGGGCCATCTAGCTTTTTCACCTAGATTCTGCATTGCAAGGATCAGTTCATGATTATCAACGGAGAAACAATATTCTGAGATTGGAGGATAATCTTCATCATCCTCTTCCTGGTCAACAGCATGCACATTCTTGTTCTCATTTCTATGGTAGGATTTGAATTTGTTGTTCTTGACGGAGGATCCTTGCTTCTCCGGTTTTGAGGATCCTACTTGTCTCTCCTGGATCCTCTTGTCATCCTCTAGCCGGATAAACCTGAGTGCTCGAGTTCTTACTTCATCTAAATTCCTGCATGGTGTCATAACAAGATCATCATAGAATAATGAATCCTTAAGCAGTCCCATTTTGAAGGCCTCAACAGCCGTAGCCATATCCAAGTTGGGAATGTCCAAGGATTCTTTACTAAATTTAGTTATATAATCCCTTAATGATTCATTATGATTTTGAGTTATCCTGTACAAATCACTAGTTAATTTTTCAAATTTTCTGCTACAAGAGAATTGGTTATTGAATAAATTAACTAAATTGGCAAATGAAGTAATAGAGTAAGGGGGAAGACTTAGCAGCCACTTAAGAGCTGATCCAGTTAGAGTGGATCCAAATCCTTTACATAGGCATGCTTCCTTCAACTTTTCTGGGATAGGATTGATTTCCATCCTTTCCCTGTATTGTGCTATATGCTCTTCTGGATCCGTTGTGCCATCATACAGCTTCATGGTAGGGATATGGAACCTTTTGGGTACCTCTGCATCACAAATTGGTGGTGCAAAGCGAGATATCTTGTGGCTTCCATCTGCAATCTCTGGGATAGGCTTGACTACCCCTGGAACACTTGAGATCATGTCCTTTAGTTTCTGTAATTCCCTGGCCATAGCATGATTGGTACCTGTATCCTGCATGAATCCATAGTTAGTGGTAGGATAATTATTTAAAGTGTTACCTCCCATTGGGTTCAAGTTAGGGAATCCATATTGCTGGGTTTCTAGAATAACGGAGGGACCAGTGGAAGCAATGGTCTGCATTGGAATGAAGTCCCCTTGATGGACATCTAGACTTCCTGTTTGCAAACTTTTTAGGGATCCTGGCATCTGTAAGGATCCTGGTATCTGGGATGATCCTGGAACGAAGGAGGATCCGTGAACCTGGGATGATCCTGGAACAAAGGAGGATCCTTGGCCCTGGAATGATCCTGGAACAAAGTAGGATCCTTGAAACTGCTGTGCCCCCGGATAGGCTCCCGGATTCATGAAGGATCCCATGTATTGAGGATAGGATCCTACAGGCTGAAAATGTGAGTCTGATGTCTGAGTCATTGCTGCCGAGTTGAGATGTGATCCTCTTGACTCCCCTATGATTTGCACGTCCGGGATCCCTGATGGCTGGGAAGTGATCATTGGAGTATCAAAGCTCAAGGATTTGGGCATCAGTGGAGAATGATCCACTGCCGCTTTCTTTTGTCTTTTGAGATCTCCAATTTCCCTGAGGATCCTTTCGTTAGTTTCATCTTGCCGCTGCATACGATCCTTCATCTGCAAAATTAAAGCAAATACATCACTAGTACTGGGAATAGAAGAATTCATAGCAGAAGAAGATAGAGGTTTAGAGAAGGTGGGAGTTGATCTCTTCTCAGTATTTTTCTGAGATCCTGCCGGTGGAGGAGGCAAGGTGATCTGTGATGAGGTGACCGCAGACATCGCCGTGGACGTGTTCTTCAATGATGAAGCCATGTAACTCTTTAAAATGATTTCGAACAAAAGATTTTCTTATGAATGAAGCACCAATTGCCCCACGGTGGGCGCCAAACTGTTTTGGTCAAAAATCACACAAGGATAATGTAACCAAACTTTATGAAAACGGGGTATGATGCTTGGTTAATTATGAAAGTAAAGGATCACTTCTGTGATAAAGATGCAAAGACACAATGATTTATACGAGGAAAAAGCCCTTGATCAATGAATGATCTCCGGCATAAAAAACCTCGGGTGATGGCAACTACCGATCACCTACTTCAATATAACAAAAATATGATTACAACTTTGGATGATAATGAGCTGAGTACAAGGATCACTATTGCTTTTGGTGTCTACGTGTGTGAGAGTTGCGTTGTATGTCGTGTGTCCTCTTCCGAATGAGGAAGAGTAGTATTTATACATGTGTTGGTGACCTATTTTAGGTAGCTAAACTAATATTCAGCTCATTACCCCTTTAGAAATGAGATACAATCTAGCCTAAATAGCCGCCCATAAATCAAGCCAAGTTTCCATATCCTGTGCAACGTCTATCTTCAATTGAGCTCTTGCCATAATTGTGAAGACGCGTCCCTGGATCATGATGTCTAGAGCGTATCCTGCTAGGTGTTCCTGCAAAACAATATTGTATTAAGCGGAAGTGGCCGTTAGTATGAGGATCACCATAATGTCCCATGATCCTGATCCTGAAGTTCTGCTGAGGATCACTGTCTGCCAAAGAAACAAGGATCACTGATTAGGATCATGTGTAAGGATCACCTATAATAAAAATCCAGCCCTAACAATAAGTATCCTTGAAGGATCCTTAGAGCACAGATGATCCTTACTTCGGTAACATTCTAATCTCAAACTATTTTATTTCCTTACTTTCTCACATAAGGATAAGGATCCTGTATCCTTTATCCACCTCTCACGTGATTCTGAGTTTTGAAAGTTCAGGTATCCTTAGCAAAAGAATGGTTATCCACAAAAGCAACCAGTCACTAGGGTTTGACCCCAGTTCTGCCTGTAGCGCATGATGATCCTGGTATAGTTCATGGCAGTGGGACCAGTACTCGCTTTAGGGGCTGATAATTCCATTGTACTGGCTATACCTAGGATCCTACGTATAATGGTAGACGTACCATACATCCGTTCCTAAGGTTTCTAAAATTTCACGTTAGCTAAGGTTTTGGCATTTTCATGCCACTAAGTTTGGATAGTCGCCAGTTAGGGCCATACTCCAGTTTACACACGATCCTTGGGCTTGTCCCCAGTTATCCTTGGGCTTGTCCCCAGTTATCCTTGGGCTTGTCCCCAGTTGTCCTTGGGCTTGTCCCCAGTTGCTAACTTTTATCTTATGTTGGCTTAGTCCCAAATTATATTCTATTTCAGGTCTTTGAAGTTAAACAACCAAGGATCCTTGATCCTTACTTCTCACTAAGGTTTGTCTTATAGTTATCCTGGTTATGGTATTAAGGACTAGGATCCTAACTTGGATCCTCAGGTATGATCCTTAACTATTTTAATTTTGTTCATTATTCATTTGAATAACCCTTATACTTTGACAACTGAACTGATGATCCTTAAAATATACTACTTTTTGGAATTTTTCAACCGTAGGATATTTGATCCTGGATCATATCCTAAATACTCTTATTTAATTTGTTCAACTTTTCTTATTCAAACAAGTGTATATCAGTACAATTGAAAATTAAAGGATAACAACACAAGAGATAAGCCAAAAAAGATTAAAGTTATTTTATTAACAAAGGATTAACCATCAAAAGTTGTCAAAATTGCCAACCCACGTTTCTACCAGCAAAACGTGGCCCGTCCACATGGGTTGGCAACGGGTGTCCATTGTTTGTGCGGTCATAGCATGCAGGTAATAAAAGGCGGCAGGATCACAATGGCTTCATCCCCCAAACAGAGGATCCCTCCACCATTTGTAATCCTACCTATTGTCTAAAGGACCCTGGATCCTTAACCCTAAAGCTATTGTTCAAGTACAAACCAACAATTGTTCAACAAAAACTACCATCAAAACTAAAAAATTGGGCTCCGGCTATGTCTAGAAGTGTCCATCATTGTCCAATCATGCAGCCTACACCTTCGATGCGTCACCACCTCCAGCTCTGCTTGCTTCACCACCATGATCCTTGCCACTGCTTCCAGCCTCGATCGTCAGGATCTCTTCAGCCTCCTCCTCATCATCCAGCTCAGCCAGCCTTGCATTCCAGCTTTCCACATCCCAGTTGCTCCTGTCAAAGTCAGGATCCTGAGCTTCCAAGGCCATCTGCAGTTTGGTCTTATACATCGCTATGGCAGCAGAGACTTTGGCATCCTGGGTGATCTCATGCTTCTCGTAGTCAGCATTAATTAGCACCTTGGCCGTCTCATTTTTGGCATTCTGGAGGTCTTTTTGGAGGTCGGCAATCTTGAGATCCTTGAGCAGTGCAACCTGTTGGAGGTCAGCAATCTTCCTATCCTGCTCCTCAACGTTCCCCACATAATCTTCAATCTCAGCAAATTTCTGTAAAGAGGATAAAGAACAGTTCAGGACCAGGTGATCCTCAAACAAGCAGGATATACAAGCAGGGACAACGATCCTTACATCGTTGAAGTACTCGAGGAATTAGTGGCGGATCAGAGACAGGCCTTACAGATCCTCAGCTTCAGAGGCTTTTCTTTTCTTGCCTCCCCTTCCTTTGGAGGGTGCCTTGGGGATTGAAGCAGTTGGGCTGGCAGGAAGCTTTTTCTTGGAGGATCGGACGTTATCCAGATCGGTCACACTAAACTTAGAAGCAGATCTGGAAGCTTTTCCAGCACCTGCACAATCAAAGCAAGATAAGTATCCTTATCCTATTTCTGTTTAACTAATTATTTAAATTTTTAAACATGATACTTACTTGACATGGTGACTGAGCCTGAGGATACCTCTTGTGAATCCTGGGTGATTGTCTTGAATGATCTTGTTTCAGGACCAAGTCTTCTAAAAGTAGCGAGTCGTTCCTCGGTGACAGGAGATGCTATGAGATGTGAGACAGTAACAGCTGCATGACAAAGAACAAAAGGGTGTTAGTGATCCTTATACAAATAGAAGACTGTCTAGTGATCCTTCTCAGGATCCTCTATCCTACCATGGGTGGCCCATTTTCTTGGTAGATCCTTTCCATTGGGGATAGAATCCCTTTGAACGAAGAAGAAACGCCGTTTCCAGTTGGTGTCATTCTTGGTGGCTTTAAAACTTGGGTGTTCTTCACCAGGCTTGCGTTTGAACAAGTATCGGTGGGATCCAAAGGTAGTGAGATCATACATCTTGGCCAGCTCTGACATTCCTAGGTTAATCCCCTCCTGCTCAATGATCCTCTCAAGGGTATGCAAAACCCTCCAGATCATTGGCATAGCTTGGATATAAGAAATGCCAGTAAGAGAGAAGAAGGATTGGGTGAAGGCCGGAAAAGGATAGGTATAGCCTATGGTGAACGGTGTAACAGGAAAGGCAACCCAATTTTCAGAAACATGATCACTCAGGGCAGTGGGATCAAATGATTTAAATACGGTGTTCGCTGGGAAGCAATAGCGGATTCTATCGATCTGTGGATCAGTGAAACAACAGCGTTCCTTTGCGGAATCTATAAATGATTCCTTGACTTTTCAGAGGGCTGTTTTTCTGGTGATCCTTAGCGGGAGAGTTCCGGAGCAACATTTTCGGCAAGATGATGATGAAAGAAGTAAAACAGAGTAAGAGAAGGAAAAAGATGAAGAAAGAATACCTGATTGAACTTCGGATGAGATTATAAAGGGAGTTTCTCTAAGATTTAAATGCAAATTGATCCTATCTCTAACTCCTATTTATAATCATGATCTTGCAGGGTAGTCACTTCTGTGACGTCAGGATTGCAACGGATAGTTCGATTTGAACGGCTATATATCCGTTAGTTAGTTGCGGATAAGATCAACAAAATATAACTCATTTATTTTACATAATTACTCCTTATATTTTGGGGGCAATTGTTAGGGGGGGATTTTCTAATGACCTGTGATCCTCATGTGTTATCCTGTCTAGTGATCCTTACTTCTGTGACAGATAGTGATCCTCAGAAGTGCTTCAGGATCAGGATCATGGATCATCCTAAGGATCCTTATACTAACGATTGTTCACTTTGAATTCGGTATTGTTTTGCAGGAGTAAAAACTTGGACTTAGTCTTGGCAACGTCCCTGAAGAATATTCCACGGTTATTCCCCACGTGCTTGACTAGAAATGGACGTTATGGAGTCGTGGGAAGGCTTGCGTGAATTGCGGGATGTTAGTTAGCATAGTTAACTTCTATTTTTAAAGGGGTAGCGAGCTAGTTTTTAGAACAGTTGGCTAATTTTGGATACACACACTCGTACAACTGCACTCAACAGCTTACGGCAGAACACTCAGCAATTTTCACACATTTCTACACGATACACTATAGTGATCCTTGTACCTAGCTCACTATCATCCAAAGTTGTAAAGAATTATTGTTTAATTTGAGTTGGTGATTGGTAGTTTCCAGCACCCGAGGTTTTTTATGCCGGAGATCATTCATTGATCAAGGGCTTTTTCCTCGTATAAATCATTGTGTCACTTGTGCAATACATTTCTGAGTGATCCTCATTGATGTTTACCAATTCAAGCATCATACCCCGTAACAGAGAGTTTGGTTGCATTATCCTTGTCTGATTTTTGACCAAAACACTCACCATTACCTATCATTGAGAGTATGCTCCTACAAATGACTAGGTCAAGTCTAGTGCTCATTACTAACCCACAAGCAGAGGTGGTACATCTCTTGGGTCATAAGTGACTCTTGTAGATTTTTCAAGTAAAGCAGCCACTACAACTCTAGGGACTACGGTCCTACTATTGGACAATGGTTATATCATTAAGACTTCCTTGAAAGCAACAGCTGTAGAATCTACAATTGTACACTCAAGGATAGTTGGAAGTCCTCAGACCCAAGAACAAGGGGCATCTGGTCTAAAACCAGATACAACCACCTTTGGTGGAATTCAGATGATCTAATTAATTTAGGTGATGGATTAAGATATCAAGAATTGATAGAGATAGTTACCAAGATGGAATCTTCCATGGATGAAGTGAAAGACATGCAGAGAATCCTGGTGCAAAACTCAAAACCGCCACCATCAATTGCAGATCTTGTCAAAGAGTTATAGCTATATGTTCAATCATTCCATAGTCTTCAGAAACAGTCTGCATATGTCACCCACAATATTCATATGGAACTTATCAGAAATATGGTAGAAGCCAGGTATAAAGATACTCAAGCTGAGATAAAGGCTATCAAAGATAATCTTCTCAAGACTACATGTTCTGCTCCAAACCCGAAGTTTCCTAATGATGCCAAAACAGGAGATAATGAAAAAGAATTGAGAAAATTAACTCCTCATGTCAAGAAAGCTCAAAAGAAGCATGACTAGTCTGCAAATAAAAAGGAAAGAGAAAAGATACAAAACAGGCTAAAGATACCTTTGCAGTGCAAGAAAAACTTGAAAAGCAGAAAGTCAAAGAATACTTAGGTTCTTCAACAGATACACTTGCTAGAAGACAACTTGCAAGACAGTTAAAATCACTTTTCAAACCACTACAACAACTGCTCCTCAATCCACTACTCAAACTTGCTAAACCACTGCTACCATTACTCATCCAACCATTGCCCAAACTAACCAACCCCACTATTACAACCATCAAAACATATGTTGGCATTGAATATATGCAAACATATGCTAAAGCCACTACAACCCTTGTAACCACTCTTGAACCAGTTAAACCTATTTCACAAAAGGGTCCTATTGGTCTTCTAAAAAGAAAAGCACAACCCACACTCCATTTCCTCCACCAAAAGCACCCACTCCATATACTAGGGGAAGAAGACAGAAATTTATCATCCAATATGATGATGAAGAAACCCCTTCCATCTACACCCATTGAAACTACAACTTCCATATTTGTTACTTCATCAACTACCACTTCATTAATCACCACTAAACATCCATTGGGCATATATTCTATATCTTCAGAAATACAATCCTTTTACACAACAAATGATTCAAGCCAGCTCACCTTCCCATCTCTACCTAACTTTCCAAAGCCTACAAATGTAAAAGAATATTTAGAGTTAAAAACAAAACAGGCTGAAAATATAGCTACTGGGAAGAGCAAAGGGAATGATGATAAAGAGGCTCAATTCATTATGTTTGAAGAACTCAGGAAGGTCAATGATCTTGAAGGTTATGCCAAGGATGTCTGAATGAAACTCTCACATGCACTAGTCACAGACCCTAAGCTTAAAAGAACTGCGAGAAGATTACTTGGATAATATCATGAAGAACAAACCTTACAAAGCAACCAGAGTTCAATTCTCACGGTGGACAACCGAAGCCTTACTAGATGAAATTTTAAGCATAGAAAAGATGCTCCTTAACCCACTGCAGAAATCTACACCTCCAAACTAGAAGCCTGGGAAAATGCCAAATAACATAAAGGCCTTGCAATTAAAGAGAATAAAATAATAGATGGTTGCTGTAAATTTTTTAAGTCTAAGATCAATGGTTAGATGGAGTGAAGCAACTACTGAAGAAAACTACAAAAAGTTGGAACTACTCATAGAAAAAGATCCTTCAATTCCAAGAAAGCATGTATATCATCAAGTAGATTTCCCCATCAAGACCTTGGTTGCTTCAACAGAACTTCCTTCTTCCAAAAACATCTCCTCAGTTGTATGAAGCTACTTGAAAAGACAAAAGGAGGTGTCTATTGAAGACATGAAAGAATATGAAGATTACTTAAGAAAGGAATGGATCAAAAACCAAATCTTGTAGGCAAATCCAGATACAGACCCTATTGATCCAATAACATTTTAGGTAGACCACCTTCTCCAAACTCATCTCAAATAACTTTTGCCCTAACAAATCCTTCTTGCTCCAAAGTTCTAAAATGGAAATCTGACAAGATTAGCCATGAATTGACCTTGCTAAGAGCAAATGGAGAAGTTGAAAAGATTTCAATTAATAGTGCTTTTGGCCTGGAAATTGAAGATCTACAAGATCTTTTGGGTCTTGAACTTGAAAGGGATCCAGAAAATCTATATTCTATGAATTTTGAATTATAGTTCAAAGGCCAGATAAGAGAAAAGATGATGACGAATAAAGAATGATAAAAAAAATAAAGTTCAGTTTTGGCATCATCTGTTCTAGAGGGTGATTGTTGAACCTCTAAAAGAACAGATGATTGCAAAGCCAAAATATAGTAATCTGATCAAGAATAAAACAAGGCATGAAGATCAACTCCTCTTAATGATAGTGAATCTTGAACACTAATAGAAGATCGGTTTGTTGACTTGAAAGATCTGTTGAGGAGTTGAAAGCTCTATTGGTGAAGAAAGAAAGTCTATTAATGGTTAAAGCTCTAGTGAAGACTAAAGCACTGATGAGAAGACCAAACATTTGTTTAGGCCTGGACAGTGGTTATCTAAATAAGAGGTTTCCCATAACAGATGTTAGTATCACAATAGAGTTTGTAAACAGTGTCTATATGTCTTAGAATAGATGTTAAAGATAATCAGATGTTTCCAACATCGCGAATCTTTTCTGTTAGGAATGCTAGATGTCACTATCAGGATGATGTCAGCCCTAGTGCTAACAGGTTTGTACTTCCTATAAATAGATCTCAGCTGCAAGAGATATATTTATCACTTGCACACGCTCCTTTTATACGAATAGAAATTAGTGATTAGGTTGAGTGGGAGTAATAGTCATTACTTGTAATTGTAATCCTTGGATTATTAATGAAATACAGTATGACAACTTTCCATATTTGTGTTTGTGTTTAAATTTCCATTGCATTCATTTAAGTTCATTTAACTACACTTCACTATTTCATTGATAACACACACAAATACAACACTCATATCCTAACAAGGGATAATATGTAATATATTTTTTGGACCAGGTATATATGTGATTAATGAAGTTTTTAGATAGATATAAGAAATTTCCCCTTATTCTATAAGCAACTTCCAAAACGAGGCCCTTGCTAGGAACGGTGCCCCCTAGGTCAAGAGGCTTAGCATCCTACATACCTTGATGATCCTAGGTGCAGGAATTAGAATAGTTTTGAATGAGTATGCATTTCACACATTCTAACTCGTATCATTGTTTACTCAAATTTCCTCTTTGGTCTCAATTAATTCTTGATTCTTCAAAATGACTTGACGACACTAAAAACAACATTATATGCATAAAGACCAATGCAACAAAGCTTAATTAGGTCTTAATTTAGTTTGGAAATACCAATCACAAATCTAGTGTTCATCTTTCATGGTAAATATTTCCATGTTGCATAAGATTAATATTGGATTTTTTTTTTCTTAAACTTCCATGTTCTTAGGTTTATTAAATAGTAGAAAAATATACATAGCCAACTAAAACTGAAACACAAGGCTTAGTTGTAAACTTTAAAGGTAAACTTGTCCTCGACCCATTTATTATTCAATTAAGCTACACGGTGTGGAGTGTGGAGAGGGGGAGAGAAAGCCCCTTAATGCCCCCAAACACCTCCCCGCCTCTCTAGATGTGCGGCATTGCCCTTGGCTAAAGGCAAGGTTTTCACGGGCGTGGGGGCCTTTAACCCTTATGTTCACTGAGTGAATTTGTGGGTTTCCATATGCTCTCTTGCCCTTCCTACCACCCCATGGTTTTTACGTTTTGATGGGCAAAGCCCCAACTACCTATGTGGCGAACACGGTTTGCCTTTGCCTTTACCCTTGCCCACCACACCATGTAATCTTAACTAAAACAAAGGCTTAGCTCACGAAGATAGGTTAATAAGTGACCAAAAAGGTTCAGACGAGAGTTGTGAAAAAAATCGTTGGTTTGGTTAGAATGTTTCAAATCAGAGGGTGGTATGGGTGCATGTGTCACGGCCCCCGACCCACCCTGGACGGAATCGGGTGCCGTGAGCAGTCCCGTGGTACTGGTGATTATTTTTTTGAAAAACATTGCAGCGGAATTTTTTCATCAGGACCGTGAGTTAGGAAAAATATCAGAGTTTAGAAAACACCGGATTTGATTTAAATAGATGGGATAACTCCCTATTTTAAAATGGTAGCTTTAATAAAGATAAATTTTATTGTATAAAACAATATTTCTTTAATAAGCCATTTCTTGATGCCTTTCAGTGCCGTATCCAGCCTTTATTCCAATCTATGGTAATTACCTGAAACATGTTTGAAAAAGGTTTTGTCAGCGGGAATGCTGAGTGAATTCATTCCATTTTTATACAAATATATTGTTATACCTTACAGTATTAAGGTTTTATATTTATTTGCATTTACCCTACTTAATCAGTATTTTGTCACATAATGGCAATTCCAATATAACAGCAATAATATCACTCATTGGTTTACTTTCATCCAATAGTGAATTAATTAAATAACTATACTTTACTGTTATTCAATTTATCTTATCATTAGGCGATTCCTATGACTGGGTCATATCACTGTTGATCATTCTTTCAACTAGTGACTTCGGCCATATCCTTGTTGATCATTCTTTCATGACACTGTTGATCATTCTTTCAACTAGTGTCTCTGGACATTATCACTGTTGATCATTCTTTCAACTAGTGATTCTAATTATAACACTGTTGATCATTCTTTCAACTAGTGTCTTTGGACATATCACTGCTGATCATTCTTTCAGCTAGTGACTTTGGACGTAATGACGTCTTATTACTTTGTCAAATATATTATCTCTAACACCAAATCATGCAATCCAGAATAAGGACATTTTATGTCAGTTATAACTTATCAAAATATGTTAATTCACTAATTGTAATATTATGATATAATAACCTGACTACAAATAGAATACAGTATACTTGACTTTGTTATGGTATCCGCCATTTAGATTTATATATAATAATTATGGTCATGCTAACTTTCTGGGTAATAGCAATGAGAATCAAATAATGTATAATACCTCCCATACCAGTAGTTATTATAAAATATAATAACTTAATCCCTGTAAGTATAACTGGTAACTATTTAGGATTTTAGAAAGCATTTTGTAATATAATTGTTTTACAAAAAGGTGATAAAACTTGTGATAAAAGAGTATGGACTCACAAATGGTGAGAAAAGAGAAATGAACTCACAGTGCAGATTTCTACGGGCAAGGTTTAGTCTACAGATAAGCCTTGATATATTGCTGATTCAATTTGGGCAGAGTCTAGTCTACTGATTAGCCTAATTCACACAAACGGGGTTGTAACTAATACAGTAATTACGACAATTCACGAGATTAAACCCTCACAACGATTAACAAGTGCAATACTTCAACTCATTTATCGAATTATCGACAATCGACAAAGTATAATACTTTAATAATTCAATCGGATTCACAACGAATAACAGAGCATAGTCCGAATTCGAACAGCACTCAAATATTCAAGTCGAAATCACGATGAATAATCAAAGTACAAGCTCAATTTGAGCAGCACTCGGACAATCGTTGGATAGTTATAATCGATCGGACGTTGAATCGTAATAGCGATCGAGTTATTACCCTGATTGCGGCATCAATTAGTGATCTGTGTGTGTTAATTGTGGTAAACAGGCCGTAACTCAGTGCTTTAGACGAATTTCTTCGTCGTTCAAACGCAGAATTTCAAGTCCCAACCTCTACTATTTATAGCTGGAAAATAGTCCCCCTCGCGTGTCACGACAGGGAAACCTGGTCCTGGCGCATGGCGCGAGAGGTCACTTTTAATATGAGGTAGCCACGCGTCTCAGTAGCTTGGGTGAGTCGACGGTTCGTTAAAATTCAATTTCTATCGAAAACAGTTTGGATAATACTAACTAGGAAATACCCCCCCTGAGTTTTAGGGGCCCTGATCCTGATTCCGATTGTTCTGAAAATTTTAGGGGTCATGCAGTATCACTTGGGTGTTTTAATTAGGTTTTCCTATTGAATAAAATAATACAATAAATGATAGTTTTGACGAGGGTTGTTACAGCATGGGCGAAGCTTTTAAGGGGCAGGAGGGGGCGGCCGACCCACCGAACTTTTCGCTCAGTAGTGGAGAGTATGTAGTTTTCGTGTAGAAATTTTTGGGTATATACGTTTTCAACCCCCCAGTTTTATAGAAATATTTAGGTCCGGTGACCTCCGCGCCCCCATCACACCCGTCGGTCAGAAATCTCAAGCTTCGCCACTGTATGTGTGTGAGGCGTTGAGGAGATCGGCCAAGGTGAAGACAAAAATGGTGAGTTCGGCTACGATATTTCTTTTTTTGAATGATTAGTTAAAAACTCATAAATAAGATTCCTAAAATTTTACGGTTTTTCACTTTTTTTATTAAACAGTTTAATTATTATGGTAGAAATCTTCGGATTTTTATTAAACAGTTTAATTATTATGGTAGAAATCTTTGGAAATAATACTCACTTCTAAAGACAAAGTCTGTTGCAGCTTCCACGAAGGTTCGCGCGCGCTTGATAATATTGCAAATATAAGAGTAGGGCTTCAATGTTTCATTCATTCAATTCATTCAGTTAACCTCCAAGTTTGCAAACACACATATAATATACCAAATGGCTTCAAACGAACCATGGTTGCTCGAAGACGGCTCAGTCAAGAGACTGACGAAAGAGAAGAGACACGGTCATGGTCATAGCCGAACCGCCCACAGCATATCTACGTCCTCCCTTCGTCGAAAATCCGATATGTCCCTTGTGTCAAAAGTGCCTTGTTCAACTCTTAAAAACTTTTTAGCCAATCTCCAAGAGGTCATTTTGGGTACTAAGTTAGCAGTTCTTTTTGTCGCAATTCCATTTGCAATTGCTGCCCATTACTTTGGTTATGCAAGGGTGAGTGCCTCTCAATCCCACACCAATACACAGACACTAGTTCATACTTAGTTCAGCTACATTTTACATGATAAATATGTATTAAGATTTAAGACGGGTTTCCAAAATTAGTTGCAATAAATTAAATATGTTTAGCTTTCTTCTTTAATAATGTTAAAACAGATATATTAGTAATTTTATTTTATATATGATAAAATTTGTTGTTTCTATTTAATTAATAAAATCTTTGTATTTCTTTTATTAAAAACAGCCATGGGTGTTTTCATTGAGTTTGCTTGGATTGATTCCGCTTGCGGAACGTGTGAGCTTTCTAACAGAGTAAGCAACTTTTTTTTTGTTTTCCTTTACTTTACGTATATTTATTTGTAGTTATTGTATCCAACTAACTAAATTCATTTTCTATAATTTATCATTAATTACAGGCAAATTGCTTTCTACACAGGCCCTACAGGTAAATTAGTTATCTATTTTGGGTTTTGATTCTTCCAATAATTTTTCTAGATAACCAAAAAATGTTTTATTTTTAATTGATGTTAATTTATGAAGCAATAATAGATTTGATATGTATTATATTATTATTGCAGTGGGAGGGCTGTTGAATGCAACATGTGGAAATGCAACAGAGCTTATTATTGCAATATTTGCTTTAAAGGAAAAGAAAATTGATGTTGTCAAATATTCTCTATTGGGTTCCATTCTCTCCAACCTTCTTTTGGTTCTTGGCACTTCTCTTCTATGTGGTGGCATTGCCAATCTTTCAGTTGAGCAGAAGTTTGACAGGGTAATAATCTTTTAAAATGGTTTTCGCAGTTCTCAACCTATTATTGGTTCTGAAATGAATTTATACATACATGCAATAAGATGTTAACATAGGATAACATCTGTTGAAACAGAAACAAGCAGATGTCAACATAGCCTTACTGCTACTGGGGCTGCTATGCCATCTGTTGCCACTCATGTACAGATCTGCAGCGGAGAGTAGAAGCATTGATGCACTTAGTATTGCTAAAGAAACACTGAACTTATCCAGAGCTAGTTGCATTGTCATGCTTATTGCTTACTTTGCTTACCTTATCTTCCAACTCTGGACTCATCGCCACATCTTTGAAGGGGAAGAGGTATGTATGTACATGTGTTTACTTTAGTGTGCATTAATTAATCACATCTACACTACAACTAATAACTGAGAATTGCAGGAGAATGAGGATGACATGGATGTGAGTCAAGAAGAGACCCCAGTGATAGGATTTTGGAGTGGGCTGATTTGGCTAGTTTCAATGACTGCAGTCATCTCATTGCTCTCAGAATACTTAGTGGACACTATTGAGGTTTGATCATTATTCCTTGTAATAATCACCATTTTATGACAAAACAATGATTTTATTCAAAAAATCATTTGGAATAACAGGAAGCTTCAACTTCATGGGGGATATCAGTGAGCTTCATTAGCATCATCGTGCTACCGATAGTTGGAAATGCAGCCGAGCACGCTGGAGCCATCATCTTTGCTTTTAAAAACAAATTGGTAATCTTTTCTTTTTTTGTACTTTTAAATCATTCACACTCAAAACGCATAAACTAATCACATTATTAAATATTCTAATTACTTTTTAAAATTGTAGGATATAACTTTGGGTGTGGCACTTGGTTCTGCAACTCAAATTTCGGTTTTTGTGGTGTGTATTATTTTTTATTCAGACTTAATTTTACCTTAATTTATTGTTAAGTATTAAAAGTTATCATATTTTTTAAAATATTTTTATTTATGATATAGGTTCCAATGAGTGTTATTGTTGCATGGATAATTGGCATCAAAATGGATCTTGATTTCAATCTCCTTGAAACTGGTTCTCTTGCCCTCACAATTATCGCCACAGCTTTCACCTTACAGGTATGTATTTTATTATTTTTAAAATTTAAATTAATTCAGAATATTTTTAGTAACTTTTATAAATCAATATTAATTTATAGGATGGAACTTCTCATTATCTCAAAGGAATAGTTCTTCTGCTTTGCTACTTTGTCATTGGAGCTAGTTTTTTTGTTCAAATTTCTCCAACAGGTAAAATTCCTAACATTCAATTTTTTTATATTTTTCTGTAAGTTTTAATATTGAAAGTTTTTAATCATTTCTTGAATCCTTTTCTAGAACCTGGCCCAAATGGCGCACATATGAGATTCAAATCATCTAACCACGGGATTTTTAGAGTTTGAAAGGTAATTCACTATATGTGTGTGTGTACATATACGTAATAAATAACAATAAAGAATACAGATTTTTTTCTGATATTTTAATATAATTTGAATGTAGGTATGAGTTTTGAGAAGAAAATCTGCATGCATGATACCTTCGTGATGAATTCTTTGATTGGTGTGGACATAATGGTATATGAATCATTGCTTGCACAGTGCAAGTAAAATCTTTTATGTTTTTGTATTCTTAAAGATGAGTGTATGTATTTCCTTTGTGAATTCCTTTGTTTGTAATCATAGTAAAAGATTACACAGTATAGTTTAATAAATAAAAGTGATGTTTATTTATATATTTGTTTTGCAACATCTAATTAATAAAAAACTTTCTTGTATTTTGCTGGTTTTCTCTATGAACACATGATAAAGAAATGACATTTTCTGAAATGAAATGAAAAGCTCTCGCCATGACAAAAGTTCAATGTGTAAAAATATATTATGTATTAATATTTAATCTATAGCCATTATAATCATTTACATAATATAGATCAAAATATATAATAACCTATTAAATAATTAGTTGGTAATTGTTGATGGACCATATTACCCTTATTAACTAATTAGGTTTCCTCCTGTGTGCTTATATAAGGAGACTTATGTGGAGGTTAAGGGGTTAGACAGTTACACAATTAGACATACCCCATAAGCATAACATCACATTCGACCTTCATCTCCATAGCCGATACCCTTTTCGGTTTAATCAGTCACCATCATCAGTCAGCATCCTAAGGAGGAACTAGATCACCCTGACAAAGATGTCGAACTCCATGTCGTCTTCTCTCACTGGATTCTTGATGCGTGTGTAGTGTATATATAATTTAGATATATTACTAAGCCCTTTTTACACCTTTAGCCAAGTTTTAAATTTATAAAACACGATATTTACTAACACTAAACACACATATGGGCAAGTGCACCCATCGTGGACGTAGTATAGTGTTGGTAAGATACCGAGGTCGTCCAAGGACACAAGTGCTTTTAGTACCGGTTTATCCTCAACGTCTAATCAAATCAAAAAGTTAGAAAAATGTTTTTAAACTAAGAAAATAAAAACTAACTAAATGCTGAAAAATAAAAATAAAATAAAAACAGATAGACAAGATGAATCACTTGGTTCCGACTCGTGTATTAGTATAACCTTTGATTATTTTCGCACTTTTGCACTTGTTTAAGAGATTATCTTAGTTATTGTAGTAGGCCCCTCTTTTGAAGGCGACGTTACCCTCAACCCAGTAGTTTGAGTCAGCAAGGATACAATCCTAAAGGGTTGGATTATTGGAAGATAATGAATTAAGTTATTAATGCGAATTGTGGTAGGCCCCGCTTTTGGCGGTGACGTTACCCTCGGCTAAGTAGTCTGAGTCAGCAGGGATACAGTCCTAAATAGCCGGGTTATAGTATTAATAGTAGTTAACTTATGAGGGGGTCAAAGAGTTTGGATCCCCGCCATCCAATACCTATGGGCATTGAAGGAGATCCTACTAAATTTGACCCAGGTCCCTTGCAGGACCTCTAAACGCTGAACAACGGCAAGACCCTTACCAAACCGTTCCCTTAACCCCCGACCAGGTAGCCAACATACCTCCATATAGACCGTGGAGATATGAATGGTGAAAATCTTTTATTTTATATAGACAGTAAAATAATGCCAAGACACCACGGACAAACGATAAGGAAAGATCATCTTCAACATTAGCAACTAGTTATTAAAGTCATTAATACAAAACCAAATAAAAAGTGCAAAAGATTAAAAATAAAAAGTATTATACTAAACACTTGTCTTCACAAAGTGATGTAAGAGACTTAGGCAAACATGGCCTTGATTGTCAAGAACTCTTACTATCAATCTTGGATCCCGAGACGACTCACACACTCTACGATGGACAATGGATGATGGTGGTGGATGATGGTGTTATGGTGGTGGTGAGTGGTGGATGAAGTGTGAGAGAAGTGGTGTGCCAAGGGATGGATTGGAATGAAACCAAGCACTCCTATTTATAGGCTGAACAGAAGGCTGGGCACGGCCCCGTGTCCGCTGGACACGCCCCCGTGCCCGTCTGACACTCTCTCTCTTCATTAATTGTAATTCACAATTACAATTAATGCGCCTGCTGTACTTTCGTCACGCCCCCGTGCTCACTGGACACGGCCCCGTGGTGGGCAATAGAAGCTTCTACAGGTTTGTCTTTTCTGCTGCTTCTTGGGCACGGCCCCGTGCTGGCTGAGCACGGGGCGTGTTCAGGCTTCTGTTTTCTCTTCTTTGCTTGTGGAGATGCCGTTGAGGGTTCGGGCAGTCTACTTTTATTCCTTTTCTTGTATTTATGTTAGAATTAGCTGTCTTTTTGCTTCTTTTGTGAATTTGAGCTCATTTCATCCTGAAAATACAAAAGGAAGACAAAAACACTCTTTTTCCAACATTAGTACTTAAAAAGGGTTAGTTTTATGCCTTATTTGATGTAATTTATATGTTGCATTTTACACACATCAAATACCCCCACACTTGAACTTTTGCTTGTCCTCAAGCAAAACTCTTTAAATGTGGCTTACACTCCCAAATGGAATGGGTAGAAGAGAAGGTTTTTGGCTTGTCATAGAGTGTCGGGAATCCAAGATCTTTTTGGGTTTTATTTTTATTTATTTACAATCCTATTCGTTATGATTTATTTAGAACGCTTCATAGGAAAAATTACTTATTTGGGCATAACATGCCTTTTTAAAATTCCATTTATATACAAGTTCACATACCTCACGAGAGAAATCACTCAACACTCGGCCGAAGGTGTATTTTTTTTAGTGAATCACTCGAGAGCGGCATGGAACTTACGCCTTCCATAGGCTTGCCAAACAATCAATCCTCCTCCTTTTTAACTTTATACCTTTGTAAATATTAAGAGGACTTTTTGGGTGAAGGGTTAGGCTTGGGTTAAAGGTGGGTGGTTGGGTTAATGGTTAGTAAAAGGGCGAAAAGCGTAAAAAGCGTCGGTTTTCGTAACACACTTTGTTTTTAGTGACTTTTTATTTTGAAGTATTTCTCCAAACAAGCTTTTGTTTGTATAGCTTTGTTTGTTTTTAACTTCATCATATATATATACATTGTCACATAAAAGAACGAGCTTGCGAAAAACCGAGCTTGTTACTAAAATAAAGGGTGAAAAATAAAAAGGGTTTTTGGTGGGTAAAAAGGGTTTAGGGTAAAGAAACGAAAGGTTTAGGCTCAAAGGGGTTAACTAAGGGGATTTTGGGTAGGTGGTAAAAAAATGAAAAATAATGGTGTAGAAAAAAAAATGGTTAGTCCTAATGCCTCCATCATTTACTTACTTGGGTTTAAGTTGGTAAGGACCGGGAATGAATCGTCGTGGCAAGTTCTAGAGTTGTAAGAACCAAGCGGCTATTCACACAAGAAACGAAAAATGAGCATTTAGTCTAAAGATGTAAATTTGTATGCTCAATAAAGGCTCAAAACTCACTTTTATGGGAATGGGTTTTTAATGTGATCAAGTATATATAATCAAATTTTAACGAGACTTGTTTTGCCGTTTCATAATTTTCCTATGTTGGTTCTTGTTATCACGACGCTCTCGGTTGTAAATTTTATAAAAATATAACCTTATTAATCTTGTGATTCCTAACTTAAACTTTAGACAAGTAAAAATTGAAAAATTTTTGTAAAAAATTTGGGGTGTTTAGCGGTTCCAATAGAGTTTTGTGTAAGACTTGTTGTTAGGACTTGCAAAATTTCAAAGTGTTAGCTTCCCCCCACACTTAAATTACACATTGTCCTCAATGTGTCCCAAAAATAAATTTTTAGCTTGATTGGATGTGTAATGTGGTGTTAAAAAGCAAAGATTTATGTTACTGGCAGTCTGGACACGGCCCCATGGGGACCGGACACGGCCCCGTGTTCAGGTGCCAGTAACAGAAATTAAAGAAATGGGACAGAAGCCTGGACACGGGGGCGTGTCTGGTGAACACGGCTCGTGTCCAGTTACCTGAACTGGGCGTTTTTTCTGCAGGTGGTTCAGCACGGGGCCGTGTTGGTTGAGCATGGCCGGGTTAAGCCTTCTGTAATGGAGATTTGTGTCGGGTTGCTTCGTTCTTTATGCATGGGGCCATTTTTCTCGTTCCCTTTTTCATCCATTACCACCACGAGTGTGTTTTATTTGTTATAAACCATCAAACCTTTAGAAACCATCATTTCATTGCAAACATAGAGAGATACATATAGTTTCAAAATAAACTAAAAACTTAACTAAATAACTAGGGGGTTACACGAGGCTATCATAAGGGTTCTACTTATTTAAGAAAATTTCGGAAATAGTTTCCCGATGTAGTAAGACCTTTAGCCGATTGTTCCTCGGATATTGTTCAAAGCCACTCCTCTATCTCCCTTGGAAGGAAGAAAGTGGCTTCATTTTCCTTAGTGGTTGGAGGAGGAACATTCACCGGGACTCCTTGCACCACCCTCTGCGGAGGTTCTCGGTGCATGGCATACCATTCGGCCGGAATGACGACCTCGGGTACTACATTCCACGCTCTTTGGGTTATTATGGGAACCAAAGGCGGGGAAGCGAGAAGGTTTAACCTCTGGTGCAGGAGGTTCACTTCTCGAAGACAGGCCTCCAACCCCACGTCAGATGGTTAATACGGTCCATTAACGCTTCTTCTACTCCCGTCATTTCGTCTATGGCCTCCCTTAAGGCGTAAACGTAGTTTACTAGGGAGTCTTCTGCTGTCGACGACCTTCTCCCATTTCGGTTACCCCTTGAAGATGATCCACTTGTTCTGCTGGCCATTTTCTGTGAAAGAAACCGAAGATAGCTAAATTTTTGGGAAACAGTACCTCGAACACGGCCCCGTGCTCGCTGAGCACGGCCCCGTGTTCAGTTGTCTGCAGGATTTTTGGCTAAGGATTCTTGGGGTTTTAAATTATTTTCATAGTTTTTAACTGTGGTTTAAGCTTAGATAATTTAAAACAAAGTTATACAACTAAATTCAAACAAGAATCCGTAGCAAATAATCTTACAAACTCCACATAGAAGGTTGGAATCATGGAGTCTCCAAGCTTCCATGGTGGAGATGTTGAAAAATTTTTTGAAAGAAGGGGAAATGAACAAAAGTGGAAGGGACAAGATGGTCCTTGGGAACCTTCTTTTAGCACTTACCTAGGATGGTATATGTGAAGATCCCAGGAATCTCTGTCTAGTGAAGTGGTCAAAAATGAGCAGGAATCAGGCTGCATTTAAAGAAAACGACAGCACGCTGGACACGGCCCCGTGTCTGTTGGACACGGCCCCGTGTGCAGAGAAAATCCTGATACATTTTGTCCGTATTCTGACAAAATCAGCAGAAAATCTTTTGGGTGAGCACGGGGGCGTGTTGGCCGGACACGACCCCGTGTCTGGAGACTGCCTTATGGGTTTTTGTTGTTCCTAAGGATCTTATTCATATCGGGTGGTTCCTTATTGGACGGGACAACCCCAAAGTGCCTAAGATACCTTAATTGTCCTATACTAAGGCGAGAACGCAAGAGGTTGTCGGTGAGGGTAATTCCTATTTTTATTCTAGGTGGACAAGTACAACCCTTTCCCGGGCTCTCGTTAAAGAAGGTGTATGCCGAATCGCTCAGGTCTATGTATGCACCGAACGAAGTCGATGGAGAGTCCTTCATGGCACAATCGGCACAGGGACGACTATCGTCCAAGTCTTTTCTAGGTATGAAGGTATTTTCGGGAACAATAAGGTTGTCGGAATGCGGTTCCAACATTTCCTCATGGTCATCGTCTTGGGGCGGATCAATAAAATCCTTCCTAAGTTCTTTTGACCAATTTAGAATTAGTTCTTCTAGTTGAAATAACTCGTCAAGGAGCATTTCCCCTAGAATATCTGGTTGGGCGCATTCGAGGGAGAGATAGTGCTTATTTTTACTTTCGCCCCTCTTAAGGTTATAAGGAATTGGTGGGTCTATATAGTGGGGCCTGTAATTTAGAAAATAACATTTTAATTCTTCATGTTCGCCTCCACATAATTGACACCACATACCATAAGAGTGCCGAAAGTAAAAAGAATTACTATCACTCATGTTTGTGTCAGAAATTACCAACCGCCGGGATCTAACGGTTCTGTTTTCAGTAAGAGAATCTTGGGCACGGGGGCGTGTTGAGTGAGCACGGCCCCGTGTTCAGCTTACTGTCTGACTTAAAACAAGATTGCCAGCTCCAATGATTGAGCACGGGGGCGTGTTCAGCGGGCACGGCCCGTGCTGAGCTCTGCAGAAGCTGAAAAACTAAGAAAATCCTAAAAATTAAAAAGAAGAATAAAAATATGATTAGGCCGTTGATTCCTAACTTTCTTAAAATCCTTGTGTCCCCGGCAACGGCGCCAAAAACTTGATGCGTGTGTAGTGTATATATAATTTAGATATATTATTAAGCCCTTTTTACACCTTTAGCCAAGTTTTAAATTTATAAAACACGATATTTACTAACACTAAACACACATATGGGCAAGTGCACCCATCGTGGACGTAGTATAGTGTTGGTAAGATACCGAGGTCGTCCAAGGACACAAGAGCTTTTAGTACCGGTTTATCCTCAACGTCTAATCAAATCAAAAAGTTAGAAAAATGTTTTTAAACTAAGAAAATAAAAACTAACTAAATGCTGAAAAATAAAAATAAAATAAAAACAGATAGACAAGATGAATCACTTGGTTCCGACTCGTGTATTAGTATAACCTTTGATTATTTTCGCACTTTCGCACTTGTTTAAGAGATTATCTTAGTTATTGTAGTAGGCCCCTCTTTTGAAGGCGACGTTACCCTCAACCCAGTAGTTTGAGTCAGCAAGGATACAATCCTAAAGGGTTGGATTACTGGAAGATAATGAATTAAGTTATTAATGCAAATTGTGGTAGGCCCCGCTTTTGGCGGTGACGTTACCCTCGGCTAAGTAGTCTGAGTCAGCAGGGATACAGTCCTAAATAGCCGGGTTATAGTATTAATAGTAGTTAACTTATGAGGGGGTCAAAGAGTTTGGATCCCCGCCATCCAATACCTATGGGCATTGAAGGAGATCCTACTAAATTTGACCCAGGTCCCTTGCAGGACCTCTAAACGCTGAACAAGGGCAAGACCCTTACCAAACCGTTCCCTTAACCCCCGACCAGGTAGCCAACATACCTCCATATAGACCGTGGAGATATGAATGGTAAAAATCTTTTATTTTATATAGACAGTAAAATAATGCCAAGACACCACGGACAAACGATAAGGAAAGATCACCTTCAACATAAGCAACTAGTTATTAAAGTCATTAATACAAAACCAAATAAAAAGTGCAAAAGATTAAAAATAAAAAGTATTATACTAAACACTTGTCTTCACCAAGTGATGTAAGAGACTTAGGCAAACATGGCCTTGATTGTCAAGAACTCTTACTATCAATCTTGGATCCCGAGACGACTCACACACTCTACGATGGACAATGGATGATGGTGGTGGATGATGGTGTTATGGTGGTGGTGGGTGGTGGATGAAGTGTGAGAGAGGTGGTGTGCCAAGGGATGGATTGGAATGAAACCAAGCACTCCTATTTATAGGCTGAACAGAAGGCTGGGCACGGCCCCGTGTCCGCTGGACACGCCCCCGTGCCCGTCTGACACTCTCTCTCTTCATTAATTGTAATTCGCAATTACAATTAATGCGCCTGCTGTACTTTCGCCACGCCCCCGTGCTCACTGGACACGGCCCCGTGGTGGGCAATAGAAGCTTCTACAGGTTTGTCTTTTCTGCTGCTTCTTGGGCACGGCCCCGTGCTGGCTGAGCACGGGGCGTGTTCAGGCTTCTGTTTTCTCTTCTTTGCTTGGTGAGATGCCGTTGAGGGTTCGGGCAGTCTACTTTTATTCCTTTTCTTGTATTTATGTTAGAATTAGCTGTCTTTTTGCTTCTTTTGTGAATTTGAGCTCATTTCATCCTGAAAATACAAAAGGAAGACAAAAACACTCTTTTTCCAACATTAGTACTTAAAAAGGGTTAGTTTTATGCCTTATTTGATGTAATTTATATGTTGCATTTTACACACATCAATTCTCCACTGCACTGTCTGCGGTGACAGGTATGTTTTCATGTTTTCCATTACGTTTAAACAGAACTGAACCAACATGTGGTATCAGAGCATATGTTGATTAGTCAGTTCTGTTTTCGTATCCACTAATTCTGGGATAGAAATCATGAAAACATAAATTTTTAACTTAATAAACTAACAGCCGGTTTTGAGTCGATTATGTCCACTCGAGATCACTGTTTTCGGAAAAGGTTAATCACATGTTCATTCGAAATCAACTGGATTATGTTTATGACCGAAATCTGTTTTTTAAAAACCTTAAAAATTCAGGTTTCGGGTTCTAGAATTTATGTTTTATTTTATAGGGTTCATCATGTTCTTAGGAAATTTCGAAAATTTTGTTATGTTTTGGAATGTATTTAGGATTGATGAGTGTTTTTCCATGTTTAATCCAATTTTATCTTTTAAGTTTATTCGAAAACTGTTAAAAGATATACAGTTATAATTTTTTGAAATATTTTGATAAAATTAGATCATCTTAAATCAGGAAATCATATCTCATAATCCCTTAGAATTCGAGTTTTCAGTTATTATCACAATAAACAGCTATCAACAGTGGGCTCGAGACCATCAGATTACGACTCGAGACCATCAGTCTCAACTCGAGACCATAAGGTCTCGACTCGAAATCATCAGGTCCTTAAACCTTCACAACTCGAGACCAACAGATCTCGACTCGAGACCATAAGGTCTCGACTCGAAATCATAAGGGCTCAAAAGTTTACAACTCGAGACAAAGGTCATAACTCGAGACCATAAGGTCTCGACTCGAGACCATAAGGTTGCGACTCGAGAACATAAGGATGCGACTCGAGACCGTGGTTGCGACTCGACACCTCATCATGAGTCGAGATCTCATAAGATATAGTAGTCGAGACCATGGTTCCGACTCGAGACAACAAGGTTGCGACTCGAGACCTCATAACTCAGTCGAGACCTGACTCGAAACCTCATTATTTTAGGCTGTTTAATGTGAACTAAGATTTAATCTCATAACTCAGTCGAGACCTGACTCGAGACCTGACTCGATCCGTGCTAACGGGTGGTTTGCTATTAAATAATTGGTTTTGTAATTATTTAGTTAATTAATCAGGATCAGATAATGTTTTACAAAACCAAGATGGCTTAACTTGAATGAGCTTCTGATGTGTCACTTCTGGCCAAAGCTGATTTGATACATCTACTTATCATTCAAGTATTACGAAAGCTATGTTGGGTGTGCATCATAAACATGAATGTCTTAATATCTGGCCAAAGCTGATTTAATTCCTTCATAGATGGCATACTCAACAAGTGCATAACTAAAGTGACTGTCTCAATTTCTGGCCAAAGCTGATTTGTTACAACCACTTTGCACATATGCTTAATTGATTACACTTCTGGCCAAAGCTGATTTGTCTTCGTTTAAGTAGAATTTTTTAACTAAGTCTATTATTTTGATGTCAGTAATAGACAATATCACAGCTTCATAATGTAAAATGGTCATTATTTATGCCTGCCTTAGTTTAACGTGCCCTTAGATCACATTAGGATTTCTTCCTTAGTATCATAACTTGCTCATCTTATTTCCACTATAAGCGCCCAATTGCGGGATTCCACCTTTGACTGGTGATAACTTTGCTGCATGGAAGTATGCTCTCATGCTTACACTTGGATTGCTGGATTTTGATTATGCTCTAAGAGAGAATAAGCCAGCGGACCTTACCACTCAAAGTACTGTTGCTGAGCAGTTAACTCATGAAAAGTGGACTAGGTGTAACCGCATGTCTCTCATGTTATGAAGCAGTCCATAAGCAATGCAATCAGGGGAGCCATTCCTGATTCTGAAGATGCTAAAACCTACTTGGCTTCTGTGGAGGCGCAATTCAAGGGGACGTCTAAAGCACATGCTAGTACTCTTATTCTCAAGCTGGTGACAACTAAGTATGATGGGAGGAGCGGCATTCGCGAGCACATCATGATGATGAATGACATGGCCAATAAGCTGAAGGGGATGGAAATGGAAATCAGTGATGGTTTCCTCGTTCATTTCATCATTACTTCACTTCCTTCGTCCTTTGAAGCATTCAAGATCAATTACAACACTCAGAAGGACAAATGGACAATAAGTGAACTAGTCGCTATGTGCGTACAGGAGGAAGAGCATATGAGGATGGATCACACTACCAATGTTGCTAACTTCACCACTTCTAACTCTAAGAAAAGGAAGAACAATCATCAGAGGAAGGATGCTTCAAAAGTCCAAAGGCCTAATCCTAATACAAGTGCACCTTCCAGCTCTAATAGTACTTGTTTAAGGCTAAAATGAATGTTAACTCCTGATCAGGCTTACCTAATACTCATAGTAAATGATTACTCGGCTAAGTGGGAGAATTTAAGATTAAATATATTATGTATTAATATTTAATCTATAGCCATTATACTCATTTACGTAATATAGATCAAAGTATATAATAACCTATTAAATAATTAGTTGGTAATTGTTGATGGACCATATTACCCTTATTAACTAATTAGGTTTCCTCCTGGGATCTTATATAAGGAGACTTATGTGGAGGTTAAGGGGTTAGACAGTTACACAATTAGACATACCCCATAAGCATAACATCACATTCGACCTTCATCTCCATAGCCGATACCCTTTTCGGTTTAATCAGTCACCATCATCAGTCAGCATCCTAAGGAGGAATCAGATCACCCTGACAAAGATGTCGAACTCCATGTCGTCTTCTCTCACTGGATTCTCCACTGCACTGTATGCGGTGACATGTATGTTTTCATGTTTTCCATTATGTTTAAACAGAACTGAACCAACACGCTGATTGTACATACTTTCATTTTGGAAAACTCTCTATGGGTGGCGCTAGACACTATTACTGACAAGCGTTCTACGGAAAGTTTGGAAATAAGGATTCTGGTAAAAAACCGAATTACTATTCAAAAACATGACCTAGTGGAGTACAAAAGGATCTTAAGGAGTCTAAGTAGTTGTTGAGCTCGAATGTCAATTTGGTTGAAGTCAGAATCTTGATTAGACGTGTCTACCTTGAAATGAGAGGGTGCATTGTTTAGAAGACAAGGCATTATAACTATATCAAGGTTGATGTATGTGGTTATTGTATTGGGAATTTATAGAGGCATGAATAATCTATGAGTTAATAACACATGCAACAGAAAAAGTAATCTCAATTGTAAGTTATCGTTTATGACCTTATGAAGTCAAGGATACTATATCGGATCCAACAACTAGATGGTTACTACAGCCAATAAAAGAGGGAATATTAGTAGCGATGGAAAAAAACTCGATCCTGACCATAATAACCGAAACATTAGGACGGGTATTGGCACATGTATGGAATTGGTAAAAAGATATTTCGCCGGTACGGAACTAGGTGATGTAGGGCTTGATTATCCTAAACTACATACGCATTTATCCGAACAATATGCCCCAAACATATCAATATTTTCGGTTGAGTGCTCACTTTGGTCCGCCTACCGAGAAAGACAGCTCTTCAAAGAAGGAATGTGTATGTTAACTCGGTTCTCTGCCACTATGCTATGAGGAAAAGGAATCATGTGACCATTTGTTTTCGTCATGCTATGTGGCAACTATAATTTGGCAACAGATTTCATCATGGCGCAAGATCCCGCGCGGTGAAAAATCGATTTGCTGAATATACACAATCATTGTTAGATATTTTAGTGTAATCGGGATTAACTTGGTAGCCAAAGTGAATTATAATACACATCAAACAACTTAGGAGGTGAGAGAATGCACGCTTGTTCAAGTTGTTATAATTCTGAGTGTTCGGGCCGAGCCCCGAATGGGGGTTCCAAGAGGGCAAGACCCCCTTGGCTGGGGTCCGGGCCCCTAGCTGGGATCGAGCTTAATTAAATTGCTAAATTGGAAATGTCTTAGAAAAAATATTTTTTTTATTAATTCATCATAATTTTGGTATAAAAAATAAGTGCAGTTTTGAGGTAATTTAACTTAAAATCAGTAATAAACGCCTATTGGCAGTTATCTACAAATCATCCCCAAATTCGAATTAACTGTTCATGGCCATTCTCTGGTTCATGCCAATTCTCATACACATACATATTGTTGTTCAGTTTCTCGAATTCAGAGTTGTATCCGATTTAATTATTCGGGGGAACCACTGAAATAATTCATCTGTGAGTGATTACATGCCTCTCTAATTATCCGTTGATTTCTAAATTCCCCAACAAAAATATAATTACTTTTTGTGAAGATGACTAGCGAGCAATCGGTGAAGTATATGACAAGCAAGTTTGACAAACTGGAGAAATTTGAAAGGCAAGAATTCTATCGATGGCAAAAGAAGATGCACTTTCTTCTTACAACCCTAAAAGTGGTGTACATGTTGACTACTCCTATTCCGGAGATACTAAAGGATGACAATCTGGAATAAATCAGGAAGCGACCAAAGTAGGAAAACAACAGTTACATCTGTCTTGGCCACATCCTTAATGGTATGTCTGATTCCCTGTTTGATGTTTATCAAAATGTAGAAACTACAAGTTACTGTGGGACACTTTCTAAGCCAAGTACATGGCATAAGATTCTTCTAGTAATAAGTTTCTTCTGAATAATTTCAACAATTACAAAATGGTTGATTCGAGGCCCGTCATGGAATAGTATAATGAACTGTTGTGAATTTTAGGGCAATTTGCCCATCATGACATGAAGATGGATGAACCCATCTCAGTTTCAAGCATCATTGGCAAGTTACCTCCTTCCTGGAAAGATTTTAAACATAATCTAAAACATTAGAAAGATGATTTCAGTTTGGTTGAACCTGGAAGCCACTTCAGAATTGAAGAGGGCTTAAGTGCACAAGAAAAAGTGTTGCTCAGTGATGACAAGAAATAGGCTGGAACATCTTCGATGAACATGGTTGAGACAGGTGAATCATCTAAAGGAAACAACTAGTTCATAGGGAAACGTAAGTTTCAAGGGAATAACAATTCAAGTCCATTCAAGAAGCCGAATTACCCTTGCTGGAAATGCGGTAAGTTGGGTCACTTTAAGAGAGAATGTGAAGTGGTGAGGAACAACAAAAAGTTTGTTTCTAATTACAAGATGAGGCTGGTTCTAGTTGGTCCAAGGAACTAGGCAAGCAACAAGATCAGAATTTAGTACAACTTGATAACTCGGTTCAGAATTATGCATCACTAATTTCTGAAGCATTTTATGTGCAGGGTGATGATATTGCTTGGTGGGTTGATTCGGGTGCAACTAGTCATATATGCATGGAGCTTTGTTGGTTTAAAAACTCTTAACCAACTGAATATGGATCTATTATCAAGATAGGCAATGTTGCAACTGAAGCAATCAAAGGAATAGGAACCGTGCAACTTACATTTACTTCCAGAAAACTTTTGCTTTTGAATAATGTTTTGTATGCGTCCGGGATACGAAAGAATCTGTTAAGTGGCCATGTGTTGAATAATTGTTGTTACAAACAAGTGTTGGAAAGTGACAAGTATATCTTGTTAAAACATGGTACTTTTGTAGGATTTGGTTATCTTTGTAATGTCATGTTTATGTTAAATGGTGATGTTTCTTTTGCTAATGAATTTGTTTGTGTTGCTTCTACTAGTAATGTTAATTGCATAGCTTCAACTAGTGATAGTAACAACTTGACTGATTCATAATTATGGCATGCTAGACTAGTACATGTACATTATAAGTTAAGGAAATATCTTAAATAAGCTTAATTCCGGCTATTAACATAAACAATGAAAAATGTAATATTTGCAAGTTAAAGTAAATAACTAAAAAAACCTTTCATTCAACATGTTAATAGGGAAAGTAAAATATTATAGTTAATACATAGCGATCTATGTGATTTTCATGCTACACGGGCACTAGGTAACAAAAAGTATGCAGTAACGTTTATAGATGATGCTACTAGATCCTACTATATTTATTTGTTACATGCAAAAGCTGAAGCTCTGGAAAAGTTAAAATCTATAAACAAGAAGTATAGCTTCATCGTAGTGAGTTGATTAAAATTCTGCATACGGATAGAGGTGGTGAGTATTTTGATCCAAAATATTTCCAATTAATACTTCATACCATAGCACCTTATACAATGGAACAAAATGGTGTGCCGAAAGGAACAATAGGACTCTAAAGGAAACGGTTAATACCATGTTGTCCCATTCGGGCCAAAATGATGGCTTTTTGGGTGAGGCTATGTTGACAGCCTTCTATTTGCTAAATAAGGTTCCCAATAAAAGCAACAAGACTACCCCTTTTGAGCTTTGGTATAAAAAACCACATGAGTTGCAAAAACTAAGAGTTTGGGGTTGTAGAGTCGTGGCAAGGATCACTGATCCTAAGAACAGAACTTAGGGAAAAGAGGTACAGACTGCATTTTCATCGGGTATGCTGAGCATTCGTTTGCTCACAGGTTCTATGTCATGAAGTATGGTTTGACTTACACTGGATTTCCTTCACTTTTAGAAGGTTATTCGGATGCAAGTTGGATTAACAACATGGAAGATCATTCTTTCACAAGTGGATGGACTTTTCTGCTTAGAGGAGGTGCCATATCGTGGGCATCTAAGAAACAGGCTTGTTTAACTAACTCAACAATGGAATCTAAATTTGTAGCATTAGCAACAATTTCCAAAAAAGCTGAGTGGCTAAGAAACTTAATTTATGAGATTCCATTGTGGCCTAAACCTATATCACCAATATCTATTAGATGTGATAGTTATGCGATCTTGGCTAAGGCCTATAGCCAAGTGTATAATGGGAAGTGATGTATGCTAAACAGACTATAAAAATTAACAAAATAAGACTCTCTATTCTAGACACTATAAAGCTTTAATTCTAGACTTGACCTAAAACCACAAAATCGGCAAGTGTACCGATCAATGTAGTATAACTCTAGGAAGTCTAGATATCGAACCACAAGAATCTATAAATCACGTAAATTAGACTCTAATAGACACGGACAGACACGACACAAACTCGTTTAATTGTTTTTTTTCGGGGGGGGGGGGGGGCGGGGGTTACGGAAAATCTAGGAATTCTATTTAAACTACCAAATTAACTAAAGCTAGACTAAATACGAAATAAGACTAAAGGCTTTTCTTATATGGAGAGCGAGACCACCTAGACAAGAATCCTGGATTGCTTTTAAAGAATTACCGATTAAGTTAAATGCATGAATTATGGAACCGGGATCTTAAAGTACTAAACCTATTAAGAACCAACTAAGCCCCTCGAGCCTTCTCAAGGAGAAACCTGTGGAACTATCTAGGCTGTTAATCCTACCGGTTATTAGACGCCTTTCCAGTTGTCTAATTATTGTGTAAGTACCCTAATATTGACCTACTCTTTTCCAATCATAGATCTAGGGTAGTTTGAATTAATTAACTTGACTTGATAGACTAATAAAACCGACAGGTAAACTAAGACACGACCTTTTCCAAGGACTATCTAAAGCGATTCGTCGGGTAAGACCTACCAATAGCCCCTCACTTTCCAGGTATTAGGACTAGTAGAACACTAAGACTTAGTAAATTATTATCAAGTACTTCTAGGGGTTATCGGCCGATTCTCCCTAAAGAGTTAAGATTTTCTAACGTGATATAGACACTCACCGAAATCCTATACCCTAATATGACTCTCTATTGTGATAAAGACCGTCACTAAGAATCATATGAAGCAAATAATAACAATAAACCAACTCAAAGCATGCATATACATCAAATCATTAATTCAAACTCCTTACAAAACACAATCAACCCATAATAATCATATAATTAACAAAAATGATAAAATCTTCATATTAATCCATTCATCAAGTCTAGGTGGCTTAAAAGTTTAGCCGAGCATGTTAAAACGTGAAAACAAATCAAAGATGTTCAAACTAGAATTCATGATAACAAGTTTCAAGAAAAGAAATCCTCAACAAGGGATTAGAAAACCCGATAGATCCTTCGATTCTTCGCCCTTTGTTAGTGCACTATGTCTATTGACTTCCTCTTGTATCATGAAATAGGATAGAATAGGATAATCAGTGCACGAGGTTCAAGAAACAGATTTTGCTAGAAAGAGTGGTGATTCCGCTTGAAACTGCACAAGGGTCATTTCAAGCAAAATCATAACAAGTGATTCCGCTTGAAAGTAAACCTTGTCAGTTCAAGCGAAATCACAGATAGTATGTATAGTGCACTTGGTTATTTCATTTGTAAGGTTCGGATCTGAGTAGCGAAGCTCTGCCGGATTGTCTCCAGGTTGTAAAACATTATCAAATCAATATAAGAGACATTTAAATTGAATCAAGCGTCCGTTTCACTGATTCCGCCCTTCATTCGGATAAAAGACTCTTCTGAACGACTCGTTTGGGTCACACATCGATCCTACACCCTTTACTCATACCAATGATTCCAAAACCTTCAAATCTCCGATTATGCTCAAAGAATTCTCTAAGATTGCCCAAAGATGTCCCAAATTCGTAATTCGGGTTGTTCATGACTTTCTTGGACATTTGTAAGAAAACCCTAGCTACTAATCAGCTTTTCTGCGAATCAGGGGGCTAGGTGTAGCGCGTAGGGTCGCCCCTTGGGGCTAGGCGTACGGCGGCGACCCCTTATGAAATTTTATTGTTTTCTTGTTTTTCCAGCTTTCCGACTCGCATTCGAAACCCGTTTTTCCTCCAAACTGCTCGTTTTGACTTGTTTTTCATCACTTTAAGCAACAGGACCTGAAATCATAGCTTAACGTCAGCAGTATCGAAATTCTAACCTAAACTAGACTTAAAATAACCAAAAACTGACCAAAAGATACACTATAAACATATGTACTTTACAGTACATCAGGAAGTCTAGACACCTAGATGTTAGACACAACATGATTCGTGAGCTCATCATGCATGCGGTGATATCTGTGAAGTTTGTGAGAACTCAACAGAATTTAGCCGCCCATTTAACTAAAGAGTTAGGTAGAGATCTTGTGCACAAGAAAGTTGTAGGGATGGGATTAAAGTCCACATGAAACTTCTCATGTTAAGATACCCAATTCCACCTAATATGACATTAGGTGCTAAATTCAATTCGGAAAGCTTAATATCTAGAAACTGGAACACATTAGTAGCATCATTCCAAGGTATGTGTTCGACGTGCAAGTCAAAGGAGGTTGATGGTTATCTTCTTAATAGTTCTTTGAAAAATTGCATATGCAGGTGCAAGAATAAAGAGCTACCTATATGAGCATGAAGTTTAGCCGTTTCAAAAAGCTAAGACTTGCTTTGAAATGTTCATTGAAGGATATGACACGGGTTAATAAAAATAGTGGCAATCAAAAACATAAGAATATGTAAACTTATGTATATATTATCTTCATGCATTCACTATGAAGAGAAAGGTTTCAATCCGTAACGACACACTAATATTCGAATATTTGGAATGTGTAATATACTGAAGTGAAATTCAATCACCGTGATATTTCATTTATGCATAAGTTTGATTGTTGTGAATTTGTTTAAGTTAATCAAGGATTATGCTAAAATAGGGGAGGATTGTTATATATTTAGTGTAATCGGGATTAACTCGGTGACCCAAGGGAATTATAATACACATTGAACAAGTTAGGAGGTGGGGGAGTGCATGCTTGTTTGGGTTGTTATAATTCCGAGTGTTTGGGCGGAGCCCTGAATGGGGATCCCAAGAGGGACACCCCTGGGAGGGGGTCCAAATGTTTGGGCAGCACCCCTGGGAGCAGGGTCCAAGAGGCGGCAGGCTCTAGCGAGGTCCAAAGGGCAGAGCCCCGTCCAAAGGACAGAGCCCCTTGCTAGGGTCGAGCTTCATAAAATTGATATATTGGAATTGCCTTAAAAAATAATTTTCTAAAATTCTTCATAATTTTTGTGACAACTCGAACCCTTGATCCTGATCGTCGAGAGATGAGCATTTTATTAATGCTCACATTCACTATTATTATTATCACTATTATCATCCTTGGTTGTTATTAAATAACGATAACACGCGACGAGAGAAACATGAAGTTTAACTATTAACGTATATAAATTAAATAGCGTATTGATTCATGTGATTGAAACAAACCAAATTTTTATAACAAGACATGCGAACACTTAACGGACTAGTGCACACGGCCCAAGCCCATCCCACTAACCTATCTTTACCCTACATATAAATATCCTTTTATAATGAAGCCCTCACTCTCTCATATCCTCTCAAAACAGCTGCACACGAGAATTTCCCCGCCCCTCTCTTTTCTAAAAACTCCGATCACCAGAAATCTGAACTCCGGCGACACCCCTCTGACTAGTCACTTTATCTCCGACAAACACCCTCTTTAAATCTCCATCTTCTCCGGCCATACACTCACCTTCAACCTCCTGTTCATCTTAAGCAACCCCACGCACACAACCATTTCTCCCGTTTTCTTTCTTTTAACCGGCAACCAAAGCAACTCAGCAACCCGAACGGCGGTTTTGTTCGCCTGCGACACCACACACCCTCATGAGGCCTGACACCACTTTCTATGCTCCCTTCCCATCTCTCGCTAAATTCCGGTTACCGAAATCCCGTCTCTTCGGTGAAGAGACAGGAGTGCAACGACTGCAACGGTGGTGGTTCGAGCAGACAAATGCGGCTGCAGAGTGATTCCGGTGGAATTCAGGTAGCAGCGGCAGTGTGGTGTTCCTCCGGTGATCAAGCGACTGCTCCGGCTATAGACGGAGCTTTCTGACAGGATTCCGATTAACCGAAGGGTGGCAGAGGACGACAAGGGCAATAATCACACACCTAGTCTGCTCTAAATGAATTGGTCAGTACTCTTTTACTTTCGGTTGACTTGCGGATTCATGTAAGACTATTTATTCTTTCTTTTTGTGAAATGTGTACGCAAGCTGAGCTGGTAATTGGTGATTCTTGAAAAGTTTTCAGAATTAAATATTGATGTTTCGATGACAGTTATAGTTATTTATGTGTGAAATAAGGTGCGGCTGATAATAGGGGTTTCTTTTGAGAAGATTAAACAAAGGTTCACGTGTTAGTATATGTTAGTGTATGCACCTTTGGTGGTTTGACCTTGTGCTCACTTGCTAACTGACCTAGTATAAATGTGATTGAAGAATGAGACTTAGAATATTTAGCATAATCTTTTTTGTATATGATTCAGTTATGAATGTGTGTTAATGAAAGTTGGAAGTATGATTGTCACTTTTTGGCAATTTAAGAAGTGTTAATTTAGGATAGATTTGTTTGTACTAATGTGAATAAATAAAATGAAGAACATGACGAACTACTTGAAGGTGCCATGAATATTTGAATTATACTGTTTTGATCCAATTTGGTAGTGTACGATAGAATAAAACATGTTAATGAAATTTGATTGGATAGTACATGCTCATGAAATCTGATTGGTTAGTACCATTCGAAGGATTCTAGAAACATCTGCACAGTTTGCGAGTCGAGACCTTACGGTTGCGACTCGAGACCATTGTTTGACAACTCGAAACCAGACAAGGCGCTCCAGGAGTCGAGACCAGCACAGCTGCGACTCGAGATCTCATGATCTCGGCTCGAGACCTCTACGGTTGCGACTCAAACGTGCACAACTCGAAACCAACTGTTGCGACTTAGAATCTCGTGGTTGCGACTCGAGACCTCAAAATCTCGAGTCGAGACCACCCGGTTTCGACTGGACTGTCTTGCTTAGTTATTTGGCCGCATAAGCTGATGTTTTGAACTTTGTGATGTTGTAAATGTTTAACTATTACTGTTTAACTGTTTATAGGCTAGGATAGGCCCAATAACGTGTATGCTAGTATGACTTACGTGCTATGTGCTAGATACGTGTAGTTTGTGCGTAATGTTACTTGCATACGGACCTAATAAATATTTATAAACCATAATAGGGTATGGTTGACCAACGTAACACAAGTAAATTGACTACCGAGCAAAGCAAAGGTAAGTTCACTACTTTTTACTTAAAGCATGCGTTCCCGGTGGTTGGGAAACGGAACGAAACAACTTTTCCTGGTTTGGAATTGCTTACTATCTCCTTGTGTGGGATGCGTTATTTCTATCTCCTTGTGTGGGATACGGGTAACAACAGTATCCCCTGTGAGGGATACAAACCTACTTTTCTCCCCTTGTGTGGGACTCTTAGTTAATTACTGTTTATACGGAAATGCAACGAGCAACACTAAATGAAACTCTATCACTTAAGTCCCTACTACTTAATACCGATTAGTCGCCGGGGCCAGGCGAACGGGTTATTAATTGATAGCGCTATTTAGGTCTTACCAGCCTCACACCGTGCCCGTGTATGGGATCGGGAGTGAACTAATAAACTCTGGCAAATCCGTCAATGATGATAGAACATTGACAAACGGGGCACTTTACGGAAACGTACGGTCACATGAAGTATTCGGTATTGGAAAAACAGTTTAGTCGCTTACTTATGGGGTAGCTCCCCATGGCATGTATAAACGAGTAAATTAACTGGTTAAAACAAGTTTTTGGAATTAAAACTGGAAAACTACAAACACGTGAACTCGCTAACGTTATGTTGACACTCTACTGCATGCTTTGCAGGTTGCTCGATACAGCTTTGGACGGACGTTGCAATCGGATGGAGTGCGTGGTTCGTAAGTAACATGTTAATAAACTTGTGGTTTCAATTATGATGCGTTTTCTTCCCCTTTCCGCTGTGAACTTAAACTATGTTTTGAAAAATTTAAATTAGGTCACTAATTATGCTAATGTTTATAACAATAACTAATCCTTTCAAAATAATTAGTGGCTAAGATCCTGGTCGTCACACGCCTCGCGGTAATACCCCGCGTGTGGATTTTGAGGGTGTGACAGATTGGTATCAGAGCCATTGGTTATAGCGAACTAGGTTTTATATATAAAGTATTTTTGGTTTGGGAAATAAAATATTTTTATATGAAAACCAGACTATAACCGTTCTTTAGTGGAAACCACAATGACACCACACTCCGGATTGCAAGGTTCGTCAACCACAGATGCTCACCTGGTAATGGTAGGCTAACATCAATTACTTGTGCGTAACTTATGTGTGTGAACATGCATGTGTGTATGTGTATAAAAAGCATATATGTGTTAGTATGTATGCGTATATTTAGTATTTAACAACAGCGGATCATACAAAGGATAGGCTAGCGTGTTACATGTTAAACAGGAGCGAGTCCTCCTTAACCAGGTTCGAAACCACGATACACTAAGGGCAGGGAACAAGTTGTTCCAAGCCCTCGTCCATGTACCTCCTGATATCGCCCCTGGATTGGAACGAATCGACGCGGGGATCAGTTACTCGATATACTTGCCTAGGAAAGGCCTGCTACGAAACACATAGAGAAGTTACGCGAACGAATCGCCCAAAGGGGAGCCACCCCTACATCATGGGATATTAGAAGGAACGACGACGTTATTTCGCATCCTTTTTGCTCACACATTCCTTTTTTCCGACTTCAGCAGCGTGGCTTGATCCCTCATCCGACAAATCACTTAGATTTTCGAAACATTCTAGTAGGTTTACACTTTTCGGATTTCTGCTCGCACACCTCGAACACAAGAAGCATTTGCGGTGTACGCTTCTCATTACAGTGACAGTAATCGTATCACATTATCCTATCGATCACAGAACTGTCTTCCCCTGAATCCTCGTTACATGGTTAACCCTTATTCAAGTTCAACCTTATGCCTTAGCACGCCTCAAAACTCAGCAAATTGATATCTTTCTTACAAACCGGTGTAGTTACGAACCAGTCAACCCACCGACGAGTACGGTGATCTAGATGCCTACCTTATCCTCCATTTGCCAGAACCGTTATTCTTTGACGACTTTTTCTGATTCAGTGAATTCTTTCACTAGCTTTCGTACGAACCCGCGTCTATTGCTCAGATGGTATCCCCGCTTCTATCGTTTCTTTATCACGACATTGACGTTTATTCGTATGGAAACCTTGACCAGATCTCTCATTAGTTGGTGAATCCAAAATCTCGACCTTTAGTCGACAAACTTTTAGCCTTTGAAATTCAGCAACGTGTTATTTCAATCGTACTTTCTCGAAAACCCGTTTTTGCAATTTCACATCGGAACCCCCTCGACGACGCAAGCGCTACTCCAAACTCATTCGCGCGACTTAGAACAATCCACTTGAACTTGGTTTCTTACCGATTTGAAGAATCACCTCTTGCCATATGTCTCAGTAGACCCTGAAACCTACAGACCCTCACGGCGACCATCCCTCTCTAGCTACTTCATCTTGCGCTAACCGCATCGACGTAGCACCCCCTTATCAGCAAGCGACGTTCTTTGTTCTAAACGCCCGCAACTTGTGTACGACCAGCTACCTCATCGACGTCAGATAAATCCCTATGGACGATTCCAAAGCCTCCATGTTTTGTCTCAAGTCGAACGCATCAGTTATGACTACCCTCCTTGCATTATCTCGCTACTCATGTTATGATTCATAGATTTCCATGATCCCTGTCCTACCCTACTCTGCACAAATCTCCGTTTGAACAAGTTACTCCTACGAATGTTACTCGTTGGAGCAATGAGCCAAGGGTACCCCGGGGCTAAAGGTACCACAAGCATTGCTCTTCGAACTCGATATGATCAACCCCTAGTTACGACACTCGAATTTATTCCATCCTGTCAAAATTCGACACTTGATTCATTCGAAGACGTCCGAACCCCATTCCGAAAACCAGTGGGAACCAGGACGACTCCCACGCTCTACCCTGGTACTTTTACGACGCAAACCGCTTTATTAAGTTTTCAACACACGACTTTGGGCATCGCGAAGCCCGCATTTCTCGACCATATAAGCAACCCCTCATGATTTAAACTCGAAAAAGTATCACCTGGCCTTAGGGAGATGCTCGATAGTCCGGAACGCCAGCAAGTGGAAGATGATCTATGAGATGCTTCCATCTAATTCTAACCTGCCCAAGGCATTGATGAGATGTCTGCTAGTAACAGCACGCGACGGCATGCGACCAAGGAAACCGATAAGTTTTTGAACCTGCAACCATCTACTTAATAGAAGTAGCTGCGGGGCACGGAGTGCCAACTTCTACCACTTTTGATCGAAACCCACGTTTTGCATCCGATTCGTCACAGACTGTGCACAAAAACCTTTGGCTCACAGTTAGGCAGGAGCACCCCTTATCGCCCGCAAATTGATGGTCAGGCCAAACGCATCATCCAAACACTCAAAGGCACACTGAGAACATGTGTTATCGTCATTGGATTCGAGTGACACTTCCCTTGTGTAGAATCCTCTTCCAACAACTGCTACCGCACTAGCATTCAGGCAACACCATTTGAGGCATTGCACGGACGCAGATGCCGGTCACCTCTGTGTTGAGCAGAAGCCCAATTAACGGCCCAGAACTTGCACTTGACACAACAGGTAGGATTGCCCAGAACAGGCAACACATGGCGGCAGCTCAGGACCGTTAGAAAGGCTACGCGGATAAGCATAGGAAACCTCTTGAATTCCTAGTCGGAGACTGGGTTCTACTTGAAGTTTCACCCTGGAGGGGTGTGGTACGTTTAGGCTAACGGGACGGACTTAATCCGCAATACGTTGGGCCATTCGAATGGATTGAGAAGATAGCTTTGCAGACTAAACCTGCCTCAAGAGCTGAGTACGGTACACAACGTCCTTTACATACCTAATCTGAAGAAGCGACTGTCAGATGAAACATTTGTTATTCCTTGTTAGGAACTCGTGATCAGCAACAAACTACGCTTCGTTGAGGAACTGGTTGAGATCAAGGATCAAGAAATCAAAACCCTCGAGCGTAGTGTAACCAACAGACCGAGTTCGTTGGAACTCACGCCGTGGCCCAAAGTTTACCTGGGAACGAGAAAACCGGCTGATGCGCATGTATCCCCAGTTGTTTACAAACATTACTTCCAGCACTGAAGCTGCAACTGAATTTCGAGAAGAAATTTCAAGCCAACAAGGGGATGACGTGACACCCCACGAAAACGTTTAATCACACTAACTTGTCAGTGGCTGCACGCTAAATTTCGGGACGAAATTTCTTGAACTTGGGGATAATGTGACACTTCGGGTCCTCCCATACATTACTTGGATGTTACAATTAAATTTGTGAAATTCTATGCTATGTGAAATAAGTACGAACTCTGTAAATACTATGCTACGTAATGTGGTCTTATGTGCTATGTGACTTCCATGTTCGTTTAGTAGACTTTCGTGAAACTGCTTGTAAATTGCGTGTGGAAATGGTGTTTATGTATTCGTATAGAGCGAATAGTATGGCTTTTGTTTAAATTTCGAGGACGAAATTCCTGTAACATGGGGAGAATGTGACAACTCGAACCCTTGATCTTGATCGTCGAGAGATGAGCATTTTATTAATGCTCACATTCACTATTATTATTATCACTATTATCATCCTTGGTTGTTATTAAATAACGATAACACGCGACGAGAGAAACATGAAGTTTAACTATTAACGTATATAAATTAAATAGCGTATTGATTCATGTGATTGAAACAAACCAAATTTTTATAACAAGACATGCGAACACTTAACGGACTAGTGCACACGGCCCAAGCCCATCCCACTAGCCTATCTTTACCCTACATATAAATATCCTTTTATAATGAAGCACTCACTCTCTCATATCCTCTCAAAACAGCTGCACACGAGAATTTCCCTGCCCCACTCTTTTCTAAAACTCCGATACCAGAAATCTGAACTCCGGCGACACCCCTCTGACTAGTCACTTCATCTCCGACAAACACCCTCTTTAAATCTCCATCTTCTCCGGCCATACACTCACCTTCAACCTCATGTTCATCTTAAACAACCCCACGCACACAACCATTTCTCTCGTTTTCTTTCTTTTAATCGGCAACCAAAGCAACTCGGCAACCCCAACGGCGGTTTTGTTCGCCTGCGACACCACACACCCTCAATAGGCCTGACACCACTTTCTATGCTCCCTTCCCATCTCTCGCTAAATTCCGGTTACCGAAATCCCGTCTCTTCGGTGAAGAGACAGGAGTGCAACGACTGCAACGGTGGTGGTTCGAGCAGACAAATGCGGCTGCGGAGTGATTCCGGTGGAATTCATGTAGCAGCGGCGGTGTGGTGTTCCTCCGGTGATCAAGCGACTGCTCCGGCTATAGACGGAGCTTTCCGACAGGATTCCGATTAACCGAAGGGTGGCAAAGGACGACAAGGGCAATAATCACACACCTAGTTGGCTCTAAATGAATTGGTCAGTACTCTTTTACTTTCGGTTAGTACATGCTCATGAAATCTGATTGGTTAGTACCATTCGAAGGATTCTAGAAACATCTGCACAGTTTGCGAGTCGAGACCTTACGGTTGCGACTCGAGACCATTGTTTGACAACTCGAAACTAGACAAGGCGCTCCAGGAGTCGAGACCAGCACAGTTGCGACTCAAGATCTCATGATCTCGGCTCGAGACCTCTACGGTTGCGACTCAAACGTGCACAACTCGAAACCAACTCTTGCGACTTAGAATCTCGTGGTTGCGACTCGAGACCTCAAAATCTCGAGTCGAGACCACCCGGTTTCGACTGGACTGTCTTGCTTAGTTATTGGGCCGCATAAGCTGATGTTTTGAACTTTGTGATGTTGTAAATGTTTAACTATTAATGTTTAACTGTTTATAGGCTAGGATAGGCCCAATAACGTGTATGCTAGTATGACTTACGTGCTATGTGCTAGATACGTGTAGTTTGTGCGTAATGTTACTTGCATACGGACCTAGTAAATATTTATAAACCATAATAGGGTATGGTTGACCAACGTAACACAAGTAAATTGACTACCGAGCAAAGCAAAGGTGAGTTCACTACTTTTTACTTAAAGCATGCGTTCCCGGTGGTTGGGAAATGGAACGAAACAACTTTTCCTGGTTTGGAATTGCTTACTATCTCCTTGTGCGGGATGCGGTATTTCTATCTCCTTGTGTGGGATACGGGTAACAACACTATCCCCTGTGAGGGATACAAACCTACTTTTCTCCCCTTGTGCGGGACTCTTAGTTAATTACTGTTTATACGGAAATGCAACGAGCAACACTAAACGAAACTCTATCACTTAAGTCCCTACTACTTAATACCGATTAGTCGCTGGGGCCAGGCGAACGGGTTATTAGTTGATAGCGCTATTTAGGTCTTACCAGCCTCACACCGTGCCCGTGTATGGGATCGGGAGTGAACTAATAGACTCTGGTAAATCCGTCAATGATGATAGAACATTGACAAACGGGGCACTTTACGGAAACGTACGGTCACATGAAGTATTCGGTATTGGAAAAACAGTTTAGTCGCTTACTTATGGGGTAGCTCCCCATGGCATGTATAAACGAGTAAATTAACTAGTTAAAACAAGTTTTTGGAATTAAAACTGGAAAACTGCAAACACGTGAACTCGCCAACGTTATGTTGACACTTTACTGCATGCTTTGCAGGTTGCTCGATACAGCTTTGGACGGACGTTGCAATCGGATGGAGTGTGTGTTCGTAAGTAACATGTTAATAAACTTGTGGTTTCAATTATGATGCGTTTTCTTCCCCTTTCCGCTGTGAACTTAAACTATGTTTTGAAAAATTTAAATTAGGTCACTAATTATGCTAATGTTTATAACAATAACTAATTCGTTCAAAATAATTAGTGGCTAAGATCCTGGTCGTCACACGCCTCGCGGTAATACTCCGCATGTGGATTTTGAGGGTGTGACAATTTTAGGATAAAACATAAAAGTAGTTTGAGGCAATTTAATTTAAAATCAATAAAAACATCCTAGTGGCAGTTATCTGCAAATCATCCCCAAATTCTAACTGACTGTTCTTGGTTGTTCTCTGGTTCATACCAATTCTCATACACACACATATTGTTGTTCAATTTCTCGAATTCAGAGTTGTATCTGATTGAATTATTCGGGAGAACCATTGAAATAATTTGATCTGAGAATGATTACATGCATCTCTGATTATCCATTGATTTCTAAATCCCCAACATTCACGTGCAAGGCAATTCAACCAAGAAAAATCTGATTTCATCAATCATCTTTATATCTTGTTGGGTAATCTGGGAAACACGGAACAATGTGATCTTTTCAGGAGCAAAATCATCTATCTCTAGGATGGTGGAAGAGGTTCCATGGGTTACTTATTGATAAAAAGCAGGTACAACATCAAAGATCTGGAGTGGGAGAAGTGGGTGTCTTTATGTTTTTAAATTCATGTAATTTCTATTTTGTTTCTGCTTTTGAACTAGCTTCTGGTTGGGCCTACCTTTCAAAGAAAAAGTAGTTTCACTACGGGGTTTCCCGCTAATAAAGATAGTCTAATCAGTAGTTTTCATTTAAAAGTAGAGGTTTAAAAGGCCATACGTAATTTCAGGAGAAGTTACATAAGGTTTACAAGGAAAAGTAACAAGTTTGACAAAAGATGAAGGATCCAGCGGATACTCCAATCTTGGACCAAAAATTGACAAAGGGAACCCAAGGCAACGTTTTAGTTAGGAAATTTTATGGATGTGTTAGCTTCTGAATGAGTTGGGCATTGGTTCGGTTCACCCTACTTTTGTTTTCTGTGACACCAAGCAGTTCCTCATAGGCAACAATCCCGTGTTCCACGAACGAACCAAACATGTGGAGATGGATTGTTATTTTGTTCCAGAAAGAGCTCAAGTCATAAAAAAATTCAGCCCATGTTAATGCAAATTGTTGACTTATTCACGAAAGGGCTAGATGCTAAACAATTACGGTTACTACTAGACAAGCTAGGCATTTGCAACTTGCATGCTCCATTGCTCCACCTAGCGGAGGAGTAAAGGATGTCATAGTGGGTACCGTGCATCTACCCTAAAGGATGTCATAGTCAACCTTCATCCATATTTATCTCCTTCATCTCAGCCCAATTGTCATATGTCAGCATCTAATTGGTAGCATTTTATTAGTTTACATTTATGTATTTATTTTGGTGTACCAAATGAAAACAATATTAAACTCTTGGTACCATCCACTTTTTAAGCCATTGGTACCATCCACTTTTTAAGCCATTTGGAGGCCCAAAACAAACTAAATTAAGGACCCTACACCTTGCTAAAATTAATGTTATTCTTTTTAGATTTTGTAACTTATTGATAAATAAAACACTCTAGTTAACTAATTACTTGATAAACACAAACTCATTTTGCTGGGCTTGTACTATACTAATTGGATTTTTGGCTTTATATTTAAAAATAAAAAAGTCAGTTTACTAGTGTCTCGAACCTCTTCAATCCTTGTAAGTACTAAATAGAGAGCAAGTTTTTTCGCTACACTAACATGCTATTTTGTGTTTAATAGCCCTAATTTAAACATATATACATAAACTCCTCGTCTTTTTTTAAACTTTGTGGTCTTTCTTAAATGGTGACCCAAAGCCCTTGCTTGGATATACTTACTCTTGGACCAGCCCTGTATTTTACATCTATTAACTAAGTATAAAAGCTCATATATTCCTACAATTGACAGAGCTCGTATAATCTTATCTAACTTCAGCGGCCGTATGAATGACAGAGCTCAAGAATTTGTGATGAAGTTGGTATTTTATCCTAAAAGAAATGAAAATGACTTCATATTGGTCTAACATAGGAATTTTCACCAAGACATATTATGGACAGTGAAATGATGTATCGTTCGTAAAGTGTGTCATTTTGCTAGTTAGCTTAATTAGCAATTTTGACAAAGAAAACTTGAGTTAACTAGTGTAGAAAAAATAGTTGTCCTTTCAAAACCAACCTTTCAAAGTTGATGACATACGTGGAGACGAGGATATTACAACTTCGACTTATATTTAATTAAAGCTTGAAATCCTTTGTTGTAAACAATATCTCATACATCATCTAGACAATTTTGATTTTTTTACTAGGGGGAATTGGCCTGTAATAATCCCACCTAGACCTTATTGACCATTAATAATCTCACCTCAGAATATTCACCACACCAGTCCACCTTTCACCTATTTTTCCTACAATGGTCCCCCGTTAAAAAAACTTAACGGAGTTAAGCTTTTTTCCAAACTACAAACAGATTTTTTAGGGCTTTTGATCAGAACGATGATACGAGTCCATTGATGTAAAACTTACTTCGAAATGGTGCTCCAAGTGACTTGATTTTGGTTAATTGGAAATTTAAACACCCGAATTGAAGCGCCGTTTTCATCGTTTGGAGCACCGTTTCGAGGCAAGTTTTACATCAATGGACTCGTATCGTCGTTCTAATCAAAAGCCATAAAAAATATGATTGTAATTTGGAAAAAAGCTTAACTCCGTTAAGTTTTTTTAACGGGGGACCATTGTAGGAAAAATATGTGAAAGGTGGGACTGGTGGGGGGAATATTCTGAGGTGGGATTATTAATGGCCAATAAGGTCTAGGTGAGATTATTACAGACCAATTTTCCCTTTTACTAGTAAAGGTGTGAGCTTCTAAACCAACTGGGGCAACCATACTACGGTTTACACATTTTAGGGACTCTTTTGTACTCGTTCAAATGATTGGCTTTTGCTGAAGTCGAGCGGCCATGGACAGCGACATCAATCTTAAGAGACATCATGTACGGCATTTAGTTTGTTTTTCCTTGGATACTTCATGGAACTTTCATTTTGGATTGCAATGGTTTTGTCTATAAGTTCTCTTCAGTTTACAAACAACAATGTACCTTGAAAAATATTGATTTGTCTTCAAATACTATTTATTGTGGTCCTGATAAAACGGTTATATGTATTAGAGGGTGAAAATGTAGAGTCAATTAAGCAAACTATTTGGAGATTCATTTGGGAATAGTCTAGTAGTGTGTCAATTAGATACGATTTGAGTAGTAAGAAGTTATGGTTTCAATACTTATGGTGTGTAAGTTTGGTCATTAAAAAAAGCAAACTATTTGGAAAAATACTTTTCTGTCTTTCTTCTAAATGTTTTTTTTTTTAATATAACGGTTATCATAAAAACTAGATATTAAAACAATATCTGAAGTTTTTAGGAGAAGAATACGTTAGGAAGCACCCTTTATTGCGAGAACCGCGAGAACTAGTGTGAACACAACTAAAAATACCTAAAAAACACACTATTTTTTTAAATATGTATTTTTTATAAAAATCGCTACTTTTCGTTAATAAAAAAAAGTTTAAAAAAAATTTGGATACTATAAGTAGCGATTTTAATAAAAAATTATAAAAATTTTTTTGAGGGTGGGGGGTTAGGTTTTTAGTTGTGTAGTGGGTTTATTTTGTTGTGTTCACGTCGGTTTTCGCGTTTCTCGCAACCTATATATATATATATATATATATATATATATATATTTCATGAACTACATATATTTTTATTTTCATTTTAATATCCATATATAATAGTAACTTACAAATGGAATGAAAAAGATAGAACAAAAAAAAGATCTTTTTTAAAAGGGGTTCTTGAAGTTTTATAGTATCTTTTAAATTTTCTAATGATCCCTTTCCTGTATATATACTAGAGGGAATCCATGTGATACAACGAAGTAGACAATTTCACTACAATAATAAAATTCAAACAAGCTTAAAAAAGATGAATGTATCTTATATATCGTATCGTCTAAATATATCGCCTCTTAGTATCTTGCGTATCAAATTTAAGCCTTTGTTTTATAACCCAATATATAATATCATCTTAATATCTTGTGTCTTAACCTCCTCTTCATATCGCGTGTAAATTACCTTATATCCCTAAAAATTGTATAACAATAATAACTAGGGGCGTAGTTACCCACACACTGCGCATGGACGCAATTGGAATTTAGAACGTATAGCACACTATGACAATCGACAAATATTTTTGTAAAATTAAATAAAATGATTTCTAAATGTGCTATCATGTTTGCGTCGTAACTCGACTCTGAACATCAAAATAATAAGAAAAGGTAAAACAATATAGTAAATAACAAAGGTAAATGAAAAAAAAACTACAGAAACTCGGCTGGTTTCAGTGCGCTCGTTACAGTAAAGAAAAATAAAAGTTAAATAGTACCGGCGCACTTGTTGAGAAACCTAAAATAAAAAAACTTCGACACACTCGTTATGGCAAATAAAAAAGAAAACCTAAAAATTATGTCTAAAACGGTATTAACGTTTTGTTAAAAAACCTAGAGTTAAATGTCATTTTAGTCTCTGTGGTTTAGGTCATTTTGCCAGTCTAGTCCAAATGTTTCATTTTTCGCATCTAGATCCAAAAAGGTCTCATCGTTGTCATTTTGGTCCAATTGAGTTAACCCCATCCATACTTCTCACTTAGTCAAGGGGTATTTTTGTCATTATGTCTATTATGTTAATTAATGATTTACTTTTATTCTTTAAATCTTTTTGGGTTTTATAAAAACACATATCTGGTTATAAAACCCAACACCCCCCCCCCCCTTCTACCCCTCTCTATCTCTCTATCTAACACCATCACCTCCACCTCAACCTCCACCTCCATCGGCCGTCGACATACTTCCACAACTACCACCCAACCAGAACAATTCAGGAAGACAACAAATCGGAACAGATCAGAACCGCCAGAACAATTCAGGAAGGCAACAAGGCCGGCAACGGCTAGGTCTCTCTCTCTCTTCGAAACCGCCAGATCGAAACAGATCAGACAGACCACAGATCGGAACGATAGTGGTGGTGGTGAACGGTTCTCTCTCTCTTTCTCTTCTCGGTTCTCTTTTGATTAGCGGGACGGTGGTGTTGGTGTTGTGGTGGTTGATGACGGTGGGGCACGGTGGTTGTGGTGGTGAACGATGGTTGGTGAGGGGCGGATATGGGTGGCAGTGTTGTGGTGGTTGTGTTTCAGAGAGGTGGAGATGGGTGGTTGTTGTGGTGGTTGTTTTTCAAAGGGGTGGAGATGGGTGGCAATGGTGTGGTGGTGATAATGGTGAGGTGTTGGTGTTGGGTGGTAGCAAATAGAAAAAGGAAGAGGGTTAGGGTTTGGTGTTGTGGTTGTTGGTGACGGTGGGGCACAGAGGTTGGTGAGGGGCGGAGATAGGTGGCAGTGGTGTGCTGGTTGTGTTTCAGAGGGTGAACATGGTGTTGTGGTGGTTCATTAAACTGGGTTTTAATAGTGATAAAAATAAACATTTAATCAAAATAATAGACAAAATGACAAAAATACCCCTTGACTAACTGAGAAGCATGGATGGGATTACGTCAGTTGGACCAAAATGGCAACCATGAAACCTTTTTGGATCCTCATGCGAAAATGAAACCTTTGAACTAAACTGTAACACCTCGTGAAATCGTACCCAATAAAATAAAGACACGTGCCTTGTAAGACAAACATGTCAGGAACCCGGATCAAATAAAAGATGTATGGTAGGATTAAAGAAGGGCGACATGTTATTAAAATACCTCTGAGCGACCCAAGGCATAAATCCCAAGAACCTTAAATCATTATGATAAACATTTTATATATATTTAGTCGGTTATTCCTAAATAACAAAATTCCATCTTTATATGGAAATTAAATTCTTTAAAATGTTACTACAATAATTAGGAATTTACAATTCTTGATTAAAAGAATTGAGCTTGAGCTAAAGCATGTCCAAACATGTATCCTTGAGATTTCCGTCACTTCAAACTTGCCACAAAGTGCAAAAGGGGTGTAAGTGCATGCAAGCATGCAAGCTCTGAGCAAAAAGGGACCCTCAACTGAGTAAAGGACCCGAGATTTGGAGACTACAAAGTTGCATGGTCAATACTTGAAAATTTGCAAAATTTTGTCCTCAGATCATCGGTTACGGACCGTAAGGGTTCAGGCTTACGGTCCGCAAGGATCATATCTGGGCGCATCAGACCAGGGTCGGTTACGGACCGTATCTGTATAGGCTTACGGTCCGCAAGGGGATGCTTACGGACCACAAAGGCTTCACCTTACGGTCCGTAAGCCTGTCCCTGGCAGCAGAAGTGGACAGCTGCCTGTTCAGCGTGTTCCACCGCCTTATATGGATGGTTTTCGAAAATCAGGGGTCTTGTAACTGGTTTTTAGCTTCATAGGGACACCTGGGAGGATCTCATGACCTTGGTAGACTTGTTTGGCATCATCCTAAAGATTTGGAGTCACTATATAAGGTGAGCAAAGTTGCAACATTTGATCATCTATTTTCAACTCACTTGAAGCAGTGTTCTGGAACTTCTCTGGACTTCAACAAGCTTCTCTTAGGTCCCTAAGCATACTTAGGACTCTTGTAAGTGTCCTTAATCCTCTTTAATTCAGTTTAGCTTAGTTAATTACTAAAAGTCAAACCGTCGTAATTAAGGTTTGACTTCGAGATTAAGTTATAATTATCCAGTAAAATCTCGAATTAAAAATACCTATAAGTAGGTAATTATGTGGGTAATAAACCCTTAAAAGGGAACTCTCTGATTCCCACTCTAACTATGTCAATTGTCGGGTCAAAGCTAATTACAAAAAGTCAACAGAAAGCTTTATTTCAAATTAATGCATAATTAACAATGTAGGATCCATACAACCTGTTTTATCATTAATATAACTTGGTAATTAATGTAAGAACATGTCTAAACATGTTCACCCCGACAATTTTCAGTTTAGGCTCGGTTTGGAACCGAAAGTCGCATAGTTTGACTTATACTTTCAGTTCTGACCCGTTTAAGCCAAGTTTAGGATTGCCTTAGAGCTTCTTTTGGACCTAGTTACATGTTAGTATAACCCTCTGTGATTATACGACTTGGTTCATTAGTTGTCTAGTTATTATGCAAGTTTCCGTTAATCGCCTAAATGTTGACTATTATGCTCTTTCCACCTTAAATTATGATTTTTGAAAATATAAAAGAGTAGACACCTTAGTTACTGATTTATAAACTTCTACCTAAAATTTGACATCAGTTTGAGGTCTAGATTTAGAGTTATGCTCATTAGCGTAATTAGAAGCCTTTTTAGTAAGTAAATGGCGTAATTAGCATATAGCCTATCTAAACCCAATTTTTGATATCAAACTTTTTACCTACTAATATAAAATAATATTTTGAGATTTTTGAAGATTTTTATTTATTTTTAGGCTGAGCATGACTTAGAGTTCTAAGCTTAATTCGGTTATTGCCGGTTTTGCCCTTTCGGGTTATAAAATGAGTTTTATAAATCCTTTTGACCTCAAACCTTTTTCTACTGGTCTAATACAGTAAATAAATTATTTTGAGCCTTCTAGAATTATAAAAAATATCAGCTTTCTATACAAAAACCCAGAAATGACTCCAAATCGCCTTTTAAGCATTTTAACGACATAGTATGTATCAAAACTAGTTTATATATATAAGGTTTGATACCTACTGATATATTCAGTAAATTTTTATATTATAACAGTAAACAAAGATTTTAAACTCAGATTTCCAGTTTTGACCTTTTAGGCTTTTGTGAAATTACCAAAATGCCCCTACGGTGCATAATATGGTTATAATTAATAAATTTCACATATATATGATAACCTACTGTTATACTTATTATATTAAGTATATTTACTAAATAAATCAGACCCGTAACTCAGATTACAATTTAAACTCTTTTATACCCTTTAAAATGACCAAAATGCCCTTATGAGGCATAGTTTGAGTTTAAAATCATTTTGGGCATAATAGAAGATATCTTACTAATGTCACAACATATTTAGTGCATATTAACTCAGGGAACTTGTATATGATTCATATGGTTACTCGTTACGCACTTTCCGCGTTCGGATCGGCTTATGTAACTAGTTTACACATTTTAGCCGAAACGGGTCAAACCATATCATTATTGTCTCAAAATCCAGAATGTGTTTAAGTCACCCATATTAAACAAGCATGCAAGCTTGTCGGGTCAAAACCACATTCTAAACCGGTCTTCGCTTTATTATGAGTTTGAACCGTATCTTTCTTTAAGACTAACCGGTCTAAGCTTAGGCTAAATTAAAGACCTGTTAGGATTCTAATAGGTTATTATAAACCTTCGTTCCAGAATAGGAGATCCAGTAAAAGCTATTTGCACTTGCTTATTGTGACTCTACTTGCTCAGGTAAATACTTTTAACTTATTTTCCCTATACGGGCTTGGGGTACGGTATATAAAATACCGCTTGGTCGGGCATTAAATCTTTAATCAAATGTAGGTTAAATCATTGAAATGACCCGTTAAAAATTGTTTTTTTTTGCTTAAAGCGTTTGGGGGGTTAATGACCATGTCCCGGATATCCTTGGCATCATTTTACGAAATGGCCACGACCTAAGCATGCGGGTGTAGGCGTACACCCGTTAGTGCATAAATAATTATTAAGGTATAACCGCCAGTTTTGGGTTTAACCGCTGCAGGACTATACCATGTGGTGTGTCTATTGATCTTTAACCCGGTGTCAACCCGGGCTACTGAACGCATAAGAAACATGTAAATCTTTTACAAGTTTATATTCAAATAATTATCCCAAGTTATAAAAATCTTTTTGTGCCATGTGCATTCAAATCAATTTTAGACCTTTTCAAAATGAGTCAGTTAAATTGTATTTACCAGTGTAAACTGATGTATTTTCCCAAAAAGGTTAAGTGCAGGTACTACGCGTAATAGGTTGGCCTCTCCTTAGCATCATTCAGAGTCTCGCAAGCTTGGATGCAAATAAATCTGTTGAACAAGTTTCCTTTTTCTTTTGATCCTCCTGTGGATCTATTTCAACCGTTTGTGATACTTAATATTACAATATTTATTCGGTTGAAATAAATCTATCTTTTTGCTTCCGTTGTGCATTTTAAATTTGTGTTGTTTGACTATGATGATATCAACTACGTCACGATACTCCCCACCGGGCCCACCGGTGACACGTGGAAAAATAGGGGTGTGACAGGTTGGTATCAGAGCCAACACTGAGTGAATTAAACACTAGCCTTTTGTGTTTAATCTCAGTTACACAATTGCACATTCCTCGAGTTCCGAGTCTAGACAAAGAACATAGAACAAATTCTGTTTTTGTTTTATTTTATTTTTGTCTTTTATTTTATATATTCTTGTTGTTATCTTTAATTATGTTTACAGGTTTAAGAATGTCGCACAGGATGAGACGAGGACGAGGTAAGGCTCCATTTACTAGCCTTGACCAGGAAGCCGGGCCTTCTCACCGGCGTACACCCTCGATCACTATGAGCACGAGCCCTCAGGAGCCCTGGAGGACATATATTGAACCCGGGAGGCGATCTGTCTCCCTAAGCTCCTCACCATCCTACCTACACTCATTTGGGCCTCAGTCTGAAAACGAGCCCAACAACCCCCAAGCATCCTTCATACCACTACAGCGATCAAACTCGCACCATTCTTTCGGCGACCCCACTCCTGCCTTTCAGAGCCGGTTCAACTCGGCTAATTACATTCAAGAACCCCTGGGTTTTAACCCACTAGGACCCGAAGATCATTTTTCGAGTGGCAACGACATGGATGAAGATACGAATCCCGTGGAGCCTACAACCGGGACCCCAAACCATCCCATCGAGATCTCGGATGGGTCCTCGTTTCATGGATCGCCTTACTGCGGTCCAGATAGCTACCAGGCGAGGTTCAACCAGTGGGACTAGTATTTTACACCCTCCAAACACTCGTCTCCGTACCAGCAGCAGCAGCAGGATCCTTCCGAGGATTCTCGATTTGTGGCAGTCACTCCGCCACCACCACCACCAGTGGAGCAACCGCTTCCGGAACCACCGAGGCGGAGAAGATCAAACGCGCCGATGTCCGTGCGAGGAGGAGTCCGCATCAGCACTCCTCAGCCCTCGAGTGGCAGCCACTATCCGCCACTCCAAGAAGAAGACCCGCAGATGGGGGGACCATCAAACCCCGTCACGGAAGCAAACTCTGCACCTGTGGCGCCACCATTGGGTTTTGATAGCCCAATCCCTGCATATGCCGGTTCCGCGGCATATAACCCGTTCGAGCTACCGGGCCACAACAGCTATAACTATGCCAATGTGGACCCATACCAGGAGGCATGGGACTACAATGCTCGTCACCCTGAAGGGCCCTATGGTGGTCTTTGGACCACTGGTTACCCAACTTATGGGTAAGCGTCCGCCACCTCCTCAACCTCTGTATCAGCCGCCTCAGCCGCAACTGATCCCGCCAGAACGCCAACAAGAGGTTCTCGATAGGTTGAACCAAGTTGAGCAGGAAGTTCAAGAAGACCGCAGGGAACGTCAAGGCTTCTTCAAAGGTCTGTCGGACCTACTCAAGGGGAAGTCCAAAAGAAGGGGTCATTGAAGACCTTTGTTTATTTTATTTAGTTGTAATCAAGTCCCTACGTGGACTTTTGTTTCAGTACTCAGCCCCTGCGTGGGCTTGTCTTTTTGTACTCTGCCCCTGCGTGGGCATGTCTTTTTTGTTAACTCCTGCGTGGGTTTGTTATTTGTTTCGCCCCTGCGTTGGCATGTTATTTTGTAGAAGTCCCGTTTAGGGCAAAAATGTACTTGTTTGAATTATTAATGAGATGTTAAATTTAAGTTTTCATTTTGTTTGTTATTTATTATGTGCATGAAACATGAAATAAATGAAAATAAATTTTTCCTATTAAAAGATCTACAATTATATTAAAATGGCAAAATCTAAAAAGGACAAGACCTAGCCATGTGTCATCATAAGACAAGGCCAAGATGGTAGTTCCATAATTAGATTCAGATCCATATTAACATCTCAATTTAGGACTGTTCTGCGTTAATTATTAAAAGAATCTTAAAAATAAAACCTAGCCTATATGTCGTTGCAGACATGGCCAAGATGGTAGAACCTACACAAAAGATTCCAACTCTTGTTAACATCTGAAAGAATGTTAACATTCATGACAAACTGTGATGCGATAAAATCACATAGGTCATCCTTTAATTGGGTCATTTTAAATTCCCTTAATTATATAACCATCCCTTAAGGACGAAGTGCCTACGGGCGAAAATTTATGTCCTTAGGACTAAAGACAGTAGTAGCCTATAACTCCCTGTCTAGAAAAAGGTAATGAACTTTGATTTAAACCTTAATACCTTCACTTCGTAAAAGTCTTGGTTTATAAATTAAATTTGTCTCTATGACTATGCCCTTTTTATGCTATTATTAAATTAAAATGTAGGATTATAATGAAGGTCCTGAATATATAAATAATTAACAAATTAACCAAAAATGGCTATTAAAACCATGGTTAATAAATCATAAAATACTGTAAAAGCTTCTAAATAAAACTAGCCCATTATTTTTCTATATGTAGCAATTAAAGCTACATGGCTGGGTCGGATGAAGTAAATAGTCATCCGGTGGAAAACCACAATAATGCTAGGGTACAGCTGACTGGTGCAGAACTGCAAGCACTAGTTGATAATGCTGTTACAAGGGCTTTGGATCGGCAGAATAGTGAGTCTAGTGGGACTCGAAGTAGGACCCTATCTACACCGCATTCCAAGCCTAAGACTTATTCTGAAGCTCAGAGCAAGCCACCCTCTATCCAACCTAAGCCTAAGAAAGAGGAATCAAAGAAAGATGATGATCGACATTCCTCAAACCAAAACAGTGTTCCCTCCAAGAAGATAGTGTTTGATAATGCACCATGTGCCAAAGGTTGCACATATAAATACTTTGTTTCTTGTAAACCCCGGGATTTCACTAGGGAGAAAGGGGCAGTGGATTTCATGACCTGGTTGGATGAAATGGACACTGTGGTAGATATTAGTGGGCGTGCTGAAAGAGATATTGTGAAGTTTGTATCTCAATCTTTTAAAGGTGAGGCATTAGCTTGGTGGAGGTCCTTGATCCAAGCTACAGGGAAAATCCCATTGTACAATATGTCTTGGGAACAGTTTGTGACATTGATCAAGGAGAACTACTGCCCTCAGCATGAGGTTGAAAAGATTGAGTCTGATTTTCTGTCATTGGTGATGAAAAACCTGGATTGCCAAGCTTACCTTACGAGCTTTAATACAATGTCAAGATTGGTTCCGTATCTGGTGACCCCGGAACCCAAAAGAATAGCTCGTTTCATAGGGGGTTTAGCCCCGGAGATTAAGGCAAGCGTAAAGGCTTCTCGGCCAGCTACGTTCAGGTCTGTAGCTGATATATCCTTGTCCCTCACATTGGACGCGGTCTGGCAGAGATCGCTGAGGAACACGGATGCAGAGAAAAGAAAGCGTGATGATGACAATTCACGACGGTCAGACAAAAAGCACAAGGGAAACAATGACCACAAGAAGGGGTCTGGATCCAAGAAGGACGGGCATCAGTCTGGAGATAAGCCCAAGTGTAAGGTCTGTAAGAAGCACCACTTTGGGAAGTGCAAATATGACTCAAAATCCCAGTTTCAGCCAAGGCCATGTGGGATTTGCAAATCTTCTGAGCATAAGACCCTAGACTGCAAGAAACTAAAAGATGCAACGTGCTACAGTTGCAATGAAAAAGGGCATATTAAGACAAATTGCCCAAAGGCTGCAAAGAAAGCTGATGAAGGGAAGAAGACCAATGCCAGGGTCTTTCAGATGAACGCACAGGAGGCGATCCAGAATGATAATATCATAACAGGTACTTTTCTTATTAATGATATCTACGCAAGAGTATTATTTGATTCAGGAGCAGATAAATCTTTTGTAGATAATAAGTTTTGTGAGTTGTTGAAAATGCCTGTTAAAGCCTTAAGGGCCTGTTTGGTTGCCACTTAATGGATCCATTCAGAGGCTTTATGTCTGAATCGGTCAGACATGGAGTGTTTGGTTCATCATTTTACAACCTCTGAATGAAACTATGGTTCTCTGAATGGTTCAGCATATTGTGAGCTCTGAATGAAATTGAATGAAACTTATGACCCTTATGCCCTAACAACACACGCATATCTCTTCTCCCCCTCCATCTTCACACCACAGCCGCATCCTCCATCTTCACACCAGGCGGCGCTCCTCCACTCCACACCTCCATAGTCGCCGGCCTCCTCCACTCCACACCTCGACAGCCGCCGCCCTCCTCCACTCCCGACCTCCACAGCAGCCGCCCTCCCCCTCAATCGAAGCTCCACCGCCGCTGCCCTCCTCCACTCTGGACCTTCCACAGCCGCCGCCCTCTTCCTCAATCGAACCTCCACAGCCACCGGTTGTTGTACGAGGTGAATGGCATCGGTTTGAGTGAATTGAAGCTTGTAATTTCTTTTGATGTGGTTTTCTTTCTCCAAATCGGGGTTTATTGTTCTTTATTTAGGTTGTTGTTTGTTGATTTTATGCTTTTGTAATCTGTATTGAGAGTTGTGTTGATGAATTTTTGGTGTTGCCACAGTTGGTATTTAGTTTTGTTAAGAGGGGTAAAAATGTCATTTTACACGGTCATTCAGAGGTGCAACCAAACAGCACTTTACTGGTTCAGTACTTACTGGTTCAGACCCTCTTCCCCATTCAGACCTCTTATTCATTCAGCACTTATTGGTTCAGATGTTGCCAAACAGCCCCTAAGTGTGAAGTATGAAGTGGAATTAGCTGATGGAACCATAGAAACCGCATCAACCGTGTTAGATGGATGTGTCATATCCATTAGGAACCACTCTTTGCCTTTGTCCTTACTTCCATTTAAGCTAGCCGGTTTCGATATAGTGATAGGTATGGATTAGTTATCGCATAACTAAGTCCAGATTGTATGCAACAAGAAACAAGTGGTGATCAAGACTCTGTCTGGTGAGCCACTTACCATTCAGGGAGATACCCAACATGGATTGCCTGAGCAGGTGGCTATGCTCAAGGCATCCAGATGTCTAAAGAAAGGCTGTGTCATTTATATGGCATAGGTAACCATTGATGAGAAGAAGCCCAAGATTGAAGATATCCCAGTCATTTCTGAATACCCTGAAGTCTTTCCTGAGGAACTACCTGGTTTGCCACCAGATAGGCAAGTAGAGTTCAGAATCGACATCATTCCAGGAGCAGCGCCTATTGCAAGAGCACCGTATAGGTTGGCACTGACAGAGATGAAGGAATTGAGAACGCAGTTAGATGATTTGCTAGCCAAAGGTTTCATTAGACCTAGCTCGTCTCCATGGGGAGCACCAATCTTGTTTGTCAAGAAGAAAGATGGGTCGATGCATTTATGCATCGATTACCGTGAGCTTAATAAAGTCACTATCAAGAATAGGTATCCTTTGCCCAGGATCGACGATCTGTTTGATCAGCTTCAAGGGGCAAGCTACTTCTCTAAAATCGATTTAAGGTCAGGTTATCATCAATTGAAGGTTAAAGATGAAGATGTACACAAAACTGCATTTAGGACTCGTTATGGTCATTACGAGTTCCTAGTAATGCCTTTTGGGCTTACTAATGCACCTACCGCATTCATGGATCTCATGAATCGCGTCTGCAAGCCTTATCTGGATAAATTTGTCATCGTCTTCATCGATGACATCCTCATCTACTCGAAGAGCCAAGCTTACCACGAGAAGCATCTCCGTTGCATTCTGAAACTGCTTCATCAGGAAAAGCTCTATGCCATATTCTCAAAGTGTGAATTCTGGCTTCGTGAAGTCCAATTCCTTGGACATGTTGTTAGTGAGCGTGGTATCCAAGTAGATCCCGCTAAGATTGAAGCTATCATGAACTGGCAAGAGCCGAAGACGCCTACGAAGATTCGCAGCTTTCTAGGATTGGCAGGATATTACAGGCGATTCATCAAAAACTTCTCAAGAATTGCAGCACCCCTAACATTACTCACTCGCAAGAATAGCAAGTTTGATTGGGGGCCTAAGCAGCAAGAATCCTTCGATATTTTGAAGCAGAAGTTGAGCAACGCTCTAGTGCTGACGTTACCTAAAGGAATTGATGAGTTTGTAGTGTATTGTGATGCATCACACACCGGGATGGGGTGTGTGCTTATGCAAAAAGGCAAGGTCATTGCCTATGCTTCACGCCAGTTAAAGAGAAGAACTACACCACCCATGACTTGGAGCTGGGTGTCGTTGTACTCGCACCAAAGCTGTGGAGGCATTACCTGTATGGAACTAAGTGTGTGATCTATTCTGATCATAAAAGCCTTCAGCATCTGTTCAATCAGAAGGATTTAAATATGAGGCAGCGACATTGGATGGAAACTTTGAATGATTAGACTGCGAAATACGATACCATCCAGGCAAGGCCAATGTAGTCGCAGATGCCTTGAGTATAAAAGAAAGAGAGAAGCCTATAAGAATCAATGCCAAGAGCATTGAGATAAAGAACAGTTTGAATGAAAGGTTGTTAGCTGCACAGAAGGAAGCTGTGTTGGAAGCTAACTATCCTGATGAAAAGCTAGGAGTAACTGAAGAACAGTTATCCTATGGCAAGGACGGAATCCTGAGATTAAATGGAAGAATATGGGTTTCTGTTTATGGAGGACTTCAGGATGTCATCCTTCAGGAAGCCCACAGTTTCAAATATTCTGTTCATCCTGGAGCTGATAAGATGTACCAGGACTTACAGGTAAATTATTGGTGGATAGGCTTGAAAAAGTCTATAGCCGCTTATGTAGCTAAATGCTTGACGTGTGCTCAAGTCAAAGCTGAACATCAGAAGCTGTCAGGTTTGCTACAACAACCTGAAATTCCCACTTGGAAATGGGAAATGGTGATGATGGATTTCATCACCAAGTTGCCAAAGACGAGGAAAGGAAATGATACTATATGGGTGATAGTTGATAGACTGACTAAGTCAGCACATTTCCTACCCATTAAGGAAACTTATAGTTCTGACATGTTAGCCCAATTGTATGTTGATAAGATTGTATCTCTGCATGGAGTACCAGTGGCTATTATCTCTGACAAAGACACCAGATACACGTCGCACTTTTGGAAAAGTTTCCAACAGTCTTTGGGCACACGCTTAAATTTCAGTACGACTTACCATCCCCAGACAGACGGGCAGAGTGAGCGTACAATCTAAACTCTGGAAGACATGCTACGTGCATGTGTAATCGACTTAGGTGGTAGTTGGGATAAGCATCTGCCATTGGTTGAGTTATCCTATAATAATAGCTACCATACCAGCATTCACGTTGCGCCTTTTGAGGCATTATATGGTAGAAAATGCAGAACGCCTATTTGTTGGGCAGAAGTAGGAGAAGCTCAGTTATCAGGTCCGGACCTAGTTTTTGAAACGACGGACAAGATTGTCCAGATTCGTGACCGCCTAAAAGCTACCAGGGATAGGCAGAAAAGCTATGCTGATAAAAGGCGAAAACCTCTAAAGTTTGAGGTTGGTGATAAAGTCCTGCTTCAGGTATCACCCTGGAAAGGGGTGATGTGATTTGGTAAGAAAGGTAAGTTAAGCCCGAGATATATAGGACCGTTCGAGATCATCGAATGTGTAGGAACAGTGGCCTATAAGTTAAACTTACCTGAAGAGCTCAGTGGTATTCACAATGTATTCCACGTCTGCAATCTGAAGAAATGTCTAGCTGATGAATCGCTAGTCATACCACACACGGATGTGCACATAGATGAGAGCTTGAAATTTGTGGAAAAACCTTTGTCGATTGAGGATCGACAGGTTAAGAAGCTTCGGAGGAAGCATGTACCTATTGTAAAGGTCAAATGGGATGCCCGTAGAGGTCCCGAATATACGTGGGAGTTAGAGTCCACAATGAAAGAAAAGTACCCTCAGTTGTTTCCGTAAATCTCGAGGTCGAGATTTCTTTTAAGGGGGTGAGGATGTAACACCTTGTGAAATCGTACCCAATAAAATAAAGACACGTGTCATGTAAGACAAACGTGTCAGGAACCCGGATCAAATAAAAGATGTATGGTAGGATTTAAGAAGGGCGACATGTTATTAAAATACCTCTGAGCGACCCAAGGCATAAATCCCAAGAACCTTAAATCATTATGATAAACATCTGATATATATTTAGTCGGTTATTCCTAAATAAACAAAATTCCATTTTTATATGGAAATTAAATTCTTTAAAATGTTACTACAATAATTATGAATTTACAATTTTTTATTAAAAGAATTGAGCTTGAGCTAAAGCATGTCCAAACATGTATCCTTGAGATTTTCGTCACTTCAAACTTGCCACAAAGTGCAAAAGGGGTGTAAGTGCATGCAAGCATGCAAGGTCTGAGCAAACAGGTACCCTCAACTGATTAAAGGACCCAAGATTCGGAGACTACAAAGTTGCATGGTCAATACTTGAAAATTTGCAAAATTTTGTCCTCAGACCATCGGTTACGGACCGTAAGGGTTCAGGCTTACGGTTCGCAAGGATCATATCTGGGCGCATCAGACTAGGGTCGGTTACGGACCGTATACGTATAGGCTTACGGTCCACAAGGGGATGCTTACGGACCGCAAAGGCTTCAGCTTACGGTCCGTAAGCCTGTCGCTGGCAGCAGAAGTGGACAGTTGCCTGTTCAGCCTGTTCCACCGCCTTATATGGATGGTTTTTGAAAATCAGGGGTCTTGTAACTGGTTTTTAGCTTCATAGGGACACCTGGGAGGATCTCATGACCTTGGTAGACTTGTTTGGCATCATCCTAAAGATTTGGAGTCACTATATAAGGTGAGCAAAGTTGCAACATTTGATCATTTATTTGCAACTCACTTGAAGCAGTGTTCTGGAACTTCTCTGGACTTCAACAAGGTTCTCTTAGGTCCCTAAGCATACTTAGGACTCTTGTAAGTGTCCTTAATCCTCTTTAATTCAGTTTAGCTTAGTTAATTAGCTAAAAGTCAAACTGTCGTAATTAAGGTTTGACTTCGAGATTAAGTTATAATTATCCATTCAAATCTCGAATTAAAAATCCCTATAAGTAGGTAATTATGTGGGTAATAAACCCTTAAAAGGGAACTCTTTGATTCCCACTCTAACTATGTCAATTGTCGGGTCAAAGCTAATTACAAAAAGTCAACAGAAAGCTTTATTCCGAATTAATGCATAATTAGCAATGTAGGATCCATACAACCTGTTTTATCATTAATATAACTTGGTAATTAATGTAAGAACATGTCTAAACATGTTCACCCCGACAATTTTCAGTTTAGGCTCGGTTTGGAACCGAAAGTCGCATAGTTTGACTTATACTTTGACTTTCAGTTCTGACCCGTTTAAGCCAAGTTTAGGATTGCCTTAGAGCTTCTTTTGGACCTAGTTACATGTTAGTATAACCCTCTATGATTATACGACTTGGTTCATTAGTTGTCTAGTTATTATGCAAGTTTTCGTTAATCGCCTAAATGTTGACTATTATGCCCTTTTCACCTTAAATTATGATTTTTGAAAATATAAAAGAGTAGACACCTTAGTTACTGATTTATAAACTTGTACCTAAAATTTGACATCAGTTTGAGGTCTAGATTTAGAGTTATGCTCATTAGCGTAATTAGAAGCCTTTTTAGTAAGTAAATGGCGTAATTAGCATATAGCCTATCTAAACCCAATTTTTGATATCAAACTTTTTACCTACTGATGTAAAATAATATTTTGGGATTTTTACCCATGTTACTTTTGTCACCACTTTTGTCGGGTCTATTACCCATGTTACTTTTCCTTTCTCGGTGATTGGGTCTAGTGGTCTTAGACAATCGTCTTCTTGGGCGCTTAGGCTTAAACACGGTGAATCCACGCACGCATTCTCATAGGATAAGTCTTTCGAAATCTGCTCCAATGCTGCTATTTGTTGGATTCATCAGTTCAAGTTTACCCAATTCACGAATGTCCCAAGTTGGCAGACTTTGCATGTCAAGGCCCATTCGGGAGTGTTGGATCACACCACACCTTCGTTTAACAATGAACATCCCTTTCAAGTTGCAATACTTCCACCCTATGATTCTCTCGGTCACATCAGTCTTCTCAATTGTCACAACCTGATAGAAGTCTGGAAATTTCGCGTTCTTTCTTGAACCATTCAGGTTATTGAGGTGCCACTTATTCACCTCCATCGCTTTCATAAACTACTTCATCCTCAAGCCCCCATTCGACAAACTTAGCGGGCATTTCATCTCTGTCTACCTCCTCTTCTTCGCTTTCATCTTCTTCTTCATTCACATTCACTGCTGATTCAATCCTTTTCTTCTTTTTCGCGTCTTCTGCAGCTTTACATTTTTCTTCTTCTACTATGAATTTGTCGTATCTGAAAAGGTCTCTGTACGAGTACTTTGGTTCCAGATTTGCTTTGGCATGCAGTTCTTTCAGCATCTCATACATTTTGGTCATACCATCGTGCTGAAACCTCAGAAATCTAGTCTACTCAGACACACACCCATGCAATTCTTTGTTCTTTTTCCTCTGTTCCTTCAACTTCTCTCTAAACACGTTTGTGTCGTTGACTTAATTCTTCAGCAAGCGGATTCTTTGGCAGTGAATGAGCCAATTTCTTTTGAGAGTCGATCGTATGACTCCTGAAATGGGTGAGGTCTTCTTGGTGCTTCTTGAGGAGGTGCCCGGGTCAATGAAGTCGGGTTGGCTTGAATGTCTTTTGAAGATCCCTCTCCGGTTTTTATCTTTTTACGAGAGGGAGATTTGCTTAGAGTAGTTTCCTGAGGATCAGCAAATAAACCTTCAACGAACTAATCCAACTGTTCTTGCTCCGTTGTCACCACAACCGTTGTTTCAGATTCGGTTACCTCTCTTCTCTTCAATCTTCGCTCTCTTTTCTCTGCCTCCTGCACTACATGTAAAGCTTACATTCTTTCTATCTCTTCTCTATTTGCCCCAGCCTGAATGCTATCACCCAAAATTCTCTTAGGATTGGGCATATCCTTCTTGCTTTTCTTGGATCCCCCCTCTTTGATTATTTTCTTTCCTTTATCTTTTCATTTTCAAACAAGTTGGGGTCCTTCTTTAGCTTCTTCTTCCTCGTTGACTTTTTTTTCTCTGGCTTCTCTCACGGCTTCTCGATACTTCTTATATGCTGCCAAAACCAACGAAAGTCTTTCTTGTCTATACATCCAATGGTGCAACATTACCCATTCATTTATCTTTAGCTCAGTGATCTGTCTTCCGGTTGGCAATTGGAATTTCTACAAATTTCCATCATGTGGCAGTTTTGGATGTTGATCATCGATGAGCAGTTGAACAAATCGAGGATACATGGCCCATGTGATTTTGCTGGCGTTGTCAACCATGCAGTAGAAGATCAGGCCAGATATATTGAAGGGTTGGTCTGTTCACAAGTTGAGCATAGCTGCCGACCATTCCAGATTTAACCCATCATAACCGCCCTTTCGATGGACCATACTCATGGCAAACATATGTAGAATAAACCGCCAGTCTTTTGGCAAACCATTTCTCTTTATTTCGTTCTTTCCCCTGAAATCCCCCACATAGTTCATACCCCTGAACCCCTCTTGTACATCTTCCTTTGACAGCCTCATCGGGTCTACGTGATTGTCTCTGAGACACAACACTTCTCATATCCTTTCTTCCGTCATGATCACTTCCTTGTTTCTTACTGTTGCTATAATCATATTAACTCTGTCTACCGTTTTCACTTTGGTTATTCTCCAAAACTCTTCGATTCGAATGAAAAAGATTTCTGGATTCGCTTGTATGGCATAGCTTATCTTACTTCTTGCTAACCAATCCATTACGTCCTCGAAATCTGGTTCTGGTGGAACTAGAGTCATGGTTTGGTTGTGCTTCCTCGTTCCGTCCCAAGCTATTTGTTTTGTCATTCTGAAACACACGAAAATGAGCCAAGTGAGATCTGGGTTCCGAAACGTAATTATTGGGTTGGTTTTATATTTACAAAATTTAAATTAAAAATAAAAATCCAAAATATAAAAACTCAGTTAAATGCGCCAGTAATTACGCTGTTTAAGGGTTAAATACACTGGTAAATAAAATATTTACACTGGAAATTGGAGTTAATTACGCGGAAAAAGCATTAGGTGTATACAAAAACGCCGGTCCAGTTAAGTCATTTACGTTGACAAAGAGTCGCGTATTTAAGTGTAGTCTCGCAGAGAATGGTCAGCGTAGATACTCTTCTACGCTGATTGACCGGTGTATTTGTCAAATACGTCGGCTGCTTAAACTCGCGTTTGAGACTTTACAATTGCGCGACCCTTCATTTACAGCTATTTACGTTGTCATCAACAACTACGCCATCTTCAACGATGTTCTTGATAAACCCCTAAACCTCAAACTAAACCAATTTCTTGGATCAATCGTTGAGCCCATTCGTGTGAAATGATTATCCAATGCAATTTTAAAGTCAATAATCACAATTACCTTTTCAGTTTAGTTGTATTGACATATTTGAGAGATTTAACCAAAAGCTTGTAAAGATGGTTTGAAGTGTTGAAACACTGGATATAATACGTATATGCTATATGCTGGAAGTATAATTACGCCGCTATGTTTAAAAGGAATCTTTTAATTTCACGAAACGCAAACAAATACGCTCGAAAATTTCAAACTTTCTCGAAAAACGTGCCCTTTTTGATAAAAAAAAATCATGCAAAAATAGTAAATAATTTAAGGATAATTAAAAATTGGGCAAAATGGATACCGAAATTCATTTTCCGAGATGAGAAGTTTCTCTTTGCAATTTCCTTTTTATTTGACACTCCTTGACTTTCCTGCAAGAGATCATACTGGCAACACTAGTTAGTTTATAAATTTGTTTTTCACTAATCGAGGCACAAGAAAACCTGTTAGTATGTTTGTCCATTTAAATCCATGCATCCTACTTTCAACATGTTGTGGTAATATTGACAAAATTTGCAATGGCCCCACTCAAGCTAGAAAATTATAATATTATGCCCGTGAGTCCCACGTCAGGACATACCCCCGCGATCAAGGTATGTGCAAAGCTTCCTCATAACAGGTGAGTATATTGACTTTACTCTTTTGAAGAGTACAAGATCAGGGCATTGATGAACAAGTATGCACTTTCATACAATCAAAGAGACCAATGTTAACCTGTCCAGGGTTAGGCAGATACCTCGTTTTGGGTACAATTACTTTTGAATGGCTCATTTAGTTGAGCTTTTTCAATTGTAGGGTTTTTTTTTGCCTCTTTGGCTGTTTTGAAAAGATATTATAATCCTATCTAGGTCTGCATATATCTGGATGCATTAGAAGAGCAACTATGATATCCCTGAATGATTAATCAATATAAAGACCCGAAATCTCGGACTTTGGCAATCTGTCAACGCAAGATTTAAGATCATTAAGCCATATGACGGAACATGTTACCCGCAAGATACACAATATTGTGGGTATCCAGAATTTTTATGTAAGCTTTATTTTTTGTCGCCTAATCACAGTTTACTCGAGGGTGTTGCTGAATCTACTAACACGTCGTTGCTTGGCACCCTGATTCTCCTTGCTTTTCTGTTTCATAAATAGAAAAAGTGTTAGCAGCGTCTTATCATTTCTTTAACATGTGTCAGAGAGAGAGAGATCAAATCTTCTTTTCCTTTTCTTTTGAATTTTCTGGATAACTTCCCCCTTAAAATTTTATTTTCATATATCCATTGCCCGAAAAATGAAATTTCAATAATCAGAACAACTTCTTGGTGGGCACTGTTTTAAGATACTTGTTTAATTTAAAGAGCATTTTTTTAACACAAAGATAAAGTATATACCGATAGTTATAAGAGCAAAGTTCATTTCCATTAAAGGAAATTGATCATTTCCAACCCGGTTACCAACTGGTTGAAACGAGTTTTATCGAAGGCTTTTGTGAAGATGTCAGCTTTCTGTTGCGTAGTATCCAATGGAACCACTTGAATGAATCCTTTTTCGTATGCATCTCGAATCTCATGAATACGAATCTCGATATGTTTTGTCTTAGAGTGATGGATTGGATTCTTCACAATTCCTAGACACGCCTCATTGCCTATGAATATCAGAGTCTTCATGATGTTGATCCCGTAATCCAACAACTGATTTTGTATCCAGAGAACTTGTGGACAACAACTGTAGGCCACCGTATATTCAGCTTGAGCAGTAGAGGTGGAGACTGTTATCTGCTTTTTGCTTTGCCACGATATGAGACAATTCCCTAAGAATTGACACCCTCCTAAAACTGATTTGCGATCAACTTTGCAACCTGCATGGTCACTGTCAGAATAATTAATAAGATCAAAATGACTATCTTTTGGATACCAAAGACCGAGTTTAGGTGTTCCTTTCAGATAACGGAAGATTCGTTTAACCGCAGTTTCATGAGATTCTTTAGGATTTGTCTGAAAACGAGCACAAATACAGACAACCCATATAATGTTAGGCCTACTTGCGATCAGATACATCAACGAGCCTATCATTGAACGATAAAAGGACTTGTTCACGGGTTTTCCTTGGAGATCAAGTGTGAGTTCAGTTTGAGATGCAAATGGTGTACTTGCTATTTTACAGTCGCTCATACTGTATTTTTCAAGGATATTCCTGACGTACTTTGCTTAATGAATGAGGATCTCGTCTTCTCTCTGCTTCACTTCAAATGCCAAGAGAAATGTAAGCTCCCCCATCATGCTCATTTCGAACTTTACTTTCATCACCGTCTCAAACTCCTTGCAAAGCGCTTCATCGGTTGACCCAAAGATGATATCATCTACATAAATCTGAACCAACATTACATTGTCACTGATCATTTTTGTGAAGAGAGTCATGTCGATTCTTCCTCTTGTGTAACCACATTCCAGAAGATATGTGGACAAAGTCTCATACCAAGCGCGAGGAGCTTGATGAAGACCATAGACATCTTTGTCTAACTTGTATATCGTTTGGGGAAGTGCGGGTCTTCGAAGCCAGGAGGTTGATAGACATAAACTTATTCTTTTACCTTACCATAGAAGAATGCACTCTTCACATCCATTTGAAACACCTATAAGTTTTTATATGATGCATAAGCCAAAAAGATTCTAGTTGCTTCCAATCTTGCGACTGGAGCAAAAAACTTCTTCGTAATCAATCCTTTCCTCTTGTCGAAAACCCTAAACTACTAGTCTTGCCTTATTCTTGATAACCTCAGACCTATCATCCATCTTGTTGTGAAGAACCCACCTTATGCTAATTGGATACTTTCCTTCAGGTAGGTCAACAAGTTCCCACACCTTATGCTTTCGGAACTGAGACAGTTCTTCTTGCATGGCGTGTACCCAACTAGAGTCTTGGATTGCTTCTTCTATATCATTTGGTACTAATTGTGAAAGAAAAGCATCGTATAGTCCTTTGTTGATGTCGTATGTCTGTCCAAGAGTTCGCACGCCGCCTTCCACAGGACCAATGACGTTTTCAAGAGGATGATTCTGATCTCTCTTGTAACCTGCATTGGTATTGGTTTCAATTTGTTGAGGTAGATTGGTGAAGTGTTCATCGACATAGATAATTGGAGGTATGTCTTCTTGAATTGGTTCATCCACATTCGTATGTGAAGAAGAAGCATCATTTCCGGATGCATTCTCAGCCGAAGTGTCACCATTTACTTCTTCAACGGGAAGAATCAGATCAGCTGAAAAGGGAGTGAAACGGGTGCTGAAAGGAGTGAGACCAATGTCTGACGACTCAAATAGAGGTTCAATTTGAGTGACCTCAGCAGGTTCGGTTTCAGGAACGGTTTTGGGAATGTCAAAGGTGTTGAACACAACATCTACATCGTAAAACCAATCGGGAGAACTTCCGGTGTTGGTGTAGTTTCCTTCTTGAAAGTCGAAATAGTATGATTCAAGCACCATTTTAGTTCTTTTGTTTTAAACTCTATACGCCTTTTGAGTAGATGAATAACCCACGAAATAACACACGTCACCAACTGCTTCAAACTTGATTAGATTATCTTGAGTGTTGAGAAGCGTGCATGAGCATCCAAATAGGCTAAAGAAATTTATCAGAGGCTTTCGTTTGAAAAGAAGTTCACAAACAGTTTTTCCATGAGGTTTAACTATTAGAACCCGATTTAAAACGTAGCATGCTATGTTGACTGCTTCTCCCTAGAAGATGATTGGTAGCTTGGAGTCTACGAGAATAGTTTGAGCAGCTTTGATCAGTGTTATGTTCTTTTGTTCTGCTACACCATTTTGCTGAGGAGTTCTAGTTGCAATGTACTGAAGGTGAATTCCTTTTTCTTCACAGAAGGAGATAAACGCTTGATTTTTGAATTCAGACCCATTATCACTTCTGATTGACTTCACCTTCAGTTTGCTTACATTCTCAATCAAAGGAATGAAAGTCTTGAGATTGAAAGCGGTTTCACTTTTAGCTATTAGAAAATAAACCCATGAGAATCAAGAAAAATCATTTGTAATCACCAAGCAATAAGAACTTTTAGCCAAGCTTTTGACACTAATAGGACCAAAGAGGTCCATGTGTAACAATTGCAAGGGTGCAGTTATGGTATTCACTATTTTGGACTTGTGCGGATTTTTGTATTGTTTGCCTTGGGCGCATGCAATACATTTTTCTGAAAAAGGAAATTCTTTTATCGGTAAACCTCTTACTAAGTTTAACTTAGAAAGTTTATTCATATTTTTGAAGTTCACATGCCCCATTTGCCTATGCCAAAGCAGTAATTTCGATTCTTACGCTTTAGAAATTAAGCAGGTCATTTGTTCAGTAGATTTGGCGTTTTTCATATTAAGGACATAAGTATTGTTTTGACGAGGAGCTGTAAGCATAATCATTTCGGGAGGAACAGAGTAGCCAGGCTTGAGTAAGATGCATTCTACAACGTTGAAGAGCACAAATATTCCTTTGTCACAGACTTGTGATACACACATAAGATTGTAACACAATTCTGGTACATAATTAACATCTTCCAAGGTTATAGCATCCGAGACAACATCTCCAAGTCCAACCATTTTCCCTCCTTTTTCATCGCCGGTGAACGACACGAAGTTGCTGTCTAGGAATATGAAGTTCTTAAGTAGTTCCTTTAACCCTGTCATTGTAAGACCCTTGTTCCTTTTATACGATTATCATATAAATTTAGACTATAATAGTGTATTTACTGTTAAACATACACTTAAAATACTAATTTCTTTAAACATTTTAACATAACATGTATAAATTCGCCGTTTAAAAGTGACGACGAAACTTTTTCGCGGAAGCTTGAATTCTTTATGTGTTCGGTTCCTCATCGAGCTTGGTCGTCCTCCGGTACATCTAACATACCTACATTTCATACAAAACATGAAACATTTTAGTCATATGACGTTGAAAACGAACTTAAACGAAATCGCAGGTCAAAACAGTCAACAGCAAAACTTTTTGCCAGTTCAGTCGGCCCTCGCGGGGCGCGACGAACTTCTGCCTGGCTTACGCGGGCCGCGACCATCTGTCGCGTGTCGCGACAATAATTTAAGTCGTTGTCGCGTAGCGCAACAGCTATCTTTTTCCAGCGATTTTGGTTCCAGATGCTGCAGATTTCCAACCAAACCAAATTTTACGGAAACGAGGATAAATTGCTCGTTTTTTATCCGATTTAAGTCATGTTTCTTCCTACGTGATCGTAATTTAATTCTCCATCACATGGAGTTAACATCCGATATCCAGATTAATAAAATTTTAGACTTTTAAACCTTCGGCTTAAAATATAGTTACGAACTTTTGACCCGTTCGTGTATTAATCAAACAAACCTGTTTGTTTGATCCTAAATTCTTATGAACCTTATAATTTGGATAATGTCTATCATATTAGGTTCAAATCATGGTTCTATATACATTCTTAAATCCATTTTTACTTAAATGCTTATTTTGACCCGTTAAGGGTATTTAAGCATTTTTCCACATAATTCATGCTTCTTTACTTCTAGCATATTAATTCCACATTATTTATCAATCGTTTTTCCACCACAACTATAATTGTGGCGGATTTAATGTGTGATTTATAAAATCCGAGTTTTTCCCTTCGGATCATTATTTTACGGCAAAGACTCTTATAGAGTCGTTTAACCCAACAATTTACACCATTCGCTTTATATACTTATTCAAAGTATTTGCCAAATCATAAGACTCGTTTTCAAACAACCTTTAATGGTCCTTCACTCGATTTAGCTTACAAGGGCGTTTTGGTCAATTTTAACCCTTCTTTTACGACGAAGGACTTTTAAATGACATGTTCGACCAAAATCCCATTTTTAACTATGATCTTGTTTAAAAATAATTATGTTTCACAAAACATAATGATTATCATTTAACTCATCAGGTGTACCTATTAAGTTTACCAAATATCCATTTTTTTATTTGTCTAACTCTCATAGAACCTTAAGTTGTGAGTTGACCTATTTTACATACCTGGCTCGGATCAATATATTGACCCGTTTTAATATTATGCTTTAATAATCGCTAAGTAATAGCAATGCAAATATCCATTCTATATGGACTCCTTAAATCATATAACTCGACAATAATCATTAGTCGATATTGTCAAAGGGTGATATTTTCACCTTTTGACCCATTTGGTCTAAATGACTAGGTATCTTTGCGAGATGGTATTTATTATCATCTCGTCTACATGACTTGCTCCGTTTTACACCGTATGGTCATTTTATTTATAAACCCTTTCTAAATGATTTTAACCCATTACGACTTTCGCCATAAAGTGTCTTTCAAAAATAACGGTTATTGTCAACGCGTGACCAATTTACCATTTTGCCCTTACTATTGATGTTGGTTTACCCTATAAGGTAACCACTTGAAACTCATTTTCTATTAGTCATTACATGACCAAATTATCGTATTAGTCCGTTTTAACCATTAACCGTAGTTTATTATCATCGTCTTTTGTTCCGAACTGCACATGTCGTGTCGGAACATCATAATTCAAACAAGACTTTATATTATTCATAACCTATAAAATCAATAGGTATTTAATACAAAGAGTGTAAGCTATGACAACCCGATATTCCAAGACCCTTCCTTTACGCGTCACCCGTTTTACAAACCTGTTTTATAATTCGTTGTACGTCGTATCATATATATTAATTGTGAATGATATTAGTTACTTGATGGTTTTATGAGTTTAGCAATTAATAAAAATGATAAAAACTCTTTTCATCACCACAAAGGTTGGCAAAAGACTGTTTGACGAAACTCGGTATTTCGTCGAGAGGGTGCTTGACGAAACTTGGTCTTTCATCGAGAGGGATCTTTCGCCGATAAGGGCTTCGGCCCACAACCCAGTTCTCGGCCCAGCTGCTTTAGAGCCCAGCCTGTTAACCTCCCTTGTATGCGCTATACATGTGAACGAGTATACAATCTCTTTTCGAATCTCTGGTAACCCTAAATTCCTTTCTTTACGTACACAAAGGGACGGCAGATTCTTGTGCTTGGCAAGCCTACTATCCTTGTTATCTCATGATTCTTGGTTAGTGTCTTTGTACTCGATTAGATTGTTGTTCTTGGCCGTATGCGTCTTATTGTGGAATTGATCATGATTGTGAGTTTTATGTTATAATATGAATGGTGTGTACGAATTGAGATGTGTAGGATCGAGAAATGATCTAAACGAGTCTATCAGAAGAGTCCTAATCCATATCAAAGGCGGAAACAATGATACAGACTTGAATACAACTTGATTTCCTCTTTAATTGTCTTGTATATTTATATAACACTGTTACAGATTGAATGACACGTCGGCAGCAATTCGGTACCGGAATCAGAAAACGTTACAAATGAATCAGCACATCAGGTATTTATAGGAGTGGGTATTTCGCACGAAATAAGCAATAAGCATTTCGTGCGAAATGGCTATGTTCATTTCGTACGAAATAGCTTCTTGCTATTTCGTGCGAAATGACTTCACACCAACATTTCTCGTTTTTCGTGCCCTGATCTAACTAAATGAAAACACGACTTGATACAAGACGAATTCGACAGAAATATGCACCAACAGACTCCCCCTTGGATGTTGACGAAGTCTTCGGTGTCAAGTCTTCACAGTCTTCAGTCTTTATCAGTCATCGTGCTCTCTCCGAAGTATCTAACAGTGTAAAATATCCTCAATCTTCTCTATCTTCAGAATCTCATTCTAGATCTATCTTCTCTTGATCGGATCTTTTGATTCCTTAAGTTTATCATCATCAGTGGCTAGCGTGAATCATCAGGAATTGAATCTGGTTCTACTATCTTCAGACTCCCCCTTGCTAGTAGACTCCCCCTTAAGTTGTACTGGGATTGTAATCTATCTTCACACTCTACTCATGCTATCCAGCTTTTACAAGATCAGGATCGCAACCTGGCTCTCTGAAAATCTCAGAATCAGAAACCTGGCTAACCTGCACATCCTTTACCTCAAAATAAATTTCACAAATTTAATATTTGACAAATTTAATCTCTGCTTATCATTTGTAAAAACAAAAATCAAAATGATTTATCATTAAAAATCTTTGATGACCACATGTAAGCAAATCATTTTTCTAAATACACTCTCCCAAACCTGTTAATCATGTTTAGCATTTGGAATTTTGAAAATCAGCTTCTCATCATCAGTTGTCGAAAATCTTTTTGTATTTTCAACAATTTATGCTAAAACACACCTAAAATCTTTTTCGTATTTTGATTTTAATAGAATGCATTAAAGAAATATTTACTGTAGGATCGCTTTGGGACCCGAACGAGTCGATCAAAAGAGTTTTTATCCAAAACAAGAGGCGGAAGCTAATGTTTCGGTGCTATCTCACCCGTATTCACTTTAATCTGTTGTTTTTATTGATGGATAATCCTTTTACAAGCTTGACAACACTTCGGCAGCACTTCGTGGCTCACCGAAAGACAATACACACACCTCTCTCTTGATTTCGCTCCAAGTGACACAATATATAGTGTTCTTATTCCGCTTGAACGTCACATGATCGGTTCAAGCGGAATCACATCTAATCAGCTCAAGCGAAATCAGGATCTAGGCTACTCAAGCGGAATCAGGATATAAAGGATATTGCGCTTGAAATGACACGGTCATTTCAAGCGGAATCTCTTACAAGGCTATTTCCTCGATTCCCGAGCCCTAAACTGACTAACCCTAATCAAGACTCGATACAAGACGTAGGCGACAGACGGATTGTTAGGATCCGTGGCTCTCATGATTGTGTTTGTTTGTATGAACTTGACAGATCAATGAATATGTAACAATGTAAAGTGCAGCGGAAATGGATACAAACTGTATAAACACAATCAAGGAAGAAAATAGTTTGATAAACAAGTGCTTTTCATTGAGTTGAATGATTGGAAATACAAAGCAAATGATTACAACATGTTTACAGAAACTAAGCTCCCCCCAGCCAGATACCCCAAGGTTGGTTGCACAAGATGAAAGGATTAGACTGGAGAAGAAGAATCTACTCAGTCAATCGAATGTAACAGTACAGGGTACTATTACATTTATAGGCAGTCCAAACCACTGAAGCATCTTGTCTGACGTCACCATGATAGTGACATCTAACAACCTAACAACCTATAAACACTGTTCTATACAAACTACTGATATACAACATCTGATAATCAGTATAATGCAAACTAGAGATAACTACTACTTCACGTTCCACTGTTGTAGCCTGAGCACTGATGTTGAACTTCAGTGCTTTCTTCAAAGGTGATCAGTCTTTGAGTGAGCAGTGCTTGAGTCTTCAGCAGTACTTAGAAAACAGCAGTAGATAGAGCAACAGTATATGTCTTCAGCAGTCTTTTAGAGTATCATCAGTGTTTAGTTCATCAGTTGTTGTAGTGAGCAGCACTTAAGATTCATCAACTGTTAGAATACCACTGTCAAGGGGAAAGCAAAGAGTAAACTGCTGCTTATTGATAGTCCACTGATGTGATCCGGTTTTGGCTTTACATTATCTGTTCCTCTGTTAGGGTTCGATCCCAACAATCTCCCCCTGGAACAGATAATGCCAAAACCCTTCATTATTCAGGACCTTTATTACTCATCAAGAGTGCCTTTGCATGATTCTTAAATTCAGCTTCAAATTCCTTTGCACTCTGGTCATCCTCATCCCTACACAGTGACAGTTCAAGGAGATCCTGCAAATCTTCAACACTTAGGCCTAGTGCTTCTTTCCTTGATATGTACTTCACTTCGCCATTGGCTCTGACCAGGGTCAATACATGGGTCTTTTGATCAGATATCCACTTTAGTATTTTTAAGCCAAATGGGTTTCTTGGGAGAGTATTATTCTTTGATGAGTTGGGAGATGATGGCCTTGTAAACACTTGCAAGCTCTCAGACATTCTCTTGAAGGCTTCTTCAATGACTTTGTTTGCTGCAGCTATGTCTTCTGCAGTTTCTTGTTCAATGAGCTCTTCCCTTACCATTTCTGACATGTCTGTTGCAGTGTCTGGTGATGCAGGTTTGTTTAACACTTTCTCAAAAAGGTTCTGAAGCTTTGTTGAGTTATCTTCTTTCAGATCCATTTTCATGATGGCATCTTTGAAGTACTCTGCTTCTTTTTCTTTGACCTCTGCCGCAGTCAGCTGTTTACCTTCTTTTTGATTTGACACAAAAGTAGGGTTGTATGCTGATTTGAACATGGTTCGGAGGTTTTCAATCTGCTGTTCAAGTTTCATCATATGTTCTTGTTTCTTTGAGGCACTTGTAGCAGTTATCTTTCTTTTCTTCAGCCTTTTATAGACTTCATCAGTCTGCTGCCTGGACCATTTTGATATGGTTTCAGCAGTGTCTATCTTTGCATCCACCAGCTCCTTTTTCTTTCCTTTGTACTTAGCAGTGAGGTCAGCAATGAGCTTTTTGTATTTGCTCCAGTTTGGAGCATTTCTCTTCTTTGTGGAGTCATTTTTGATTCTTTCAATCCTCTCAGCTTCATGCTTTAATGCAACTAATGGCCATTCTTCAAACTGTTGTTCTTCAGCAGGACAGAATTTCTCTTTCATGATGTAGGCTAGATACTGTTTCCTTAACTTTTTCTTTTGATCAGCCTTTTCTTTGATTAGCTCTTGTGCAAATTCTTCTATCTGCTTTACTTTTGTGAAGTAGAACTCCAGTCTTTTAGCAATGCCTTCATTGCTTAGACCTTCATTTTCACTCTCAACCTTAGCTTTAACTTTAGCTTGCCTTGCGTTGATTTTAAGGTAATCATCCATATCCTCTGGTGGCATGTAGCCTATGAGTGAGGAGAATCTTCTTTTTGAAGGATCTTCTTCTGTATAGAATTGCCTCATCTCATTTTTGAGAGCTTCAATTTCCAGTGGATAATTTGCAGCATTAGGATTATGTATTTCCTCAATGGCAGGGATTGGCTTTCTTTTTCTACTGAGGAGCTTTGGTTGTGATATAGGAAAGGTGAGAGCAGTGGTGGATGGCTGACTAACAACTGTTGAAACAACTGGTGTCTCAACTGTTGTTGTCATTACAACTGCTGATGTATCAGCAGACGTCTTCTGCTTTTGAGCAGGGGTTATGATGGCAGTTGTTTGAGTGGTGATCAGTGGTTGACTAACAGTAGTTGAATCAACTGGTGTTTCAACCACTGTTGTCATTACAACAGATGTTATAACATCTGTTGTCTTCTGCTTTTTGGCAGGGGGTGATGATGGTTTGGCTGTTTGTGATGGTAGTGGTGGTTTTTGTGTTGTAGACACAGATGGTGGTGGAACAGTGGTTGTGATGGTATGTGATAGAGTGGTGTGTGTTGAATGTGTGTGTGTTGATGTCATGGCAGCTGTTTGGCTACTATCAGCAGTTTTTGTAACTACTGATGTATCAGCTGTTTGAGTTGAAGTTTTTGAGGTTTTGGGTTCTTCTGGTTCAATATACAACCCATCTTCAATTCCTTTCTTTCTCAACTTGATTTTCTCCCCCTTTTGGCATTATCTGCAAGGGGTGTATCCATGAAGAGGATGGTAGATGGAACTTTTTCACCATGAGCAGTCTTTTGGATGCTGGCCTTTATAGCCTTGATATCTGCTTGAGTGTCTTTAAACCTTGATTCCACCATGTTGGTCAGCATTTGTACTTGAATAGCATGCTTTTTATCGGCCATTTGTTGCTGTTTTCAAGCATTGGTTGGAAAATATTCCAAAGCTCATTTGCAGCAAATGCATGTTGTGTAGGTGCTTGAGCAGGAACAGCTGTAGCTTGTGCTTTCTGAGCTTTTAAAATCTCTTGCACCATATTTTTAATCTCAGCAACTGACTCTTCAAGTTTGTCAACTCTTTTTGTCAATTCCTGATATTTTGAATCATCACCTACATTTGTAGGATCATCTGAATCCCCACCAGTGGTGGTTGTACCAATGTGTGACTTTGGAACAGAGTCCCAAAAATCATTCATTGATGCCCCTTGTTCTTGGTACTGGGGACTTCTTTCTTCAGCACTCGATAAACCTTTGATGGTACCGGTGGTTAGAATCAACTCACTGGTGGTTACCGAGGTTGCCATTGAAGAAATTGCCTTCAAGGGAGTCTTATTGATGAAACAACTGTCCAACTGAAGATCTGTTGATCCATCAGTTGTAGTTGCTGCTCCACTTGAACTACCACCGAGAGTTACTTGTAACTCAGGGGGTGTAACCTCCTCAGCTGTTGCTGGGATAGCAGAGGTATAAACATCAGACCCAGTCACTTGTGGAGGTATACTCTCAGTAATGGGTGATAGAGAGGAACTGGTTTGTGTCTGTGCAATATCAACTGCATGCAACAGGGGTATTATTGATTGTGGCATTATGATTGGTGAGGGTATGGGTGTTGAAAGAGACATGTCCTTGGGATCAGGATTGTGGAAGATAGATCCGAGTGGATCCAGAGCTTCATAATTTGGTGTCCCTGTGGTTACAACCTGATCCTTTTGTGAGGATGCAGGAGGAGTTTGAGGTTGGGGTTGAGATCTTTCTTCCACCTGCTGTGAGGAAGTAGCAGCAGTGGTTATTGGTGACTTTTGTGCTGTCACTGGCATTGTCTCTGGGACCTCATCTTCTAGAGATGCCTTTGATTTGGGTTTGGTGGGTTTTCTAGATGTTTTTCTTTTTGTCTTTTTGGTGGTGGCAGGTGTGGGTTTCAAAACAGTGGGTGTGCTGCTTTGATCACCTGGAGCAGTGGGCTCAGCAGAGGTTGCCTGAGGATCAGTAGCAGTTTCTAAAACCTGCTCAGGCATCTTTTCTTTTAATTTTATTGGTGCCATCATTCTTGAAAATGTTTCAATTGTTAAGCAATTTATTTTGAAAGAGACACCTTGTTTGGGCAAATCTGCATCTTTCTCAACAAATTTTTGTTCAAAATAGTAGCTTAGAAATCTTGGAAAGAGCAGAAATGCCTTATTATCAACGTTTTTTACCAAATCATCAAATATTTCCTGGGAGTAATTATAGTTTTTATCGTTTAAAATTGCATACCCCAGGCATTGGATTTTTGTTGGTATTTCATTAAAAGACGTTGTTTTATTAGAAACACACATTAGTAGTGTGTGAAATAAAAATCTGGGTGCAGAAGGAAAATAACCCTTTTGTAGGGTATCCTTATTCGGTTGTTCTGCATAGCCCCTGTTCATGAAATCCTTTTCAACTCGTCTTTAGTAAATGAGGTTTTTCCTTTCAAATCATCGAGTTTAAAGATTTCAGAGATGGATTTTGGAGTGATTTGTACCTTCTTACCCTGTATCAAGGTGTTGATGGCTGTGATGATGTCTCCTTGTTTTTCAAGGGTGGCATTTTTCCAGAACTCTCTCTGGGTATCAAGGTAAATGGGAGCGTCTGCTGTTATCAAAGTTTTGTACTTTGACGCAGATAAGGTGTCAATGATGGAGTCGAAGGTGTGGTTATCGGTAGGTTTTGTGAATATACCCACATAGTTGTGTGGAGCTTTGTAGCGAATCTCCAGGGTTTCAGCGGCCATTTGAGTGGCATCTGCTGTTGTGGAGGAAGATGATGGTTTTGATTTTGTTTTCGATTTTGATTTCGTCATTTTTGATGAAGAAGATCGAAGAAGGTTTTTGGAGTTATGAGAGGGAAACTGCTATGAGAAGAGAACTTTTGGAATTCAATTCGACAGCAAAACCCTGTTTTGGTGTTAGGGCAGGGTTTTATTTAGGAAAAAGGTGAATGCTGATGTGGGAGCGGTTATAATGATCTGACGGCTAAAAACTGACCCCGTGCCAACCCCTGATGTAATGGTAAATAATGGAGGACAGTTGTTTTGGCAACTACTGATGGAACAATCATCAGTAGTTACAACAGTAATGAAATGAAACAGTGGATGTATCAGTGGATGGAACAATGATTTTAAACATCAGTGTTTTTGGAGAAGCAGAGGTTGACTCTCAACAGTGGACAGGCTTTAGAGAACAGATGTTGAGGCACAATAGCATTTTAGGTACAACAGTGGTAGAAAATAGAATGAAGACTTTTATTGCAACAACTGATAGTGTAGCAGTGTTTTAACCTTTGACAACTAATGTTAGCATCTGCTTGTTCAGATGTAGAATTTGATTTTGTCTTATCCAACATCTGTTGAGCACTAGAGATGCTATTCTTAACAAAATACATTTTAGATGTACATTATCAAGATTAAATTGTCAGCAGTTGTCTACCGAAATTTTGTTCAAGGTTTTGCCAAATGTCCATTATTCCAGACAGTGGTTTAGCATCCCAGATGATGAAAACATTTCTACTAGAGCTGCTCATTTTGTGTCTAATTACTTGAACTAGAACATGAGTATCTTAGTAGTTCGAAATTAATTTGCAATCAATTTATGATCTGTGATAATCAAACTTGAGCTTAACATGACCTTGATATATGTGCCATTTCCTTTTTACCAGATTTAGGATAGTAATTTTACACAAAAACAAGTAAATTACATCCTGACCAGAGATGAACTTTTACTATAAAAAAATAAGTAAAAGTACAGAATATATTATAAAAAGTAATATATATCTGGTTTAATTAAGAAGAAAAACACCTTAGAAAAATTAAAGGAAGTTTTGAAAATCAACAAAAGGATCTGACAGCTTTACAAATATGTTCATGATCATATCATTCTCAAGTTATTTTGACCATTGTTTGGGGTCATTTTCTTGTCAATTGATTGTAAATTCTTCTTTTAAGGACAATCACTGGAGATGCCGTAGTTACCTGAACAATTCCTGGATTGATGAAAGCACTCAGTTGCATGATGACCACCGTTTACCCAATTTTGACCTCAGAAGTGTTTTGTGCTTATACTCTTTTCCTTTTGGATTCAAAGATTTTTGAGATAACCACACTTTGAGATTTGTTTATTTTTCCCTTTTTGCCCTTCCCTTTCACAAGTTTAGAAATACTCACTGAGAGGAAACTTAATCCAGAATCATTTTGAAGTAATGTTTTGAGAAATCTGGCCACATTTGTCCATGTTTTATTACCAGATCTCACATCACCTATGATTAGGACAGTTTTGACACCTTATTTTCTTAATGTGTTTTGACAAAGTTGTTTTTGTCCTTTTGAGGATTCTCAACCTGCCTTTAAACACATAAGAATTTTGACTAAAGTTTTAATTCCCTCTTTCTTTGTTAGCAGAACACTAGTGTTTAGATGAACATAGGTTTAGCTGAACAGAGGTTCATACTTTAGTGTAAAATGTAAAAACATCACAAATTTCGTAACAACAGTTGAAATCAATTTCGAAAATATCAAACGATCCCATAATTTAACAGATATTTTTTCAGATCTGAAAACTATGAGTGACTTGTGCATGATATCACTTGTTGCGTGAAGTTTGTGTGTCATATGACATCTTAGTAGTTTTACAAAGTTTCTGAATAATCATTTTGATCATGATTCACTTGTTACTCTGTTTTTCAACTGAATACAACCAATCCTTAGTATCAATGAATTGTGAGCTGAACTGTTATGTCAAATTGATTGTTAGATCGAATTTGACTGTCCAGGCTCTGATACCAATTGTTAGGATCCGTGGCTCTCATGATTGTGTTTGTTTGTATGAACTTGACAGATTAATGAATATGTAATAATGTAAAGTGCAGCGGAAATGGATACAAACTGTATAAACACAATCAAGGAAGAAAATAGTTTGATAAACAAGTGCTTTTCATTGAGTTGAATGATTGGAAATACAAAGCAAATAATTACAGCATGTTTACAGAAACTAAGCTCCCCCTCAGCCAGATACCCCAAGGTTGGTTGCACAAGATGAAAGGATTAGACTGGAGAAGAAGAATCTACTCAGTCAATCGAATGTAACAGTACAGGGTACTGTTACATTTATAGGCAGTCCAAACCACTGAAGCATCTTGTCTGACGTCACCATGATAGTGACATCTAACGACCTAACAACCTATAAACACTGTTCTATACAAACTACTGATATACCACATCTGATAATCAGTATAATGCAAACTAGAGATAACTACTGCTTCACGTTCCACTGTTGTAGCCTGAGCACTGATGTTGAACTTCAGTGCTTTCTTCAAAGGTGATCAATCTTTGAGTGAGCAGTGCTTGAGTCTTCAGCAGTACTTAGAAAACAGCAGTAGATAGAGCAACAGTATTTGTCTTCAGCAGTCTTTTAGAGTATCATCAGTGTTTAGTTCATCAGTTGGTGTAGTGAGCAGCACTTAAGATTCATCAGCTGTTAGAATACCACTATCAAGGGGAAAGCAAAGAGTAAACTACTGCTTATTGATTGTCCACTGATGTGATCCGGTTTTGGCTTTACATTATCTGTTCCTCTGTTAGGGTTCGATCCCAACACGGATGCACCAACAAACTCCCCCTCGGATGTTGACGGAGTCTTTAGTGTCGAGTCTTCGATTGTCAACCTTCAGTCTTTATCAGTCTTCGTGCTTTTCTCCGAAGTATTCTCCATTGTAAGCATCCTAACACAATCTCTATCATCAACAAACTCCTCTCCCTCGGATGTTGTATCTTCTAAATTCATTAGCATTAGCAATCTCAGAATCAGAACCTAGCACTTTGTTCTTCAGACTCCCCCTCTCAATCTGCTGGGATCGTAGTCTTGGAAATCACAAATTCAAGATCGTTGCCTAGCTCTTATCCTGCATATTCTTTACCACACACATGAGTTTCTCAAAGTTTAAATCTTCTTAAAATTTAGAAGCTATTGTAGTAAACATTCAAAATGATTTATTCTTTGAACATCACTTGAAAAATACAATCATTTTCACACACTCTTTATCCAAACCTGTTCATCAAGTTTAGCACTTGGGATTTCGAAAATCATCTCTTCAATACCAGTTGTCGAAAATCTTTTTGGATTTTTCTAAATTTTATGCTAAAACACACTCAAATCTTTTTGGATTTTTGAATATAAGAAAATGCAATAAAGAAACTATTTACAGACAATATTTTTGTGAGTTCGTGCAAGAGGATCATATCAGATTTGAGACACATCACCAACACCGTTAAGCTTAATTTCATTTTAATTTCTAAACAATTCACCTAGATTGTCAGTATGTTTGTCCTCTTAAATTTTCACACAAATTTCAACTGTTTCGAGATATGCGATTAGTGTCTTAAGGACTTAAACTTATTCGCGTGTCCCACCACTTGAATATACTCCCGTATCCAGATCCCAATATTCAGTCTTACAGGTGAGTATACCACAGATGATATCTGTAAAGGGGTTAAATTGCAAGGGCCGTGAGAGCTCAGGTCGATACTTCCGTATACGCAGAGAGATGACGGCTTCGACTTTTGGTGTGTCCCCTTTAGAGGATCTTTTCTTCAACAGCAATGATTATCAATTTTATTGTTTAATCATTTTTGCTGAGGGTTTTTGCTATATTTCAAGCATTTTGCAGAAAGTATTATACAGGGACTAGGTCAGAATTTCCATTCAGCAGAATTCCCGGTATAATACCCCAGATATCACTGAGTATAAAGACCTAATATCTCAGAAAGAGGGATCTTTCAAACAAGATTTCGGGGTTACCCATATATCCAAGAAAATGTTCCCCACGAGATAAGCAAGTTTGAAATTTAGGTTTATATCTCGTCACAATCTACTAAATGTGTAAAAACCTACTAACACATCCGCAGTGAGATTGTTTATCACATTTTTAACTTTACATTTCTTTAGCATGTTGTGATAGTCCACTGATGTACTATCATTTCCTCTTTTATGCAACAAAAACTCATTTTGGATTTTATCATGTTTTTATCTTTTTCAAATTTTCTAATGTTTTCGATTTTCATAAATTTTTATGACTATAAATTTTATTAAAAAACTATACTCCCCCTAAAATTCAAACACATTTAAAAGAAATTTGAAAACAAACTGTACAATAACATGGCAACTGATATCGAATTGCCTCAAATCTCCATCCACTTGGCATAAACAATCAGAACTCCCCCTCACAACAAACTATTTTCCCATTAAGATTTCAAAACACTTAAGTTTGTTTTAATCAAAATGGTTTTTCCGGAAAATAAGTTTGTTTATCAACCACTTTTAGGTTTGGGGTCACTTCATCACTTTGTTTACCAAAACTTTTAAATGATAGTTAAAACAAGTTCAACTAAATGACCTTGATTAACCACTTGTAAGATCTATTATCAAACATTTTCAACCAAATATCATCTGTTGGTTGACTTCTCAAGGTGCCGATTCCTACTCCACACTTACCAACCTGGGAGTTTCGGCAATTCACCCTTCTCAATTTTACAAGAATGATGCCGATTCATGCTCCACGATTACCAACTTGGGAGCTCCGGCAAGTCAGGTTTCTATTCAACGAAAAATATATCCACCCAAGCCTGACCAGCCTTGGGTGTAACTTTTTCAGTCTCATTTGGGGTTGTATCTTTCCTTTTCAATAAATAAAATTCCTTAACCCCTTTAGCCTTCCCTTCAATCATTTTTCCAAAAATATTTTTCACAGCAGGGTTAAAGGCTTTTTCAATATCCAGTTCTTTCTTTTTAGGAAAGAATTGGTTTGAAATTTCAACTTTTCCAATTTTAGATTTCAAATTTTTAGCATTCAGTGGTGGAAAATTCACATCATCCACTGGTGGAACTTTCTTCTCATCATTCACAACAACATGCGGCTCCTCTGATTTTATGGAATCAGATTCATCACCAGAACTGTCTATTGATTTCTTAACGACCCATTGTTGGTTGTTAAGTTTTTCCTTCTTTTTGAAAACATTTTTCGAACACTCACCAACTTCATAAATTGAATTTTCAAAAAATTTAAGTTTGTTCGTTGGTGGTTCGACTTTCTCAACAATCTTTTCTTTCAGTTTCTCAGGAACTTCCTGTTTTGGTTTGTATGTTTTCGGACAATTCTTAGCAATATGACCAGCAGTTTTGCACTGAAAACAGGTTCTTTTTTCTGTCTTTTTCTGAACAACATTCTTCTTCAATTCCTCTTGCTTCTTGGCAAGGAACTCTTGATTCGTCTGCTTCCTGAAAGCTTGTTCTTTCTCAGCCTCTGAAGATTTTCCTGAAACAAACACAGTTTTTGGTTTATAAACTTTTTCATTTTTGTAATTTTTCGTTTGATTAAATCCAAGACCTTTCTTTTTGAAATTACGATTATGGTTTGGTTTCTTTTGGAAACTATAACCACAATTGTAACCCATTTTCTTTTTAATTCTTTGTTGATCCCTTGAAGTGTATTGTTTAGGTTTTCCAATAAGATTTAAATCTTTTATTTCAAAAATATTAATTTCTGTGATTTTGAAAACCTTTTTAATAATTTCAAGTTTAACACTTCTTATTGGAAAAATCTCATCAGAATATAATTTGTCAGAATCTTTTAAAGTATATGCTACTTTGATCGGTTCGTCATTCAAATTAGATTTTGATAGCAAAAATTCTTTATCATAAACCCGTTTGTCCTTTTTGATTGTCGGCTTTGACGCATCGGACTCAGATTTTGACTTGGGTTTGGACTCCGTTTTAGACTCTTCAACGTCATTTTTATCCAACACCTGATCGACCACACTTTTTATCAATTCGGACTCATGATCAGTGTCAGACGATGTGTACATGACATCAATATTTTCTGGCAAGTTATCTGATGGCCCAGACTCCCATTGTAAGTTAATTGCCTTTTTGACTCTTTCGGAATTTGGATTTCGAGGCGAATATCCATTTTCGACCGGGGCAGACATCTATTGTAGACAACACTTGGTTTCTTACCAGAAATTTTCACTTCATCCTCGTCTTTTGTTACGGACTTCTTTTCTTCCGAACTCTTTTCTTCTTCAAACGTCTTCAATTTCTCCACAATCGGATAAATCCTGTCGACGACAAAAGTAGAATATGAGTAACTTTTCAATAAATTGTTAACTCGTTCAGTTTCAATTCTTTGTGTTGCCAATTTCAATTCCAACTCAGCACACTTCTTTGTGTAGAAGTTGACGTCATTAAGCTGCCTCATGTAAGCTCCTTTGAGTGTATTCATTGCTACAGCTTGTTCACTGTTCGACTCAGTGTACTTATCGATCTCTCTATTCAAAGTATCATATGATTCTTTCAATCTTTTAATGTTGTGCAACAGCTCATTGTTTTGCTTGATCAAAGAATCACAATTTAAGTACTTTTCAGGGACTTTGATTGCTTCAGTATCAACTTTGATTTCAAATTCCTGAACAACTTTGACTGTTCTTTTTGTTTGGAAAAACTCAGCTCTTTTCTTTTTCTCACCTTCAGCTTCAGCTTTTAACCTTTCTTCTTCTTCTTCCTCTTCTTCAATTTTTCTCCATTTTTCTTCTTCAGCTTCCCTAACCTTTCTGTATTTTGCAGCCCAATATTCATCATAAGCATTAGCATCAAAAGCTTTAACATTTGACATCTCTTTGGACATCTCTTTGGCCATGAATTCTTGGTCTGGGCAAAAATTGTCCCAACTGAAACCTTCAGCCAATTTTTCATCGTCTTGATCTGCCAAACACACTTTGCTGTGTGACAACTGGCACAAAACCGGTAATTTCCGTACACTTTAATCATTATTTAATGACTGCAATTATGTGCTTCAATATCAGCATAGACTGATTTGATGTTAAGCAAGTGAATTCATGCACGTTGTATACTACAGAATACTGCTTTATGCATAAACAAGAGCGTTGCGTCAAAAAAAAAATACTAAGTAAACTCACCGGTAAGACACGATGTGTCAACAGAACTGCAGAAAGCAGTCAGACATTAGAATGGAGGCCTAGGTGTAGGTCCTACGACAAGAATACATTAAAACCCAAGGATACATATAAGGGTTTAATATATATACGTTGCGAAAGCAAAATTAAGCACCAAAAAGCACCCGAAACGCACTTTAACTGCAGAATATGTATAATTCAGCAATAATTCAGCATTTAAGCATATGAATATTATGCAGAAATGTCGTTTTAATATCCGGAATATTTCCCTAAGTGTTGGGCATCGAAAGGATACAAGAAAGGTACTTAAAGGACACTAAAAAGCGTAATTTAGCACTTTAACGAAACAGTGTCTAACCGAACAACCGGACTATACCCGGAACATGAAAATATTGTTAATAACAATATTGATCTTTTCTGAGCCAGTTAGGGTCCCTGAATACCCTAACACCCACATAAAAGCTCCTCACACCACTAACCGAGTTAACCCCTAATCTAACTTGGTTTAACTTAACTAATCATCAACTATCTAGTTGAAATTGAACTAGACCCCCCCCCCCCTTGGGCCGAATTCGGTTACCATGGGACTAGAATTGTACAAACTTCATTATTTTATTAACTCTTGTCTCATATCAAGAGAACATTGAAACCTTTGGTCCATAATCTCTAAATTATCTATAAGTAACTAGTTAGGCACATAAGATCATTCACACCTCATAACTTCACACATCACACTCTCTCTTGCTCTCTCAAGCTCACGGCCAAGCATCCCTAATCACCCATCAATTTTTCGAGCCTTATTCAAGCCATTCCAAGCATACACAAGCATCAAGGATCCCGTATTAGGAAGCTTGGTGCAAACGGAAGGCGAAGGACCTCTTTCTCTTGCTTTTATCCACTCATTTTTCGCATAGAATCTTCCCTAGCCCCGAGCTAGAGGTATAACACTTAAAACTCATACTTGTACTAATCTAAGGTGGTTAATACGATATGTAACGGTTAAAATTCGGAAACATGCGTTTTGAAGCATAAAAGTCTACTAAAACATGAATAATGTTGGTTAAAAGCATATAAGTTGTGTAAAAGTTGTAGTAATTGAAATGTGTGGCTATTTAGGCCCGATCTACGTTGTGGTAGCTCGGATCACCGTTTAACCCGACTTTGTTAAGATCATAGATCTTGACATAAGCTTGTTTCGGACGGTACAAGGGTTAAAAGGTGAAACTCTACCACACGAGAAACATGAACTTGTGTAAAAGTATTTTTACTTGTAAAATAGTGTTTAAAACTTGCCGATCTATGAATCTACAAGTGGTATTTTCAAAAGACCAAGCGTCAAAAGAAACCACATGTTCTAAACCGGATCTTACACAAACAAAAGTGATTTTTGTGAACAAACAAGTGTATGGACACTTGTGTAACAAAAGTTTTAACAAAGAAATAATTTTCGTAAAAACCGACTAGAAGTTGTGAAACTTTATATTCTTTGAAAATAAGGTTTTTAAGAAACTAAACTTATTTTTAAAGATAACAAGACTTACTAAATGTGCTAGTAAGTTACTACACAATTTTAGTAAATAACCAAGTTCATGAAATGGAGAAATTAGTGATATTTGTGGATGATTATTGTTGATAAGTGTTGTTGATGATTGTTGACGATTTAAAAGAAAATAAACACATGTTTTGAAAACATGGGAAACCTCCATTTTTAGGGGAAACTCTGCCAAAATTTTTATAAATTTTGACACTTAGAAAAATATAAGTTTTTGAGGAACTTATTCCCTAAAAATGTATTTAAGAGTATTACCAAAGTTTCCCTAATTTTTGGTGATAAGAAATGAGGATCTCTTTAAGAATAAAAATGGATATAAGTATGTATATTTTTGAGAGAAAAATATATATTATTTTATCACCAACTTCTGTGCTAAGTGTATATAGTATGTGTTATACGTGCTAGCGTATTAAGACGAAAAAATACACTAAAAACTCATGAGGAGTATAAACATGAAAATACACATACAATATACAAGACACATAATTCGGGTGCAAAGTGCAAAACACAAGACACTTATATTAACTTGCGAAAAATAATATAAGTAAGATACTTAGTTAAAAATATGAAATATTTTTAACACGACAATTCGAATGCAAAAGTGAGTGACTGAACTTGTGCGACGCAAGTCTAGTGACTAACGTTAAGAAAACGCGTATAGGTTACGACGTTAAATAAGCAAACCCGGTGAAGTTTACGACGCACAGGAACGCAAAGTTGTGAGTTCATGCTCCCCCTTTTCTCTTAACTGTTTTCAGTTTTATAACTTCGGGGGTGAAATACATGTTACAGATATTTTTATGTTTAACAAATGGTATGATAATAAAATGCACACTTGGTGAGAACGAGTACCAAGTGTGTAGCGATATAAGAATACAAGAAGCGCACTTGGTGAGAACGAGTACCAAGTGTGTTGTGAAATAAGAAAACGAGAAGCGCACTTGGTGAGGACGAGTACCAAGTGTGTTGTGAAATAGGAATATGAGAAGCGCGCTTGGTGAGAAACGAGTACCAAGTAGGATGCGCTATGAAAAATGATGCGAGGAATCGTGTCACGAATAGGGTACAGAAGCACCATTAATCAACAATATACCTAGACCGCAGAACAAAAGGTTAGATCTAACGGGTGCCGGGCAGCCACACTCTCGATGAGGGCGAGTATCGAGTAGTGCTTTTGTGTCTCAGAATATACCAATTAAATGCCTAAGGTTTGGTGACTTCCTATGTCGTGTCACATGTTAATGGCTTTGCAACCCATTAACAATCCTGATACATACAGGAATACTTAATTTACATAAAAACTCATACCATTCTAAAACTTGATGAATACTTGAGTACGTGGGGTACTCAAGAAAAGCATGGATTATACTTGAGTACGTGGGGTACTCTAGAAGAATTTGAATCATACATGAGTACGTGGTGTACACATGAAACTGGATTTTATGAAAACTCGATTTATTCACAAAATATGTTTTCATACAAAGTATACAAAAGTGCAAAACAAAACGGCATGAATTCACACCAACATTATGTTGACGTTTTTCCAAAACTCACATGTATTTCAGGTAACTAGGATGGATGTGCGCGTGGTCTCACTTATGCTCGTGGATGTCGCTTGTGTTTGTCTTTAAATAAAGTGTAAACCTTTTAAGACAATGTTTTATGTTAACTCGCGATGTAAACGTTAACTTATGATTTCAAATTATGGTATTTGAAGCTATTTTCATGAGCATGTAGTATGTTTACCTTTCGTATGCAATGAGAACCTTTCATGATCACACCTCGTGCTTCCGCCGCAGAAAGGGGTGTGACAGATTGGTATCAGAGCTGCGATTGTAGTGAACCAGGATTCCTTCTCGAGTCTAGTCTACAATCTCTAGGATCCTATCACGAAAACAATTTTCAAAGAGTTTTCATTGCATAAAACGTCCCGCGACATCCACTACCTGAAGCTGACTACACGAGTCTAGAAAAGACACTACGAGACTTAGGGTGCACAGGAGTAGCACTTGTCTTAACTGAGAAATTACGTGCAATTATGTGTGATAATTAGCATATACTAGATGTAGAATGTCACAGGTATACGTGACTTTGCCTGCAACGATGGCCCATCTGAAGGAAGAGATACGAGGATGAAACGAACTGTGTGGACTGTGCAAGGAGTTACATAATTATGGATGCATACATAATTATGGAATTCAGTGCACAGAAATCACAGCAAGTCTTGTCACGTATAGATTCCCTCAGTACAAGCCTACTAAGTACTCTGCTAGAGTAATAATTATTTGATGTTAATTATGTGGTATATACCTGTGAATGTATACTACTACTGTCCCGTATGACGACGTCAAAACAAATGCCTAACCCTGCTGTGTTGTGTTCTGTCAGAACATGGCACCCAGGAAAGCTGTGAATGCTCGCAATGATGATCAACCTCCTCCTCCCCCACTACCAAAAACTGCTGAAGAGCTGAACGCTCTACTGGAAGAGAGAATCTCTGCTGCTATCGCCCAGTACGAGGCGAACCGTACCCAAGACAGTGGAGGGCCAAGCAGTGCCAGGCGTAACGGACATGGAATTCGTCCGGTGGAAACGCAGTTCAAGGCTGCACCTTCAAGCAGTTCCTCGACTGCAAACCTATGAACTACGATGGCACTGGAGGAGCAGTAGCCTTTGTGCGTTGGACGGAAAAGACTGAAGCCACAATCCGCATGAGCAAGTGTACCGCAGATCAGCAAGTCACTTTTGCTACTGGGCTGTTTGTCGACGAAGCACTGACATGGTGGAATTTACAAGTCCAAACCCTAGGCGATGATGCTGCGTATGGCATGACTTGGGATGAATTGAAGGAGAAGATGAGAGAGAAGTATTGCTCTCGTGCCGAACTCCAAAGGTTGGAGACAGAGTTCTGGCACCTGACTATGGTAGGAGCTGACATCACTGGGTATACTCGGAGGTTCCATGATTTGTCTAGGGTGATTCCTTACATGGTGACTCCCGAATTCAAGCGCGTTGAACGCTACATTTGGGGATTGGCCCCAGAATTTCGTGGCATGGTGACGTCGGCCAAACCACAAACAATCACTGAGGCTGTAACTCTGGCTGTCAGTCTTACTGAGGATTGTGTTCGTATGGAGAAGTTATCGTTGAACCCAACAGAGAAGACCGAGACACATGTTGAGTCGTCCGGTGACAAGAAGAGGAAGCATTCGACTCTGACTCAAGCAACTCGCAACAAAAAGGGTTCCAACAAGAAACGTGACACCAACCCCTCTAAGGAGGCAAAGAATTCAGCCAAAGGATACCAAGGCACCATGCCTAAGTGCCAAAAATGCAAGTATCATCATGATGGAGCTTGTCGCATTCCAAGGTGCGACAAGTGTGGTAGATTGGGTCATCGAATAGAAGACTGTTGGAGTAAGGGAAAGAATCAAAATGGAAACGGTGCTGGTAACAGGAATGATAACGGGAAAGGGCGAAACCAAGGATGCTTCAAGTGTGGAAGCAACGATCATTTCATGAGAGACTGCCCAAAGAAAGACAATGCTCAGGCTCGGGCATTTGTGATTGAAGCAAAGAACGCACGCGAGGACCCTAACGTGGTCACCGGTACGTTTCTCATTAACAATCACTTTGCATCCATATTATTTGACACTGGCGCCGATTATAGCTTCATGTCTGTGGAATTTAAACGCATACTCGGAATAGAATCTAGTAGATTAGAAGTTCCATATTCCATAGAATTAGCCAATGGAAAACTTGTTGAATCAGGCGAAGTTGTTAGAAACTGCACACTAGAACTTGGTGAGCGAAGGTTTAGCATCGACCTCTTACCTATTCAATTGGGTAGCTTTGATGTAGTAGTCGGAATGGACTGGCTGTCCAAGAACAAAGCTGAAGTTATTTGTCATGAGAAGATCATTCGCATCCCTTTGGCGAATAATGAAACTCTCATCGTGCATGGAGAAAAACGAGACGCGCCTCTTCGAATCATCAGTTGCATGAAGGCACAGAAGTGCTTAAGGAAAGGATGTGTTGCCTTCCTAGCACACGTTTTAGATAAGAAGGCTGAGGAACCGAAACTCGAAGATATTCCTGTGGCGAAGGAATTTCCTGATGTGTTCCCTGAGGATCTGCCAGGACTACCTCCGCAACGACAAGTCGAATTCCGTATAGACTTGGTTCCGGGAGCTGCTCCTGTAGCCAAGGCACCGTATAGACTTGCGCCATCCGAAATGCAAGAATTATCTACACAACTTCAGGAGTTGTTGGATAAAGGATTCATAAGGCCAAGCTTCTCGCCATGGGGAGCTCCAGTTTTGTTCGTGAAGAAAAAGGATGGAACCATGCGGATGTGTATCGATTACAGGGAACTGAACAAGCTAACGATCAAGAATCGGTACCCACTACCGAGGATTGACGACTTGTTTGACCAGTTACAAGGGTCAAGCTATTATTCCAAGATCGACCTTCGGTCTGGATACCACCAGCTGAGAATCCAAGAGGAGAGCGTACCAAAGACTGCATTCAGAACACGCTATGGGCATTACGAGTTTCTTGTGATGCCATTCGGGCTGACGAATGCACCAGCGGTCTTTATGGATCTGATGAACCGCGTATGCAAACCATATCTCGATAAATTTGTGATTGTATTTATCGATGATATCCTGATTTACTCTCGGACGAAAGAAGAGCACGAGCAACACCTCAGAACCATCTTGGAGCTACTGAAAAAGGAGAAACTTTATGCAAAGTTCTCAAAATGCGAATTCTGGATTCGCGAAGTACAATTTCTTGGTTACGTTGTGAATGAGAAGGGCATTCATGTAGACCCGTCCAAGATAGAAGCAATAAAGAATTGGGAAGCTCCCAAAACCCCAACTGAGGTTCGCCAATTTTTGGGCTTAGCGGGCTACTATAGGAGATTCATCGAGAATTTCTCCAAAATAGCTCAGCCGCTAACTGCCCTTACTCAGAAAGACAAGAAGTATGACTGGGGTGTTAAACAAGAGGAAGCTTTTCAGCTACTCAAAAACAAGCTATGCGATGCACCAATATTGTCACTGCCCGAAGGCACGGAAGACTTCGTGGTATACTGCGACGCCTCGCGACAAGGACTGGGATGCGTGCTCATGCAACGCCAAAAGGTCATCGCTTACGCTTCAAGGCAACTGAAGGTGCATGAAAGAAATTATACCACTCACGACCTGGAGCTGGGCGCAGTGGTATTCGCCTTGAAAATCTGGCGACACTATCTATATGGTACCCGATGTACAATCTTCACAGATCACAAAAGCCTGCAACACATATTTGATCAGAAGGAATTGAATATGCGCCAGCGGCGATGGGTCGAGCTGCTAAATGATTACGACTGTGAGATTAAGTACCACCCAGGAAAGGCAAACGTTGTAGCAGACGCATTAAGTCGAAAGGAAAGGGTTAAGACCCTAAGAGTTCGAGCGTTAGAAATGACCATTCAAACGAACCTCACTGCACGCATTCGTGATGCACAACAAGAAGCTCTTAAAGGAGAGAACCGTAAAGCTGAATACCTCCGAGGTGCATTGAAGTACATGACGCCAAATGAAGAGGGAGCCTTATACTTCAAGAAGCGTATTTGGGTTCCACTCTATGGTGGCATACGAGAAGTCATCCTTAATGAAGCCCACAAATCGAGATATTCAATCCATCCAGGATCGGACAAGATGTATCAAGACTTGAAAGAGTACTATTGGTGGCCGAGACTCAAGGGCGATGTTGCTGTCTATGTTGGAAAATGCCTAACCTGTGCCAAGGTTAAGGCCGAATATCAAAAACCGTCCGGCCTACTACAACAACCAGAGATTCCCGTGTGGAAGTGGGAACAAATCTCGATGGACTTCATAACGAAATTACCCAGGACCCCGAGAGGGCACGACATGATATGGGTAATAATTGATTGGTTGACGAAGTCTGCGCATTTCCTACCAATCCGTGAGAAGGATAGCACTGGAAAGCTTGCAGAAATATACTTAAGAGAAATTGTGGCACGTCATGGAGTGCCTATCTCAATCATCTCAGACAGAGATGGACGCTTTGTCTCAAGAATTTGGCAATCATTTCAGGAAGCCTTTGGATCTCAGTTAGATCTAAGCACGACATTCCATCCGCAAACAGACGGCCAGAGCGAACGGACTATACAAACGTTAGAAGATATGCTTCGCGCATGTGTCATGGATCTAGGCGGCAGCTGGGATACTCACCTACCATTAGTTGAGTTTTCCTACAATAACAGTTATCATACAAGCATAAAGGCCGCGCCGTTCGAAGCTCTGTATGGCCGCAAGTGCCGATCGCCCTTATGTTGGGCAGATGCCGGAGATAAACGTATGGTTGGTCCTGAACTTCTACAAGAGACAACCGACAAGATTGCGCAGATCCGAGAGCGCATTAAGGCGGCTCGAGATCGACAAAAGAGCTACGCTGATCTGAAAAGAAAATTAGTAGAATTCGAGGTGGGAGACAAAGTGTTGTTAAAAGTCTCACCTTGGAAGGGCGTAGTCAGATTTGGAAAGCGTGGAAAGCTGAACCCACGATACATCGGACCGTTCAGAATCTTGAGAAGAATTGGTACCGTGGCGTACAAGTTGGAGTTACCGGAAGAACTTAATGGAGTACATGATACGTTTCATGTATCCAACCTGAAGAAGAGTCCAACACAAGAAAACGTGATCATCCCGGTGGATGAAGTGCATATTGATGAAGCCCTCCGATTTACAGAAAAACCCGTTGAGGTTACTGACTGGAAAGTCAACAAGACTAGGAGGAGCAGTGTGAAACTTGTCAAAGTACGTTGGAGCTCTAAGCACGGACCCGAGTATACATGGGAACGCGAAGACCAGTTCAAGGAAAAGTATCCCCACCTATTCGAAGAGACTCCTGCGAGGGTTAGTTCATCCTGAATTTCGGGACGAAATTCTTTTAACGGGGGGAGACTGTGACAACTGGCACAAAACCGGTAATTTCCGTACACTTTAATCATTATTTAATGACTGCAATTATGTGCTTAAATATCAGCATAGACTGATTTGATGTTAAGCAAGTGAATTCATGCACGTTGTATACTACAGAATACTGCTTTATGCATAAACAAGAGCGTTGCGTCAAAAAAAAAATACTAAGTAAACTCACCGGTAAGACACGATGTGTCAACAGAACTGCAGAAAGCAGTCAGACATTAGAATGGAGGCCTAGGTGTAGGTCCTACGACAAGAATACATTAAAACCCAAGGATACATATAAGGGTTTAATATATATACGTTGCGAAAGCAAAATTAAGCACCAAAAAGCACCCGAAACGCACTTTAACTGCAGAATATGTATAATTCAGCAATAATTCAGCATTTAAGCATATGAATATTATGCAGAAATGTCGTTTTAATATCCGGAATATTTCCCTAAGTGTTGGGCATCGAAAGGATACAAGAAAGGTACTTAAAGGACACTAAAAAGCGTAATTTAGCACTTTAACGAAACAGTGTCTAATCGAACAACCGGACTATACCCGGAACATGAAAATATTGTTAATAACAATATTGATCTTTTCTGAGCCAGTTAGGGTCCCTGAATACCCTAACACCCACATAAAAGCTCCTCACACCACTAACCGAGTTAACCCCTAATCTAACTTGGTTTAACTTAACTAATCATCAACTATCTAGTTGAAATTGAACTAGACCCCCCCCCCTTGGGCCGAATTCGGTTACCATGGGACTAGAATTGTACAAACTTCATTATTTTATTAACTCTTGTCTCATATCAAGAGAACATTGAAACCTTTGGTCCATAATCTCTAAATTATCTATAAGTAACTAGTTAGGCACATAAGATCATTCACACCTCATAACTTCACACATCACACTCTCTCTTGCTCTCTCAAGCTCACGGCCAAGCATCCCTAATCACCCATCAATTTTTCGAGCCTTATTCAAGCCATTCCAAGCATACACAAGCATCAAGGAATCCCGTATTAGGAAGCTTGGTGCAAACGGAAGGCGAAGGACCTCTTTCTCTTGCTTTTATCCACTCATTTTTCGCATAGAATCTTCCCTAGCCCCGAGCTAGAGGTATAACACTTAAAACTCATACTTGTACTAATCTAAGGTGGTTAATACGATATGTAACGGTTAAAATTCGGAAACTTGCGTTTTGAAGCATAAAAGTCTACTAAAACATGAATAATGTTGGTTAAAAGCATATAAGTTGTGTAAAAGTTGTAGTAATTGAAATGTGTGGCTATTTAGGCCCGATCTACGTTGTGGTAGCTCGGATCATCGTTTAACCCGACTTTGTTAAGATCATAGATCTTGACATAAACTTGTTTCGGACGGTACAAGGGTTAAAAGGTGAAACTCTACCACACGAGAAACATGAACTTGTGTAAAAGTATTTTTACTTGTAAAATAGTGTTTAAAACTTGCCGATCTATGAATCTACAAGTGGTATTTTCAAAAGACCAAGCGTCAAAAGAAACCACATGTTCTAAACCGGATCTTACACAAACAAAAGTGATTTTTGTGAACAAACAAGTGTATGGACACTTGTGTAACAAAAGTTTTAACAAAGAAATAATTTTCGTAAAAACCGACTAGAAGTTGTGAAACTTTATATTCTTTGAAAATAAGGTTTTTAAGAAACTAAACTTATTTTTAAAGATAACAAGACTTACTAAATGTGCTAGTAAGTTACTACACAATTTTAGTAAATAACCAAGTTCATGAAATGGAGAAATTAGTGATATTTGTGGATGATTATTGTTGATAAGTGTTGTTGATGATTGTTGACGATTTAAAAGAAAATAAACACATGTTTTGAAAACATGGGAAACCTCCATTTTTAGGGGAAACTCTGCCAAAATTTTTATAAATTTTGACACTTAGAAAAATATAAGTTTTTGAGGAACTTATTCCCTAAAAATGTATTTAAGAGTATTACCAAAGTTTCCCTAATTTTTGGTGATAAGAAATGAGGATCTCTTTAAGAATAAAAATGGATATAAGTATGTATATTTTTGAGAGAAAAATATATATTATTTTATCACCAACTTCTGTGCTAAGTGTATATAGTATGTGTTATACGTGCTAGCGTATTAAGACGAAAAAATACACTAAAAACTCATGAGGAGTATAAACATGAAAATACACATACAATATACAAGACACATAATTCGGGTGCAAAGTGCAAAACACAAGACACTTATATTAACTTGCGAAAAATAATATAAGTAAGATACTTAGTTAAAAATATGAAATATTTTTAACACGACAATTCGAATGCAAAAGTGAGTGACTGAACTTGTGCGACGCAAGTCTAGTGACTAACGTTAAGAAAACGCGTATAGGTTACGACGTTAAATAAGCAAACCCGGTGAAGTTTACGACGCACAGGAACGCAAAGTTGTGAGTTCATGCTCCCCCTTTTCTCTTAACTGTTTTCAGTTTTATAACTTCGGGGGTGAAATACATGTTACAGATATTTTTATGTTTAACAAATGGTATGATAATAAAATGCACACTTGGTGAGAACGAGTACCAAGTGTGTAGCGATATAAGAATACAAGAAGCGCACTTGGTGAGAACGAGTACCAAGTGTGTTGTGAAATAAGAAAACGAGAAGCGCACTTGGTGAGGACGAGTACCAAGTGTGTTGTGAAATAGGAATATGAGAAGCGCGCTTGGTGAGAAACGAGTACCAAGTAGGATGCGCTATGAAAAATGATGCGAGGAATCGTGTCACGAATAGGGTACAGAAGCACCATTAATCAACAATATACCTAGACCGCAGAACAAAAGGTTAGATCTAACGGGTGCCGGGCAGCCACACTCTCGATGAGGGCGAGTATCGAGTAGTGCTTTTGTGTCTCAGAATATACCAATTAAATGCCTAAGGTTTGGTGACTTCCTATGTCGTGTCACATGTTAATGGCTTTGCAACCCATTAACAATCCTGATACATACAGGAATACTTAATTTACATAAAAACTCATACCATTCTAAAACTTGATGAATACTTGAGTACGTGGGGTACTCAAGAAAAGCATGGATTATACTTGAGTACGTGGGGTACTCTAGAAGAATTTGAATCATACATGAGTACGTGGTGTACACATGAAACTGGATTTTATGAAAACTCGATTTATTCACAAAATATGTTTTCATACAAAGTATACAAAAGTGCAAAACAAAACGGCATGAATTCACACCAACATTATGTTGACGTTTTTTCCAAAACTCACATGTATTTCAGGTAACTAGGATGGATGTGCGCGTGGTCTCACTTATGCTCGTGGATGTCGCTTGTGTTTGTCTTTAAATAAAGTGTAAACCTTTTAAGACAATGTTTTATGTTAACTCGCGATGTAAACGTTAACTTATGATTTCAAATTATGGTATTTGAAGTTATTTTCATGAGCATGTAGTATGTTTACCTTTCGTATGCAATGAGAACCTTTCATGATCACACCTCGTGCTTCCGCCGCAGAAAGGGGTGTGACATGCTGTCTGTTGGAATATATTTATCCCAACTGAAACCATAATACTTGCCCTGATTAACCAGACATGCTCTCTTTGAATCTTTAATCACATTTCTGCCATGTGCAGTTTGTGCCTGATGCGGTGCCTGTTGTTGTTGGTATGGCTGTGGGGTGACTTGATGATAAATTGCCTTCTTGTGGTAGTCGTTGTTTCCGAAAGGGTTTTGAGCTCCACTAGCTTCACCATTTGTGCACTCTCTCTTGAAATGCCCCTTTTCCCTGCAACGAAAACAAGTAAATTTAGATTTATCAAAACCTAAAGTTGACACATGAGCCTCGCGAAAATCATCTTTGCCTGTAATTTGTTTAAACTTTTCAGCGCATCTCAACACACTAGCCATACACCATTTTATATCCATCAATTCCATTTCCTCGGCATCAATTTGATCGTAATCCTCTTTTGTGAGCATTGGATTCCCGATCCTCCCTGCAACTAAGCCTCCATAGGATTCAAGCACGGTCACCAACAAAGACATGTGACTTTTAGCAACTTCCTCAGTATAATTTTGATCATTTTCAAGCATTAAAGCAATGTTGCATTGAAGAACTTTGCCATTCTTTGTCATAGAAAACTGTGGATCATATGTTGGAAATGAAGAGAATCCAGTTGTGTTGCTTGATCCCTGAGATGAATTTTCAAAAGAACCTTTTGCATTATAAGCAGTTTCAACCTTTGGAGATAGATTTGTCTTTTCACTAACACCACTCTTGAAATACAATCCGATGTCTTGTTCTCCATCGTAGTTCTTCATCCGGGCGATCTTCCTCTGCTCCATCTCTTGAGCTTCCAGATGTTTGATAAACTCACCCAATGTTAATTTTTTATATTCCTTCCGATTGTTTCTCAACATCATCAGGAATGTTCCCCAAGTATCATGTGGTAACGCATCAGCAAGTTTTTCAATCATCTCATCAGTATCCTTTTTGATCCCTAATTTCGTCATATTTCTCACCAAGTTACAATATCTCTCAATAATTTGCTTAGTGTTTTCAGATTTCAACCCACGAAATAGATCAAATTCTTTCTTCATGAGTGACATTTTGTTTTTAAGCATATCATCACTTCCTATAGACTTTGCTTCCAATTCAGTCCAGATCGAATAAGCACTACCATCATGTTGAAGCAAAATCAAAATGTCCTCTTTAATTGCTTGCTGAAGCAGACTCACCAACAATTTTTCATCTCTATACTTCTTTTTCTCATCAGCACTCATTTCTCTGATTGTTAACTGAATACCATTCCTTATGGGCCTTTCATATGGGACTTCAGTGTGTTCCCAAGCATCCAAGTGATAAGCTTCAAACCAATTTCCAAAACGCTCAGACCAACCGTTATAATCATCAATATCCAAGAGCTTTGGTGGTTTCTGTGATGTCCCCGTTTCATTCTCAAGCAATGTGCTCTGAGTGATAGTCATCGGACCGGCCAAGGCATTGAAGAACTCGTTATCCATGTTTCAATTGTTCAAAATTCACAAACTCCCAAGTTCAAGCGAAATAGTAAAGTTACACGTTCAAGCGAAATAGTAAAAATCCTCTGTTTCAAGCGGAATATCAATGTATGTTCAAGCGGAATACCACGAAACTTTCAAGCAAAATCTCCTGTTAAACCTTGAAGCGGAATCAACAAATGATCTTTCAAGCGGAATGTGCAGTTGAAGCGGAATCACTAAGATTCAAGCGGAATCAGTCAATGGTTCAAGCGGAATCTCAGTTTTGAGCGGAATCAGATGAAATCTTCAAGCGGAATCAATGTTTTCAAGCGGAAACAAGATCAAATCCAAGCGGAATCAACCTGACGTCATCTTTTCCGAAATCGATTTCAAGCGGAATTAAGAAAAACTCAAATTTTAGCTCGATTTTAATTTTGAAACTTTCAAGGATTTATCAATACATGATTGCGAACAACCTGTGAAAATTTTAGCCGATTTTACCGTGAAAATTTTTTAATTTTGAAGAAGAAGGTGTAGAAAATCAGAAAGCACAGCTGAAATGGCAAGAACTCTTCCTCCTGAGCTCTAATACCACTTGTAGGATCGCTTTGGGACCGTGTCCAGGATGCCAGTAACATAAAATTTTGCTTTTAACACCATTTTACACATTCAATCAACCTAAAAACTTATTTTTGGGACACATTGAGGACAATGTGTAATTTAAGTGTAGGGGGATGCTAAAACCTTGAATCTTGCAAGTCCTAATAACAAGCCTTACACAAAACTCTATTGGAACCGCTAATCACCCCAATTTTTTTTCAAAAATTTTCATTTTTTTTACTTGTCTAAGTTTAAGTTGGGAATTCAAGTTCTAACAAGGTTATATTTTTACAAGTTTACAACCGATAGCGTCGTGATAAAAAGAACCAACATAAGAAAATTATGAAAAGGCATGACAAACTTAGTTAAAATTTGATTATATATACTTGATCACATAAAAACCCTTTCCCACAAAAGTGAGTTTTGAGCCTTTAATCGAGCATACAAATACATATCTTTACACTAAATGCTCATTTTTCGTTTCTTGTGTGAATAGCCGCTTGGTTCGTACGACTCTAGAACTTGCCACGACGATACATTCCCGGTCCTTACCAACTTAAACCCAAGTAAGTAAATGATGGAGGCATTAGGACTAACCCTTTTTCTTTCTACACCATTATTTTTCATTTTTTACCACCTACCCAAAATCCCCCTAGTTAACCCCTTTGAGCCTAAACCTTTTCATTTCTTAACCCAAAACAATCACCTTTTTTACCCACCAAAACCTTTTTATTTTTAACCCTTTCTTTTTGTAACAACGTTCCGTTTCTTTTATATATATATATAGGGAGAAGATCATGCGAGAACCACCTCTTATTGTGAGAACCGCGAGAACCAATGTGAACACACCAAAAATGCCTAAAAATAGCTAAAAATCACATAAAAAAATTTTTTTTGATTTTTTTAATATTTTTTAGGTTAAAATCGCTACTTTTCGAATCAAAAAAAAAAATTTTTTTTTTAATTTTTTTTTTAAAAAAAAATTTTTTTTTTTTGCTTCGAAAAGTAGCGATTTTAACCTAAAAAATATTAAAAAAATCAAAAAAAAATTTTTAGATTTTTTTTTTTGATTTTTTTAGATTTTTTTAGATTTTTTTTAGATTTTTTTAGGTTTTTTGGGGGTTTAGTTTTTAGCATTTTAGCTTGGGTGGGGGGGGGGGGGTTAGGTTTTTGGGGGGTGGGGGAGGGGGGAGGGGGGTTTAGGTTTTTGGGGGGGGGTGGGGGTTAGGTTTTTTTTAGTTTTTTTTAGGTTTTTTTAGGTTTTTTTAGGTTTTTTTTAGCTTGGGGGGGGGGGGTTTAGGTTTTTGGGGGGGGGGGGGTTAGGTTTTTTTTTGGGGGGGGGGTTTAGGTTTTTGGGGGGGGGGGGGTGGTGGTTAGGTTTTTTTAGGTTTTTTTAGGTTTTTTTAGCTTGGGGGGGGGTTAGGTTTTGGGGGGGGTTAGGTTTTTTTTGGGTGGGGGGGGTGGGGGGTTTAGGTTTTTTGGGGGGGGGGGGGTTGGGGGTTAGGTTTTTTTAGGTTTTTTTTAGGTTTTTTAGCTATTTTAGTTTGTGTTCACATTGGTTCTCAAGGTTCTCACAATAAGGGTGGTTCTCGCATGAGCTCCTCCCTATATATATATATATATATATATATATATATATATATATATATATATATATATATATATATATATATATATATATATATATATATATATATATATATATATATATATAAATTTTGATGAAACCAAATAAACAAACAAGTTCATCAAAAATAACTTTGTTTGAAATAAATGGTTCATCAAAATAAAATAAAAAGTGAAAAATAAAAACTCTTTCAAAAACCGACGTTTGTTACGCTTTTCACCCTTTTTACTAACCACTAACCCAACCACCCACCTTTAGCCCAAGCCTAACCATTCACCCAAAAATTCCACGTGATATTTACAAGGGTATATAGTTAAAAAGGAGGAGGATTGATTGCTTGGCAAGCTTATGGTAGGAGTAAGTTCCATGCCGCTCTCGAGTGATTCACTAAAAATACACCTTCGGCCGAGTGTTGAGTGATTCCCCATGAGGTATGTGAACTTGTATATAAATGGAATTTTAAAAGAGGTATGTTATGCCCTAATAAGTAATTTATCTTATCAAACATTTTTAATAAATCATGACGAATAGGATCGTAAATAAATAAAAATAAAACCTAAATAAAGAATCTTGGAAATCCCGACACTCTATGACAAGCCCAAAACTTCTCTTCTACCCATTCCATTTGGGTGTGTAAGCCACATTATAAAGAGTTTTGCTTGAGGACAAGCAAAGATTCAAGTGTGGGGGTATTTGATGTGCACAAAATGCAACATATAAATTACATCAATTGTGGCATAAAACTAACCCTTTTTAGTACTAATGTTGGAAAAAGTATGCTTTTGTCTTCCTTTTTTATTTTCAGGATTAAATGAGCTCAAAATAACAAAAGAAGCAAAAAGACAGCAAAATCTAACATAAATACAAGAAAAGGAACAAAAGTGGCATGCCCGACCTCCCGACAGCATCTTCCCAAGCAAAACAAGGAAGACAGAAGACTGAACACGCCCCGTGCTCAGTGAGCACGGGGCCGTGCCCAAGTGCCAGCAGAAAAGACAAACTCATAGAAGCTTCTGTTGCCCACCAGGGGGCCATGCCCAGTGGACACGGGGGCGTGGTCAACTTCCTGCAGGCGCATTTATTGTAATTGCAAATTACAATTAATGAAGAGAGAGAATGGACACGGGGCCGTGCCCAGCGGACACGGGGCCGTGCCCGAGCTTCTATTTAGCCTATAAATAGGAGTGTTTGGAGCTCTTGCAACTCATCCCCTGGCACACCACCTCTCTCACACTTCACCCACCACCCACCACCACCATAACACCATCATCCACCAACATCATCCATTGTCCATCATAGAGTGTGTGAGTCGTCTCGGGATCCAAGATTGATCGTAAGAGTTCTTGACAATCAAAGGCCATGTTTGCCTAAGTCTCTTACATCACTTGGTGAAGACAAGTGTCTAGTGTAATACTTTTTATTTTTAATCTTTTGCACTTTTTAATTGGTTTTGTATTAATGACTTTAATTACTAGTTTCTTATGTTGAAGGTGATTCTTCCTTATCGTTTGTCCGTGGTGTCTTGGCATTATTTTACTGTCTATATAAAATAAAAGATTTTCACCATTCATATCTCCACGGTTTATATGGAGGTATGTTGGCTACCTGGTCAGGGGTTAAGGGAACGGTTTGGTATGAGTCTTGCCATTGTTCAGTGTATAGATCCTGCAAAGGACCTGGGTCAAATTTAGTAGGACCTCCTTCAATACCCAAAGGTATTGGATGGCGGGGGTCCAAACTCTTTGATCCCCATATAAGTTAAACTGCTATTAAAACTTTAACCCAGCTACTTAGGACTGTATCCCTGCTGACTCAGACTACTTAGCTGAGGGTAGCGTCGCCTTTAAAAGAGGGGCCTACCACATTATGCATTAATAACTTAATTAATTATCTTTCAATAATCCGACCCTTTAGGATTGTATCCTTGCTGACTCAAACTACTGGGTAGAGGGTAATGTCGCCTTCAAAAGAGTGCAAAAGTGCGAAAGTGCGATAATAATCAAAGGTTACACTCGAGTCGGATCCAAGTGATTCATCTTGTCTATCTGTTTTTATTTTTATTTTATTTTTCAGCATTTTAGTTAGTTTTATTTTCATAGTTTAAAAAACCTTTTTCTAACATTTCGATTTGATTAGACGTTGAGGATAAACCGGTACTAAAAGCTCCTGTGTCCTTGGACGACCTCGGTATCTTACCAACACTATATTACGTCCACGATGGGTGCACTTGCCCATATGTGTGTTTAGTGTTAGTAAATATCGTGTTTTATAAATTTAAAATTTGGCTAAAAAGTGTAAAAGGGCTTAAAATATATACCTAAATTATATTACACCTAACACACATCAACTATAATTGAGGCGGATTCAATGTGGTGATTTATAAAATCCGAGTTTTTCCCTTCGAATCATTATTTTACGGCAAAGACTCTTATAGAGTCGTTTGACCCAAAAATTTACACCCTTCGCTTTATATACTTATTTAAAGTATTTGCCAAATCATAAGACTCGTTTTCAAACAACCATTAATGGTCGTACACTCAATTTAGCTTACAAGGGCGTTTTGGTCAACTTTAACCGTTCTTTTATGACGAAGGACTTTTAAATGACATGTTCGACCAAAATCCCATTTTTAACTATGATCTTGCTTAAAAATCATTATGTTTCACAAAACATAATGATTATCGTTTAATTCATTAGGTGTACCTATTAAGGTAACCAAATATCCATTTTTTTTATTTGTCTAACTCTCATAGAACCTTAAGTTCTAAATGGTGAGTTGACCTATTTTACATACCTGACTCGGATCAATATATTAACCCCTTTTAATATTTTGCTTTAATAATCACTAAGTAATAGCGATGCAAATATCCATTCTATATGGACTCCTGAAATCATATAACTCGACAATAATCATTAGTCGATATTGTCAAAGGGTGATATTTTCACCTTTTGACCCATTTGGTCTAAATGACCATGTATCTTTGCGAGATGGTATTTATTATCATCTCGTCTACATGTCTCGCTCCTTTTTACACCGTATGGTCATTTTATTTATAAACCCTTTCTAAATGATTTTAACCCATTATGACTTTCACAATAAAGTGTCTTTCAAAAATAACGGTTATTGTCAACGCATGACCAATTAACCGTTTTGCCCTTACTATTTATGTTGGTTTACCCTATAAGGTAACCACTCGAAACTCATTTTCTATTAGTCATTACATGACCAAATTATCGTATTAGTCCGTTTTAACCATTAACCATGGTTTATTATCATCGCCTTTTGTTCCGAACCGCACATGTCGTGTCGGAACATCATAATTCAAACAAGACTTTATATTATTCATAACCTATAAAATCAATAGGTATTTAATACAAAGAGTGTAAGTTGTACTTCCCTAGCATCCAGATTATGCTTTTCCTTCATTCTTGATTCGTTTGACCCGCTTCCTTCCCAAGCTTTCACCTAGCTTGTCAAGCGTGAAACTATCATTGTATGTTGTAAGATGGTTAGACTAGTCATAATCATTCACGACTATTCCAGCCTACGTTCTTTATGTCGAAATTATCATTCGATCATATAAAAGGTCATTTTGACTTTAAAAAAAGTCAAACTTCCTATTAAAATAATTAATTACACGAAGTAGCTCAACTACTCGTTTAATTACTTGGTCAATTATCTGGTAAGCATCATCTTTAGGTTACCATTTTAATCAAGTTCTTGTCATCATAATTCACCGAATTAATACACAAGGATATTAAACATCTTTGAACATGAACATATCATAAATTATTATCATATCATAGTAAGTATGATTATATACTTAAACACACAATTTGTTCAAGTATTTCCTGATTACTATCATGTATGATGATTCTAATCATAATTATATCATCAAATTCATCTTATGATTAATACCCACTTATCTTAGTGTGGTAATTCATCAAATCATAACATCTTATGTATAATTTTCACTTAGGGTTTGGTTCCTAAGCAAGTATACATCACTAATTCAATCATAGCTTCAATAATTCATTCAAAATTCGCGATTATGATGATTATCCAAATTTCACAACTTCACAAATCATCAAAATTTGATATACCTTATGATCCCCTAGCTTAGGTGATCGTTAATTCACATTCAATTGTGAATTTGAGCTTCAATTGAGCCTTCAGTTTGATGATTTTGTGGTGATTTTGGGTTTTGAAGCTCCTGGGAGCTTCCTAGCCGAACAGAACACCTTCAACACACACTAAATGTGTGTTTTAGGTTTTAAGTTTCTTTTATAATTTAAACTTTCAAGTTTATCCAATTTGGCCCCTCTTGTTTGGTTAGTTTATTAAGTAGGCCACAACTCACTTAATTTCCAACAATTTTTTCCACTCATTAACTAGGTTAAACATTCCTAGTTAATTTAGTGAGTTCGGGGAGATTTATGACTAAGTTTATTTTAAGTCCCGTTAACTTGGGCTTCTATAAACTTTATTTTCTCAAAAGCTTTTTTTCAGCTTTTATTTAATATTAGGCTTATTTATTTAAAATCCTAATATTCACCGGTTTACTTTTACCATTACGGTAAATTACACGTCTTTTAGTATTAATATGGTTTGATTACCAAATCCGTTTTCGGGGTGTTACAAGTCTATCCCCCTTAAAGAGGTTTCGTCCTCGAAAACTTTCTTACATAGTTCATTGAAATTTAAACTCATTGCATTTGATCTGAGTAATCTTTTAAGCATTACTTATACCTTAACCAATTGTTAGTATTACCAAAAAAGTATGGTAATATCTTTTTGGGTACATATCAATGTGCGTCATTCATGTAAAATAACGCAACTCCAAATAACAAAAATGTTATTTTAATCGGCTTGGTTAACTTAGCGAAATCCATCGCTTTTATACTTTTGAATCCTTTATGAATCCGTTATTTTGACCCGTTTAAAGGTCTTTAGTGAAATCTTTCACTTTTAGCAACAAACTCCTTTTGTTTTCGAATTTATTCATTCGGTTCCATTATACGGAATCCACCGCTTACGAGCAAACTGAATTTCTTGATTTTCATCTTAATTATATAACACAGATTATATGTAATATTAACAAAATTCTATAAAACATATAACCTTTATAACTTTATACTTTAATCATGGTTTTGCTCGATTTGACTTCCCAACATTTTGCTTGGGTTGTCTCATGATCTCTCAACATTGGTGACTAATATTTTTTTTGTTAGTGAGGTCTCATGGGTCGTCGCTTTCAGCTTGTATCTCTATATACCTTTGTTGTTTACTTGACCGAGTCACCAATTTGGCCACTTAATCATGTAAATCTCTTGATTTTGTTTATTCCACACTATTCTCAAAATAAATAGCGTATTAACTAATTTCTTAATTTGAATTTTGACCTTAATTGGTCTTACTAACTAGACTTACTAGTCAAGTTGCTTTATACCCATCGCTCGGGTTATAATGTGATTCTTCTTCACATTACTTTTCTTGACCGTGATCGTGTCACGTCATGTTTAGGTTTATTTCAACCTTTCATTATCGAAACTATTTCTTTTCGAATGTATCATCGTGCACTTATCAGTCTCAAGACTTGTATCTTTAATATTTATCATTTCAATTCCTATCAAAATTCATATTTGTAAAAACGTTATTCCTTACTAAAAATGAAGTTTTAGTTTAGCATCTTTTCTTTAACTTTTGTCAATTAAACATACCAGGATATTGACCGTTAAGAATTTATTCTTTTTACAGTCTTCGTTTTATGCGGGGATTATCAACTGGTTTCGTCGCTTTGTCTAAGAAACCCGTAGGTTCTTTCACTTTTGCCTCGTGAGCTATTTCTTTAGGCTTTTACCTTGTTAAGGTAAAGCCCTTTATAATTCATTTCTTTTTATTTATGACCCCAAGGGTCATTTTGGTCCTGTATACCTTTTTCATTATCTATAACTCGAAGCTTATGTTGATCCCGTAGATCATTCCTTACTCACGTAATTGTTAAAAGGCATGTTTGGTGTCAAAGCACCTTGTTTATGTTTGGAAATCATTTGATTTCAAGTATAAGATCCGTTAACCTTGACTGTAATTCGTGGCTATTATCGTTTTATTTCGGACCTTTTCTCCCGACTCTATGACTTCTTATGTCATTTATGCGTCGGTTCGTATTATGCTCACGTTATCCGGTTTGCATATGTTCATATTTAATAATGTCCCATTACCGAGCTCATTATGCTTTTGCGTTTAACGCTACCGTTATCCGGCTTGCGCTTACTTATGCCATCCGGCATTATATTGTATTCAATCTGTTTGACTTGTTAATGTGAAATCCATCACTTATAAACAATCAAACTTTATTCTTTATTCAACCCATTCAACCTCAAAATAATTGAACATATTTACTCAAAATTTCTGTTTACGAAATTTTATAGTCTTTTAGGCGTAACTCATAATCCGAGTCCTTTGACTTTCAATCCGCGTTCCCGTCTCTCGGTTTATGCATGTGTTCAATTTCCTATCCATCAACCGGTTGACTTACCGAAGTCCTTATTAATGAAACCATTTAGGTATGGATTTAGATTTCGTTTTGACTTGTTTGGTTTTCTTAGAGAAATCCATCGCTTTATTTAACCAAACCTTTATTCTTTATGTAACCATGCTTGATGGTCTTATAAATGTTGAATGATGATTATCATCATCATCCTTTCCTTACCACAACCAAGTCAATGACTTCGATCGTCTTTTTGTATGGGCAATACCTTCATTTCTATGACCTCGCGGTCAATTATCCTTTGGTTTTACATGCCCCTTTTTGTCAACCATGGCTCTTTCGTCCAAAATGACTTATTTCACTATTCCCTTGGGTCATCTATTTCTATGCGCGCCATACTTTGTTTATATGGTTCCCTCGAAAACCATTTATACGAATATGCCCATAAGATTTCTTGACCCTAAGGTTCTTTTAACTTTTTCATTCATCTCCACCTTACCACATCGGACATAACTGTGCTCATTATAAGAAGCTCATGGTACCTTGTGTTCACTATTTACTTGGCCATAGTAAGCAATCAACACATAGTACACATGACCTTATTATAATTACCACCTCACGTCCCACGTAAGTAATCTCTCGATTTTTTTAAATTGGTAAAACTTTATTTAATTGCTTATTAACAATTATTAGTTTTACCCGTTTTATCTTTGAACATATACTATGTTTCTTTTTTATAACCATTTATACAATCACATTCGTTGATGTGATCATTACCTTTCTCAATTTAATCTTTATTGAGAATTCTTCTTGGATGATTACTTTCGTCCAATTATATTTAAACTAAATTCAGTTATTGTATTATTATTCACGGCTGTGAATAATACGTATCTCTACTGGATTTCTCTTGGAAACGTCATCCTGGATAGGTAACCTATCCAGGTTTTTCCAAGTTTCATATTCTATATGCAACTGTCATTCACTATGTGTTTGTTGCATATTTCTGTTTATGCTATAAGTTTAAGACGTGTACCTTGTAGATACTTGCCCAGATAAACTTTCCTTGTTGTTCGGTCTCTCTTTTGAAATCATTTCTTGATTTCATGTCTTTGACGTGTATGACTTATTTGTCATACTTCAGGCTATTTCTTTAGACTCTCGTCATTCTTATATATGAGGGTCCTTCAACTAAAACATATACAAAGATTAGTAATGTTTATCATTAATAAGCGCACGTACTCTACTACAAGGCTTTCTACGACACGTGTTAACACACGTAATTCGTTTAACTATATCTGTCTTTTATCACTTTATTTGGGGTAACGTGTTTCACACGATAACCCTATGTGTTGTTTTCAACACTTTACATGCTAGACCATTAATGTATTGAATAACTTACCGGATTTTGCAATCAAGTCTCGAACCGAACACTTTACTCCTTAACCTAGAGCTCTGATTACCAACTTGTAAGACCCTTGTTCCTTTTATACGATTATCATATAAATTTTGACTATAATAGTATATTGACTGTTAAACATACACTTAAAATACCAATTTGTTAAAACATTTTAAACTTTAAAAGATTTTAACATAACATGTATAAATTCTCCGTTTAAAAGTGATGACGAAACGCGGAAGCTTGAATTTTTTATGTGTTCGGTTCCTCATTGAGCTTGATCATCCTCCGGTACATCTAACATACCTACATTTCATACAAAACATGAAACGTTTTAGTCATATGATGTTTAAAACGAGCTTAAACGAAATCGCAGGTCAAAACAGTCAACAGCAAAACTTTTTGCCAGTTCAGTTGGCCCTCACAGGGCGCGACGAACTTTTGTCCGGCTTACGCGGGCCGCGACCACCTGTCGCGTGTCGCGACAGCTATCTTTTTCCAACGAGTTTGGTTCCAAATGCTGCAGATTTCCAACCAAACCATATTTTACGGAAACGAGCATAACTTGCTCGTTTTTTTATCGGATTTAAGTCTCGTTTCTTCCTACGTGATCGTAATTTAATTCTCCATCACATGGAGTTAACATCCAATATCCAGATTAATAAAATTTTAGACTTTTAAACCTTCGGCATAAAATATAGTTACGAACTTTTGACCCGTTCGTGTATTAATCAAACAAACCTGTTTGTTTGATCCTAAATTCTTAGGAACCTTATAATTTGGATAATGTCTATCATATTATGTTCAAATCATGGTTTTGATATACATTCTTTGTTAGGATCAGAGTCTGGTTTTGATTGTGTTTTATGTTTGAATTAAGATGAACAATGAATGAGTAGTGCAGCGGAATATAAATGGAAACAAACTTTTCACAATCAAACAGGAGAATTGCTTTCAACACACATTTTCAACAATGAACCGAATGCTTAAATTTATTCCAAACACCGATTACAATTGCATGTATGCAACAAACTCCACCTCGGCCTGATCTCACAATGATTTGTTCGTACAGGAAGAAAGATGGTGAAGTGCTAACAGAATAGTACAGGGTACTGTTCTATTTATAGGCACGGACAAACCACTGAAGCATCTAGGTTGACGTCACCATTAAAGTGACATCTAACCTCCTAACAAACTCTAACATCTGATCTATATAACCACTACTAAGCTAACAACTGTTATACATTACATATCACAAAGACAAACTAAACTACTGCTGAATCTTTCCACTGATGTAAACCCAGCAGTACTTGATATAACCCAGCAGTGCTTGACTCAAGGCAGCAGATTGAACAGCAGGGCTTTAGTCTTCATTAGTCTTTGTCTTGATCAGCAGTTGTAGGTCAGCAGTTGTACCGATCAGTGAATTGGAGGTCAGCAGATGTTGAAACCACTTTCAAGGGGAGAGACTTGATGACATAACATCTGCTTATTTTGGATCCACTGCTCTGATCCAGTTTTGGCTTTAATTATCTGTTCCTCTGATAGGGTTCAATCCCAACAATCTCCCCCTGGAACAGATAATGCCAAAACTCTTCATTATTTGTAGATCTTTATTGCCTCATCAACAGTTCCCTTATTTGCCCTTTAAGTTGTAACTCAAAAGCTAAGGCATCTGTGTCATCTTCATCCCTGCACAGTGGAAGATCAAGGAGATCCTGCAAATCTTCAAGACTTAGGCCAAGTGCTTGTTCCCTAGTTATTTTCTTCACTTCTCCACTAGACTTGATCACTTTCAGTATATGGTTCTGTTTGTTAGTTTTCCACTTTAGTACTTTTGAGTCTGGTGGGTTTCTTGGGAGATTTTTATTAGATGAGGTGTTCGGTGATGCTGGCCTATTGATGACTGACTGAGCAGTACTTGCAGGTTGATCCAATCCAAGAGTTTCTACAATCATCTTCTTAATGCCCTCTTTTACAAGTTCATCACCTGCCAGTAACTCTTGCATTGTTTCCGCATCCAACTGTTGTTGTTGTCTTCTTTTATAGATGGCAGCACCAGCTGGAGCAGTGGCTCTTTTGACTTGCAGCTTTGGTGGTCTTGTTGAGACCTCTGCTTTGGAATAATCAGGGTTTTGTGGAACCTTTGGATCTTTCTTCCTTTGTTCCTCCAACCTTTTGTAGGTGGCCCTGACTTTATCTTCTCTCCATCTCATCACTTCATTTTCAGACCCATAATCAGCTGCAATTAGTTCTTCTTTCATTCGCCACAGCTCTACCTTTTTATCAGGTACATTCTTTTTGTACTTTGCCCAATCAGGAGGAGTATGTTTGACTTTATTTTTGATCATGTCTTGAATCCTGTCTGCTTCACTTTTCAGCTCAGGTATTCTCCAATCTTTATACATGGGTCTTTCTCCCTTGTATTTCTTGTGAGCCATGATGTTTTCAACATAATCTTTTCTCAGGGATTCATCTGCCCTTTTTGATATCTGTTGGCACGCATTCTTTGCAAATTGTTCCAAATATCTTACTTGTGTGAGCAAAAATTGGTAGTTCTGTTGAATTTCTTTGTCAGATTTCCCTTGTGAGTTTCTTTTGGAGATATCCTCTGCTTGTTGAGCCTTAGTTTTCAAATATTCTTCAATTGCAGGTTGATCCAATCCAAGATTTTCTACAATCATCTTCTTAATGCCCTCTTTTACAAGTTCATCACCTGCCATTAACTCTTGCATTGTTTCAGCATCCAACTGTTGTTGTTGTCTTCTTTTATAGATGGCAGCACCAGCTGGAGTAGTGGCTCTTTTGACTTGCAGCTTTGGTGGTCTTGTTGAGACCTCTGCTTTGGAATAATCAGGTTTTTGTGGAACCTTTGGATCTTTCTTCCTTAGTTCCTCCAACCTTTTGTAGGTGGCCCTGACTTTATCTTCTCTCCATCTCATCACTTGATTTTCTGACCCATAATCAGCAGCAATTAGTTCTTCTTTCATTCTCCACAGCTCTACCTTTTTATCAGGTACATTCTTTTTGTACTTTGCCCAATCAGGAGGAGTATGTTTGACTTTATTTTTTATCATGTCTTGAATCCTGGCTGCTTTACTTTCCAGCTCAGGTATTCTCCAATCTTAATACATGGGTCTTTCTCCCTTGTATTTCTTATGAGCCATGATGTTTTCAACATAATCTTTTCTCAGGGATTCATCTGCCCTTTCTGATATCTGCTGGCACACATTCTTTGCAAATTGTTCCAAAGATCTTACTTGTGTGAGCAAAAATTGGTAGTTCTGTTGAATATCTTTGTTAGATTTCCCTTGTGAGTTTCTTTTGGAGATATCCTCTGCTTGTTAAGCCTTAATTTTCAAATATTCTTCAATATTGTTAGGCTTGGGATATCCTCCAACTGATGGCAAACTCCTTTTTGCAGGATCATCCTCATAATAGAAGGATTTAATTTCTTCTCTGACTGCTATGAGCTCAAGAGGAAATTGAACACCTGCTGGAGCTATTGACTTTTGAATCTGAGCTGATGAGAGAGGAACAGGGTTTGGTATGGTAACAAGTTATAGAGATTTTGAAGATGTTGGTGGTGGTGAAGTATCATCATCTTTCATGTCACACCCTCAAATCCACATGCGGAGTACTACCGCGAGGCGTGTGACTGACCGGGATCCAACCACCAATTATACTGAGCAATTTAATTTAATAACATAAGTAATATTCACCAACCACAGGGTTAGCAAATATCATAATCAAAGTTCAAAAGTTTTAAGTTCAAATAGTAGTTTAGGTAAGTAGCGGAAGCATAGGCAAAACAATGCAAACAAGGTTCATAGTTTAAGTTTATTATAGAACCCAACACACGGGTTAAGACGACCACTACAGATCCCCAAGCTGCAAACTCCTGAGTCACTGGGTACCTGCAAAGCATGCAGTAGGGTATCAACATAATGTTGGTGAGTTCACGAGTTTTTTCAGTTTTTAATTCCCAAAAACTTGTTTCAACAGTTAATTTACTCATTTATACCATGCCAATGGGAGCTACCCCTTAAGTAAGCTACTAAACTGTTTTTACAATACCGAATACTATGCGACCGTACGTTTCCGTAGAGTGCCCTGTTTGTCAATGTTCTATCATCATTGACGGTTTGCCAGAGTCTATTAGTTCACTCCCGATCCCATACACGGGCACGGTGTGAGGCTGGTAAGACCTAAATAGCGCTATCAACTAATAACCCGTTCGCCCGGCCCCGGCGACTAATCGGTATTAAGTAGTAGGGACTTGAGTGATAGAGTTTCGTTTAGTATTGCTTGTTGCATCCAATATAAATAGTAATTAACTAAAGGTCCCAGATAAGGGGAGAAAAGTAGGTTTGTATCCCTCACAAGGGGATAGCGTTGTTATAAGTTTCGTTTCCCAAACCACCGGGAACACATGCTTTTAAAAGTTGTGAACTCACCTTGGGTTGCTCGGCAGATTAGTTTACTTGGTCAAGCTCGCTGGTCACCACGTCCTAACATGGTTACCAGTACGGGTCAGGTTTGGGTACAGGCAGGTCATGTATATTCTACACATAACTTGTATATTCTACACATAACTTAACACATAGCATGCATAACATACAATCTATCCTTTAAGTTATTGGGCCTGTTCTAATCCTTAAACAGTTAACAGTTAATCCGCTCACAGCACAGTAACACAGATACAAGCCCAAACACGTTGTCACATTTGGTGGCCCAATAACTGAGTCGGACAGCCCAGTCGAGACCAGGTGGTCTCGACTCGAGAACATGCGGTCTCGAGTCGCAACCAGGTGATCTCGAGTCATGAATGTCTGGTCTCGAGTGGTGCAGGCATGAATCGCAACCTCAGAGGTCTCGAGTCCAGTCTCGAGTCGAGATCATGAGGTCTCGAGTCGAGACGTTGCTGGTTTCGAGTCCTTGAAGATTGTCTCGAGTTGTTCATTCGTGGTCTCGAGTCGCAATCACTGCGGTCTCGAGTTGTCATTTCGATGGTCTCGAGTCGAGACCGGGGGTCTCAACTTGCACACCTGATGACCGAATCCTTCTAGAACCTGTCCAACTTGTACTATCCAATAGAATTGCAATTTCATGAAATTGTGTACTGACCAATAGGATTCCATTAACATGTTTTCTTGTCTAAATCTAAATTAAACAGATCAAAACACACAATTTCAAACATTCAAACACATTCAACACATATTCATATCATATTCATATAGTTCATTACTAGGGTTTTATCATTCATCTTTATATTCAAAGCATGTGCATAGATCCTCAATACTTCCACATATAACACGAGATTTGTGAACAAGAATCATGTGACATATATCCTAAATATCAAGACAATCTTGTAAACCATCATTAAACACAATATTTGTCTTATTTTATCTAATCATGAATCGGATGGTCATAAGCATCATAACTATCATTCTTTTACCCATCAAAATATTTCACAAAAAGGAGCATTGTTCATCTTAGACATTTGGAACCAAACATGTACATTATTCATCAAGCACACACCTTTGTCATATATTATCATCATCATACATCAAACTATTCACAGAAATGAGCACTTTTTGCATAGAATATTATCTTGTTCAAAAGAAACAACTGACCGATTGTTGTGTGACACAAAGGTGTGCAAGAAGGTGATAAGGTGGAGTCTTCGAGTGATGATTACAAGCTGATCCGAAGACCCTTTTGTTTCCGGTTGGTTCCGAGTAGAAGGGAGGAGGATGATGGTGGAACTTTAGGGTTTTCTAGTGAGAGAAAGTGGATGAGGTGAGAGAGGGAGAGAATGGAATGTTTGGGATTTGAAATGATGATTGCTAGTGCACCAAAGGGGAAAGTCGGCTATCCTTATGGAGGTTTTATACCCATTTCGAGTGGTGCACCCTAAAGGGATTCCGAGTGGGCTCAAGGAGGGGTGCGACCCACGACCCAACTGTTCACTCGAGACTGAGTGGTCTCGAGTCGGGTCCTAGTGGTCTCGGCTCACTAATATTTACACATATATGTATACTACATACACATAACTTAATACAAGAATCACATAACACACCAAAATAATTCACAAACTTTCATTTAAACGTACGTACACATAATGCTATTACAAGAAGGTTGCTCGGGAAAACCTAGAGTGTCACATTATCCCCAAGTTTTAAGAACTTTCGTCCCGAAAGTTAAGGCAGCTACTGTCAAGGTAGTATGAGTGAGACAGTTTCAACGGGGTGTCACATCATCCCCCGTTCGTTTGGAATTTCATCCCGAAATTCTGTTGTAGCTTCAGTGCTGGGAGTTTCGTTTGGGAACAACTGGGAATATTTGCGCTTCATCTGGTCTTCCCGCTCCCAGGTAAACTCTGAGCTATGACGCGAGTTCCAACGAACTCGTACGATAGGTATTTGGCTACGTTTGAGGGTTTTGATTTCTCGATCCGTGATCTCAATCGGTTCCTCAATAAAGTGTAGCTGATCGTCAAAAGTTAGTTCCTTGAAAGGAATTATGAGCGTTTCATATGATAGACACTTTTTCAGATTAGACACGTGAAAGACGTTATGCACTGTACTCAGCTCTTCAGGTAGATTCAATCTGTAAGCAACCTTACCGATTTTCTCGGTAACTTCAAATGGTCCGACATATTGCGGATTAAGCTTGCCCCGTTTACCAAAATGAACCACACCCTTCCAGGGTGAGACCTTAAGTAGAACCCGGTCACCGACCTGGAATTCTAGCGGTTTCCTACACCTATCGGTGTAACCTTTCTGACGGTCACGAGCTGCCGCCATGCGTTTCTTGATCTGGGCAATTCTTTCCGTAGTCTCGACTACAAGTTCCGGGCCAGTAATTTGACTTTCGCCAACTTCTGCCCAACACAGAGGCGATCGGCATTTACGACCGTACAATGCCTCAAAGGGTGCTGCCTGAATGCTGGTGTGGTAGCTGTTGTTGTAGGAAAACTCTACCAATGGTAAGTGTCGTTCCCACCCGTTTCCAAAATCAATAACACACGCTCTCAACATGTCTTCAAGCGTTTGGATGGTACGTTCCGTTGACCATCGGTCTGTGGGTGGTAAGCAGTGCTCATATCCAAACGTGAGCCAAAAGATCTATGCGTAGCTTGCCATAATTCGGATGTAAAGCGTGGGTCATGATCGGATATGATAGAGATTGGCACTCCGTGCCTAGCAACTATTTCCTTCAGGTAGATGGCAGCGAGCTTTGAATACTTATATGTTTCCTTGATCGCAAGGAAGTGTGCAGACTTGGTTAGGCGATCCACGATGACCCAAATGGTATCGTTCCCGCTTTGAGATCTTGGTAAGCCGGTGACGAAATCCATGGAAATTTGCTCCCATTTCCATTTTGGCAGTTCCGATTGTTGCAACAAGCCCGACGTCTTCTGGTATTCGACCTTGACTCTAGCACAGGTCAAGCACTTGCTAACGTAGGTGGCTATGCTGGCTTTCATACCAGGCCACCAATACGTAGTTTTGAGATCATGGTACATCTTATCCGAACCAGGATGTACTGAGTAACGAGACTTATGTGCTTCGTCCATCACAAGTTCATGTAGATCTCCATAGAGTGGAACCCAAATGCGCCCTGTCACATAGTAAGCGACGTCTTCCTTTTGTTCTAAACATTTCCTCGATCCCCGTAGGGACTCGGCCCTGATGTTCTCTGGTTTCAATGCTTCGACCTGAGCACCTCGTATCTGAGTAGGGAGGTTAGACTGGATGGTAAGTTGTAACGCTCGCACGTGCTTAGGTGTAGTGTCCTTTCGACTGAGGGCGTCTGCCACGACATTGGCTTTGCCCGGATGGTACTTGATTGCGCATTCGTAATCATTCAAGAGTTCGACCCATCGACGTTGTTGCATGTTTAACTCCTTTTGCCTGAAGATATGCTCGAGACTCCTGTGATCGGTGTAAATGGTGCACCTGGTACCGTACAGGTAATGTCTCCATATCTTAGGAGCAAAAACCACTGCTCCCAATTCCAAGTCGTGCGTAGTGTAGTTCCTTTCGTGAGTCTTAAGTTGTCGAGAAGCGTAAGCAATAACTTTCTCGCGTTGCATTAACACGCAACCGAGCCCATGAATAGATGCATCGCAGTAAACCACAAAGTCGTCGGTACCTTCAGGTAACGAGAGAATAGGAGCACTACAGAGGTTATCCTTTAGCTTCTGAAAAGCAGACTCCTGAGCTTCATTCCATTTGTAATCAATACCCTTCTGGGTGAGAGTCGTGAGGGGTTGAGCAGTCTACGATAGTATCCTGCCAATCCCAAGACTTGGCGAACTTCGGTTGGAGTCTTAGGTGTAGGCCAATTCTTTATAGAGTCGATCTTAGCTGGATCGACGTGAATTCCGTCCTTATTAACCATGTGTCCAAGGAAGTGGACTTCTCGAAGTCTGGATGGTATGGATTTGGGTTCCCTCACTTTTCTAGTGGGATTTCTTTTTAGCTCAGGATTTCAAATACCCTTTGGCTCAGAACAACCCTGTGCATTCAGCTCCATATAAGCTCTTTTCTCCTTATTTCACCTGGACATGTCCTTTGACTCTCTGTCCTTTTTACACTTGCTTTTGCTTCAGCAAGTGCATTTTTGGTAACATCAATCTTTTTGCTACCATCTGGCAAAGGAATCTTTTTAGTCATGGCATCCTTTTCTGGTTCAATATAAATACCATCATCTATTCCCTTCTTCTTCCACTCCTTGATTTTCTCCCCCTTTTTGGCATTATCTGGGGGTAGTTAATCAATGAAGAGAACAGTGGGAGGAGCAGTGCCAGTGGTGTTCAAGATGTGGGCCTTTATAGCCTTAATGTCTGCTTGGGTGTTTCTAAACCTGGACTCCATTATGTTTCGCAGCTCTTGTACATGTATTGCATGTTGCTGATCTGCCATTTGTCTTTGTTGTTGGAGCAAGGGTTGAAATAGACTCCATAACTCATTTGCAGCAGGTGCTTGTGGTGGAGCAGATGCTTGAGTTAGAACAGCAGTGGGTTGCACCTTTTGAACTTTCAACAACTGGTGCAGCATTTCTTTGATTTCTGCAACAGAGGTATCCAGTTTTTCAACTCTATCCGTCAATTCTAGGTACTTTAAACCATCACCCAACTTAATGGGATCATCTGATTTCCCACTAGCAGTGGTTGTAACATTGGTTGATGCAGGGAGTGTACTCCAAATATCATCCACTGATGCTCCTTTTTCTTGGTTCTGGGGACTTCTTCCTTCAACACTTGATAACCTTTTGATGGTACCAGTGGTCAAAACAAACTCACTAGTGGTTATCAGAGGTGCTATAAAAGGAATTGCCTCCAAGGAAGTCTTATTGATGTAACCACTGTCCAAATGTAAACTAGTGGGTTCAACACTTGTAGTGGCTGCTTCACTTGGACTACCACCAAGAGTTACTTGTAACTCAAGGGGTGTAACCTCCTCAGGTTGTGTTGGTGGGTTAGCAATGATTGATACATCAGACCCAGTCATTTGTTGAGGCATATTCTCATTTACAGGTGATTGAGAAGGACTGGTTTGTGCCTGGTTCAAATCAAGAGAATCCAACAAGATTTTTGTTTGTGGGGGAATTGTGGAAGTGAGGTTGGGTGTAGAAAGAGAATTGGCCCCGGGCATTGGGCTGTGGATGATGGAAGCAAGTGATTCCAGAGCATCATATTGTGGTGTCCCTATTTGTACAACATGTTCTTTTTGAGAAGAAACAGGAGGAGTTTCAGCCATGGGTTGAGATATTTCTACCAACTGCTGTGAGGAAGTAGCAGCAGTTGTTTCTTGTGACTTTTGTGCTGTCACTGGCAATTGCTCTGGTATCTCATCCTCCAGAGTTGCCTTTTTGATAGGTTTGGGGGGCTTTGGAGTTTTCTTTTGTTTTGGCTTTTTGAGGATTGTAGGTGTGGGTTTCAAAGCAGTTGTTTTGCTGCTATGATCACCTTGAGCAGTAGGCTCAACAGCAGATACCTGAGGAGCAGTGGTAGCTACTAAATTCTACTCAGGCACCTCTGCTTGTGTTTTGCAAGGTGTTGACATTCTTGTAAAAGTTTCAGCACTTAAGTTGTTTATTTGAAAAGAGTCACCTTGTTTTATTACATGAGCATCATCCTTACCAAATTTCTTTTCAAAATAATAACTTAGAAATCTTGGAAAAAGTAAGAATGGCTTTTTATCAACATTTTTAACTAAATCATTAAAGATTTCCTGGGAATAATTGAAATTTTCATCTTGAAGAATAGCATACCCCAGGTTTTGAATCTTTAATGGTATCTCATTAAAAGAAGTGGTTTTGTTTGGAACACATATTAATAGGGTATGAAATAAAAATCTTGTTGCAGGAGGGAAGTAACCTTTTTGTAAGGTATCCCTCTTCATCATTGAATCTGCATATCCTCTTTCAAGGAAATCAAGTTTTAACTCATTTTTGGGAAAAGAAATTTTACCTTCCTGATCATTGAGTTCAAAGACTTCTGAGATGGATTGTGGTGTGATTTTGACAGCTTTACCCATGAGAGAAGAATTAATGGCTATGACATTTTCTCCTTGTTTTTCAAGGGTAGTATTTTTCCAAAACTCTCTCTAGGTTTTCAAGTATATTGGAGCATCTGCGGTTAACAAAGGTTTGTACTTTGATGCAGACATGATGTCGATGACGAATCGAAAACATCGGTGGTGTCGGGTTTGTAAGAAGACCCAGAATGTTGTGAGAAGCTTTGTGTGGAATTTCAATGGGTGTTGAAGCCATTTGAGTGGCCTCTTTAGACGATGATTTTGAAGAGGATTTTCCAGATGACTTCGATTTTGTCATTTTGGAGAAGATGATCGAAGCAGGTTGTGAAGAAATTTGAGAAAATGAGATGAAAATTGCTTTGAGAAAGGAATTTTTAAGAATTCAATTCGACAGTAAAACCCTGTTTGGGGTTTTGAAGGGGGGGGTTTATAGAGAAAAGTGAATGCTGACGTGGCAGCGGTTACAAAAGGTCTGACCACTATGTACTGACCACGTGCCAACCCCTGATGAAATGAAGAACAAGTACTTTTTATGAAAACCACTGATGATAGAGGATCAGTGGTTGCAACGGTAACAAATGAAGGCAGTGGGTGATTTTTACTATCAGTGGATAGCACATCAGTGGATAAAACACTGATTTTGAACAACAGTGCTTATCAAGAAAATGAGAGAACAGGGGTTGACTTTCACCAGTGGACATACTTTGAAGTAGAGCAGACTTTTGAACAAAGCAGTGGTTATGGCAGACTTTTAAGGATTTTAATGAAAACTTCATTTTTAGCTAGTTTTAAGGATGGATTTTTTATTTTCTGAAAACATTTTAATGCTTTTATTCATAGAAAAACAGGATTTTGCATGTTATTCCATGTTTAGCATGCCAATCCTAGAGATCAAGCTTTCAAAGGTGGATGTGTCTAATGCTTTGGTTAGCACATCTGCCAGCTGATCTTTAGTTGGAACATGGTGTAGAGAAACCAAACCTTTTTCATAGCAATCCCTCACAAAGTGATGTCTGATGTCAATGTGCTTAGTGGTTGAGTGGGAAACTGGATTTTTGATGATATTTTCTGCTGCCTGACTATCTAACATGAGTGGTGTCTTTAAGGCAGTGATACCAAAATCCAGCAACTGATTTTGAAGCCAAAGCAGTTGGGCTGTACAGTTTGCAGCAGTTATATACTCTGCCTCAGCAGTGGATGTGGAAACAGCTGCTTGCTTTTTGCTTTGCCAAGACACTAAACTACTGCCTAGGAATTGGCACCCTCTTGAAGTGGACTTCCTTGTTTTGTCACATCCAACAAAGTCACTATCTGAGAAACCTGAGAGCTCAATTTTACCATCAGCTGGATACCAGATACCAAGTGTGGGAGCACCTTTTAGGTATCCGAATATCCTTTTTACAGCAATAAGGTTTGACTTTCTAGGGGCTGATTAGGATCTTGCACAAACACATGTTGCAAACATGATGTCTGGCCTAGATGCAGTTATGTACAATAAAGACCCAATCATGCTTCTATATAAAGTCTGATCAACCAAATCATCCTTCTCATCAGACATGACTAATTTATTTGTTGCAATGGGTGTACTACATGGCTTACAATCATCCATCTCAAATTTCTTTAAGAGTTCTTTGGCATATTTGCCTTGATGGATAAAAGTGCCATTTTGCAGTTGCCTTACTTGGAGACCAAGAAAGCACTGGAGTTCACCCATTGCACTCATTTCAAACTCAGCTGTCATGAGTTGTCTAAACTCTTCACACATTTTATTACATGTGCTTCCAAAGATGATGTCATCCACATAAATCTGGACAATCATCAAATCCTTCCCTCTCCATTTTAAAAACAATGTTTTGTCTATCTTACCTCTTGTGAAACCAATGGAAAGTAGAAAGGTGGAAAGAGTTTCATACCAGGCCCTTGGTGCTTGTTTCAGGCCATACAAAGCTTTATTCAGCTTGTAGACATGATTTGGATTAAATGGATCCTCAAAGCCTGGAGGTTGACAAACATAAACCTCCTCTTTAATCTTACCATAGAGGAATGCACATTTGATATCCATTTGGTATACCTTGATGTTGTGGTTGACAGCAAAGGCCAGAAATAATCTGATAGCTTCAAGTATTGTTACAGGGGCAAATGTTTAATAATAATCAATGCCCTCTTCTTGTCTGAACCCTTGAACCACAAGCCTGGCTTTATTCTTGACAACAATACCCCTTTCATCAGTTTTATTTTTGAAGACCCATTTTGTGCCAATAGGACTTACACCCTCTGGCAATGGTACAAGCTCCCAAACTTGTTGTCTTCTAAATTGTTGGAGCTCCTCTTGCATGGCTTCTACCCAGCTGTTGTCTTTTAGTGCCTCTTGGTACTTGACTGGCTGATGGAGAGATAGAAATCCAGCAAAAAGACAAATGTTTTGGGATTGACTTCTTGTGAGCACCCCTTCATTGATGTTGCCAATGATTTGGTCTGGTGGATGAGATTTCAAGAAGATAAGCTCTCCTCGGTATGGAACAATGGCATTGAATGGGGATGGCTGCAGATGTGAATCATCTGAGCTAACCAATGTTGGTGACTTTGATGATCCAGCAGTGGTTTCAAAAGGTGGTGGAATAGGAGGTAATGGTGTGGACACATACTGACTTTGATCCATTGTTTGAGGACTTGATGTGGAAGCAGGGGTTAAGGGGCTACTTTGGTCAACAACTGTTTACGTAGCAGTGGTTGAGCTTTGATAGCTGTTTTGAACATTTGCTGCTCTTCCCATTATGACAGACTTTTGTTGAGGAATGATGATTTCATACCCATAGTCTGGTGATGATTCTTTTGATGGACCTGCACTGTTAGTCTTGACAGAAGTATTTTCAAAAGTAAATTTATCAAGATCATATAATTCTATAGGATTTGCTGGGATTTTCATTGATGAAAGTTCATTGAGCTTTACATTCAAAGTCTGCTCCACTGTTTTGGCCCTTGTGTTAAACACTTTGTAGGCCTTAGCAGTGGTTGAGTATCCCAGATGATAACCACAATCAATTTTGGCTGCAAACTTTGAGATAGAATCTTTTAAGTTTAAAATGAAGCATGGGCAGCCAAAAACCTTGAAATATGAAATCAATGGCATTATTTTATACAGCAGTTCATAGGCAGTCTTTTGATGCCTGGGGTTGATTAAAACTTTGTTTTGGACATAGCAAGTAGTGTTTACTGCCTCTGCCCAAAAGGTTAATGGCAAACCTGAATCAGCAAGCATGGTTCTGGCAGCCTCAATCAAAGTTATGTTCTTTCTTTCAACAACCCCATTTTGTTCTGGTGTTCTTGGAATGCTGTATTGCCTCATAATTCCTTTTGACACACAGAAATCATCTAACTCCTTGTTCCTGAACTCTGTGTCATTATCACTTCCTGAAGATTTTTACTGGAAGGTTAAACTGCTTTTCAACCTGTTTCACAAAACAGAATGCCTGCAGTCTCATCTTTTGAGTGTAAAAAGTAAGTCCAAGTAAACCTAGAAAAGTCATCAACAATAACCAAACAATACCTCTTTTTCTTCAGACTCATGACTTTAACTGGGCCAAACAAATCCATATGAAGCATTTGCAAACACTTGGTTGTTTTGGACTCATCAATGGATTTGAAGGAGCTTTTATGTTGTTTTCCTTTTAGACAGGAAACACAATGCTCAGGACAGGTGAACAGTTTTTGAGGTAAACCTCTTACTAACCCATGTTTTGAAATGGTAGTGATTGTCTTAAGATTTGTGTGCCCCAATCTTCTGTGCCATAATTCTGTCTCTTTGTTTGATGCAGCTGAGAACAGGCAGGCATCAGTTTTGGGGCTCTCTTTTGACATATCCACCACATAAACATTGCCACTTCTTTGAGCAACAAGTTTGGTTTTTCCAGTTTTTATTATTGCTTCATTCTTTTCAACCATTTTTGGTCCAACAATCCTACAACACTCCTTTGTGAAGAATGATCCATACCCCTTATCACTCATTTGTGAAACACTCAGGAGGTTGAATTTTAGATTATCTATTAGATTGACATTTTCAAACTTTACATTACCAAACTGTACTGTACCAGACCCCAGAACTTTCCCTTTACTATTATTACCACATGATATTTCACCCCCTCCATGGATTTTGAAATCTTTGAGAAGGGCTTTACATCCTGTCATGTGCCTGGAGCCTCCACTGTCTACATACCAAAGGCTATCTAAGCATGCAGAAGCTCCCTGCACATGAAGCAAAAGGATTAGTTCATTGGGGTCTCCAAAGCCAATAAGGCTTTGGATGGGGTCTCAACAGTGTCTGGGATGAGTTTAGATGGATGGACAGTGGTTAGGTCAGGTGTTTGGACAGTTTTTGGACTGTTTTTCTCTAACCACTATTGTGGGTCTTGACCAATCACCTGTTGATAACCAAAAGGATGCCTATTCACTCTTGGTTTAGGAGGCCTTTTGTAAGCCTCATAAACATGTGGAATCCTTTGGTATGATGGTTGTCCCTTACCTCTTCTGAATTGATTGGCAGGGGGTGCATCAGTCACTTGAAAATCTCTTTGGACAGATGTTTGATTCAACTGTTTTATAACAGTTGTTTGGACTGGCACAAACAGTGGTTGGTTCTTTGTGAACTTGACAGATGATGTTGATGAACTTAAGGATGTTTTTGCATTGTACTCATTCCTTTTTACATCAAAATTTTTGAGATACACACATTCTTGAGTTTTGTGGTTTGTTTTATCACAGATGGTGCAGCTTTCAGCAGGTACAATGACACTTGTTTTGTTTAGATCATATGCTTTTAGATGAAAACAGTCTTTTGTTAGATGATTCCTCTTTGCACAAAAATCACATAACAAGTTTTTGATTTTTTCTCTTTTCTTCCTTTTCTCAGACTCCTTAGCAACAGACTTTTGAACCACTGTTGGGATGTCTTTGATAGGAATGACCTTTGCTTTTGGAGCTTTTACACCATCAGTGGTTGTGAAATCCATTGGTTTGAAGTTTTCAAGGATGTCACACTCATCACACCATGTGGGTTTAAATTGGTATTTCTCAATTTCCTCAAAAGTTGAGGACCCCACAGATCTTTCCAGAGTAATTTTGTTACCAAGTTTGTCAGTTATTTTAACCTCTTGGCCATCCTTGTTTGTGGGAATAACTTCAACAGTGGTTTGAACAGATTCTGTTGGAGCATTGTTTTCAATTTCATCATGTTTTCTAAAACCAACACCAAATTTCACATTGCTTTTAATCTGTTTTTCAAGCATGACCTCATAACCTTTGCAAGACTCCACCCATTTTTCACAAGTGATTTGGGTGGATTCCAATTCCTTTTTACAAACTTGGTATTTTTCTACCATAGTTTGGAGTTGAGTCTTGGTTATGCTTTGCTCTTCTTTGAGACTGCTGATTTCTTTGTCTTTTTCAGCTAATTTGTTTTTAAGTTCTTTCAATGACTTTTCAAATTCGACTTCATCAGTTAAGACTTTATCCCTAAGGTTTTCATTTACCTCTTTAATGTTAGCAAATGCAATAATACATTTGTCTAAACACAGTTTTTCAAGAACTTGAGGTGATACCTTAGCAGCAGGTATCATGGCACAATCACATTGATGGTCACCTTCTTCATCAGCTCTAACTTCTTCCTCACCTGCTTTCTTCTCTTCCTCTTCTTCTTTGTCTTCTTTGGACCAGGGATCAGATAGTGGTTCAATCAGGGTTTCTGAATTTTCTCCCAGCAGTAGTTCACCAGCAACTGCAGTAACCACTGCTTCAGCCACTTCATCCACTGTTTCGGCACTTAGCTGTTCATCTTCAGTTTCTACCCCTTTTGGTATTGACTCTAATTGTAACACCCCAAAAACCGAATTATTAATTTGCTAGTTTGTTATCATGTTTATCAAAATGAGGTATAATAACTGGGTTAGTAAACCTAGTTAAATGTCTAGCAAATTAAATAAAGGAATGAAGGTAAGCCAAATATGATGGTGTCATGAATTTAAGGGGGCTAAAGTTGCCAAATTAGAAACTTGAATTGGGTAAAAAAAATATAATAAAAAGAAAAATAAAAACTCACACACATACGTGTGTGAGTCTGGACGATCGAACAAGGGAGCAGGGCAAGGTGAAACCCTAGTTTCACCAAATCCATCAAATTCAGAAGAGATTTCAAGGAAAATCGAATGCATGAGCCTCTATTCTGGAACATCTAACCTTGTTCATTGATGTGGTAAGTCCAATTTCGTGATTTGATGAATTGTAGGAAATGGGTTTCAACCCAATCATGAGTTGTAACATGATTTGTGTAAATTGGATGTTGGGACTACTCTTAGAACAGAAATCATGTTCGATTTTTTTTTAAGTTAGTTGAAATATTTTAGTATAAACCCATTTTATGAGAATATGTTATGAGTAGGAGGATTGAAATTGATACAACTATGTGAAGTTTGAACTATTATGTTGTTAGAGAACTTGAATAGTTGAATCTTGGACAAATGGGGGTAGGATGAAAGATTTCTATGAATTTGGTTGATTGTTAATATGTCACGTGAAGAATTAGTAGGAATCATGCTTTAAAAGCTTGTACATAATGTTTCGCAAATGCGAAACCCGCCAAGTGTTCGATGAAATGCCTAAGAGAACAAATTTGTGAAATTGTATGAGATTTAGCATGAATATGTGTTAGAATCATCTTTGGAACATGGGTTAAGTATGGTTTTCGTTAATTTGATGATTTGGGATGAAACCCGTTAGTTAGGGTGAAGATGATGACTAGAATCACCTCCTATGTTCAAGTCTTGTTAAATGATTGATGTATTAAGCGGGTATGACGAATTATTGTTAGATGAATTAGGAGGAATATGATGATGCTATGTTTAATGTTCATTTGGAATGATATATGATGATTAGTAGTAGGATTTAATGGGTTATGTATGAGTTTAGAAGATTTATGTATGAATCAGTTGTACGTTATGCTTAAGAGGTGGTACACACACACACCAAGCGTATGATAAGATGTATATAGTGTCGTCCGTATAGTCGATTATGATGTTACGGGTATATGATGATAAGTCGATAGTTAAGTATGGTTAATAGTTGACTTTTGAAAGTCAACTAAGTATAAGAAACATGATTTGACTCGTAGTCGTAAATGTAAGTTGATGGGAAGTCGTATGGTACATGTTATAGCAATCCGTGTAAAATGTAATGACATGATGAGTTACATGAGTTTAAACGTATACGGATATGATTATATGAGTTATGTTTGTTAGAAATGATTAATGAAAGTTGAGTGTGAAATATGTGATTGATATGATTGTTATCATGTACGAATGCATATGCTAATAGGAGCGTGATCTTGATGAAAAGAGAGTATAGGAATCATGTCAAAACGGACTCAAGCATAAAAGAATAACGGGTCAAGAAAAGGCGAGGAACCGGATACGAGCACGGACGCATAAGGTAAGTGATTCCGTAATCACTTCTTAGTTGTTCATGTAATGTTATATGCAATTTAATTATATGTGATAATTGAGGTCGAATAGGAATGAATTTTATGATGTCAATGAAGTATTAAACGGATCTTAGTTTTGATCCGAGCAAGGTAGGTGTGATTAAGAAATTGTAGCTAAGTAGTGGAATTGGTTACTTATGTAAGGAAATCCTTTGTTATTAAGGATAGAGCATAGTTGACTAAAATACCCTTGATAGGTATATCGGGCAAACGACCTTAGAAGTCGTTTGGAAACAAGCTATTCGATTAGAGTGATGCTTTGGACAAGTATGAAAGCGAAGTATAGGGTTTGGTATGTCATAGTCCACTTAATGCGCAAATACCCATAACGGGTCAAAATAATCATTTAAGTATAAATGGGTTTAAGATTGTACATAAACTTGTGAATTGAACCTAATATGTTAGACAACATTGAAATTATAAGGTTCATGTGAAATCGGGATCAAACAATCATGTTTGTTTGATAAAATGCATAAGCGGGTTAAAAATTCGGTAAAAAGGTGATGAGTCGAAGGCTTAAAAGTCTAAAAATTTATTTTGTTGGATGTTGGGTTTCAACTCCAAAAGATGGAGGATTAAATTACGGACGCGTAGGAAAAAGAATCGGGTAAAACGGATCAATAACGAAGAAGTTATGGTCGTTTCCGTAAAAACTGGCATAGCTGAACTGAGCTGCAGATCTGCTGGAAAAGCGCCTCCCCCGCGCCACGCGAGGGAGCAACATGGCACCGTCACGTGGCGCGAAAGAACCCATTTTTGTTGAAAAACTTGTATTTCAATCAGTTCAGCTTCCTGGACTCGTTTTGACACGTTTTAAAGTACGTATGACTGATTCAACTCATGTTTTATGCATTGTAGGTTTATTACGTTTTTATGAGCTTAAGGGTATGCACTTATGTAGATAGGTATGTATGTATGTTTATAAGTATGCGAGCAAGTACGTGGACCTATGATGGTATGTATAGGAGTAGGTATGTATAAGCTTGGTATGATGCAAGTAGGGATGTATGTATGTGTACATGTATAATGTCATGAGTGTATGTAATGATGTAGGTATGTGTACTTGTAGATACGTATATAATGATGTAGATGTGTTTATATGTAAGTATGCATGTAGGTTGACATGTATGTGTGTGAGTATGTATGCAAGTAGGTATGTATGCCTGTGTGTACGTATGTATGTATGGAAATAATATGTATGAAGTTAGGTATGCATGTTGGCTATTCAGTACGCTTAAGTGTTTACGTTGTTTATTCGTGTACCTGGAGCTTTAAGGGAAATGCAGGAATAGCAAAGAAGTCTCACCACGGATGGTATGACAGGATGGGAAAGCTGGGATGTAAAAAGTTGTCGAAACGAGAAGTAAACATGAACAAATCTTGTGTGTTTATTTTGCGTACTAATATTTTAAATTTTATGTGGTGAGCGCAGGTAGTATCAGTCATGAGGATATCCAAGGATTTGGAAATCGAGGATCGAGTCACAAGACAGATTGTACGGGAATGCTTAATTGTGTAATTTAGTGAAGATAAATTATGTTCTAATATTATAAAAATGAATTTTTAGAATGTCAAGACGTATATCATGAAAGAAATTTTTATGGCACGAATTTCCGCTGCGTCATTTTAAGGTATTACGTTTTAGGGCGTAACACTAATGCCATCAAACAAAATTCATCATTAAGAGTATCATTAGAAGCATAGAGTGTAAAACTTTCATCACCAAGCTCATCAGGCATGTTGCTCCAGTCAATAAAGCCTTGGGTGAAAAAACTTTGGTGATCTGGTTGTACCACTGTTGGAGCAGCTTGTTGAGGTGCAACAGGTTACACTGGTGCCTGAGGGACAGGGGCTTGAACGTACTGAATTTGTGGAACAGTGGTTTGAACATAATGCACATGCACAGGGGTTGCAGCATAGTGAGCAGTGTTAACATGTGCTGCAGGGGTATATTGGGTATATTGCACAGTGCTTTGATGTTGTGGTCTAGGGTTTGAGCTGGGATGAGTTATTATTGGACCAGTGGTTTGACTCCTGCATTCCCTAGCAAAATGACCTAGCCTATTGCACTTGTAGCACTTCAGTTTTGATTTATCCAACCCCACCCTTAGATTCCCATGTAACCCTGGGAATTTTCTCCCTGTTCTTTTATAGATTTGCTTGTTCTTACACTAAGCAAGGCCAATTGATGCAAAATGTCCATCTCTTCGAAGTCAGTGGGATCAAAGTGTTGCAAATCATTTAGTTCAAAACACAAATTATCTGACATCTGGTTTTCACAATTTGCAGCAAAAGCATAATTTGCAGAGTGAGAATCAGGGTTGTTAAAATTTCCACCAGCAGTTACATCAATAAATTGATCAAAACTCTGATCCTTACTACTGCTACCAGATTCTTCCTGACCAAAAAGAGCTGTGCTGCCAAATGAATAGTCATCAGCAACTTTGCCAGACTCTTGCAACTTCTTTTTCTGGTTTAACTCCTTTTCATAGGTCAGGAGTCTACCATGAAGTTGGGTCAGGGTCAGATCTTTGAACTCAGCTGAATTTCTAGTTACAAAAGCAATTATATCCCTTTTTTCAGGTAGTGATCTAAGAAACCTGCTATTTTGAGTTGAATTAGGAAATGTAACTTTAACAAGTCTTAGCTCACTAATGAGACAACTAAATCGCTCAAACTGTTGGGTCAATGATTCACCCTTGATATGACAAAAGGTTTCATACTGCTGATTCAGAATTTCCCTATTATTTTCAATAACTTCTTCTGTTCCCCCAAACTGTTCCTTCAGTGCATCCCATAGCTCTTTGGCACTGTTACAATGTAACAGCCCAGCATAGATTTCATTGGGTAATGCAGATGCAATGATGCTAAATGCTTTGGTATCGAGTTCGAACTTTTGGAAATCAGTTTCAGTATAATTTTTAGGTTTTTTAGGTTCGAACTTCTTTGTATCCTCAGCACTTGGCACCATGGGAACGTGTGGTCCAAAAACAACAGATCTCCAACATCCAGTATTCTGTTGAGCAAGGATGTGACCCATCCTTCTCTCCCAGATGTTGTATTCATTACGTTTAAGCATGGGTGGTTTAAAAAGAGAGCCAATGTTATTCTTATCATCTTGTGATTGTGACGTCATCGTGGTTGTTTTACATGCACTGATTAATCAACTTTGATGGTGATTAAACCTTACACTGTTTTTCAACAAAACGAACAAACTATCAGCATCAACGATTATGAGCTGAACTATTTATGTCAAAATGATTGTTAAATCAAATTTTACTGTCCGAGCTCTGATACCAATTATTAGGATCTGAGTTTGGTTTTGATTGTGTTTTATGTTTTAATTAAGATGAACAATGAATGAGTAGTGCAGCGGAATATAAATGGAAACAAACTTTTCACAATCAAACAGGAGAATTGCTTTCAACACACATTTTCAACAATGAACCGAATGCTTAAATTTATTCCAAACACCGATTACAATTGCATGTATGCAACAAACTCCCCCTCAGCCAGAGCTCACAATGATTTGTTCGTACAGGAAGAAAGATGGTGAAGAGCTAATAGAACAGTACAGGGTACTGTTCTATTTATAGGCACGGACAAACCACTGAAGCATCTAGGCTGACGTCACCATGAAAGTGACATCTAACCTCCTAACAAACTCTAACATCTGATCTATACAATCACTGCTAAGCTAACAACTATTATACATTACATATCACAAAGACAAACTAAACTATTGTTGAATCTTTCCACTGATGTAAACCCAGCAGTACTTGATATAACCCAGCAGTGCTTGACTCAAGGCAGCAGATTGAACAGCAGGGCTTTAGTCTTCATTAGTCTTTGTCTTGATCAGCAGTTGTAAGTCAGCAGTTGTACTGATCAGTGAATTGGAGGTCAGCAGATGTTGAAACCACTTTCAAGGGGAGAGACTTGATGACATACCATCTTCTTATTTTGGATCCACTGCTCTGATCCAGTTTTGGCTTTAATTATCTGTTCCTCTGATAAGGTTCAATCCCAATATTCTTAAACCCATTTTTACTGAAATGCTTATTTTGACCCGTTAAAGGTATTTAAGCATTTTTCCGCATAATTCATGCTTCTTTACTTCTAGCATATTAATTCCACATTATTTATCAATCGTTCTTCCACCACAACTATAATTGTGGCGGATTTAATGTGGTAATTTATAAAATCCGAGTTTTTCCCTTCGGATCATTATTTTACGGCATAGACTCTTATAGAGTCGTTTGACCCAACAATTTACACCATTCGCTTTATATACTTATTCAAAGTATTTGCCAAATCATAAGACTCGTTTTCAAACAACCTTTAATGGTCATTCACTCGATTTAGCTTACAAGGGCGTTTTGGTCAACTTTAAGCCTTCTTTTACGACGAAGGACTTTTAAATGACATGTTTGACTAAAATCCCATTTTTAACTATGATCTTGTTTAAAAATCATTATGTTTCACAAAACATAATGATTATCATTTAACTCATTAGGTGTACCTATTAAGGTAACCAAATATCCATTTTTTTTTATTTGTCTAACTCTCATAGAACCTTAAGTTCTAAATGGTGAGTTGACCTATTTTACATACCTGGCTCGGAACAATATATTGACCCGTTTTAATATTTTGCTTTAATAATCGCTAAGTAATAGTGATGCAAGTATCCATTCTATATGGACTCCTGTAATCATATAACTCGACAATAATCATTAGTCGATATTGTCAAAAGATGATATTTTCACCTTTTGACCCATTTGGTCTAAATGACCATGTATCTTTGCGAGATGGTATTTATCATCATCTCGTCTACATGACTCGCTCCGTTTTACACCGTATGGTCATTTTATTTATAAACCCTTTCTAAATGATTTTAACCCATTATGACTTTCGCCATAAAGTGTCTTTCAAAAATAACGGTTATTGTCAACGCGTGACCAATTTACCGTTTTGCCCTTACTATTTATGTTGGTTTACCCTATAAGGTAACCACTCGAAAATAATTTTCTATTAGTCAATACATGACCAAATTATCGTATTATTCCGTTTTAACCATTAACCAAGGTTTATTATCATCGTCTTTTGTTCCAAACCGCACATGTCGTGTCGGAACATCATAAATCAAATAAGACTTTATATTATTCATAACCTATAAAATCAATAGGTATTTAATACAAAGAGTGTAAGTTGTACTTACCTAGCATCCAGATTATACTTTTCCTTCATTCTTGATTCGTTTGACCCGCTTCCTTCCCAAGCTTTCACCTAGCTTGTCAAGCGTCAAACTATTATTGTAAGTTGTAATATGGTTAGACTAGTCATAATCATTCACGACTATTCCATCCTACGATCTTTATGTCAAAATTATCATTCGACCATATAAAAGGTCATTTTGACTTTAAAAAAAGTCAAACTACCTATTAACATAATTAATTACACGAAGTAGCACAACTACTCGTTTAATTACTTGATCTTTAGGTTACCGTTTTAATCAAGTTCTTGTCATCATAATTCACCGAATTAATACACAAGGATATTAAACATCTTTGAACATGAACATATCATAAATTTTTATCATACCATACTAAACTCATATCATAGTAAGTATGATTATATACTTATACACAAAATTTGTTCAAGTATTTCCTGATTACTATCATGTATGATGATTCTAATCATAATTATATCATCAAATTCATCTTATGATTAATACCCACTTATCTTAGTGTGGTAATTCATCAAATCATTCAAATCATAGCATCTTATGTATAAATTTCACTTAGGGTTTGGTTCCTAAGCAAGTATACATCACTAATTCAATCACAGCTTCAGTAACTCATTCAAAATTCGCGATTATGATGATTATCCAAATTTCACAACTTCACAAATCATCAAAATTTGATATACCTTATGATCCCCTAGCTTGGGTGATCATTAATTCACGTTCAATTGTGAATTTGAGCTTCAATTGAGCCTTCAATTTGATGATTTTGTGGTGATTTAGGGTTTTGAAGCTCCTGGGAGCTTCCTGGTTGAACAGAACACCTTCAACACACACTAAATGTGTGTTTTAGGTTTTAAGTTTCTTTTATAATTTAAACTTTCAAGTTTATCCTCTTTGGCCCCTCTTGTTTGGTTAGTTTATTAAGTAGGTTACAACTCACTTAATTTCCAACAATTTTTTCCACTCATTAACTAGGTTAAACATTCCTAGTTAATTTAGTGAGTTCGGGGAGATTTATGACTAAGTTTATTTTATGTCCCGTTAACTCGGGCTTCTATAAACTTTATTTTCTCAAAAGCTTTCTTTCAACTTTTATTTAATATTAGACTTATTTATTTAAAATCCTAGTATTCACCGGTTTACTTTTACCATTACAGTAAATTACCCGTCTTTTAGTATTAATATGGTTTTGAAGAAACACTGGTTCAACAGATCGGAATTAGTTGGACCAGGGGGTTTGAATCCGCATAAAAGGTTAGTTCTCTCTCTGCTGGTTCAGTGGTGATCGAGCTTCTTCTCCAGCTAAACTGCAAAACAGAGCACCGTTAGCCTCGTCAAGGGGAGAAAGGGGTTCTCTCCTTGACCCGACTCCGGTGTGAGAATAAGTAATTGTATGGAGAAGATAAAGGTATTGAGTAGTGAGATTGGATCTGAGTTCATACCTGAAGAGTTCTCCTATTTATAACCGAGAGTTTTGGAGGGAAAATCTGTTATTGAAAAGATAACGGAAGATGCTAACACCGTAGCGGTTATCTTTCCTTCCGTTAAGTCTTTTTACTTTTTGTTAAGTTGCTTTGATCCGACGTGAGCGCACACGGATCACGATTTGATCTACGGTTGGGGAATTGCCACGTGGAAAGTGGTGTGAGTGGAGATCATTCCCCAATTTACATGCTATCATGGTGATTTCAGGAATGTTTGTGATGATGACACGTGTCCAGACGGTTACAACCGTCTGGGTGGTGCACGATCATATTTCTTCTAGAAGATTACTGCTGTAATCTGGTGTGGCACTTTATAGTGTGCACACGGTTGGATAGATCCCAAGTCTGGGTTAAGTAATATCCAAGTCTGGATATTTGGGTGGACGTTTTGGTTTCAGGGTTTTGACCCTTGTTAAATGGAAAGCGGCGCAAGGGTTCAGTTTTCCCTTTGGGCGCGCGACTATCGCTCGTTAATTTCTTCCTTCCCTCTGCAAGACCAATGCGCGGCCGCGCAAGGTCAAAAAAGGTTGAAAGGTCGGTTTGGTGGTACGGTCCCATATCTTTTCTGTGGGATTTTTGGGACCTTACCCCTTCAAGTCCCCCGAGTCTAGTGTTGTACTTATGCAAATAAGTGGAGCACTGGACTTAGGAGAGAGATTGTTTTTGAGCGCGAAAAAATGGGAAATATTCTATGAGAAGACTCTATTTCATTCTGGGAATTTTGGAAATCTTTTGTCTTTATGGGACGGTACAGCTAGGACTGTAGGTCAAGCTGACACTGTCAGGTATATGCTGCTTTTCGTGCCTTTCACGCGCGTGTGCAGACGCGTGTGTACTTTTTCTGCTCTGTTGAGGGATTGTGATACCGAAAAATTTGCTGTGACGGTTCCCGATGCTTATTTATTGCGATGAGTATATAACGTTTGGGTAACCTCCTAATGTCATCATTGTTCCGTTGAAACTTTTCCCCTTCCTTTCTTTTCTTGAGAAATCCATCATTCTTCTTTTTATGTCGACCAGAGAAAATCAAAAAAGTCTTGCTGAAGAGATGTCTTCTGAACTTCCACCTTTGAAGTGGCCGAGGGGGTCCTTTGACGGTTTGATGCGAAATCTTAAGTTTTCGGAAAGCTGGGGTGCTCTGTACCCTGAAGAAGGGCAGACGGCGGCAGATGCTCCGTCTGGGTATATCACCCTTTTCTGGGATTTCTTCTGTGATGGCAACTTTCGTTTGCCCGCAACGACGTTTCTTCTTGACATCCTTACATTTTATAACATTCATCTTTCCCAACTACATCCTATTGGTATGGTTAGGGTTCGACATTTTGAGTTCGTGTGTCGGACTATGAATATTGAGCCGACCGTTCTTCGATTTAGGGTTTTTCACCAAATGCACTGTACCTAGGGGTTTTACTCTTTTGTTCAGAGAGCTTCTGCAAAGAAAATTTTGCTCAATCCTCCGAAATCCTTCCACGATTGGAAACAGAAATTTTTCTTTATCAAGGCCGGAGTGATTCCGATGAGGATGGTGTTGAGGGGAAAAGAGGATGTTCCTATTGAAAACTCCAGACCCCTTCTGAGGAAACTTGGTACCAGGATCTGAAGGAGATACCTAATATTGCTTTACCGGAGAAAGCCCTTGTCGGAGCTGGAATGAGTTTAAACTGGAAGATGGATCGGGATGACAAGCCTGTCTACACCGAGGGGGGCCATGGTACGGTTTGGGTTTTTTTTTTTCTTTTTTTTTTTTTTTTTTGAGCCTGTCTGTTTTTTTCTGCAGTTGTTTCACTGTATGTTGTTGCTTATAAAAGAGAAGGGGGGAAGATGGGTACCATCAAGAAAAATCCTGATGAAGAATTTTGGTACGATCGTATTGCAAAGAATTTTTCTTTTCCGCGGGACGCGGATCTGTCTGATCCTCCTGCTGCTGGCGCAGGTAAGATTGTGTGCGTTGTTTGTCCTAACTTTTCTCTTCATGCCTTAATTGTTGTTTGCGCTTTGTAGGTGAGTTGTCAAACTTGGGCGTAGGCCCTGAGAGGAAAAGGCGCGCTACGGCTAGTAATGTTGCGCCCAAGAAAGGTGATGTCGGAAAGACTCAATCTTTCAAAGCTAGAAATGTTGAGAAGAAAGGTATGCGCCATTCTTCTGACAAGTGTGATTATGTGGTGGTTTCTGATACTTTGGAGGGTCTTACGCCTGCAGTTACTATTCGGCGACCGAAATCAGAGCCGAAAGATTCTGCTGATATTCCTCCATCCAACCCAGATGATCCAATTGACTTGGAATCTAGTCCTGAGCATTTGGTGCAGAGAGGAGCAAGCAAGAGAAAACAAACTGATACTAACGCGGAGGATCAGCCTCCTAAAAAGATTCAAAGAAAGAAGATTACTCGAAGGGGGAATCTTGATGCTTTTGTTACGGAATCTGTTCCTGGTAAGCAGCATTTTTTCTTGTTTCCTTTTTACGGGTTAGATTTTTATGGATTCTTGTTCTTACAGTAACTCCTGTTGCTCCAACCCCTATCGATGTTCAAGCTATGACACATGAAGAACTTCCTCCTACTCCTCCGCATGCTTCTGCAACTGTTCAATCAAACGCTGCAGAAGGTGCTGATGACGGTGCAGAGAAAACTGTTGAAATTGAGAGGCCTGCTGATGCTGGCCTAGACAAGGTGGATGATACGGAGAATCCTTCGGCTCCTGAGGTGGTTATCAAGACCAAGGGAGAGGGTCAACCGAAAAAATTTCTACTCCTGCTTCTTCAGATACTACACCGGAGCATATTGAGAAGACAACAGTTGAAGAACAAAACTCATCAGCCGGTGCTAGTAAGCAATCTCCTATCCGTCCAGAGGAAACTTTGGGAGATTATTATTATCGGATTTATTCGGAGAAGGATGCTGCTGATCCTCATGCTCCTGTCTAGAATTTGAAGAAAGGGGATAATTTTGCCGACTGGCATGTGTGCCAAGATTGGCTGCAGGGGATACTTCCGCCTGGGGAGGTCAAGTTTCAAGAAAGCCGATCTTGCGATCAGGCCTATCAGTCTTACGTTGCTGAGACCGCCGCTCATGTTTCTACCACCCATCGTATTGTTCGAGACTGGTATCATATGCATAAGGAGCAAAAATCGTTTGCGGCGGCTCAGAAGAAATTCTCCAATGATGAGAGACGCTTGGCGCAACTGATGGCGAAACTAAAAGATGATCAAGCCAAGTTTGAGGCTGAGCGGAAGACTGAGGAGTGGTCTGTTGCTGGTTGGAAAAGAAAGGCTGAAGCTGAAGCTGCTCTTCTTTCTGAGGAGCGAAAAAACTGGAGGAAGATTTGTGAGAAGGATAATGCAGAGAAGGCGAATCTCCGTACTATTATAAATAACCTCAAAGCTGATGTTGAAAAGCTGAAGAACCAAGATGCGGAGGTTGAGAGATTGCAGAAAGAAAAAGCTGACTTGGAAGCTTTGTTGGCAGAAGCTCGTGCTCATAGGGAACGTAGCGAGCAGCGGGAGGTACAAGCTTTAAGCACTCTTGTCATTAGGGATAAGGAACTAGAGGAACTTACTGCTTTGGTTTCTGACCAGGAACAATTGAAAAAGGACCTGGAGGTTGCGCGTTCTGAACATGCTGAGTCTTCCCGCCGTTTGACTGTGACCGAAGAAAAACTGGAAAATTCAGAGACGGCGCGGGTTTCAGCAGAGAGCGAGCTTGAGCCCTTAAGGAATGACATGACCTGGTTGAAGAATCGTGGGATTGCCTGTGTAAGCTCCTACCTTATATATGCACTTGCGCTGACTTTTTTCTTTTGTGTTAACTGCTACTGATTGGTTTCATAGGTTGCTGAATCTGTGTTAAACTCTAAAGAGCTGGATAAGACTGTTGCGGATTTAGTGGCTGCTGCACGACAGGATGGTTATGCGCAAGGTTATGCAGAATGCTCTCATCATGTAACGAGTGCGCTGAAGGTTACTTGGGATGTCAGCAAGTCTGCTACTTTTGGTGTAGATACTGCGGCCGCGCTTGCTTCTATGAAGGCGGAGTTTAATAACTTACAACTCCCAGTTATGGAATTGATAGATGTAGCGCTGCAGTCGGACGATCTGGTAACGCAGCTTAAAGAAATTTTTCCTGATGATGAAGAAATTTTAGAGTAGGGTGAAATTTGTTTTCTGAACAATTTGTGTTTTTTTCCCCCTTTGTTTTTTTTGTGGGATGTATGTCCTTGTTTTGTTGCGCTGTTTGCGTAAAAATTCGAAACACTGCCGTGTTTGAATCTTGTTAGGGCGTATTTGTACGCTGAAAGTAATATGTTTCTATTTGTTTGGATGCCTTTACAATTTTTTGCATGAGTACAATTGCTTTTACTTAAGTAAGGCGAATGAAGTTGGTATGAAGCTCATGCGTGGAGTTTATGGTCGTTTGTGAAGTAATCACTGACCGCGAATGGAGCTTAGTTTATACTACCATAATGTTTTCGAGCTTACTAAAAAGAAATTGCATGCATTTTGTAAATACAAATGATAGAAACTTTGTAATTTTTATTCATGGATAACGCGCAGAGGCATTACAAAGTCTTAATAATTAGATGGAACTTAACTTAGTTTGCCATCTTTGACGTTTTTCCCCGCGGGGAATTCTGCAGAGTCTCTTAGGTCTTGGCCCGTTTGTTGGAGGTTTCTTCTCCCCGGGTGATTTGCTTTATCTCCTTGCGCATATTCTGGAGTAGATGCGTAAACTCCCCATTTTTGAGAGCTTTCTCTATCTCGGTGCGTAAGGAAATGCAATTGTTTGTGGTGTGTCCCGTATCCTTATGATATTCGCAATACTGCGCTAGGGCCTGACCACGTTTACTCTTCATCGGGATTGGCGGTTTAAACTGATAATCTTCGGTACTCAGGACTTCCGCCGGGGTCTTTGTCAGTGGGGTCCACTGCCTCTCCCTGTTTTCATGCTTGTTATCTCTCTGAGCAGAGAGTTTGTTAATTGTTGCGCGAGCATCTTCAGAGGAGCGGCTTCCAGATGACTCGCGCCATGATTTCTTGAATCTTCGTTCGCCCGTTGCGCTTAAATCTGTGGGCCTGCTGTGTGGTGGTGGCGGTCTGTTTGTCGTAAGGTTTTTCTCTGTTTGTGCGTAAACTTTAGCCGCCGCCATTATCTTTTCCCAACTCTTGGGGAGGCCTTCTGTTCCGGACAGGACTTTGACCATATCATCACATCTGACCGCGTACTTAAACTGAGCGCGGATTAGCTGTTCGTGGACACCACCGATCTCCAATACCTCCTTATTATACCTGGTTATAAAATCTTCCAAATTCTCATCATCTCGACGCCATATGTTCATGACATCAGATGTATCCCGCGTGGAGCGCCTTTGCTGGCTAAAGTGCGTTAAGAATTTTTGGCGCAGGTCTTTCCATGACTCGATTTGCCCCGTTGGTAGATTATCAAACCAGATTCGCGCTGGCCCCGTTAATGTTTGAACAAACAAATGACACCAAAGCGGAAGAGTCCAACCGCCGACCAATCCTGCGCTGGTGAAGACCCTCAAATGATCGTCGGGGTCAGTTAACCCATTGAATTTGCCGACGTTAGATGGTAATTTTGCCCTCTCTAACGGGGCCAGATCTATTTCCAGTATAAACTTCGAGTTTTCCGCTGCTTCTGCAGGGCGGTACACTAAGTCGTAATTATGTTCTGCCTCAGGGTTGTACACCGCTCGAGGCCTGGATTTGTTAGAGTTTGGGTGCAGCCTGTTGAATACGCTGGTGTTTGCGCTCAAACGATACGTTTGGTGAGATTCATCGGTGTGGGCATCCCAAGGAGATCCCAACCTATCATGAACTGATTGCCTTTGACGAGGCTGTGACTCATGGTGTTGTCTCTGATAGCTGTTCGTTCCATCATTTGTTGATTCTTCTCGTTGAGAAGCATGAGCTCTAGATCCCGGCCTTCGTGATTGTGTTACGGGAGCGGTTTGAGCACACAGTTGTGTATACACTGCATTTAATGCTTCTTGTGACCGGACATACCATGATATCGGGGTTTCCCCCGGTGGTAGAATTGATTGGGCGGGATTTACGGGAAATATCCCTGGAGTAACAGGGTTATGTGCTCCATTAGATTGAACCTCATTATCGTCTGAGGCCTCTTCTACCATCCCTTCGACTGGTAAATTGTTTCCGACATTTGGTCGAGGACCGGATCGTCGGTGAGAAGATGAATTTTCTACCATATGGAAAAACAGAAAAATGAGAAGAACTAAACCGAAACGAGATAGGAACTAGAAAAACTGAGAAAACGGTGGGCGCCAATGAAGAAACACTGGTTCAACAGATTGGAATTAGTTGGACCAGGGGGTTTGAATCCGCATAAAAGGTTAGTTCTCTCTCTGCTGGTTCAGTGGTGATCGAGCTTCTTCTCCGGCTAAACTGCAAAACAGAGCACCGTTAGCCTCGTCAAGGGGAGAAAGGGGTTCTCTCCTTGACCCGACTCCGGTGTGAGAATAAGTAATTGTATGGAGAAGATAAAGGTATTGAGTAGTGAGATTGGATCTGAGTTCATACCTGAAGAGTTCTCCTATTTATAACCGAGAGTTTTGGAGGGAAAATCTGTTATTGAAAAGATAAAGGAAGATGCTAACACCGTAGCGGTTATCTTTCCTTCCGTTAAGTCTTTTTACTTTTTGTTAAGTTGCTTTGATCCGACGTGAGTGCACACGGATCACGATTTGATCTACGGTTGGGGAATTGCCACGTGGAAAGTGGTGTGAGTGGAGATCATTCCCCAATTTACATGCTATCATGGTGATTTTAGGAATGTTTGTGATGATGACACGTGTCCAGACGGTTACAACCGTCTGGGTGGTGCACGATCATATTTCTTCTAGAAGATTACTATTGTAATCTGGTGTGGCACTTTATAGTGTGCACACGGTTGGATAGATCCCAAGTCTGGGTTAAGTAATATCCAAGTCTGGATATTTGGGTGGACGTTTTGGTTTCAGGGTTTTGACCCTTGTTAAATGGAAAGCGGCGCAAGGGTTCAGTTTTCGCTTTGGGCGCGCGACTATCGCTCGTTAATTTCTTCCTTCCCTCTGCAAGACCAATGCGCGGCCGCGCAAGGTCAAAAAAGGTTGAAAGGTCGGTTTGGTGGTACGGTCCCATATCTTTTCTGTGGGATTTTTGGGACCTTACCCCTTCAGGTTTGATTACCAAATCCGTTTTCGGGGTGTTACAGTCATATTCCTAGAGCATCCATTGTCTACGTGCTAAATGTACTCCATTAGCATTCAAAGCCATTTTTGAATTTTATTTTGTTATACAACAACAAACAAAGAAGAAATATGTACAATTTAGTTAGTTTTCGGGACCCGGACTTATTCAATTTTCAATTTATCATGATTTTCTTTGAGAATATCTTCTTTTCTTTTCCAAAAACAAGTTGTTTTAACGAGATTTCAGACCGATTTCCTAAAATTATCAAATTGCTTCATGGAATTTTTAGCAAAATTTTGTTCTGGTTTAGGAGATTTCTTCTTCTCCAATGTTTCGCAGTGTGTCCTAAATGACCACAACGAAAACATTTGATGCAATGAGCCTTTTTCTTTTTGAAAGTTGTGCGTTGGAAGATGATGTATCTGATGAGATTCTTGAACTGCATGATGCATTGTCTGTTGATGCAGTAGAGCTTGAACTTTTGATTTTTATTCATTTTCTTGTCAAGACGACTCTCATCTGCTATTCAAATTTGTAACACCTCGGAAATTAGTGTCGAATTATATAATGACACGTGTCTGATAAACTCTCCTTTTTATGCCATGTTGTTTGACGAGAGTGACTAAATTTGTAAAGATATGGAAAGAATGTTTGTGGAGGGACCAGTTATGTGAACATGTCAATTTAATTAACCTCTGAGTGACTCATACGGATCATAAGACTTATGTGCTTACGGACCGTAAGGAATGATTTTTGTTGTTACTGGGAAGCGGTTACGGACCGCAAGACCTTGTGTCTTACGGTCCATAAGGAATGAAAAACCAGGAGCGCTTAACTGGCTTACGGACCGTAAGCCTGAGGCCCTTATGGTCCGTAAGGACTGTATCTGGCAGACTTTTGTTTAGAGGCCAAGGCATTCTGCCCTTGTGGCACCTTGCTCGCAAACCTGAGCTCTCTTGCAGCTCTTGACCCCTCAGTACACACCTACTAATATCCTATAATACTCCTCAATACCTGTCATGATCCTACAACTCCTCTCCAACTATAAATAGCAATGCATTTGCAACTTGAATCCTTGCTCATTTCTCGTAATCTCCTCTCTACTCTCTCTACTAGAGTTGTTTCTTCATAGAGGCCTCCCTTTGAGTTCAATATTTCTTCTGGAATACAAGTAAGTATTCCTTCCTAGCTCTATCATTTTATAGGCTACGTATTTTGCCGAAAGTCAAGAATTTTGACTTTTACTTTGACTTTCGGTTAAGACCATTATGGTCCAGCCATTGTTCAAATCGAACATGGCTACGTGATCGTAATAAGGTAGGTGATAATCCCTTAAAAGGGCACCTCCTGGGAATCATGTTAAGTTGGTCAAATGACGGGTCAAAGTTATGTTTAATAAAAAGTCTAAAACGCAATCTTCGGAAAACTTATAAATGTTTAAGGTCACGCTTTTTACACTATATCAATTGGTAAATAATATTAGAACATGTCTAAGCATGTTCAGCCCGTCATTTCCAGTTTATAGCTCAGTTCGCAACCGAAAGTCAAGCAGTTTGACTTCTTCTTTGACTTTCGATTCTGGCCCGAATTAGCCAACTTAGCTACAGAATTGAAGTTGCATTATGATCATATTTATGTGTAGGATAACCCTCTGTGGTTATACTATTTGATCCTAATCATTTGTCAGGTTTTTATACAAGTTCATACATTATGCCTATTATTGACCAGATTGCCCTTTTTGAGCATAAAATGATTTTTAATCATAATGAACTTATGAAATAGATAACCTGTTGATGTGGTAACATAATTATAATGGTTTGCATAATGAACTTGTTTATGACACATCCGATCACCCGATACCGCCTATGCGCGTACGGTTAGCTTATGTAACTTAGTTTACGTAAGTTAACCGAATTAGGTCAAACTCTTTCAGTTTCTTTTATATTCCATAATGTAATTATGTTGACCCATATTATACAAGTCTAAGTACTTGTGAGAGTTTAAACTACATTCTATCCGGTCACCGCTTAATCTAGCGTGTCGTACCATTTTCACTATATTATAGTTAACCGATCCAAAGTCTATAACTTGAATAGGACCCGTTAACATTCTAATTGGTTATTATACCATTCATTCCAGACTAGGGCGTCCAATAGATTGCAACCTTGCTAAGTTATTTGATATATCGGTTGTGCTTAAATATATATCTTTGATTGTAAGATATTAAGCCAGGTAAATACTATTAACTTATTTTCCCTATACGGGCTTGGGATACGGTAAATTATTACTACTTGGTCTGGTATGAGTTCAATGTCGGATTGTGACTAAAAATCTGCATAGCCGGTTTTAATTCGTTTTGCTTGATAACTTAGACATTGGGGGTTAATGCGACTGCGTCCTGGATATCCTCGACTCATTTAATTGCAAATGGCCACGACTTAAGCACGGGGTGTAGGCATACACCCGACAGATGCTAATTCTATCATAAAATATTTTTTACCCATATTGGGGATACCCCTTTGTAGGTTGAAGTGGTGTGTCGGTTAATCATGTTATCTGTGTTTAGTATCGGGCCCCATATGTATTGACAGGCATTTAATTCTGAATACAGGATATTTTTATTATTGTGCCAAGTTATTTATGAAATACATGTGCCTTGTGCACTTAAAATGATTTTGAAATATTTTCAAAATGTGTAAACTGGCGTATCTTCAAAAGACTAAGCGTAGGTTGCAAGGATACGTAAATAGGCTGGAAGTTGCCTGGTAAATGCTTTAGTGGAATTCGCAACTCCATGCATTAAAGCCTAGTAGTCTGCTTACGTAGTAATTTTTGTAATTTCGATCCGGTTGTGGATCTTTCGATACAATTCTTTCTGTATATTATATTGAACATTTGGACACTTCCGGGCCCAATACTTCCGCTATATTATTTGTGTATCTGTATCAATTTGTCATGTACCCCAAGTCCGGGCCCACCGGGAAATTAGGGTGTGACAAATTTTCATCATTTTCGATGTCTGATGAAGCATCTGATCCTTGATCTTCACTTGAATCATATGAACCCTGATCTTCGCTTGAGCTTCCTTCGTCACTTTCTAAAGTTGTTGTGCTTGAGTCTTCACTGCTGCTTTCTTCATTTGGCTCCTTATCACTCTGACATACATGTATGAGATGGAACAAATTCTGGAATGTCCTTAGTGGGGAACTTTCTGAATCTGTTTTGTTTCAACTTTGGAACAAACACAGAAGGTTCATACAAAACTTTTTCATCACAAAAAGCAGATTTCAAATCAAAGCATTCAACCACTAGATTCTCATGGTTTCCGGTCATAGGTTTAGGCACATGCCTTTTGCAGTCATCCCGAATATTTAAGCTAGGTTCAATACGGTCATCTGTCCTAGTTAAATTATTACATTCATCCCGAATAAAAGTTTTGCTTATTTTATCACAGTTCCAGGCGAAGCAGTTAACATTAATATAATCGTCGCCTGAATACCATATTCCTATTTTTGATCCTCCACAATCCTCATCGCACACATCCTCCTCACGCTCAATCACATCGGCATTGCTTTCAGAAATGTTAGTAATTTTATCATTTCGTAATTGATATCTTGAGCAATTAAATCATTTTCATCAATTAAATCGTTATCAGGATGAGGAGATGGCATGGGTACATAGTTTTTGCTGTGAGGAGGAGGAAAGATTTTTCTTTCATTTCCAAGTTTATCTTTGTACCCGATCCCATCCTTCACGTATGTCGGTCGTTGGAAATTTTTTATATCAACCAGTGCCTTTTTGCTTGCATTCCATTTATCGATCGTTATTTGCAAATTATTGTTTTCATTTTTAGATTTTTCTAATCTTGTTGTTAAATCATTTATAACAAAATCTTTGCTGAAACAAATTCCTTTAAAGTTTGCATTTCAGCTAAAGTTGAGTTCAACTTTCTCTAATATGTTGCTTTGTTTTGTTTCAGTTCTTTGTTAAATTGCAAAACTCTTTCTTTTTCTCTGATTAGGTCACGTTGAGGAATTTATAATGAGCCACGACATTGACACACGGTTGTAAACACAATTTGACTTTGAATTCGTAGGGTATGTTGTTTACCAAGTCCTTTTCCTCCATTTCTTTGGCGGACTCGACTTTCATTGCTGTTGCAGGAGCTTGATCCTTCTCTTTCTTGACACTGCTGCTAGCTTTTTGGACCTTCTCCTTTGACTCAGATTTTTCAGCCTCTTTCTTTCCTTGGCCAGTTACATGCTTTGTTGTGTTGACGATGCTTTTCTGTCCTTTGTCAGCAGCTCCATCTCCCTTGGGAATACCTGCGTCTTTGTTATCAATGAAATTTGATGAAAGTGGAGCCGATCCAGTTGAAATATTTGCCATGAGATCTTTGTTGAATTCCTCTTTTGCTTCAGCGATTTCCTCGGCCTAATCATAATCCTCCACTACCAACGCCTCCTATTGTCATTTTCTTCAATAGCAATCATCCTTCTAGCTGGAGCAGCTTCAGTGTTTACATTTTTAGGCAGTGGGCAGTCTCTTTTGAAGTGCCATAAGTTCTTGCAGTTGTAGCATCGAAGCTTGGATTTGTCGAAGCCAACCTTCCCAAGTGACAATCTCTTTCCCGTCTTGTCCTGAAATTTCTTCAACCTTAGAGTTATCATTGCCATCTGCCACTTCAAATCCATTTCCTCCATATCATCTGGATCTACCTGATACATGTCTTCAGTGGTAAAAACATTTTGTTTTAGCTCTCCTGACATAAGTGCTTCATAGCTGTTCAGAAAAGTGTTAAAAAGAGCAGCGTGTTCAGTAGAGATCTTGAGAGCTTGAGCAACTCCGACCATAGTAGCTTTCTCGTTAGACTGTGGAGCCTTTGTAGAGCTTGTGGAAGCATTGAAGTACGAAACATTTGCAGCTTGTGAGTTTGCACCGTCTGAGGTGAGGAATGCTACGTTCTTGAGACCAACAGTGGATTGGATAGATTTTTGAAAGTATCCAACTTGATTCATTTCTCGTTTGGTGACATCCATTTCGAAGGATTTCAGAGTGTTGATCAGATCTGAGAGCGTGACGAGATTCAGACCGTTCAAGAAGTCTCTTTTAAGCATTATACATTGCAGGCTCCATTCTTTTGGAAGAGAATCCAAAAGCTTCTTGATTGCAGCACGGTTGGTAAAAGTGTTACCGGCCTTCTTCATTTTTGTCCTCATGTTCAAGAATCGACTGATGTGGTCTGACAGGCTTTCTTCGCGAATGCATCCGAACATATCATATTATTTCTAAACCATGTCTCTCTTGTTCTGAATCATTTCTTCTTTGCCTTCATAATAGTCAATCAAGACCAACCAGAGTTTGTATTCTTCGAACATGTTGCAGTCGTTAGTTGATATGGCCATTTCAGAGCAGCATGACCCCGGAGGTCACGTTGGATCAATACCTTATCTTAACTGGTGAAGGTCAAGGGATCATTGTTGATCATAAGCATATCATAACGAACTGTCATTGGGATATGAGGTCTGACAGTAACAAAAATCCATTGATTATAGTCCGTATACTCGAAGAAGGATTTGATTCGGTTTTTCCAACTACCGAAATCAGCTGACCCTTTCATTTTTGAAGGTCGGGTTGCGGTTCCGGTTTCAAGTGCAGCTTGTGCAATTGGGTTAAGTTGATTAAGCGACATTTAGATCCGACTTTAATTTTAATTTGTTAACAGAAGGTTAATTACGCTGGTTTTTGTGGAACTGGGCACAAATACGTTGGTTTTGATAATTACACTGGTGGATCAGTTCTTAGTTCACAAACAATTACGCTTGATGAAGACAAATAGGCTGGATTGAATTAGACTGTTTCTTGGACCGGCGACAATAAAAAATACGCACAAGGACTTGGCTAAAAATGTTGAATACCTGATAAAATCGCAGAAGATTTATATCACTAACCTCCAAGTCGCCTACAAATAAAAACGCCGACAGAACAAATACGCTGAAAGCACTAATACGCTGATTAAACACCGGCGTAATTGCAACTACGCAGCCTTCAAGCGTAATTAAGTTGTATTCAAAGATATCTACACTACCTTCAAACTTAATTACGCCCAGAAAGGTTTTCGTACGAACAAAAACCCTCTATCACAGCAAAACAGCCCAAAAACCATGGTATTTTGTATCAAAATGACCCAAATGTTAACATAAACACTGATTAACAACAACCCAATCATTAAACACACTAAATCAAGCCATTTGAGTCTTAAACTTTTGAAAAACTGGAAAACTTTGAAAAACCTTGGAAAAACCTTGAAAATCTTAACAAATATCAGTCAATCAAGAGCACAAAGGCTCTAATACCAAATTGTGGGTCCCAAATCAGCTTTGGATCACAGTGATAATGATTAGGTGTTTGAGTGATGAAAGTAAGAAAAACAAGTAGAAGATGAAGAATCTTGACCAAGGATGAATCAACCAATGTTGATTTGGAATCCCATAATGTATAACACAATCAGAGAGCCTGGATATCGGATTTGTGCACAACAAATCAAAAGATTACACACTTGAATAACACAAAACAACCTTAGTCTAAGAAACTTGGAGTCTAAGGATTTGAGCACTGTTATATATAGAGTCTGGCTACCCAGCGTAATTAACAATTACGCTGGGTAGTTGATTACGCCGCCCCTGATGGAACATTTTACATGATTTACAATTTCAGCCCCTCCTAACTTTTAAACTATTGCAATCAACCCGAAACTATAAAATTCAAGTACTAACGGTCTCAAAACGTTCTAACAGGTTTGTCTACATCCCACGATCCCTAGACTCTACCAGTAGCTTTGCTATTTGTGAGGTCTACTAGGAACAATTGTTGTTGTAGTCTAGCTATGTAGCAAGAAGTATTTGCAAAAACCAACATGGAATGACATCCAATAGTTGTATGATACACACAGAAGAAAACACTGTTTCACTGGAATACTTGGCAGCATTGGTTGAATGCATTGGTTGTAACGTAATTTCCCTAATGCATGTCAAGGTCAATTTACATGATGTGATCAAGGACATCACATGGTAATGCTAGAAGTTGTGGCTTCACAAGATCTATGGTTTTAGTATGCCTTCTTTTGTGGTGTTGGTTTAAATAACGAGTTAAACATTTTGTATCAGTTGCAGGTTTTAAATGGCATCATAACACGTACTGGACCTAATTCTTTGTTTTTAGTTTTTTGGGAATAGAATACAAGCAAAAGTATTTTCTTGCTAGTGGAATATATCATGACTACACACCAAACTTATCGTATCTAGAAGATGATAAAAGAAAGAAACTTGCCAAATGTCAAGATTCTGTAAGAAAGAATGTTGAACGGTTATTTTGGTGCTTTATAGCAACGATGGCACGTTACGCAATACCCGACATGCACATTTACCCAAAAAATATTAGATATTGTATGTATGCTTGTATCTTGTTGCATTACATGATTATCGAAGATGAAAATAAGCCAATATGGGAATACGATGAAAACCAAATTAATGAGAATGTTGAACCAGTAGTGATGAAGTGCACCAAGAGTCTAGTATGTGGGTGTTACACAACAAGGTTATGCAAAACAACCTTTGTGCGGATTTGATTGAATATATTTGGCAATTCGGACGTATCGATGACGATTAATGTTTAAGTATTATATAGTTTTATTATTTTAGTTATTAAATAAGTTAATTAGTTTTTTATTTTCAAATATGTCTACAAAAACAACCGTACCCAGTATAATCCCACCCATAGCCAAGTTGTTGGTAGGGTCTTGGGATGGTGGGATGTAAGCAAAATTTTACATCTATCCCGAGGAATAGAGAGGCTGCTTCTAGTGAGACCCCCAACTCCACAAGTCACATGCACATATAACAGTCTGTTGAAACATACATAGGCACATAGGGTATTAAAATTCTTTTTAAAGCTTCCAAACAATGGATAGGCAAGAACGCATAGAAGGGGCAAACAACATGTCATACAAACCCACAAGTGATTAAAAAACATGCCATGGCTATAAAAAAGAGACTAAAGAGCTAGATTCCTAAAACAAGGCTCTAATACCTAACCAAATCATCCTCCTAAAGGTCATTAACTCCAATCCTACGTATCCACAAACATTTATCCTCGATCATGTCCTCAGAGAGGTGAAAGTCTATCAAATCATGCCTAATTTGCTCCACCCAAGTAAGTTTTCGCCTGCCTTTACTCCGCTTACCCTCCATAGTAACAGTTTCCACGGTTCTAATTGTGGCCTTCGTTTGTGTCTTCCTGACATGCCCAAACCATCTCAACCTCCCCTCCTTTATCTTATCTCACATCCTAGCTACCCCTAATCTATCTCTAAAAACCTTATTCCTTATCATATAACCTAGTGTGCCCACACATCCACCTTAGCATTCTCATCTGTGCTACCACTAATTTATGTACTCATGTCTTCTTGATGGCCCAAAAATCTCTTCCGTATAGCATAGCAGGTCTAACAACAACCTATAAAATTTTTCCTTTATGACACAATACTCAAGTAGCTACTTTCCATATACATTATCTATATCCACATCCCTTTGTACAAACGACACTAAATATTTGAACCTAGTGGCGTGTGGGACCACTAGTCCCCCAATGGTAATTTGAGTGTCCTCTTTATCGTCCGCACCACTAAAATCAAAATAAAGGTACTCAATTTTAGAACGACTAATCCTTAAACCTTTTCCTTCCAAAGTTGTTCGCCACTCTTCTAACCTCACTTTCAGGTTCTGTTTATTCTCGCTCCTAATACAATTTCATCCGCAAAAATCAGGCACCATAGAACTGCTTCCTGAATCGACTTTGACAATTCATCAAAGACAACGACAAAAATAAATGAACTCAACGCAGATCCTTGGTGGAGTCCTACCTCCACAGGAAAGACAAAATAAATTATTTGTTAATAAAATAAAAAATAGGAAAGTGGAGGGGAGGGAGAGGAAGGGGATTATAACACATGTGTTGGGAATGATAGGAAGGATGAAAAGATGATAATGTGACATTCAAGATTTTTTTTAACATCTAATGGTACACAACTCCTAATCACTATTAAATTACATTAAATTGTTAGCTTGTTTGGGATTGAACTCAAGACCTCTCAGCGAGGCAAAAGTTTTTACCAAGTGAGCATTGACTAATGTGACGCTCAAGTGACAGTTGAGAATAGAGGGGAGCTACGATAACATAATAGCCTAGCTTAATGACACTAAAGGTTGACCTAAGTAGTTTATAATATTCACCTTAAACATAAATTATTAGGAAAAGAATAAATCTAAAACTACAACTACTATGTGGAATATATAAATTATAGTTCATATGAAAAAACTTAAGCATAATAATCTATTTTAAAATGTATTAAAATCATAGGTTTTAACTTTAAGTATTTTTAATTATCAATTAGAATTAGATATTAGTTAATAATATTATTATTATTAATAAATTGAAGAAGAAAATGTCATTTGATATTATTAAAATTTAAATTGAAGAAGAAAATACCATGTGACACTAATTGGAATTCTTTATTAGAATTAGATTTACTTTATTTATCTATTAAGTAATTCAAAAAACAAAAACCACGTTTCTTCTTCTAGAATGAGATTAATATAAATGTATATTAATAACTGCCGTCTATTAATAGTTTTTATACCAATGGGATGGTGATCCATTAATAAAAGCGAAACCTTTAATCATCTGGGTGTGAGAGAGGGAGGTTTTGAGATTTGTCGATCAAAAGAAATAATAGTTTTTTTATAAAAAGTAGTGTGGCAACATTTCAATGAGAGGATACATTTTACAAAAATAACTGTAAAATAATGATAACAAGTTTTTTTTATGTCGCGTGTTGCAGCGAAACCGAACAAATAATAATGTAACACGTACGTGTTTTGAATATAAAACATGTTTAGAAAGTCGAACCATTAGAACGGTTAGTTTATCATCGTACTTTATTTTTAGTACAACTTCGTTTTTAACAAAACTTATAACAGAATGTCAAGGGAAAAAATTAAGCACAACTACATACTTAAGTTTTTAGTAAAAAAGTTATTAACGTAATTATTAAAGAATTATCAAATTAATTGATAAATTAATATATGTTCTAAAAAAAGAATTATTTAACATATTGGGAAAGGAAATACGTGGTTTAAAAAAAATAATAATAAAAATATATTAGTAAAAGTAAATATAATAATAAACTATTATAATATGAAAAAAAATAATAAAAGCTTATATATTATTATAAAAATAAAGTTACTATTCATGTCTTTTCGTTAACGATATATATAATATATATATGTAATTGTTTAGAAATAGACAAATTATTGTAGGCTATTTGATAATTTACATCTATAATTCCTACTAGTTGGACAAATATTCATCTTTGTTCTCAAGTTATTGTTGATTATATGAATACCTAGTAAGCTGTTTTGTTTAAAAACTTCAGATATTGCTTTAATATCTAGTTTTTATAATAACTGTTACATTAAAAAACAATTAGAAGAAAACCAGAAAAGTATTTTTTTAAATAGTTTGCTTTTTTTAATGGTTAAACTTACACACCATGAAGATTGAAACCATGACTTCTTACAACCCTAAGCCGTATCTATTTCACCAAGAGTACTAGGCTATTCCCAAATGAATCTCCAAACAGTTTGCTTGACTCTACATTTTCACCCTCTAATACATATAACCGTTTTATCATGACCACAATAAATAGTATTTGAAGACAAATCAATATTTTTCAAGGTACATTGTTGTTTGTAAACTGAAGAGAACTTATAGACAAAACCATTGCAATCCAAAATGAAAGTTCCTTGAAGTATCCAAGGAAAAACAAACCAAATGCCGTACATGATATCTCTTAAGATTGATGTCGCTGTCCATGGCCGCTCGACTTGAGCAAAAGCCAATCATTTGAACGAGTACGAAAGAGTCCCTAAAATGTGTAAACCGTAGTATGGTTGCCTGTTGGTGCACTTGTGTCTGTACTTTGTCTGTATTCGGTCTGTATGTAAACGATGTCCTAAGTGAGTCTGTAAGTTGACCAAGTCAACTATCCTCCTAGTTTGACTTGGCCAATAAGTTGTATGTTTGTCTGTATCGAAGGATAGCCTCGAAGGATACTGTTGATCCTTCGAGGTGCTCGAAAGATATGCTTCGAATGTTAGACCTCGAAGGATCATCCTTCGAGGTCCATGCTCATCTTTCGAATGAAGTATACTCGATAGATGATCCTTCGGACCATCTATCGGATCCTTCGGACCAGACATCATAGGCTGGGTATATAAATACCCATGCAGTGTAGCGTGAAAGACAGATGCACACAGACAGACAGAAAGAGAGTTGAGAGCATTCTGTCCGAAACACACACACACACACTTTGAGAGTTTGCAAACTGATTGTAAACATTGTGCTTGTAACCGGAACCTTCATACGTATTAATACAGTGGTGTTAATCGGTGAATCTTGTGTGTTTGTGTTTGTTCTTGCTTCATCCCGGTTTGCTTGCTAGCTTGGATTCCGCACTCGCTAGTGGGTTAGTATAACAAGGTTTAGGTTTGTTCTCGATCCTCCGAGAAAAGGGACCTACAAGTGGTATCAGAGCTTGGCTTGTCACACCCCAACCAATGGCGGAAACATCGGGATGAGACGAAGTGTGAAGATTGCTAGAGACATCATAACGCTATTTGTGACAATATTTAGAAATTCCAAATTTCATTTCATTTCATAACTTCAAATAGTCAACATTACAAGAAATTCAAATACAACAAGTTTAACATAACAACATGATAACATAACAAAATTTGATACAACATATTAAACCCTAACGTCTATATGTGTATCTAGGCATCAACGCTACTTCTTTTCTTAGCATCGTCCTCATCAACCTGCAACATGTTTAAAATAAAGTTCAATGCAAAAGCAAAGGCGAGTATACAAGTTTGATACGTACATAGCAAAAGATAAGTTTGAACAATTCCTCATAGCAAGCATGTGATTCAAGATAAACATTTAAACATGGCATGTGTCTAACATATCAAACCAAGAAAACGCAACTTGCTCATGACATAACCAAAGTTTCAGTAGAGGCGGGTCGTTAATCCTATAGCGCTACATATGTCAAGGTTTGGCTCGTACGAAGTTAATGATAAGTTCAACACATAAGAATCACCCAAATTTAAAGTATCAAGCCATCACATATACAAGCATTGTTATAGGAATGTTCGTGTGTTTAGACAAAAGTTCATGTGTAAGTTTCAATAGGTAAACATGTTACACCCCAAAAGTGGTAAAAGTAAAAGGGGAAAAGTACGAGTATACTCACAAAGTTTGCATATGTTTTCCAATTATCCAATTGTTGACGAGTAGAGATTTAGAGTCCGAATGTATAAGGGTTAAGGTTCAAGTATGTTTAGAGTCGAGATTCGGTGTTTAAAACAACATAAAAATACGATATGAGAATAACATGGAAAATAATCATTTAGTACATATGATGCTTGTTCTTGACACTAGGAAACTCGAAGGAGTTTAGATGTTTTCATGGAACAAGGTTCCATTAGAATCGTGACAAGTTATCATAGTCTAGGATGATGTAATCTAGTACCCCGACATATGAACACTAGTTCATCATCAAAGATTCGATTATTCGAATAATATATTTAGGTTATATAATATATGTCCAATAGTTCAAGCATGAGGTAGAAGATTAAAATCTTCATTTTGGTACCTCTAAATGTCATAGAAGTCATGTAGGAGGTAGGAAGATCAAGTCTTCCATTTAGGCACCTCTATGTGTTCACCACTACACTTGATGTAAAAAAACAACCAAGGAGGGTCATGAACATACAATAAAGAATAAGAAATATACACACTAACTAAGAGAAATCATCAAATCATGTGAGGATTGTATGTTTGGACAACCCAAGTTGTTCCATAATCACTCATGTATCAAAGACAAAGTTTGACATGACTTGTGGGTTAAAAACCCTAAACAAAACACCAAGTTTATGAGGTTTAATCCTCTGATTTTAAATGTCTCAACCTTGTTTTTAAGCTTAACCAACCATGGGATAAGTTGTAAGCATTAGGACATAGGTATGAGATGTGTTAGACACAAGTTGCATAGGTTTAAACAAGTTTTTGATGAACACAAAAACAAACAGAAAGTTTATGGACTATTTCGGGGCATTTCCAGGTCTGATTTCTCCAAGGAGAAGTCTAGGAATCAAACCCCATGATTATACAAGCAAGTAGGAAAAAGAATCGAGTGAATCGGATAAGAATTGAGTGAGTTATGCTCATTTTCGTGAAGGGGTGTCAATCTACTCGAACCCTTGCTTTCAGCTACGGTTTGGTGGATGTTTTGTGAGTTTTTAGGGTTGCAAAAGTGGTAGGGAGGCTGGTTATAAGTGGTATTTATAGGGGGAAGGATTAGGGTTTCAATGGGTTGGGCTTTGGAAGTGTTTAGAAGGGGTTACACCTTGAAACTAGCCCACAAAACCCAACTATATGGGGCTGAATTTTGCTGAATTGGGCTGCCATATTTCTTTATTTTTTTTTATTTTTTAAAACATTATAATGAGTAATTTTGTTAATTAAGTTGTGTAATAATGTGCAACAATGCTTCCCCTAACTTGTAACAAGGTGAAATGTGAAATAAAACATGATTTAACTAGGTAAAAAGTGTAATGTACAAGTTTTATTTACGTAGCAAGTTCCGTATTTTACAACGATTACAATGAAAGAATGGTTATAAGAACACAAGATTTCCAAAGTTAGAATTTCACGTAAGGTTTCTAAATGTAGGAAGTTTGAAAACGCAGGGCGTTACAGTCTCCCCTCCTTTAGGAAATTTCGTCCCGAAATTTATTCAAGAGGAAGGCTTGAAAGAGTTTTTGGCATAAAGGTGATCATTAAGAATTGAAACTTGGGAAGTTTGAAAGTTTTGAAAAGTACCAAATTTTGGAGAACGTCAAGGTAGATTTGCAAGGGGAAGTTCTTAAGGATAGTATAAGAAAAATCATACTTTCGTAAAACCTGTTTATTGAGAGGAACGAAAAGGTTTGTTACTTTAAATAAAGCAATAGAGGTATACTAAGTATAGTTTCACAAGAATCAAGAATATGGAGGCTATTTTATAGGTAACGAGGTAAGTTAGGACTCAAATGTTTAAACAAGCTGGATTGCGAACGAGTTTTGTATAAAATAATACGAGTATAGAATGAACGAATGACTCTTAAAGAGTACAAGTATGTGAATAGCATAAGTGTTGGATAGATGAACGTAGTGTGTTAAGGATGAAGTCTCGTCATGAATAATCGGATATAATGCGTTTGTGAGTTGCGTGAAGTTGTATTAGGTCCAAAAGGTCTGCAACACACTGAATTTCTCATGGCACGTTTTACGAAAGTTTGGTAACATGGTGAAAACACTTATATATAGGAAGTACCAGCGGCGTATCCACCATGTTTTAACCACATTACGTCCGTTTCGTTACTTGGGGTCATGTTACGTTCCGTGTCTTACCATACACAGTAGTACACTCTATGGTTCTCATACGCCTATCACTATAATCCCGTGTGCACCCGCGATTATACTGATTGTCGCATGATCCACATAGCTTGTACTAGTTATGTATGAATCAAGGTATACATGAATTTGAAAATAAGAATGTGTACGTAGAAGAATGTCGTATGTAAGCATGTTTATGTTTAAGCATGTATGGGACCCACGTAAGCGAATCCCTCGGATTACGCTCGCGTATAGGTACGAATGTACGAATCATGAGTAAGGATGAAAGTATGAGCATAAGTTTAAGTATGAATACGCATGTATGTATGAGCATAAACATAAAACGTGTAAGTAGTATGTGTATAAGCAGAAGCGTAAAACGTATAAGTAGTATGTGTATGAGTACAAGCATAAAACGTATGAACATAGGTGTAGGTATGAAAAATAAATATTGCGTATATGGTGTACGTTGAGACATTGTAGAGAAAAAAAAAGGTTAAGTATGTAGATACGAACGATATAAATGATGTTATCGCGAGATATCGACTAAAATGTGTATGATGATGTGCATGTATAGTTGTTTAAACAAAACGTTGAGTTTGTCGAATCAAAATTAGATTGAGCTTGGTTTGAAAGGTAGAATATAGTTTGTATATGCAAAGGAACATAAAGTACTCATTGGTCATGCTTAACGTATTTTGTAATGATTGAAATGCTACTTTTGTTTAAAAAAAAAGGAGTTCACGTATGTTGAAAATTGTCGGTCCCCATGAAGTCTTCTAGCCCACGTGTTTTGAAATTTGGATGACGAGTTAAGCGTTGTAGAGAAGGTTTTTTTTTTTTTTTAAATAACGGGTTTGTTTCATTTGCATCAAAACATGAAAATTTTGGACTTTGAAAGTTCTTGTGAAAACGTCGACCCTTAGAAAAGAAAAGAAATTTAGTAAAAGAACTTAGTGATTGTTTAAAAATAATTTTAACAAAGGATTTATTGATGTTGGAAAGAGTATTTGGTAAACGGTCATATAACATCTATGAGGTCTTATAAGTAATTGAGAAAGGTTAGTTTGATTTCGATTAAGAGTGGAAGTCTCTAGTATGATGATATAATGTGAACGTGTTTCAGTTAATAAATCAGATGTGAAGTTCATGGGCAAGAGATTCATTAGACCGATTAAATTGATAGGTAGCATTTCGTAAGGTTTGGAAATTCATGTAGTAAAACGGTAAAGACATGATTAAGAATCTTGTGTATATGATTTGAGTGAAAATGGATGGTAGAATAAGAAGTACGTTTGATAAACAATGTATTTTGAAATCGGTATAAGTAGGTATTTTGAATAATGATAAATGATTTAGGTATAAAACATGATCGGGTTTGCATAATAAAATATTTTGAAAGAGAAGTTTTGGGTAACGGTCACCTAAGTAAGGGAATCACCCCTAACTCGTTGGTGAGGTCGTTTTAAGGGAAGAGGGGTGGAGTCAATCGTCAAGCTAAGGAAGTCACTCCAATCTCGATGATACCTCTCCACTAGTTGTTACAAGGAATATGAATTTAAATTATATGAAATCATGCATATATAAATGTATCGAAAAGGTTCGATATGTTGTGCGTGTGAAAAGAGAAATCAAAGGTAAACTCGAGGTTGAAAGATTGCATCGTATAAAATGAACAATAGAAACACATGTTTGACCAAAGTTTGGAGTGTTCCAAAACGGAACTTTGACTAACCAAAGTGGTCGAAAAGTCTTTTGAATTTGAGGAGCATGTTTTGGCCTAATAGGTAAAATACTCTCGCCGACAAGTCGGTTAACGGTATTTACCCTTCCGGTTACTACATGTCCCAAATCAATCGAAATTTCGAGACTTGGCGGGATTTATGAAAAAAATGCCAAGGAGTGGAACTAGTCGACAAGGTGCGGGTTTCACCCCTAACTTGACGATTTCGTATCCTAAGTGTGGTTGGTACTCGTCGGGTCAAAATTTAATTTCGACGTGTTGACGAGGGTCCACTAGAACTTGAAATTTGAGATTTACCATTAAGATGTGGATTTCACTCCTAGCTTAATCGCGATATCTCGTGTAAAAAAAAGAATAGGTAGATTGAGAGTCGTTCACCAAATTGTGGGTTTCACGCCTATTTTGGTGAATTCGTCTCATTTGTACAATATGAGTGTTGTCGGATTTAGAATAATCGAGTAAAATGCATGAGGGAAGTGTATGTCGAAGGAGATACACAAACAAGTATAAACACATAAGAAAGCATATCAAGGATGATACTTAAATAATGAAATAAAACAAGTATTAACACATAGAGAAATATGTCAAGAATAACACATAAAGAATCGAGCAACGAAACAAGTGTTAACACATAATAAAACAAGCATTAATGCGTAAGAATAACATGTCGAATATTACACATGAGTAACATACATGTTTAAAAGAGCATAAATAAGTAACAAATAAAGTATCATGTAGTAGTCCAAGCAAAGCATACGAATAAGGTTCTAAAACTATAGACTAGGCTAAAGCATTCCTACTTTTCCTAATTCCCTATAGTTATGGCTCTGATACCAATCTGTCACACCCCAACCAATGGCGGAAACATCGGGATGAGACGAAGTGTGAAGATTGCTAGAGACATCATAACGCTATTTGTGACAATATTTAGAAATTCCAAATTTCATTTCATTTCATAACTTCAAATAGTCAACATTACAAGAAATTCAAATACAAAAAGTTTAACATAACAACATGATAACATAACAAAATTTGATACAACATATTAAACCCTAACGTCTATATGTGTATCTAGGCATCAACGCTACTTCTTTTCTTAGCATCGTCCTCATCAACCTGTAACATGTTTAAAATAAAGTTCAATGCAAAAGCAAAGGCGAGTATACAAGTTTGATACGTACATAGCAAAAGATAAGTTTGAACAATTCCTCATAGCAAGCATGTGATTCAAGATAAACATTTAAACATGGCATGTGTCTAACATATCAAACCAAGAAAACGCAACTTGCTCATGACATAACCAAAGTTTCAGTAGAGGCGGGTCGTTAATCCTATAGCGCTACATATGTCAAGGTTTGGCTCGTACGAAGTTAATGATAAGTTCAACACATAAGAATCACCCAAATTTAAAGTATCAAGCCATCACATATACAAGCATTGTTATAGGAATGTTCGTGTGTTTAGACAAAAGTTCATGTGTAAGTTTCAATAGGTAAACATGTTACACCCCAAAAGTGGTAAAAGTAAAAGGGGAAAAGTACGAGTATACTCACAAAGTTTGCATATGTTTTCCGATTATCCAATTGTTGACGAGTAGAGATTTAGAGTCCGAATGTATAAGGGTTAAGGTTCAAGTATGTTTAGAGTCGAGATTCGGTGTTTAAAACAACATAAAAATACGATATGAGAATAACATGGAAAATAATCATTTAGTACATATGATGCTTGTTCTTGACACTAGGAAACTCGAAGGTGTTTAGATGTTTTCATGGAACAAGGTTCCATTAGAATCGTGACAAGTTATCATAGTCTAGGATGATGTAATCTAGTACCCCGACATATGAACACTAGTTCATCATCAAAGATTCGATTATTCGAATAATATATTTAGGTTATATAATATATGTCCAATAGTTCAAGCATGAGGTAGAAGATTAAAATCTTCATTTTGGTACCTCTAAATGTCATAGAAGTCATGTAGGAGGTAGGAAGATCAAGTCTTCCATTTAGGCACCTCTATGTGTTCACCACTACACTTGATGTAAAAAAACAACCAAGGAGGGTCATGAACATACAATAAAGAATAAGAAATATACACACTAACTAAGAGAAATCATCAAATCATGTGAGGATTGTATGTTTGGACAACCCAAGTTGTTCCATAATCACTCATGTATCAAAGACAAAGTTTGACATGACTTGTGGGTTAAAAACCCTAAACAAAACACCAAGTTTATGAGGTTTAATCCTCTGATTTGAAATGTCTCAACCTTGTTTTTAAGCTTAACCAACCATGGGATAAGTTGTAAGCATTAGGACATAGGTATGAGATGTGTTAGACACAAGTTGCATAGGTTTAAACAAGTTTTTGATGAACACAAAAACAAACAGAAAGTTTATGGACTATTTCGGGGCATTTCCAGGTCTGATTTCTCCAAGGAGAAGTCTAGGAATCAAACCCCATGATTATACAAGCAAGTAGGAAAAAGAATCGAGTGAATCGGATAAGAATTGAGTGAGTTATGCTCATTTTCGTGAAGGGGTGTCAATCTACTCGAACCCTTGCTTTCAGCTACGGTTTGGTGGATGTTTTGTGAGTTTTTAGGGTTGCAAAAGTGGTAGGGAGGCTGGTTATAAGTGGTATTTATAGGGGGAAGGATTAGGGTTTCAATGGGTTGGGCTTTGGAAGTGTTTAGAAGGGGTTACACCTTGAAACTAGCCCACAAAACCCAACTATATGGGGCTGAATTTTGCTGAATTGGGCTGCCATATTTCTTTATTTTTTTTTATTTTTTTAAAACATTATAATGAGTAATTTTGTTAATTAAGTTGTGTAATAATGTGCAACAATGCTTCCCCTAACTTGTAACAAGGTGAAATGTGAAATAAAACATGATTTAACTAGGTAAAAAGTGTAATGTACAAGTTTTATTTACGTAGCAAGTTCCGTATTTTACAACGATTACAATGAAAGAATGGTTATAAGAACACAAGATTTCCAAAGTTAGAATTTCACGTAAGGTTTCTAAATGTAGGAAGTTTGAAAACGCAGGGCGTTACATGGCTCTTTACCTTGTTTAAAACCGGGTTGTTCGAGTTCTTGGTGTGTTTGAACACTTGGTTTAGCACCCGTTTTTGGTGGTTTTCTTGCTTGTTTTAACTGAAAAACGGTTTCTAAACCTTCGGGAGTGTTCAAGGTTGGGTTGGGTAACTTGAAAACGTGTTTTTAAGTGACTTTGATTTTTCCGGCAATATTTCCGGTGTGTTCAGGTGACCGGATTTTCTGGATAAGGGTGTCCATTTTGGGTAACCTTTTGAAAGTTGGTGAAAAGTCGTGTCTGCACATACCTTTCTGCCGAAAGTTGGTACACCAACCTGTCACTTTTCTCACCAACCCATCAGTACTTTTGTACTTGTGTCAGACCGTCGAAAGATAACTTTCGAGCTCGAAGGATCATCCTTCGATCAAGGAGATTCGAAAGATAACCATCCTTCGAACATCTTTCGAAGTCAGTGTGTTATCCTTCGAGTCAAGGAATCTTTTCGATAGATACATCCTTCGAGTTACTGTTCATTACGAAAGATAAGGATCCTTCGTGTTGGGTGAATCTTTCAAGGTTATCTTTCGAGGTTATTGTTCGAGCCATCAACAGTGATCCTTCGAACACTGTTGATTCTTCGAACAAGTGTCATCTTTCGAGACCTTTGTTCGAAAGATAAGGATCTTTCAATCTTCGATAGATAAGGAGAATCTTTCGAAATCATCTTTCGAAAGATAAGGATCCTTCGTATAGTCAATCTTTCGAAGTCAATCCTTCGAAGTCTTTGTTCGAAACTCAACAAGAATCTTTCGAACCTTGTTGATCATTCGAACAAGTATTGATCTTTCGAACAGTTTACATCTTTCGATTCATATCTGTTTTGCACTTAACAGTTGTGTTTGTGTAGATTTTCTATTTGCATTTTACAAAAATGAGCTGTACAAGTCCTTGGGATTGGAGTTTGAACTCACAACATACTCAAGCACTAACCTCTATTGCAGATTGGGCAAAGAGTATGATTCCACAGCCATCAATAAGTGCAAGTCAATGGGGATTGCTGTTGAATCAATATCAAAACATACAGAATCCTGTAGTAGCGAGAGGAGAAGGATATGAAGCTATCAGAAAGACACGTCATGATCTGTTGAAGAAGAAGTTTGAATCATTTCAATTTTTAGAGAATGAAACCCTAAATGATATAATTACTCGGTATTACCGTTTGATGTGTGAGGTGTATTCTGGTGGTGTTCGTGTCTCTCAACAGGAAATGGTAGCACGTTTTGCTGATGCTCTACCACCAAAGTGGGGTTCATTCATTGAGCAGCTGAAGCATATGGGTACTCTGAATACAGTCAACATCTATGAATTCATTGAGAAGCTGGAACACAAGAATGACCAAGAAATCCGGAAAGCTCAGCGAGCTCTTGTTCCTCAAAACACAGAAATGTATTTGCCTGGTTTTGGTCCTTCAGCTAGTTCTAGTTCTGTTCAGCAACCGAAGCTTCAAACTGCTTTTGTGTCCAATACGAGTTCCTTTCCATTTCCTCAGTCAACAGCTGTTTCACAACCTCAATTCGATCCGAGGTCGTGCATTCCTGTCCCAACACAGCCACAACCACAACCTCAAGTTTCCACAACAAAACCTGAATTTGACCAAAGCGTCGATTGTGGTACGGTCATACAGTTGGGAAACGGTGATCAAACAAGAACTGCGTTCTATGCTGAAATTGTCAAAAATGTCAATGATGATGAACCTTCGGGAAATGATGACAGTTCAGGATATAGTGGCAGCTCGGATGAAGAATCAGGTTTAAATGAAGAATCATATTTAAACGAAAGAACTGATTCTGAAGCTGATAATTTGTCGGATGATGCCAAGGAGACAAAAGGTCAAAATCTGACTTGATCAAGAAAGCTGATGCTACATCGAGCGAAATGGAGAAGATTCTCACTGAAGATGGATCTTTCTCTTCTCAGACTGCCTTTGTGGATAATGTCACAGATTCTACAAGTCAGGTTCAAGCTAAAACTCCTAGCATATGTAGTGATTGTGCCGATATGAAACTTAAATGTGATGAATTGAAACGTGAATCTGAAACGGTTCATAGTCACAATCAAAGTTTAGTTATTGAACTGTCCAAGTGCAGAGAGGCAAACATGGTGTTAACTCAAAACGAAAAGGATTTTAAATCTGTAATTGAAACCCTAAAGAAAAGTGTTTCCGAATTGAACAAAGTTGTTTATCATAAACAAGTCAGTATTAATAATTATATTAATCTTGTTGAGGAAACCAAAAGGGAGTTAGCCATTGCCAGATGTGAGCATGATGCTATCAAGCAAAAATTGGAAAGTTATTCCAACTCCCGATTTGTGCTTGATCACATAATTGACGTTCAACAACTGAAAGGGAATGTGAAAGGAGTTGGGTATAAGGCGTGTCCACCTCCTTTGATGAGCAACTATACCAAGATGCCTGATGAAGAGGAAATGCCGCGGTATGAACCCAGTGTGCCTCTTAACGTTGAGGAATTTGCTACTGGGCTAGGGTTCAAACCGGACAATTCATCGGAGGGCTCATCTGATAACAAAGAAAAGTCATCATGTGCTTCAAATCAAAGTCCTCCAACTATTGAGGAATGTGATTCTTCAGATGATGAATCAGATGTGAATGACCAGGATGAATCACTTGATGAGGCGAAAGGAGTAGAAATTCCAATTGAGAATCATATTCTTTGTGATCCTCCTACTCCTGTCGTGCAACCTGTTGCCAAGAAAGTGATAAATCCTGTCAAAGATGTCAAGAATGACAAAGAAAGTGTGTTTGCTGTTAAAAGCAATAATTTGTTGTACACTTTGGTCGGAGATGTTAAAGTTTATTCAAACAATGATTTTCCAATTAAAAATGTCAATCCATCCTTGATTGATAAAGTTTTTGAAGATAACACAAGCAAGTTTTTGGGAAAGACGATCCCTGGAGTTACTGTAACTCAATGTGATCCAATTCCAAAAGCTGAAATCAGAAAACAATTTGGAAAACAGAAATCACCGACAAAGCAACAACCAATTGCTTTTAAGGGTAAACAACAACAACGAGCTCCAAAGCCAAAGGCTAAGGTTGAAACAAAAGGAGCTCGTTATCAAAAGAAGAGCAAAGATGTTAAATTTGTAGCATCAAAGGGTACGGATAAAATTGAGACTTTTGAAAACAAATCAAACACCGATTTTGTACAAAAAGTCAAGATTTTGAAGCGTAACAGCGATAACAATTACACCCAACACACAAACGGGTGTGATGAACGAGCAAGTACCTCAGGTTCTACAGGTTCAACATCTGCCAGTCGAACAAATTCTCCTAAGTTTGGTGAAAGGAGAACTTGTTTCAAATGTGGGAAGTCTGGGCACATCATTAAAGATTGCACAAACTTGCCCAAACCAAATTTTGTTGAAAGAACCCCCTCTGAGCAAGGTCACTCACAACGTCGTACTGTTTCTCCAAAACATGATAAACGCACTATTAAAGAACAAGAAACAAAACAACGACGTAAAAATGTAAAGGTGATCGAAAAGGCTTTAAAACCGGAAACTGTTAAAAGGAAACCTAGTTTGTCACAACCATTAAAACCAGAAATTGTACATAATACACAATCTGGTAAACAAAAACAAAAATCTGGTAAACAAAAACAAACTTGGAAACCTAAAACAGGTAAAGGTTCAAGAGGAGGTGTTGTGTTTGAAAATTATCAAGAGGTTGAAATTACATTTCTTGATTCTCAGGGGCAACCCAAGTCTATGAAGGCTTGGGTCCCCCTCTCCAACTAATCTCTGAGTGAGTGTGCAGGAAGTTCCAGGAGGAACTATTGATAGTCATAGGATTATTGATAGTGGAACGTCCTTGCACAAGATAGGCGACAGAAGAAATTGTTGCCTTTGGTGGAGAGAGGGAAGAAGAAAAGAACACAAAAAGTCTGATGAAAGAATGTGTTTGAATGAAGTTGCAAACTTCGACCAAATGAAGAACGTGCCAAAATTTGGTCATTATGGTTTTTGATCGGGTCCTCAGGAAAGGATGAAGTGAAATGTGTGCAGATGCTTTGGCTTGGATTGAACATCCGCGCACCATTTCTGAAAGAGAAAGACAAAGACCTTCGCTGGTGCAATGTGAAAGACCAGCTGGACCCGGAGGTTTATGATTTTATTGCTGTCAAGAGACTTTTCAGTAGTTGCAAATTCGACTTTGAAGTCCACACCGGTTGGATATCCAGTTGGGAGAGTGCTTAGATTCCTTGCAATGCACGGAACAGTTGCAGGATACGCCTTTAAATTCTTAATCTCTCCTATACTTGTCGATATTTAAGCTACTTTGTGATTTATTATTATCTCGAACAGCACTCTTTGACCTGACACGTTGATCTCGGATATCACCTCACACGTGATTGTTTCAATATGAAACTCATCAATGTTGTCATGGTCCGCACCGCTTACCGACATGCCAACTCACTTTTCCAAAATTTGTTAAATCTTTTCTGATAAAACTTAATTTTGGTAAACGGCATTAAGGTCAAGCACAAGAGTTAACCAACATCGGAAAATCATTTTTGTAAATATCTTTGTGTGTTTTAAATTTCTCTTAGTTTATTGATTTTAGGGGGAGTAAATCCAAAAATCGGAAAATCCAAAAACATCGAAAAATTTCAAAAACACAAAAACAATAGAAAAACAAAAATGAGTTTCCTGGAGAGCAAAAGAGAAAATGATAGTACATCAGTGGTCTATCCAAACCTCTTTAAACCTTAAATGAAAAACGATAAGCAGCTCTATATAAGATGTATCGGTAGGCTCACAATCATTTTAAAGTGTGCAGGGTGATATAAATCTTAATCGACTGAAGACCAGGTGGGAACCATTCATTGGCATATGGTCTTAGTACCGAAATTTCGTTTGATAGATTGCCGAGGTTCTGAGATATTCGGTCATTATGCTGCTTATCATCTGGGTATCATGGTTGTATCTTTTACCGAAAAATAACGGGGACGCAAGTCTAGATCTTCCATGATACTATACATACGTGTACATATTACATACTGCATTCGACCTCAATAAGTGATAAACAATCACATGTCCAAAACAAATAAGTGATAAAATATCACATTTATCCGGGTGTCAAGTTCGTCTCTCTGCTGTACGGAAGTACTGACCTGTTCACGGACTTGCACCTGTGCCCTCATGCATACGAAAATCAAGTTCCTCATCAATAAGTGATTATATCACAAAGGGCTTGTTTTTCAAATCAAAATAAGTGAGTATCTCACAGCTTATACGGTCAAACAGATGATAATCGGTATATTCACCGGTAAGATGAACTCTCGTGCATACCTTGATACGGGAATGTGTCGTGATGTGGATGAACACCGGTCGGAAAGTATAAATCATACCTTAACGTATCCCCTCGCCATGATTACATCTGATAAGTTGAGCTTAAGTGGACAACAATACCGATAATTGTTATAGGATGCTTATCTTAATGTTAACTAACTGAACAACAAGAGTGTTTTGGCATGACCGTACACTGATATGATTCTCTTACCCTCGAAACTTGCAAAAAGAATGTCTGTATATATTTATTTACTGCTTAACTTTTATTGTTTTTCTTTTAAACAGTTTCGTCGTTTGGTGCATATCAGCACGACATTAGCGGTGATGTCGTTTGATAACACTCAAAGGATTTTAAATTGTTGTCTTTTAATTTCAAAAATACCAAAAAGATTTTCTTTCTACTTTATTTTCGATCGTACGATGTTGGAGCTCGAGTCTTCGTTACCTGAAACCTGAACGAAAACCGAATTGACTAAATCTTCATAAACGGTCGAAATTTGCATGTTTTGAAAGTTAAAGACTAAAATTGACAAATTTATTAAACTTTCAAACTGTCGGACGGTGTTTGATTGTGACAATGGTCATTCGTGTGTCATTTGTTTATACTATATTCCAAGCAGTTGTTCTCATTATGCGTTTAGATTTCTTGCATGTGCAGATTCTAAAGGCTAGGAGAACATGGTCGATGACAAGCTTTGGAATGAAGACACGACGAGAAGGCACTCAACTGATGAAGATGATCGAGTTGCCGCTGGCCATCATCAACACCACAAGGATCTCACTTCATAAAGTTAAAGTATTTCACGAGCATAACTCAAGGGGGAGCTTATGCCAAGGGGGAGTTTGTCTACACACTTCCCACATGATACGGGTAGTTTGTTGATACACTATCTGCTTTCAAGGCGTGAAGACTTTGAAGATCCTCCGACTTTGAAGACGTGAAAGGACATCAGAGTTTTGAGAACTCGAAGACCAAAGACCGTCGAAGTTCGAGACGAGTCTACAACTATAGAAGATAAAGACAAAGCTACAGCCAAGGGGGAGTTTGTTGGTGCACTTGTGTCTGTACTTTGTCTGTATTCGGTCTGTATGTAAACGATGTCCTAAGTGAGTCTGTAAGTTGACCAAGTCAACTATCCTCCTAGTTTGACTTGGCCAATAAGTTGTATGTTTGTCTGTATCGAAGGATAGCCTCGAAGGATACTGTTGATCCTTCGAGGTGCTCGAAAGATATGCTTCGAATGTTAGACCTCGAAGGATCATCCTTCGAGGTCCATGCTCATCTTTCGAATGAAGTATACTCGATAGATGATCCTTCGGACCATCTATCGGATCCTTCGGACCAGACATCATAGGCTGGGTATATAAATACCCATGCAGTGTAGCGTGAAAGACAGATGCACACAGACAGACAGAAAGAGAGTTGAGAGCATTCTGTCCGAAACACACACACACACACTTTGAGAGTTTGCAAACTGATTGTAAACATTGTGCTTGTAACCGGAACCTTCATACGTATTAATACAGTGGTGTTAATCGGTGAATCTTGTGTGTTTGTGTTTGTTCTTGCTTCATCCCGGTTTGCTTGCTAGCTTGGATTCCGCACTCGCTAGTGGGTTAGTATAACAAGGTTTAGGTTTGTTCTCGATCCTCCGAGAAAAGGGACCTACAAGTGGTATCAGAGCACGGACCTACAAGTTGGGAGAGTGCTTAGATTCCTTGCAATGCACGGAACAGTTGCAGGATACGCCTTTAAATTCTTAATCTCTCCTATACTTGTCGATATTTAAGCTACTTTGTGATTTATTATTATCTCGAACAGCACTCTTTGACCTGACACGTTGATCTCGGATATCACCTCACACGTGATTGTTTCAATATGAAACTCATCAATGTTGTCATGGTCCGCACCGCTTACCGACATGCCAACTCACTTTTCCAAAATTTGTTAAATCTTTTCTGATAAAACTTAATTTTGGTAAACGGCATTAAGGTCAAGCACAAGAGTTAACCAACATCGGAAAATCATTTTTGTAAATATCTTTGTGTGTTTTAAATTTCTCTTAGTTTATTGATTTTAGGGGGAGTAAATCCAAAAATCAGAAAATCCAAAAACATCGAAAAATTTCAAAAACACAAAAACAATAGAAAAACAAAAATGAGTTTCCTGGAGAGCAAAAGAGAAAATGATAGTACATCAGTGGTCTATCCAAACCTCTTTAAACCTTAAATGAAAAACGATAAGCAGCTATATATAAGATGTATCGGTAGGCTCACAATCATTTTAAAGTGTGCAGGGTGATATAAATCTTAATCGACTGAAGACCAGGTGGGAACCATTCATTGGCATATGGTCTTAGTACCGAAATTTCGTTTGATAGATTGCCGAGGTTCTGAGATATTCGGTCTTTATGCTGCTTATCATCTGGGTATCATGGTTGTATCTTTTACCGAAAAATAACGGGGACGCAAGTCTAGATCTTCCATGATACTATACATACGTGTACATATTACATACTGCATTCGACCTCAATAAGTGATAAACAATCACATGTCCAAAACAAATAAGTGATAAAAATATCACATTTATCCGGGTGTCAAGTTCGTCTCTCTGCTGTACGGAAGTACTGACCTGTTCACGGACTTGCACCTGTGCCCTCATGCATACGAAAATCAAGTTCCTCATCAATAAGTGATTATATCACAAAGGGCTTGTTTTCAATTCAAAATAAGTGAGTATCTCACATTTTATACGGTCAAACAGATGATAATCGGTATACTCACCGGTAAGATGAACCCTCGTGCATACCTTGATACGGGAATGTGTCGTGATGTGGATGAACACCGGTCGGTAAGTATAAATCATACCTTAACGTATCCCCTCGCCATGATTACATCTGATAAGTTGAGCTTAAGTGGACAACAATACCGATAATTGTTACAGGATGCTTATCTTAATGTTAACTAACTGAACAACAAGAGTGTTTTGGCATGACCGTACACTGATATGATTCTCTTACCCTCGAAACTCGCAAAAAGAATGTCTGTATATATTTATTTACTACTTAACTTTTATTGTTTTTCTTTTAAACAGTTTCGTCGTTTGGTGCATATCAGCACGACATTAGCGGTGATGTCGTTTGATAACACTCAAAGGATTTTAAATTGTTGTCTTTTAATTTCAAAAATACCAAAAAGATTTTAGGCTTGTTTTAATATAAACTTTATAAAAGCCAAAAAGATTTTCTTTCTACTTTATTTTCGATCGTACGATGTTGGAGCTCGAGTCTTCGTTGCCTGAAACCTGAACGTAAACCGAAATGACTAAATCTTCATAAACGGTCGAAATTTGCATGTTTTGAAAGTTGAAATCTGAAATTGATAAATTTGAAAAACTTTCAAACTGTCGGACAGTGTTTGATGGTGACATGGTCATCCGTGTGTCATTTGTTTATGATTAACTATATTCCAAGCAGTTGTTCTCATTACGCGTTTAGATTTCTTGCATGTGCAGATTCTAAAGGCTAGGAGAACATGGTCGATGACAAAGCTTTGGAATGAAGACACGACATGAAGGCACTCAAATGATGAAGATGATCGAGTTGCCGCTGGCCATCATCAACACCACAAGGATCTCACTTCATAAAGTTAAAGTATTTCACGAGCATAACTCAAGGGGGAGCTTATGCCAAGGGGGAGTTTGTCTACACACTTCCCACATGATACGGGTAGTTTGTTGATACACTATCTGCTTTCAAGGCGTGAAGACTTTGAAGATCCTCCGACTTTGAAGACGTGAAAGGACATCAGAGTTTTGAGAACTCGAAGACCAAAGACCGTCGAAGTTCGAGACGAGTCTACAACTATAGAAGATAAAGACAAAGCTACAGCCAAGGGGGAGTTTGTTGGTGCACTTGTGTCTGTACTTTGTCTGTATTCGGTCTGTATGTAAACGATGTCCTAAGTGAGTCTGTAAGTTGACCAAGTCAACTATCCTCCTAGTTTGACTTGGCCAATAAGTTGTATGTTTGTCTGTATCGAAGGATAGCCTCGAAGGATACTGTTGATCCTTCGAGGTGCTCGAAAGATATGCTTCGAATGTTAGACCTCGAAGGATCATCCTTCGAGGTCCATGCTCATCTTTCGAATGAAGTATACTCGATAGATGATCCTTCGGACCATCTATCGGATCCTTCGGACCAGACATCATAGGCTGGGTATATAAATACCCATGCAGTGTAGCGTGAAAGACAGATGCACACAGACAGACAGAAAGAGAGTTGAGAGCATTCTGTCCGAAACACACACACACACACTTTGAGAGTTTGCAAACTGATTGTAAACATTGTGCTTGTAACCGGAACCTTCATACGTATTAATACAGTGGTGTTAATCGGTGAATCTTGTGTGTTTGTGTTTGTTCTTGCTTCATCCCGGTTTGCTTGCTAGCTTGGATTCCGCACTCGCTAGTGGGTTAGTATAACAAGGTTTAGGTTTGTTCTCGATCCTCCGAGAAAAGGGACCTACATTGCCCCAGTTGGTTTAGAAGCTCACACCTTTACTAGTAAAAAAATCAAAATTGTCTAGATGATGTATGAGATATTTTGTTTACAACAAAGGATTTCAAGCTTTAATTAAATATAAGTCGAAGTTGTAATATCCTCGTCTCCACATATGTCAGTTTTATCATCAACTTTGAAATTAAGGTTGGTTTTGAAATGACAACTATTTTTTCTACACTAGTTAACTCAAGTTTTCTTTGTCAAAATTGCTAATTAAGCTAATTAGCAAAATGACAAACTCTACGAACGATGCATTTCACTCAGTATTTTAGGTTACACGGTTCATCATATGTCTAAGTGAAAATTCCTATGTTAGACCAATACTTAGTCATTTTCATTTCACTTAGGATAAAATACCAATTTCATCACAATCCCTTGAGCTCTGTCATTTATATAACCTGAAGTTAGATAAGATTATACGAGCTATGTGAATTATTGGAATATATAAGCTTTTATACTTAGCTAACAGATGTAACATATGTAGTGGCTTACAAAGTGGATGGTACCAAGTATTCACTTTTGAGAGAATTGAGAATTGTGTATATATTTTTTATATTTCTTACAAGAGAAAATATTACATATAAATAGTTGGAAATGGTGAACAAAATATGGAAATACAATCAAAAAAATGGCTGGAAGAAATCTCTTTTATTCCTTGATATGCAAGATGTAAGGCTAGCACAATCTTCATAAAATAGGAAATGATGCAGAGTTGTTCCTATTTTTATTTTTTATTTTTTATTTTTCTGACACTCCCTCTCAAGTTGAGTAGTGGGGTCTTGAATTCTCAATTTGACAAGACACTGGTTGAAGATTCTTCCATTGACAACTTTTGTTAAAATATTTGGTGTTCAGAGCGAACGAACGAATGGTAGCCCTACTTCAAGTTTTTCTTTACGGAAATGCCTATCAACCTCCACATGTTTCGTACGATTGTGTTGAACTGGATTTTGTGAGATTTGTATTGCGGCTTTCTTATCACACATGATCATACTTGTTTCAGTTTGAGAAAAACCGATTTCAGTTAGAAGTTTCCGAATCCACAAAACTTCTGCTGGTCTTCATGCAATTCCTTGAAATTCAGCTTCAGCACTAGATAAGGCTACAACCTTTTGTTTCATGCTTCTCCACGTGACCAAATTCCCACCAACCAGAGTAAAGTACCTTAATGTTGATCTTCGGTCTCCTTTATCTCCTGTCTAGTCTGTATCTGTGTAGGCTTGGATCTCTAAATGCTTGTTTGGTTGAAAGAGCACCCTATAACCTGTTGTCCCTTTTAGATATCTAATAATTCCCCATATTGCTTCCATGTGTGCTACTTAAGGTTGATGCTTAAACTGACTGACCACCCCAACTGCATATGCAATGCTGGGACAAATATGCGAGAGGTATATCAGCTTACCTACCAAACGTTGATATCTTTCTTTGTCTGTCAATTCTGCTTTTTTTCATAAACAGTATCTGGTTAGTCATCATTGGGGTATCGACCGACTTGCAATCGATCATTTGAATCTCGACTGGGAGATCAAGAACATATTTCTTTTGGCATAAAAAGATCCACTGTTTCGATCTCAGTACCTCAATTCCAAGAAAGTACTTAAGTCTTCCCAAGTCCTTCATTTTCAAATTCAGTGAATAAATTTGCTTTAAGCTTTTGCATTCCTTCCTTATTGTTTCCTGTAATTATATTGTTATCAACATAAATAATTAAACAAGTCAAACATTTACCTTTTCGTTTAAGAAATCACATATGATCGAAGTTTCTTTGTTGAAAGCGATATCTTTTCATTGCTAGGGTCAATCTTCCAAACCAGGCTCGAGGAGTTGTTTAAGCCCCTAAAAACTTCTCTTTAATCGACAGACTTCATCTGCTTTAAAGTTTGTAAACGTGCCCAAACCTCAGGGACGATTTTGGTAATTAACTCAAAAAAAAAACTATAGATGTGTATTTAAAAGTTTGTAAATTTAACATTAATATATTTATGCTAAATGTACTTGGTTTTCTAGGCGTACTTGATTTAGGTGAATTAATCATAAAATTAAGGAGGTGGTGAATTAACCAAAGTAACATGAACTATAAATTTAACCAATGTTAGTGAATCAACTGTAAAATTAAAGAAAAAGTGGTAACCTTGTTGAGAACAGCACGGGCAAAAGAGGTTCGAAAGGGCATTCAAAAACACATACCTGATTTAGCTTTAGGCGATCTTTCGAAAGACCGTAATATTAGCATCTTTTGACACAATGACACCCTGGTCAAACCTGTTAAATAACACAAGTTGGAATGTTTTAAGAAGGATCTAAAAAGTCTAATAATATGTATGTATGTTTGTCTATTATCATGTCCGGTGGCATGTATTTAGACTTTGAATAACCATTTCTTTTGTAAGCCTTGCTACTTTAGAACCATAATGGAATGTGTTGCGTTAAAGGATGAACACTGATAATAATGTTCGGCTTGTACTCCATATAACCGGCCTCAACCTCCTTGAAATTCAAGATTTCACGCAAACATTATTATTAGTTAAAAGAATGAGCCCAAAAAGGTTGACTTTTTCGCAAGTCAAAACAGGTCATTAGGCTCGGCTGACCCGCAACAACTTTTCTATCCATAATAATATTTTTATATTTAGAACTAATTAACATATTCTATATGATTAAAAATGTTATACTTATAACATTGATCTAAATTAATTTAAGAAAAACTAAAGCAGTTAGAAGATTTTGTGCATTTGCTTTTGACTGATTTGATTTGTTCTTTTAACGTAACCCATTCATTATAATGACATTGCTACTCCCACCTCACCACCACCACCAAAACTATGCACCCCAACTTTCAAACACAACGTTAAATAAGGTCATACAGAGTTGAATTCCTATATAAGAGGGCCAACTTTTATCTTCCCATACAAAACAGTAATGAGAGAGACAGGACCACACCTATGGGTCAAACAAGTCAAAAACTTTTGTTCATACGAAGCTTTCTAAATATCCAAAAATTCACCCAAATGTAATATTTCATTTAAATCAATTAATAAATAACAAAATAAGAATCTACCAAAAGCTTTCCTTTCGTTTTGCTCAGATCAAACGATGAATCAACAACCCTCGCCACAACAAATCTATTATAATTATCATGATAAAAGAACAAATCAGCAAAGTAGTATATAAAACTCAAATTCAACAACGCAAACCACCAGAAACCTAAAGTTTCATTTGTGAACATTCAAAATCAAACCAACGTTTAAAGTTGAATCATGATAAGAGAATTATGCATACAAATCGATGGCCTTCGAGGCGAATCAACAAGATTTATCGAGTATTGAATAAAACAGGCGATAAGACAACTTAATCGAAAATAAAGAAAAAACAAACAAATTACAATAAAAAAACTCAAAAACTTACCTCAAAATCTGGTTTAGATGAGTGATAAAGAGAGGAGATTTAGGGTTCGAAGCATAACCACCATCTACACTCGACAACAACCCTAGCCGTCGGCATTATCAGCACCTTTGCAACCGTCACTGCAATTCAGACCTAAATCCCTGTCTCGCCAACATCTGAGACCACCGACTCCATTACAACCGTTGGTCACTCCTCCGACGACGCCACCACCTGCTGAAGTTGTGGAGAAAAAGACTGGGTGCGGCCTTCGTTGTCACCGTTGATTTATTTGGGGGAGGAGATGGCTTAAAACGGGAGTTGTACACCTTGCTTAAATGATGCTTTATGCCTTAGTTGTTTGTATGGTTAGTCTAGGTGATTGTATATTGATATTTACATAATATTTATATACTATTAATTTGAAACATATGTATGTATGCATGTTTGGTTGTAAGTTGTGCTTAAGTGGTTGTACCTTAATCAAATATTGGTTGTAAGTTGTGCTTAAGTGGTTGTACCTTAATCAAATAATTGTTTCGTTACCTTACCAAATGCAATCTGTTTTGTATGCATGTATAGTTGTAAATTGTGCTTAAGTGGTTGTACCCTAATCAAATAATGGTTTCATTATCTTATCATATTTAATCGGTTTGATCCATTCAAAGTTTTGTTGTTTTATTTGTAAATTATTATTATTTATAATAATCTAATTAATTTAGCCAAAATCTTGTATAAATATAATTTGCAACATATTGATGTAATGGTTGTTGTATTGTATGCATTATGGTTTGTATAGTGGTAATGATAAATATTATATATAGATTACGATGAATCTGTCAAACGGAAAAAAATAGACGTGGGTTCATCGTAACGCGCGAGTCCTAGATCAACTTAGTTATTTTATTCTATGTTTTACGTTTCGGTTTAATTTCTTCGCATTAACACCGCAACTTCAGTGTCGGTGGTCGCTGGCAGTAGTGTGGCATTAGTGCTCGCCCCTGCCGCAACGCAGGGGGTGCTTAATACTAGGTATAATTAATTGGAATAACAAAATAATAAAATAATTATGTTAAAAAATAATGATTTGAAAAAAGAAGCCTTGAAGTGCCATCACATGCTTATTGCTTTAAGTTAATTAGAATTATAAAATAATAAAAAAATATTGTTAAAAAAGTAATGATTTGAAAAAAACAAGAAGCCAGTTAATTAGAATAATAAAATAATAAAAAATTAAGATGTATATAATCATCATGATTCAAAACCTTGTATTTTGCTTTTCATAATCTATGGAATTTGTTATAGAGAGACAATAGACAATGTTCGGATAATCAATCTATTCTATTTCTTTAATCTTAATATTTAAAAGTTCAATAAATCGTGATTCATCGATTGATGTTCTATTCAATTAGTTAGTTCTACTCTCATTATTTAATTTATTTATCATATATCATCTCTCATCTTCCCTCTTTTGTAAGATTCCTATATTTGTTATGGAGTAGCAACATGCACAAGAGCATTTTCAACATGTAACAATATGCGTATATGCATGTTTCATATTAAAAAAGTATTAAATAAATAATAAGTGCATGCATATTCCTTTATGAAAGAAACAAACGATACAATGATGTCTTGAAAAACTGATCAAAACGCATGACTTCAATTCATCCTCTCAAACACATGATCATTATGTTGTAGTGTTGTAGGTGGAATTAGTTGTAAAATAATTTTACACTTTTTTAATATTTCGTCGAAGTCACAGCTAAGATATCCACCACATCTAACCAATTAGGGATTTATCTTTTTCCTATGAGATTTTTTACTTAATTTTTAAAACCTTGAATAATTTTTTAAGCCTTATCTTTCAACTATTAAATAAAACCGTATGTTATATTAAACTAGGTTACAACCCCGTGTATTACACGGGGTAAATAAATGTAATTTTATATATTAAATAATAAAACAATATATATTTAAAAATCTCGTTATTACATGGGTTGAATACATATATTTTTATATATTAAATAATAATAAAAAGGAAAATTGGTATTTAATAAACCAACCTTTAACCATCTGGTAAATAATAATCCAACCTTCAAAATTGGTAAATAATAATCCCACCTATCAACATGTTGGTACTTAATGAACTTCCGTTAATTTTTTTTAACTGAAGTTAGTTTTTATGTTTTATTTATTACACAAACAGTCCCTATAGTTGTAATTTACTAGTTTTAACTATTTTATGAAACAAAAAAACCACTCGAAAATCCTCCTTTTCCTCGATTTGAGATTTATAAAATAGTTAAAACTAGTAAATTACAACTACAGGGACTGTTTGTGTAATAAATAAAACTTAAAAACTAACTTCAGTTAAAAAAAATTAACGAAAGTTCATTGAGTACCAACATGTTGATAGGTAGGATTATTATATACCAATTGTGTAGGTTGGATTATTATTTACCAACTGGTTAAAGGTTAGTTTATTAAATACCAATTTTCCTAATAAAAATTATATCTTTAAGCACCCCATGTATTGTACAAGTTGAGTAATGTAACTTTATATACCAAATAATAAAAAAATATATATTATTAAAAACCCGTGAATTACACAGGTTGTATAATTGTAATTTTGTATACTAATTTATAAAAAGTTATATCTTAAATAAAAATCTTGTGTATTATACGGGTTGAATAAATCTAATTTTATATACAAGATAAAAAAAATTATATCTTTAAAAAAACTACCGGATATACTCGATACCCGCCAATATCTTATACTTGATTGTAGATAATTATTGTTTAGTTGAATACCTTATACTTAATTATATGTAACTCTCCTACCTAATTATAAATAATAATTATTATTTAGTTTAAATTTAGTGTAGGTTTTAAATAATAGGAAGGATAAATAATTAATGTAGAGCTCCTCGACATGTATCCCTTATAGGTTTATTTTATTATATAGTAAAGAAGTATAGATTTTATAAAATGTATAAAATATGTTTAATAAACATATATTAATTTTTAGAATTTTGCTTTGGTAATTAGTTGTATTAATATTCGTGTATTATAATTCACAACTTAATTTTTATTTATAGTGATAATGATATATTATTTTTTATTAAATGCAATTATCTCTTGAAAAAGGTAACAAAAAATAAATGAAAAGCAAAATCATCTTTTATTATTAGATACAATTATCTCTTGAAAAAAGTAACAAAAACATCTAATATAAATGGATATGATGTAAATTTATTTTACTTAAAAACAGATTCTAAGATAATCCGTTCAAAATTTAAACAAACACATAAATTTCTTGTTTTATATATTTAATTAATTAATATAAGATACTCTCAATAAATGACACGTGTCCACTTATTGGTTTCTTTTATTATATAGTATAGATTTATGAAATATTTTTAACCATTTCTAGGCATAGTTCTAAATGGTTCTAAAGAACGACATGCATCAACATATATTGCTGCTAAAACAAGATTCACATACTTCATTTAAGATTCCAACGTGTTAGTAAACAATGACTTAAATATGTTTTGTTAAAGTGAATATATAAGCCGTATTCAATAAAAACCATTTCTTATAACATGTACAACAAGAAGGATGGGAGAGTTGCGATTAATTTTTAATTCTAATAAAACGGGAAAATTACATATATTCCTTTATTTTTAACCTTAATTATATACCCCATCTCAAGTATAGTTATGTTATTAAGGGAAATGAAAAATATCATAAAAAACCAACATATTTTCTGTTTTTTTTTTCTCATAAAAATCCTTACACGTTTTTTTGCACATTAAAAACCAACATATTTTTTTTTCTCATAAAAATCCCTAAACAACTTTTTGCATATAAAAGTTTCCCAAAATGTTGAATTAGAACAAAATTGTGAATTTTTTTTTACTTAATAATATCACGTTAAAAAAATTAAGATAAATTAGTGCTCTAAATTGGATGTATGGTAAACCAAAGCAAGTTTCATGTTTGTCTTTTCTTTTTCATTTTAAATTCAATAAATTGATAACAATAAATATTATTCGGAAAATAATATAATAAAATTCATGAGCGTGGATGAAAAAACACAAAATAAAATAAAATAACAAACATATAAAATGGTATGTATAAATTTAAAATCGTTAAAAAGTATAACATAATTTGTCAAATACTGTTCTCTTGATTTCATCCGATAATAATTAAGAGATTCTTTTTTATTAAAGTTTAACATTTTAAGGGACTTATATGATACAAGAGTAGTAAGTATGTTGTTTTATTTATCAAAAGTGGTTAGGCGAATTTTATGAGACGAAAAAAAAAGTATATTGATTTTTTATGTGCAAAATAAAGTGGAGGGACTTTTATGAAACAAAAAATTAAGTATATTGGTTTTTTAAGTGCAAAAAAAAATGAAAGGACTTTTATTAGAAAAAACAGAAAGTATCTTGGTTTTATGGCATATGCTGTAAACGAAAATTACACATGTCCTTTTTTCAGTTTGATTACATATATGCCCAACCACACACGTTTTTAACTTTTTTTTACATTTTTTACGAAAACTTTTTTTACGGTTTTAAACTTTTTTTTCACAAAAACATTTTTTTACAATTTTTTTTACAAAAACTTTTTTACAAAATAATAAAAAGAGGAGAGAGAATATGAAGAGAGGGAAATTGAAAAGACTTTAAAAGAGACTTTAATGAGTAGAGAGAAATGATTTGATAGTTTTGATTAAATGACTATATTACCCTTTTGGTTGTCATTATTTGATTGGTGGAGGGTGGTTCTAACGGTTCTCGCAATTGGGGGTGGTTTTCATTTTAGTGACCCCATATATATATATATATATATATATATATATATATATATATATATATATATATATATAGGATAGGAGTTGGCCAGAAAGTCCAAATTTCCTAAAAAGTGTAAAAAGTCATAAAACACCATAATGTCAACCATAAAACACACCAAAAACCCACAAATAATATGATGAAGATTACTAAAACATCATGTATGTGGGTTTTGTGTTGTGTTTTAGATGTTAAGGCTCTGATTGTGGAATGACAAATATTATTGTGTTTTATGTTGTTTAGCATTGTGTGTTTTATATTCATAGTTCTACGATGGTGTGTTTGAAATTTTTATGGACTATTAGAGTTTGAATATGATTTTAGTAATATTCATTCTATTATTTGTGAGCTTTAGGTGTGTTTTATGCCTGAAATTATTGTGTTTTATGACTTTTTACACTTTTTAGGAAAAACACACTTTCCGTAGGATCCCCACTCTATATATATATATATATATATATATATATATATATATATATAGGGATAGGATCATGAGAAAACTAGATATAAATGAGAAAACTAACTAAAATCCACTAAAAAGGAGGGGTAGGGAGACTTTTAATGAAGGAGGGGTAAAATTGGAAAAAAATATATATAACTTTTCAAACATTTCCCATTTCTCCATACGTTATCATTTTAAAACAAAAATGGCACCATAAGATCACAAATTTTCTTATCTTTCATTCAAGTATATTCGAGCATATTTTTTATGACATAAAAAAAGATTTATGGTGTCGTCTTGTTTTCAACACTATTATTATAGTAGTGCACATGTGCAATATAACATGTACTACAATTGCATTATATGCTTAAAATTAGCTTTTTGAGTCTAGTTTAGATTTTAGGGTTAGTTTTTTTGGAGGTTTAGGATTAGGATTAGGTTTTTGGGTGTGTGGGGGGGTTAGGTTTTTTTTTTTTTTTTTTTGGGGGGGGGGGGGGGGGTTAGGTTTTTTTCGGGTTTATGTTTAGGGTTTAGTTTTAGGTTTTTGGGGGGTGGGGGTGGGGGGTTTAGGTTTTTTTGGGGGGGGGGGGGGTTAGGCTTTTGGTGGGAGGGTGAATTTAGGTTTTTTTTTTTTTTTGGGGGGGGGGGGGGTTGTTTAGGTTTTTTTCGGGTTTATGTTTAGGGTTTAGTTTTAGGTTTTTGGGGGTGGGGGTGGGGGGTTTAGGTTTTTGGCGGATGGGGGGGGTTAGGCTTTTGGTGGGAGGGTGAATTTAGGTTTTTGGGGGGTGGGGGGGGGTTTAGGTTTTTGGGGGGTGTCGGTGGGGGTGGGTTAAGTGGTTTAGGCTTTCCGTATTAGTGCACATGTGCAGTACAACAAATTTTTTTTTTTTTGAAAATTTTTTTCCATACATAAAAAGTAGCGATTTTTCTTTAAAAATTATAAAAAAAAATTTTGGTTTTTTTTAGGTTTTTTTAGTTAGTTTTTTGGTTTTCTCATTTAAACTAGTTTTCTCATGATCCATCCCCTATATATATATATATATATATATATGTAGAGGATCCTGTAAAAAGTGCTCAAAGTGTGAGAAGTGTATTATAATACTATATATAATACTATATATAATACTATATAACACCATATAAACAACGTATAACAATATGTAACACCATATAATACCATATAACACTATGTAACACTATTATATTATATATATATTGTTAATAAACTATGATGAATAGTAACTTTATTTTTATAATAATATATAGCTTTTCATTATTCTTTTATTTAATATATTATAGTTTACTATTATATTTACTTTCAATAACATAATTTTAATTTTTTTCTTTTTTATAACATAAATTAATTTATCAATTAATTTGATACTTCTTCAATAATTTACGTTTATAACTTTTTTCTAAAAACTTAAGTATATAGTTGTGCTTGATTTTTCCCCAACATTCCGTTATAATTTTTGTTAAAAACGAAGTTGTACTCAAAATAAAGTATTTATTTGGTATCATAAAACGGTACAATGATAAACTAAGTCGTTCTAATGGTTTGGCTTTCTAAACAATATGCTTTATTTTCAAATCACGTTTGTTTTACATTATCATTTGCTCGATTTCGCTGCAACGCGCCACGTCGATATAAACTAGCATAACATTATATAACAAATATAACACTATAGTTTGTCTGATAGCATGTCTATGATAGATGTATAATATAAAGTTATATTTGTTATATAATGTTATATAGTGTTATATGGTATTATATGGTGTTACATATTGTTATACGGTGTTTATATAGTGTTATATAGTATTATATATAGTGTTATAATACAATTCTCACACTTTAGGCCCTTTTTACACTATCCTTACCCTATATATATAGTAGGAGTTGGGTGGAAAGTGTGTTTTTCCTAGAAAGTCTAGGAAGCAATAAGAACGTGACATGTAGCATTGAAGGATTTTATCTAAAAGGGCATTTATGTACTTTCACAATCTATTTTTATTTTAGTAAATTATCTTCAATAACTAACTATCCATAAATTTCGGAATTTTTTGTTTTCGATTTTTTATCTCACTTAATATCAATCATTCCTTCGTTTCCTTGCTGGAATCTATCAGCATGTTCTTGGTACTGTGTTTTAACATTCAGATTCATACAGCTGTGTTTTAACAGCAAGCAGATTCATACAATTGTGTTTTAGCATTCAGATTCAAACAGTTGTGTTTTAACAGCAAGCAGATGTATACAGTTTGTGTTTTAGCATTCAGATTCATACAGTTGTGTTTTAACAGCAAGCAGATTCATACAGTTGTGTTTTAGCATTCAGATTCATACAGATGTGTTTTAACAGCAAGCAGATTCATACAAATGTGTTTTATCATTCAGATTCATACAACTGTGTTTTAACAGCAATTCAGATTCATACAGTTGTGTTTTAACAGCAAGCAGATTCATACAAATGTGTTTTATCATTCAGATTCATACAGCTGTGTTTTAACAGCAAGCAGATTCATACAAATGTGTTTTATCATTTAGATTCATACAGCCGTGTTTTAACAGCAAGCAGATTCATACAAATGTGTTTTATCATTCAGATTCATACAACTGTGTTTTAACAGCAATTCAGATTCATACAGCTGTGTTTTAACAGCAAGCAGATTCATACAAATGTGTTTTATCATTCAGATTCATACAGCTGTGTTTTAACAGCAATTCAGATTCATACAGCTGTGTTTTAATAGCAAGCAGATTCATACAAATGTGTTTTACATCAGCAGATTTCGCCCCAGCAAGCAGAGTCATCCACAACAAACGGAATACCTACAAACATTTGTTATTTTAAACACACACCTAGGGTTCTTGCGACTTCAACTGTGCTTCCAGCAACTTCAACTTTTCTTCCGGCGACTTCATCTCTGCTTCCATCCATCTTGTTCAAATCCCTCTGTTCTTTGAATCTCTTCCCTTCAAACATCAATTACTTCAATGTAGAACACGATTGAACCCTAATCGCCTACTAAAACACAGAACACAATGTTGGGAAGATCTTACGTATATAGAAGTTGGTAAATCTCTTATCTTGATCCATGATTTTAGGTATTTTTGGTATGATTTTAGAGGGTTTTCGTTGTGGGTTTAGAGAGAGAAAGAGAGAGAGAGAGAGGGAAAATGGCGTGTATTAAGGAGATGTGATATCTCTGACGGTTATTTTTGATTGATTTAAAACACACATAAGGACGAAATTGCCCCTCCTCATTTAAAACAATCTATTAAATATATACTAAATTATTACAAGATTGCCATTGATTTGATCTCAACCCTTAAACACACCAATCGGATGGACAAGATCGCTTCCTAGACTTTCTAGGAAAAATACACTTTCCGCAGGAATCCTACTATATATATATATATATATATATATATATGTTGAGGTTCCTGAGTGAACCATAGTGGTTTTGTGAACAAAACGAACAAATCTGGACCATTGATTATTTAGATCCTGAAACTTTATAGTAATGACAGTTTTGTAATTATTTGTGTGTAGAAAATAAATGAAAAGGGCATAAAGATAAATTGTTAACTAATTCTCTCTGCAATTAAATATTTAATTAGATTCTCTTTTTTTTTCTCTCACCAATTAATTAATTTGTTAATTAAAAAAATACAAACATTATAAAATATTGTTCCATAGAACACATTTAAAAATGATGCTGAATTGAATGTACACATATGTATTATACGTATTCACAATTTAGAAACGTATGTACGCATATTTACATTATCAAATACTGTTCCATCTGATCATCTTCTTTAACTGTACGTGTCTTATTTTGTAATGTGCACATATGTACATTCATAATATACCTCTAGTCAAAAGTTAATGATATGGTTGTATAGTATCGTACATATGTGTATAACAAATACGAGATGGTTGTTCGATATTGTACACATTATACATATCAATTTGAATTCACGATGAACAATGTTTTCAATTTCTTAAACATTATTTATAAGTTTTTTAATAAAAGATTATTTATCATTTAGTTTATTTTTTAGTAACTTGCTTATGTTGGTTTTTCTTAATCTAACTCTGTAACTATACTTTTTAAACATTGTGATATAAATTTTCATGAAAATGGATATCGTATCGCTATCATACCAAATAGAACCGGAACCGACGATGTATAGTATTTACATATTTTTATCCAAAACAACTTATTTTTTTGTATTATATATTATACGAGTGCCAATAACAGTATTAAAAATGCATTTTTTATTGTAAACTATACGTGTCTCGATATGTGACGAATCTAATCGATTTCGACCAAATAACATTGTAAACTATACGAATCTCGATATGTAACGAATCTAATCGATTTCGACCTAATAAAATCGGTACCGATATGGCGGTAACGACAATATCAAAAACCGGTATTCGTTTTTAAGGTTTTTGATTGATGTAAAAGATGCGACAAAATCGCGACTTTATTTCTTTCTCTTTCAGTTACTATAACGAGTATCGATATCGAAACGAACTCAACCAAACTAGTACTAACAGAGTTACTGACGTATAGCACAGGGAAAACCAACTAGTGTATATAATAAGTTTCTAAAATGAATGTTCAACATTGTACATATGTCAGCCAAGGTGAAGACAAAGTGGTGAGTTCGGCTATGATATTTCTTTTGAATGATTAGTTAAAAACTCATAAATAATATTCCTAAAATTTTAAGGTTTTTTACTTTTTTATTAAACAGTTTAATAATTATTATTGTAGAAATCATTGGAAATAATACTAACTTCTAAAGACAAAGTCTGGTGCAGCTTCCACGAAGGTTCGCTCGCTTGATATATTGCAAATATAAAAGAGGAGGGCTTCAATGCTTCATTCATTCAATTCATTCATTTAACCTCCAAGTTTGCAAACACACATATAATATACCAAATGGCTTCAAACGAACCATGGTTGCTCGAAAACGGCTCAGTCAAGAGACTGACGAAAGAGACGAGACACGGTCATGGTCATAGCCGAACCGCCCACAACAAGTCCTCGTCCTCACTTCGTCGAAAATCCGATATGTCCCTTGTGTCAAAAGTGCCTTGTTCAACTCTTAGAAACCTTTTAGCCAACCTCCAAGAGGTCATTTTGGGTACTAAGTTAGCAGTTCTTTTTGTCGCAATTCCATTTGCAATTGCTGCCCATTACTTCGGTTATGCAAGGGTGAGTGCCTCTCATTGCCACCCCAGCCACTTGTTATACGTATTAATTATAAATAATTTTGTTATTACTCGTTGAAAATTAATTAAACTCGTTGTTTATATAGTTCTTTATATAACTATAATTTTGCATATTTCTATTTAACAGAAAATAAATATTACAATAAGACCTTGCATATTCCATGTGAAACTGACTCTTTACATTATGTAAGAGACGGTTTATATATAAAATTTGTTGTTGTCATTTAGCACACGTGCGTTTTATGTATTGGGGAAACAGAAGTTGATTAATTTTATTTTATTTAATATATCTGCACACGTATCATTTACCTGACATAATATAATAAGAAATTCTGATCTTGATGTGTTAAAACATAAGTATTATTATTATTATTTTTTTTAATTCGAGGTTACCAATTTTTATACAACAAGATTCGTTGTTATTAATTATAATATTAAATAACAAAATCTCTTATACTTTTTTTTCTAAACAGCCATGGGTTTTTTCATTGAGTTTACTTGGCTTGATTCCGCTTGCCGAACGTGTGAGCTTTCTAACAGAGTAAGCAAGAGTTTTCATGTTTCTTTACTTGATTATATATATATTTTTTCTTAATTTCCAATTATTATATGCAACTAACTAAATTCATTTTATGTAATTAATCGCTGATTACAGGCAAATTGCTTTCTACACAGGCCCCACTGGTAAGTTTAATCATCTATTTAGGTTTGATTATATCTCTAATTTTTCAAATAACTATAAAACAAATTACATTGTTATTTATATATATTATTTTTTTACTTGATTTTATTTTATGAGTAATAATAGGTTTTATTTTATTATTGCAGTGGGAGGGTTGTTGAATGCAACATGTGGAAATGCAACAGAACTTATCATTGCAATATTTGCGTTAAAGGAAAATAAAATTGATGTTGTCAAATATTCTCTGTTGGGTTCCATTCTCTCCAACCTTCTTTTGGTTCTTGGCACTTCTCTTCTTTGTGGTGGTATTGCCAATCTTTCAGTTGAGCAAAAGTTTGATAGGGTAATAATCTTTTGTAGTTCTCAACGTATTACTGGTTCTAAAATAAACGTCTATTTTATATATGTGTGCACATATATCATGTGTTACTGAGATGTTAACATAGGATAACATCTGTTGAAACAGAAACAAGCAGATGTCAACATAGCCTTACTGCTACTGGGGCTGCTATGCCATCTGTTGCCACTCATGTACAGATCTGCAGCGGAGAGTAGAAGCATTGATGCACTTAGTATTGCTAAAGAAACACTGAACTTATCCAGAGCTAGTTGCATTGTCATGCTTATTGCTTACTTTGCTTACCTTATCTTCCAACTCTGGACTCACCGCCACATCTTTGAAGGGGAAGAGGTATGTATGTATGTACATGTGTTTACTTTAGTGTGCATTAATTAATCACATCTACACTACAACTAATAACTGAGAATTGTAGGAGGATGAGGATGATATGGATATGAGTCAAGAAGAGACCCCAGTGATAGGATTTTGGAGTGGGCTGATTTGGCTAATTTCAATGACTGCAGTCATCTCATTGCTCTCAGAATACTTAGTGGACACTATTGAGGTTTGATCATTATTCCTTATAACTATTTCATGGCCAAACAGTGATTTTATTTAACTATTCATTAGGCTTAAATTAAACCTTATCCAAATTTTATATAAAATATAAGTATATAACTTAACTCATTTGGATTAATAGGAAGCCTCCACTTCATGGGGGATATCAGTGAGTTTCATCAGCATCATTGTGCTACCAATAGTTGGAAATGCAGCCGAGCATGCTGGAGCCATCATCTTTGCCTTCAAGAACAAATTGGTAATCTAAACTAACAAAAACTTATCACGCCAAGTTTTATATCTTTTAAACCCATAAACTAATCATATGATTAATTATTGTAATTATATTTTAAAATTGTAGGATATAACTTTGGGTGTGGCACTTGGTTCTGCAACTCAAATTTCAGTTTTTGTGGTGAGAATTATTTTTTCATAGGCCCTAACTATCTGCACACCCAGTTTGCCTATCTGCACACTTAGGGTTTACCTACGCAGCGTATTGGTCAATACGCAGCGTATAGGGTTAACCCTATACGCTGCGTATTGACCAATACTCAGCGTATATAAACCATGGATCTCAGTGCCTAGTTACCAATCATTGCACAGAAAACAAGGTTTATATACGCTGCGTATAGCTCTCTACGCAGCGTATATAAACCATTAGACTTTTTTGGGTCATTTTGGTAGGTTTGAGGGATCATTTTTTCACAAAGTTTATATACGCTGCGTATTGACCAATACTCAGCGTATATAAAGGTCTGAAAATGTCATTTATACCCTTGTATTGAGGCTATACGAAGCCAAATACAAGGGTAGTAGTGTCATTTTTGTCTTATATGCTGCGTAGTGATCTATAAGGAGCGTATATAAAGCTCCATTTTTGTATTTTTTTTGTGTATTCCTTTGTTTATTTATAAAAAAAAAGGAAAATAACACCCGATACGATAATATACGATACGATATAACACCCGTATAGGCCTATAGGTGTGATTTAGGTCCCGTATTAACCTCGTATAAGCCTATAAGTGTGATATCATATCGTATAGGTGTGGTTTAGGTCACCTATTAACCTCGTATAAGCCTATAAGTGTGATATCGTATCGTATATGTGTGGTTTAGGTCCCGTCTAATCCTATATGCATATACAAGACCTATAGGAAACCTATACGAGACTTATACTACACTATACGATACGATACGATACGATACTATACAATAACACCTGTATAGGCCTCTATACGAGACTTATATACTATACACTATAGGATACGATATGATGCAATACGATACGATACGATACGATGCAATACGATAAGATAATTTAATTTAAACGATAACAATATAATATATTTGTATTATTTACGAATAATATTCTTTTTTTATAAATAATTTTCTTTTTTTATAAATAAACAAAGGAATACGATAATTTAATTTACACGATAACAAAACAATATATTTGTATTATTTACCAATAATATTGTTTTTTTATAAATAATTTTCTTTTTTAATTTTTATAATTCATAATATTTATATTATTTTTTATTTTTATAATTTATATTTGTATTATTTACCAATAATATGTTTTTTTATAAATAATTTTCTTTTTTTTATAAATAAACAAAGGAATACACAATAAAAAAAATACAAAAATGGAGCTTTATATACGCTCCTTAGAGGTCCCTACGCAGCGTATGAGACCAAAATGACACAACTACCCTTGTATTAAGGCTATACCAAGCCAAATACAAGGGTAGTTGTGTCATTTTTGTCTTATATGCTGCGTAGTGATCTCTAAGGAGCGTATATAAAGCTCTATTTTTGTTTTTTTTTTGTGTATTCCTTTGTTTATTTATAAAAAAAAAAACGGAAAATAACACCCGATACGATACTATACGATACGATATAACACCCGTATAGGCATATAGGTGTGATTTAGTTCCCGTATTGACCTCGTATAAGCCTATAAGTGTGATATCGTATCGTATAGGTGTGGTTTAGGTCACGTATTGACCTCGTATAAGACTATAAGTGTGATATCGTATCGTATAGCATAGTATATGTCCGGTATTGACCTCGTATAAGCCTATAAGTGTGATATCGTATCGTATAGCATAGTATATGTCCCGTATTGACCTCGTATAAGCCTATAAGTGTGATATTGTATCGTATAACGTAGTATATGTCATGTATTGACTTCGTATAAGCCTATAAGTGTGATATCGTATCGTATAGCGTCGTATAGGTCACGTATTGACCTCGTATAAGCCTATAAGTGTGATATCGTATCGTATAGGTGTGGTTTAGGTCACGTATTAACCTCGTATAAGCCTATAAGTGTGATATCGTATCATATAACGTAGTATAGGTCACGTATTGACCTCGTATAAGCCTATAAGTGTGATATCGTATCGTATAGCGTCGTATAGGTCACGTATTGACCTCGTATAAGCCTATAAGTGTGATATCGTATCGTATAGGTGTGGTTTAGGTCACGTATTAACCTCGTATAAGCTTATAAGTGTGATATCGTAGTATCGTATAGGTGTGGTTTAAGTCCCGTCTAATCCTATATGCATATACAAGACCTATAGGAATCCTATACGAGACTTATACTACACTATACGATACGATACGATACTAAACAATAACACCCGTATAGGCCTCTATACGAGACTTATATACTATACACTATACGATACGATATGATGCAATACGATACGATACGATACGATACGATGCAATACGATAAGATAATTTAATTTAAACGATAACAATATAATATATTTGTATTATTTACGAATAATATTCTTTTTTTATAAATAATTTTCTTTTTTAATAAATAAACAAAGGAATACGATAATTTAATTTAAACGATAACAAAACAATATATTAGTATTATTTACCAATAATATTGTTTTTTTATAAATAATTTTCTTTTTTAATTTTTATAATTCATAATATTTATATTATTTTTTATTTTTATAATTTATATTTGTATTATTTACCAATAATATTGTTTTTATAGATAATTTTCTTTTTTTTATAAATAAACAAAGGAATACATAATAAAAAAAATACAAAAATGGAGCTTTATATACGCTCCATAGAGGTCCCTACGCAGCGTATGAGACCAAAATGACACAACTACCCTTGTATTTGGCTTCGTATAGCCTCAAAACAAGGGTATAAAAGACATTTTCAGACCTCTATATACGCTCCTTAGAAGTCAATACGCAGCGTATTTAAACTTTGTGAAAAAATTTCCCTCAAACCTACCAAAATGACCCAAAAAATCTAATGGTTTATATACGCTGCGTATTGACCAATACGCAGCGTATATAACCCTTGTTTTCTGTGCAATGATTGGTTGTCAGGCACTGAAATCCATGGTTTATATACGCTGAGTATTGGTCAATACGCAGCGTAGAGGGTTAACCCTATACGCTGCGTATTGACCAATACGCTGCGTAGATAAACCCTAAATTTGCTAGGGTTTGGTGTGCCAATAGGCACTTTAGTGTGCCAATAGGCACACCCATACTTAATTTTACCTAGATATATTATTAAAAAAATTTGAATTTTTTTAATAAATTTTTATTTATGATTTAGGTTCCAATGAGTGTTATTGTTGCATGGATAATTGGCATCAAAATGGATCTTGATTTTAATCTCCTTGAAACCGGTTCACTTGCCCTCACAATTCTCGCCACAGCTTTCACATTACAGGTACGTTTTTTTGTAATTTTATTTATTTTTAATTTTTTATAATTAACTTCAGAATATATTTAGTAACTTATGTAAATCAATATTTGCAGGATGGAACTTCTCATTATCTTAAAGGAGTAGTTCTTTTGCTTTGCTACTTTGTCATTGGAGCTAGTTTTTATGTTCAAATTTCTCCAATTGGTAAAATACCTAGTTTTTAGTTTTTTTAATTTTTTTAATCAAATTTCTAATGTTGAAAGCTTTTATTCATTTCTTGAATCCTTTTCTAGAACCTGGTCTCCATGCCGTGAACATGAGATTCAAAACATCTAACCCTGGAGTGTTTAGTGTTTAAAAGGTAATTGACTATACATATATCTATAATAATAGATTTTTCATTTTTATGTCTTGTAAATTACGAAAAATGTATAAAGAATTATTATTAATTTCAAAATATATTGTATGCAGGGTGTGAATTCTGAGAAGTAAATCTGCATGCATTCTTTCATTGGCGTGGGCATAGAGCTAGGTTTATGAATTGTTGCTTGTACGGTACAAGTACAAGCTTCTAGGTCTTTGTATTCTTAATGAAGAGTAGTATTTACTCTTTGATAAAATAAACATTGAAGTTTATTATGAATCTATGTTTGACTCTCTCTGTATCCACCGTCTTCTATTAATTTATTAATTTGTTCTATTAACCGAAATCCGATCACTTCATTATCTAATTTCTAAGTTTAATAATGAAAAGTTATGGTTTTGGGTTTATCTTCTAACTAGGTTATCATCCGAGATTTTTTCCTGAACTTGAGAGAATTATTTATGTTAATTATTATTTATGATTAATACATACTTAAAACTATAAAAAAATATGACATATTAAATGACTTGGCTATAAGAAGAGTTATAAACTTTTCATAAACTTAATCACAGGATCATACATAAACATTTATATATGTCTAAATAAAACAAAGAGAAAAGTGTCCGGATAGTCCCTGTGGTTTCCCCATTTTTCACCTTTAGTCCCTAATTTTCTAAAATTACAGCTATAGTCCCAAACTTTTGCAATTTCGTTCCCGGATAATCCCTAGCGTGGATGGGGGTTAGTTTTTGGTGTTAAGGATGTGTGAAATTACTAACGTGCCCTTTAGTATAAAAAACAAAATATATTAAAAAATTACTAAATAAACCACATTCACCTCCACCACCGCCATAAAACCCCACCGCCTGTCACCACCTCTATCACCAAACCCATCGCTACTGCCGCCTTTCACCGGTAACCTCCTCCACTCCCACCACCGAGCACGTCAACACCACTTTATCATAACCGTATCCACCACCGTATTAACCACTGTATGCCACCTACATCCACCACCATCACCAACCTCACACACACAACAACCTCTTCACCTCTCGAATCCGCACACATATACACCACATTTCCTGCCATAATCACATCAATCGATGAAATCATCGTCTCACACCTCTTCAAATCCTCCACAAAATCCACCGGCATCTCTCTGATCTCCTTCAATCCAAACAAATTACAGTTACCTCCCACACCTTCACTCTGGTAACATTTTCTACTTCACCTAACACTCCATAAGGTATAGATTCTGATCATCGGAAGCAACTGAAAGCCAGATCGTTGAAGCGGATTGGTTGAAAATCCTAGGCATCGAATCCGACTTGATCCAGGTGTGTGACTAGAGGTCGTAGATTTCTACGGCAAGTGGATCGTCTTCGAATCGTGACGGCGGTAGTTGTGGTGGTGGGTGGTGGTGGTGGTGGCAGTGGTTTAGAGAGATAGAGAGAGTAGAAAGAGTGAGATAAGGTCTGAATGTGTTGTGTGTATATATTATACATTTTATAATTGGGTCCCATATATATATAATTAATTAATATACTTTGTTTTATATTAAAAGGCATGTTAGTAATTTCACACATCCTTAACACCAAAAAGTAACCCCCATCCACGCTAGAGACTATCCGGGAACAAAATTGCAAAAGTTGAGGACTATCGCTGTAATTGTAGAAAGTTAGGGACTAAAGATGAAAATGGGCAAACCACAGGGACTATCCGGGCACTTTTCTCTAAAACAAATAATAAGTTTAGGGATCGTGTATAAAGCTTTAGTCTTCAAAACTCTGTTAGCATCCATCTTCCAAGCAGCAACAACATCATCCATCTTCAAACCTGTATCCTCGTAAGACGTCCAAATTTGACATACATACATGATACTTCTATTGATGATACCCTCATCGCGTAAAATTGACCATTTATCTTTTTACATGATTTCGTTCGTTAATCCCAATTTTCGAAAATTGATTTGGTGCAAGAAACCAAATTCTAAATAAAACATGCTCGTTTATCTTTTTACATGATTTCGTCCATTAAACCATTTTATTCGGTTCTTATTAAACGCACGTTGTAAAGAATAAGTTATTGTGAAACGCCAGTGATGATGAAGTTGATTTGATTGTGAGAGATATGATGTTGATATCGTACCTTTGGTAATTTTAGATAAGTTATTGTTAGTTTAATTAAAGAATAAACTACTTAAATATCTACATTTTATATCTATATTAATAGTTGTTATTTACTTATTTTACTAATTACTTATCAATAATAAATAAGTATACTTCAACAAATATTTAAAGAAAGTTGTTAATTATGTGTAATAAAAGTTTTACAATTCTGATTATATATGGAAAATAGAATAACCAGTTATTTACATATTATTTGTAAAATAATCATATTTTTAAGTACTCCCTCCATCCCACTAAAAGTGTCCTATTTTGAGTTTTCAAAGTCTTTATTTATAAACTTTGACCTTAAATAATTTTGTTTGTGTTAGATAATACTTGATGAAAGTTATATGATTTGAGTGTGTTTTACAAGTGTTTTTATTGGGTTAATTTTCATCAAGTTTTATATAACACAAAAATATATAATTAAAGTCAAAGTTTATAAATAAAGACTTTGAAAATTCAAAATATGACACTTTTAGTGGGACTGAGGTAGTATGATTTTGCAATGTTCTTTCATAAATACATATTCTAAATTTTTCTTTCATTGTATGTAGTGCAAGTACTATTCAATCTTTAGTTTTCTTTTTGATTTTCCGTGTTTTGGTTAACATGTATCGTCATGGTCCGAACTTTATCATAAATATACTTGATCCGCTATCGCTTAAACAGGTACACAACTCTCCGTATTATTTTTTAAAGGAATTATTCATATTCTTTTATCGTTTATTTGAAAGAAATGTGCCTTCTGTTTTTTGTTTTTTCAGGCTATACCTATATGTATGAGTAGATTTATATGGATGAGTAAGTTAGAATCTTCAAATGTTAGTCTTAAATTTGATGAAACGCATTCATGGTCTGTTGTTATCAAATTAATAGAAGATATATTCTACTTTACCGATGGATGGTGTGAGGTTTTAAACTTCTTCGGCCATGAAGTTTTCTTCATGATATTCAACTATCTTGGTGATCGTACTTTCATGTTCAAGCTCTTCTCTCCTGATCCAAATAAAGAGTATGGAAAATCATTTTGTAAAATTATTCATAATCTTTTACAAAGTCCAATGGTACGTAATTTTCTTATAGATGACATTTTTAATTTTTGTTTTATTACGCTTTATTAAAAATAGATAATAGGCATAATTTTTAAAAAAGAATTTTTTCTACAAGTTCTACCAAACACTTTATTTCCAAACATTATCAACATCATTTACCCGATAACATGGTTATGCTTAATGTATCCGAGTATCATCAATGGAAAGTCCGTATGAGAAAGATTGGCCCAAATTATTGTTTTGCTGACGTTTGGTTTAAATTTATAGAAGATCTAACGTTAAATCCTGGTGATATTCTATGTAATCAAATAAAGGACGCCACACATTTTAATATTATGATATTCAATAAACATGGTCGTCAACTTTTGTTAAACAACACTCCCTTGATTGAGCAAGAGTACGAACATATTAGCAATGTGGAAGGTTATCGACAAGTTAGTGACGATCCTAACTATCTTTTTTTGCAATGACAGTAACTCATCAATTGGTATTATACTATCCTGTTTTATATTTAATTTTTTGTCTTTTAGTGCTTTTCATTTAACAAAATTTACGTATTTTAATGTTCTTATAAAATGTAGATCATTTCCAAGTTAATTACTGACTTAAGTGGTTTAAATGAGTTTTCTTAAGTAAAGATCAAAGTTTTTAAAGAAAATACTTGGGTTAAGAATCTTTGTACACACAATATTGATGGTCATAGAAGGTTCGTCAATCAATTTCTAATGTTATTGGTTACTTTTCTTTTAACGAATTCTTATATATTACTAAAAAAATTCATATTTTTTCTAGGAAAAATTACAAGTTTTGTCCTTTATCTTTATACCACTTTTCAGGTGGTATCCTTTTTAACGAATGTTGACACGCGATGTCCTTTACTAGATATTTTGTTGCAAGTTTAGTCCTTTGCACCCAACCCAGTTAAAAAATCCTGTTAATTGTTGACAGACGATGTCCTTTACTAGGTATTTTGTTGCAAGTTTAGTCATTTACCTAGGTATTTTGTTGCAAGTTTGGTCCTTTACACCCAACAATTAACATGGTTTTTTAATTGGGTTAGGTGTAAAGGACTAAACTTGCAACAAAATACCTATTAAAGGACACCGCCCGTCAACATTCGTTAAAAAAGACACCGCCTGAAAAGTGGTATAAAGATAAAGGACAAAACCTGTAATTTTTCCTTTTTTCTATGATAGCTACGGTGTTGTTGGATAGCATGATATAATTGAAGTTGAACATATTTCGTTAGGTGATGATTGTTTTTCAACTGGTCTAAAACGAATTCAAGGTTATTGGTTACGAAACTCCAGCAAGTAGAAGTGTTAGAGTAATAGAGTTTCAATTTATATTTCAAACCAGAAAAACATATTTCTTACATTTACTTTTCAATTCCCTTTGTTACGTTTATAGTATGATGCTTCGTTTTATTTTAATCTTTAAATTCAGATTTCCATAATAAGTTCATGCGTACAGTTCGTTTACGATAAGTAACATAAAACTTTTTTACCAAAAGTACAAACATATCATTTTTCAACCCCGTGAAATTCACGGGTATTAGCACTAGTAAAGTATAAACAAATGGAATCTTGATTTATAGAAAACAATTTTGCATGAAACCTAATCTAAAGTAAGCATACGCATTTGTTTTCTTTACACAATTTATTTTATATACATCATTTTATCCGATTCTTGGTTACACCAATAGAATTGGTTAATCTATCTATTATACTAAAGCAAAATAGTGTTTGACTAATTGCCTTTGATGTGGCTATTCTCTTTGGCCAGAGAATTGTGAAATTGGGCGCCATTCTCATATTCTACCTATTTCCTTCAATTTCCTTCAATTCTCTGCGCAGTTTCTTTAGATTATATATGGAAGGTTGCAATCTTATTCAATAATTGGAAGTTTTATTAGGAAATTATGGAACCGTTTCCAATTATATCGCCTATATACAAATTATTTTTTTTAATCGGATGTTTGAAACGATCACCGAAGAAGCCTGTTATGTTTTATGTTCATCATCAGACTTCGAAATACAAGGATCGGTAAGTTGGATTCCACCTCTGTATGTTAATTTTTAGTTTTTATTAGAAAACCCTAATTTTGTTGTATGATTTGTATGTTGTTGTTGATGTTAACGGATCCGCTAATTGTTTTTTATATGAGATTTTAACCAGTTGATTGTTGTAATTTGTCTGTTTATTGATGTTCTAATACACCATAATGGATTTCTATTTGTTTCTGGTTAATCCTCTTTTCTTAGTTTTCCAGTTCATTCATTCCATCATAAACCCTAATCGCTTATTTTGATTATGTATAAAGATTTATTATGTTGCCATGTTGTTACGGAGTTTGAAAATTTAATAAAACAGACTTTTTGTTCTGTTTATTTGAATATAATATTGTTCTAATTTCAATTTTTTTGTGTGTATTCTTATTTTCTTTGCAGATATGGAAGTTGGGTTTCTGGTTCATATGACGGATCCGTATAAATCTGAGTTGGTTAGAAACTCTGCTTTATTTGCCAATTTTATTTTGTTAGATGTTATAAAGTAATAGAAATCCATGAAATGCTATTACGAATTCATTTCTCAAGTGTTGTATGGTTTTGTGCAGTTGGTCTGCTGACAGCAGACTTCTCTTGAGTGGTAGCAAGGACTCTACCTTGAAGGTAACATTAATTTTGTTCATAATTCATTATAAATAATGAATAATCCAGATCAATTCTATAAATTTACAAGTACTCTTTTAATTTGTTATGATCTTAAACATGTTATATATTTAGGTTTGGGATGTGAGGACACAGAAATTGAAGCAAGACCTTCCTGGTCATGAAGATGAGGTTATTATTTTTTTTAATTTATATTTTTTTCTTAAAAAAAAAAGGTTAACAAGAATAAAGGTCATTTCAACAAGATGATAATTATTATCATTCTTTTCTTTCAATTTGTTAAGGTTTTTGCTGTGGATTGGAGTCCAGATGGTGAGAAAGTTGCATCGGGTGGTCGGGATAGAGTTTTGAAGCTATGGATGGGTTAAAAAGTTAAGAAAGCTTTTTGTATGTACTTCAAGGTGTACATGAACCATCTATTGCTCTCATATGGGTTGTGTTTCGTTATTAAGCATCAAACGCTTTACGTTCTTAGTTACATGTTTCCATTGTAAAGAACAGACATATGTAGACACATAGATGTATTATATGCATTTGTTATGTTTAGAATTCAGTTTTAAGTGAATTACAGTGAAACATGATGTAGGGATGTGATGCATCGGTGCTTTTGGATCGTACTATCTTTATTGGGAGTGAGAAAGACACTCTACCAAATCAGTCTTTGAGGGGATTTATGATGTAATCCGATTAGAGCATCGACCGATTCTCATTTTCATTCGAAATCTTCAATTTGCAAAGAGCACTGGAAAGAGCTTTCATTATACAACTTCACCTCATCTTCCTACACAGGTTTCCACTTTATTCAAATGTTGCCCGAAACTCATATCAAACCCTTTATGCCTTTCTAAACACCAATTGTTGATATCTTATCTTCTAGGGTTATAGATTGTTTATGGTTGAAAAGTCAAAGATTGGCAAGTCTCTTACAATCAGGTTTCTCTATGTTCATTTTGTTAATCTTTTTCAAGTGTTATTGTGATCTATATTTATTTGGAGTGATTATTTAGTTGCTAATGATAGCTACCGCATGTATTATCAGTGTCTTAAATGACACGTTGTTAGGGTTCAGGTTTCTGTTTGTTTAAATTGAGTTAGGGTAGGGTTTGGGAGTGCTGAATTGGATTGGAACTTATGTTAGGAGCATTAAAGTATGGGTGCAATCAGTTAATAGGGTTCGACCTAATTATGTTTTTGAGTGGAATTCGTGGGTTCCAAAGAAGGTAGGAATTGTGGCATGGAGGGCTGTGAAAGAGAGAATGTTGACTATAATTTTGCTGCTTAGAAGGAGAATCCAGGTTCCCTCGAAAACATGTGTTGTTTGTGGTGAATACAGTGAAACAAGCTAACATTTTTTTTTTGTTTCTTGCCCATTCGCCCAGTCGATGTGGCAGGCCACACTAGCAGTATTCAATACTACATTGACAAAAAATGAACATTTTTATACAACTGGAGCTATTATCATAACAGGTAAAATGAGCGGAACCGAGTATTATCTAATCTTGAAGGAACATTGTCATTTTAATTTTGTCACCTGCTTCAGGATAACAAAAAAGCCGTTGGAAGGATTTCATATAATTGTGGATGCTAGCAATGGAGTTGGTGGTTTTTTTGCTGTAAGTTTTTTTTTAATCTAAAAACGGGAGTTATGTGTCAATTAGTTTGATTTTCTTTTCTTTTTTTTTTCAGGGGAAGGTGATGTTACTTCTCGCAGTCAATTTCTAGAAACCTGATGATAATACGCTGTTTTTTAATATATTTTTTTGCAGGGAAAGGTGCTGCCTTCAGAGGAACTTAACTATGACCAGGTAATTTCCGTTAATTTTCTTTTGCAAAGTCACCAATATGCACCTCATTTAACGGGTCAATTCAGGCTTTAATTTTATTTGATATATGTAAAATATTAAAAAAAACGTAGCAAAATATAAAATGGGTACAAGTTAAACGGGTCAAAATTAGTCTAACTTATATTAAAATTCGTATGATGTCCTAAATTGTTCTATTTAAAAAAGATTAGATTCATAGATGTCAATAGTGGTAATAGCGCCCACTATAGCGCGTGCCGTAGCATTGCGAGGTTTTGGCGTTATTCGCTGGTTAGCGACTAAATAGCTGAAGAATACCAAATTTTATGGTTTTTTTTATTTTTATAAAAAATTAGTTTATTATATATGTAAAATTCTCTTTGATTTCAACTTAATATAAAAGCTAGCGAGTCGACACGAATTTCGACCTCCATATAGTGTTGAACATTTGATAGGTTAAATTCAATCTAATCAGCAGCTTTAGAGTTTGAGAAATGGAAAAGGGGATTTTAAAGTAGATGCTGAAAGTACTATAGAAAATGAAGTTCAATATGCCAACCATGGTTTGCTTTTTGATTTTGTTGAGTTCATTAAGGTATGTCTTTGGTCTTATTAAATAATTTAACTTAATGTGTAAATTGTTTTCTTAAAGGTAATGGGTTATAAAATGATTTCATGATATCACGTACATGCTCTTCAATTTGCAGAAACAGAAATGTGTTCCACTGGAAGATCTTGCCGCAAAATTTAAAGAACTCAGTTGTGTTTTTGTGTTCTACTCAAAGTGCCAATGTGGTTTGTTTTACTTTCTATAAATTACAAGTGTGTATTTATATTTTGAAACATTTGATACTTTTAAACAAAGGTGTCACTTTTGATCATTTACTTTTATGTGGGTTGATTTGGGTAACCAAACTTCATCCAAACAACCTCATCAACCGTTTTGTTCAAAGGTTACGATTCTTATTTATTGTGATCTATATTTGTTTGGAGTGATTATTTAGTTGCTAATGATAGCTCATGAGTTGCCGAAATATGGTCTTAAGGTTAGGCTCACATATTATGTTGTAGGTAGGTATGTTCTAATCCAATTTTATTGTAACTTAACTACAATAATTACGAAATTAGAAAATTATTAGGTGAATTCATATGGGAAAGAACATAAACTTTTAGACAACCATCTTTCATATACGTGCTATTCTATTTTCTCAACTTCTAACCTGTCGTGCCTATGCCTATGTGAGCAACTGTTGTCGAAATGAGCATGCCAATGTTCATCGTCATTATTATTATAATTATATCCAGTTCCAATTGAATGAAAGTGATTGTTTACTGAAACAAAGTTGTAAACTTTGAGGGAAATTGATAACGACTTACTTAAAACAGACTTGGAGTCATTTTTATCTGGTTTAGGAAGTAAATCGAAGCCTTGGACCTTGGACTAAGTTTTTCAGCTTTTAAATCTAACTTGGCTATAATCGGTGATGAATTGTTGGTCGCTAACGAGTAGAAGAACTCCAAGACAAGTCTCTGCCAATTAAGGTGATTTTATATCTTTTTTCGATGTTATTTGGTTTTTACAATTGGGCGTTGATTCAATTTCATGGGTTATGTTCTTTCAGTTTTATAGGAACCCGAAAATATAATTTATAGAAGAATTCAACATTCAGATTATGCCAGCTGCATTTCAGGATTATTCAAATACTCCCTGTTGATTATGATTTTAAACTTGACATATTTACTTATAAGCGGGTCAGCTTACAACACATCAAAGGGGTAATTTGTTTATAAAAAAAAGGCTAAATAGGTTTGGGCCAAATGAGTTAAAAGTCACCCATTTTCATATTATAAAACCTAGAACCTTTTAATCGGTTAAAAGAAGACGGTTTGAATGCGTCAAAGTGTCAAACGGTTGAAAGTTGACGAAGTCTGTTTTAATGCACACAATTTCTAAAATTGTTTAATTCAAATGTTAAGATTATTATTGTATTAATATGGTTTTTGTAATACTATGTAACACAATAAATACTTATTAAGAACAAAATTGGACAAAAACATATAATGTGTTAAGCTTTCTACTTTGATTCATGATTTATTTTGTAAATGAATTCACTTAAGTTTCAACCAGTTTTTTAGTTTTTGGCATGAAATTTGTGGACTTGGGATTAAACTCACATTGAATGTTTATTGACTATTTATTTCCTGATAGGTATTGTTGGGTTTGGTGGTAAATGCAGGTTATTGGACTTGGGTTTGACTTGAATGATGGCTAGAAGCTTGAAGTTTGTTGCTGATGCGTATGAAAGCCGATAGAGTTTTGAAGATTGATGTTTTTTGTTTGAACTGTATTTAGTCTTCATTTTGGTTGTTTTCGTTTATTTTTTGTTTGGATTTTGAATAGGTTTTATGTTTGTAATACTTGGGTTGTGTGTGGTCGTGAGTAGAGTTAGACGTAGTAATTGTTATTTGTTAGAGTGGTTGGGGCAGGGGTTTGTTAAAACCCGTTCTGTAAGGCCTTAGGCGTTTTTGAGGTTGGTGTTCTTGGGGTATGTCTCGGAAGACCCAATGCTCTTTAGGTGTAACTATTATTTTTTAATTTTATTAATAAAGTTTTGACGGGGTGCCGTCCCCGTTTAGAAAAACAAAAGATTGAATTAATTACTTTAGTTGCATGCCTAATTTGAGGTTTTCTTTGTAAATAGGCTTCCTTGATTTTTTTTATGGTATGGGATGAGTCGGGTTGGGTTGACACACAAACACAACTCCGATCATCGGATATTTAAACTAGATACAATGTTGGGGCCTTTTTGTTTCTACTCTTAGGGGAATCATTGCTTATGTAATGTGGAAGGCTTTCAACACTAATTCGAGGTTGGATCATTATTTATTTTATATCTATGGAAAAATTATGTTTACGATCAATATACATAACTTTAGGATGTCAAAGAGAAGCACTCAGTTACTCTCTTATAGCTCAATATCATCAAGATGTAATAAAGTATTTACGTATTAAAGTATAATTTTTTTTGTTGTTTAGCCACCCGTGTATTACACGGGAACTTAAACTAGTGGTATTATAAATGAAAATTTGATTTCTAAAAGATGAGATGTTGCAAGTTTTTTTATTGAACGGCTAATTATATTATTCATTACCCATCAATATAATACACATGCACCATCCAGCAAATAGCTAGATGGCAGCCATACAACGGAATACCATCCCCTAAACATTCTACTACATCACCTACTAAATCCCTAAACTGAAGTCATCCGTGCGCCCCATTCTAACTCATTTCGTTTACCCCTGTTCTTCAACCAAGTAAAGGACATAGCTTTAATTTCCCCCAAAATCTTGTCGATATGTGCACCCGTTCTGTGATTTTCATATGCACCAGCAGCACCACGACCTCAACTGCATGTTGCTTTAATCCCTTCGTGTCACACCCTAACGGATGGCGGAAACATCAGAGTGAGACGAACGGGATTGCTCATTGCATCATAACACTATTGTGACAATATTTAATTCAAAACCAATTTCCTTCATATTGTCAAGTACATCAAAAGAAATCACAATACGAAATTGGTAATTCAATATACAACAAAGTTTAATCAAAATATGATAACAAATCTAGTATTTCGATATGCGTTTACAAAGTCGTCCCTACTAGATTTCATTAAGATCATCATCATATCAACCTGCAACATGTTTAAAAGTATAATTCAACACACAAGGCATTGGCGAGTACGCAAGTTTAATACGTAGCATAAGTATAAAAAGAATTAAACAAATCCACATGTCAAACTAACTTACCAAGATTAACGTACAAACTGGCATGTGAATATTCAAGTCAATTATCTTATTACCGCATATAAGGCATTTAACATGACCATAAGTTAACGGGTGGTGCGTTACTCCTATGGCGCTATACATGTTAACGGGAGGTTTGTACGAAGTTAATGATAAGTTATCACACAAAAGAATCATCCAGAATAACGAATCAAGTATAATGTACGCATGCATGTATTGGATTATTGTGTTTGCATAAAGTATGATTGTGATTTTAATAGATTAGGCATATTGCAACCAAAAGTGTAAAAGCATAAAAAGGGTGTTCGAGTGCACTCACGGTTTTGCAAAGCTTTCCTTTGAATCCCGTGAAGAGTTTGTGAGTTGGAGGATGGAAAACCGAGGCCACCCTACATGGGGTAAACGAAGGTGTGTAAGTAAGGGAATTAAGATGGAAGATTCAGATTGGAATTTAAAGTACAAAAAGTATATATGTATAAAAGTATTATCTAGCCTAAGTACTTGTTTTTGACACTATGTTGTATGTGATTTCATGGGTCCTAGTTTGCCCATTAGAATCATCAACAAGAGACTTAGATTTGTAGATAAAGTAGCCTAAGTTTATGACGAATAATCATGACCCAATTATCAACATAAATTCATCCATGTTCATATTTATATATATATATATAGTTATAATATTAACCTAAGCTAAGTCCATCATAAGTATCATAGATTATCATGTAAGTCAAGCATGGAGGATTAACCTCTTTGTATGATTCACCACTACACAAATCATCACAAGGATGATTCGGAGGGTCATGAGTAACAAGAAATAAAACTAAATAATACATGCTCAAGTAGCCAAGTAAATCCTAACCCGGGTGAACCACCACGACATGGAAAGAGTTAACTAAGTGTCGGAGGCTAGGCGGGGTTATGTTACTTTGATACTAGGAAGCCACATGAGTGTTCATACACAAGGTTCACAAGTGAGGTAGTGGAACTAGATTGGAAAGCCAAAGCTCTCACGGTTCATACTTTTACAAGTCACAAGTTCAACCATATAGAAGATGGTGAATCGTGATGTTTTCAACACTTGGATTATACTATGTATGAACTTAAAGTAAAGAGTTTTGAACTCATAACTTGGTGGAAATCAACCTCAACACAAACCCACAACTATAGGCTAAGTTGTGAGCTTGGTGGTACAAAATTTCACCAATATTTAGCAAAGAAATTGAAGTTACATAAACATGAACAAAAACATAAAATAAACCTCACTTTGGACCTCAAATATGGTGAGGTTTCACCTTAGTTTGCCATGGAAAACTTGTGAAAACCTTCCTAGAGGTTATCCAAGTAAGATAGAAGAAGAAACAAGAAAGAATGAGTGAAGAAGTGAGCTATAACTCACTTTAAAGACTTGAAAGTTTTATACCCAAAATCAGAAATGTGAACATGATTTAGTAACATACTTACGTTGCGCATAAACAAGTAAAAAGATTAAAGGATCTTACCAACTACGCCTTCAACATAGATCAGGACATCCAAGCTACCCGGCTTCCAACGATCTCTCATGCCCGCAGCAATGAGCATCTTCTCACCAAACGAACTGTTTGACAGCGCAAGCAGATTTCGATACCATTCATCCCTCTTTATCGATACCTTCCTTTAAAAGGATATAAAAAATTGGCGCCATACCACATCACATATAAGGATAAATAATACGCGCTTCTAACCGGTATTGAACCCAAACTAAAACGGGTTTACAATGCATCCACACTACAACTTTTTCTAGTACAGAGCTCCACCCACTTGCATCCGCCCATGGAAGCAGCACTAGACTGGGGGACTTGAAAGGGTATGGTCCCAAATCTTGAGTCGACATGCTCAGCAACAAGCTTGTGTCATGCGTGGAAGGTCGTACCTAAAACAAGTAAACTTCATATTTAGTCGCCTTCAAGAATATCCACGCGAAACCTTTATGACGCAAGCCCTTGCATGCCAGTAAGGCATAGTATAACCAATACCAGTGACAGAGCATGCAACCAATAAGTGCACGTCAGGTTGGGTCCAGTGGAACCTCACGATGAACAATCGTGTAGGAGACAAGAAATATAAAAGGACACTGACGTGTCATCAATCACCGTACGCCATTCACTGCTCCATGTTCTCCATTAACCGTTGATTGCAAACCCGATAGCAAGGACAAATACTAGGCCACGTGGATCCAATCACCATGTGACATCTTCCCATTTACCTACAAGCACTAGCGGTTATGTCTAGGGGACAAATGAGATATCCATTGATGTCGACGTTGAGCCCAAGGCCCGTCATCCCATTTCCTTTGTTACTCTCTTCGGCTATAAATATAGGACTTCACTTCCAGGTTTAAGGATCGCTCTCTTACTCTCTCACTCAATACACACACTTATTATCCTCAAAACAAGTTCTTATTCTCATGCCAGAGGTTGGTTACAAGGAGAACCCCCCCCCCCCATTTTCCTCCTTGTAACAAGCTTCACAGTGTGGTGTTGTTTTGCATGATCAAGCAGTCATCAGGCGAGGAAGAAAGAAGATTAACCTTTCTTGAATGAGACTAATCCCACAAGTTAACCTTCGGATTAATTTGGTTTTTCTTCCATTCTCAATTGATTACTAATGGAAACTAAACCAACAACCTGAAGTGTTGGTTTTCACAATGTATAGAAGTTCGTATGGTTTCGTATATAAATCCATTACTTTTAACTAAAGTACCTTTTTGTTTCAAATACATAAAACGAGTGTTACAAGTTGGCAATGGAGCCATGGACCCATAGAGAAACGGGTGTAATAGTATAGAACAATTAGACTCGAACAACATGCTTATTTAGATATCAATGAATGTAGTGTTTCTTGGGGTGGTAAAACAACTTGAACTCAATAAGTAAACCTCAAATTTGAGAAACTTGGAATGTTTGGTATGAAGCCAGGTATGTGATTATTTAAAAAAATCATGAATAAACTTGGAACGTTTTGTATGGAGCCAAGTATGTGCAATACTATAAGGCTAAAAGGTATGGTCATAACCACCATGACCCTCCACATAGGTGTCATGTCACATACATCTAATCCACCATCGAAAACCACTACCTTATGGGTGTGGTCATGACTCAAACCACTATCCCCTTTATTATTTTAATTTATTTTTAAAGTGTTAAAATCTAGAAAAATGGAAAAGATGGCCCATGGTAATCGTTGTTCAATCCATGCCACACACCATGAATCATTGAGGGGGTGGTGTATCCTTCCATTCATGTTTCTACGTGGCGAATCATGTTCCAACCATGACCCCGACACCCTTCAGCCTAATAATAGTATTGAAAAAAGTACGACGTGTTAAATCTTTTTTATGTCGAAAAATTATGCTCGAATATACTCAAACGAAAGATAAGAAAATTTATGATCTTATGGTAATTTTTTCTAAAAGTATAATAAAATATGTAGAAGATAGAAATGGTTGATATGTTATATATTTTTTCTTTCCAATTTTGTCGCTCTTTCATTAAAAGTCCAATTTCCTTTATTAATAAGGAGTTTTGGAGTTCTCACTTTAACTACGGGTTCTGTTTAATTAAGAACAACTACGAGTTTTGAGAACTATGAGAGCTCCAGCTTCTCGTGCGAGTTGGGCCACCATTTTTATACAAATGTAGATAAAAATGTTTAAACACGTCTATAAAAACAAAAAACAAATTGTCGAATCAGTACTTACGCCTGATAAAAATTGTATTTACGCCTGAATGTAAATTTTGATTACGACGATGTAATTTTTTTTACATCTGATGTAAATTTTTGAATGCGACATTTTTTTATTTTAAAGTTTTTTGTTGGAACGAGTGATTTTTTTCAGATTTTTGAAAAAAAAAATTGAAAAAGAACTTTTGAAGCCTAGTTCTTATGGTTCTCACAACTGAAAGTGTATCTCATTTCACCCTTTCCATATATATATATATATATATATATATATATATATATATATATATATATATATATATATATATATATATATATATATATATATATATATATATATAAACATATATATATATATATATGGGATGTTTCAAATGAAAACCACTTTTAACGTGAAAACTTGAAAACTAACTAAAAAAGCCTAAAAACACACAATTTTTTTTTCAATTTTTTTATTAAAAATCGCTAGTTGTGTTTATAGCGTACATAATGTACGATTAGGCATATTATATGATAACCGGCCTATATGTATATATATATATATATATATATGTGTGATTTCATGTAAAAATCACCATTTCCTATACACATGCGATACCTTAAAAAAACACATGCGATTTCATGCATACACTTGACATTTGATTTCGCATGCAATGTCATGTATACCATGCGATTTTGATTGATGTATTAAAATTCAATAATTTCTATCTATAGGGGTACTGAAGCCAGATGATGAAGGATTGACAAATAAAGATGAGGGAGGAGTGACAGACACCCTTATTGCAAACATTCAAACTGTCGAAACGGGTGTATACGCTTACAAACCACCTGTCAAAGGTAAAAAACACTTTCTATTAGAAAAAAAAATAAAAAGAAGAAAATATTATAATTTTTAACTTACTCTGGCCTGCAGAAAGTGGTGAAAACGAAACTGGTATGGAAGAAACAGTGAAGTTAGCCGAATCTACACAAAACATTCAAGAAAAAGTTCAAGAAAATGAGCCACAAGTGGAAGTAGTTTCTTTAGGAAAAACTACACAAAAGGACCCTCAACAAACCGATTCAGGTATCGAAGTTGAGAAGGAACCAGAAGTTGAATGCCCTCAGGTGACGGCTAAGGAATTGCAATCAGTTGAGTCGCTTTTGAGCCTGGGACCCAACCTGGAAGAAAATAAGGGAAAAAACCAGCTAGGGGGGGAGAAAAAACTCAAAGCCAAAGTAAGTTATACCAAAGGGGTTAAATGAACTCCTTTATAAGACAATAGAAGCCGCCAAAATTCGAAATGAGAAAAGATGTGCAGAGCTTAGAGAAGCATTTTGTTCCCCTTTCTGCAACAGAGTGGTAAACATGCACGAAGCACTATTGAATCAAGAATTGAGTGTGATCCGATACACATTTTCTACATTTGCAAACATAGAGTAAGTAAAACAATTATATCAAGTAACAAACATCTAAATATATACACTCAAAATATTTAATTATTTAATTTTTGCCTGGCAGGGATGTATTTTACCGATTAAAAACCGGGGTTTACACGGTCAAAGGTATCTTTGAAAGCTTCTACAGGGATCAGTACGTAGCATCAAACGGAATAAATGCATTTATGGATGTTCTCAACCTTGAAGAGAAGAACAGGGATAGAAAATCATCACCATACAGACTCTTCTTATTTAGCACAATGATGGTATGTTTTTCTAAGCATATTGGCATTTGAAATTAAAACAGAAAATGCATATTCAATGATTTCGCATACTAATTATAGTTAAATCGCATATAGAATAGTATATAGTTTTCCTGTGATTTCGCATACTATTGTAATTTCGCATACAGTATATATACAGTTCGCATGTGAAAAATTTTCACACATTATTTTGCATGTACTAAATTCGCATGTACAAATACCTTGTAATACATTACTTAACCTTGGTTCTAATTACATAACATACAGCCGGATATCATGTACAAGGAGGAGAAATACACAGACAACCAACGTCTAAATGTATTTGCCTGAAATTTAGAAGACATAATACTAAAATATGAGGTAAAAAAACTTGATTCGGTTGACTTGGTGTTTATTCCGGTACTTCAAGGTGACCACTTCTATGTCTTGTGCTTCCACTTGAAAACCGGCAAAATTGAGCTGATTAACAAGAGTTTGAGGAAAGATACAAGGGGCTTCCAGGCACACTGGTAATATAAAAACTTATTCATATACATGTTATATTTTATGTAAAAGCTACTGACACAATGTTGCTATGTTACAGAGAAGGGTATTGGTTTTATACCTACAAAAGGCCTTAAAACCAACACCGGCTATAAAAGCACTTGAAACATCAGTGATAGAAAGAAAAGTGATGGAATGGAGGACGGAGAATAACGGTGTAGACTGTGGAGTGTTTACGATGCGTCACATGGAAACATACAAAGGAGAGAAAACACCATGGGTGACTGGGTTTGTGAAAGAAAATGAAGTAAACAACAGACAGAATTCACAACTTCATCTCCCGAGGCACATATATCTAAGTAAAATCATTCTATCCGAACACAATGTGGAGCGTCAAAAAATAATTGAACTGACAAATGCTTTCGATAAAAGGCCGGACAGAGAAAAGTATTTCAAAGATTTGGACAAAATAATCCCAGATAGGTTGAGAGCATTTATTGGAAAGGACTAGTAGACTTGTTTGATGTTGAATTTCTGTTGCATATTTACACTTGTTAGATTACATTAATGTTTTTAATTTCGCATATTTTGTGTATAAAATCGCATGTTTGACATTGAATTGCTTAAAATATGCAAAATGGGGAATATAAACATACGAATTCAAATCCCATGCCATAACACAACATGCGAATTATATGAGACATAAAACACTTGCATGTTTTATTAAATAAAAGCACTAAAATAAACAAGTTCATTCAAAAGATGAAAGGAACTTCATTTTCATCTCCATCGAGCATCTTAAGATAGTTATTGCATCCGCCAACTCTTTCAACTGCTTCTCATCCCTCTCACCCAGGTCAACCATGAACATTACAGCAACTTCTTGAAGACTACTCACTTGCATCTGAGAAAGTAAGTTCACAATTTCTTGTCTTCTCTTCATGTTTTCTGTTACACGAGAAATGTTGGTTTCCAGCATCTCTTGACATGATCGATCCTCTTGAATTTGTTCCTAAATCCTATTTCTCAAAGACTGTTTGATACTTGATTCAGAAGAGGATGTTGGGAGGTCTGCCATTTTTTAATAAGATAACATATAAGTGGTTTGAAATGGTGATAAAAAGATAAACTTTATAGTAAAAGAAAAACGCACTGTAAAATTATTGATATGAATTATTGATATCAATTATTGAACTGAATTATTTGATTTGAATTATTGAACTGAATTATAAAACACACTGTGCGAAATTACATATAATTACCTTTAAAGCATGCGAAATATTGAGCTAAATATGTTAAATACTTTTTAGTCTGCGAAATGACCAACTTAACCATGCGAAATTACATATTAAAACTTTATTGTGTGCCAAATGTCCAACTTAAACATGCGAAATTATTCATATGATCCAATCTTTAATACCTGCGATATGTTAAAAACAACACATGCGATATGTTAAACTCACCAAATAAACCCAGAAACATCTTATCTTCAACCTCTTTAGAATCTAATAACATGAAAACACCTCTTTAGAATCTAATAACATGAAAACACCTTCAAATCAAATAAAACTCATACCTTAACCGTAACCCTATGATGAAAAACCCAAAATAAACATCCTAAATGACGAATCCAGCATTTTCAGTATCGCCAATGTGTGTTCGGTATAGGAATCAATGATACGAACAATAATTAGATAGACGGTTTTGAAACGAACTCGTAATCTGCTTCCTTGTTGACGGAATTCCCTAATTAGCCCTCAGATGATTGAACAGAATGTCTGATATACCCTTATCTAATTAAATTCAATCAGGACACGTGTATGGCTATGGGGATCGCGTACGTAATGTACGATTAGGGGATTTGTATCCTACACTTCCTCTATATATATATATATTGAAAAAAAGTTTAAAAAAAACAAAAGAAGTTTTAAACAGGAGGGGCTAGTTATATTAATTTAAAAAGTTGAGGAATTAATTATATAAAATTTGAGAGGCTAATTGTGTAAATTTAAAAAAAAAAAATCGTCAACCTGCAAATCTCCTCCCTCCCTTTTAAAACACAGCTTGAATTTTATTTTATTTTTAGAAAATAATTGATCAAAAGACGTTGACAAGGTTCACTATCAACCTCACACCTGCGATCAGCATCACAATAATAAAAAATAAAAATAAATTAAAAAAAAAAAAAAAAAACTATAATAGGGATATGCCTAACATCCATGATATCCATGGCTAAAATTATCAAAATCCATCTCATACTTGATCCGTTCTCATACATTGAATCTAACCGTGGAATGCAATTTGCGAAGGTATGCTTATTTGATCCTTCATTGTATTAACTGCTACTAGTGTTTGTATGGTGTACACTAAGACTACACGGTATGGGGGCGTTAACCCCATGCCACCTCAACAACTTTTTCATCAATAGTGCCCCCCAACCATATCATGGGCGCTATTGACTGGTCGTGGTTCCAATGGCGGGCAATAACGAGTTGTGTGTGTGAAAGGGGTATGCTATTGATGAAAAGGGGGATTTATCCCATATATTGGTTGCACCAAAAGGGGGCTCTATTGGTGATGTGGCGTTGAGATGACACAATGAAGCTCCTAAGGGCTCCAAACCATACCATACAGCCTAACAATCAGTCTTCGCAAATATTATGAATGCGTCATTCATGGTTTGATTCCATTGGTTTTGGGTGGAGTTAATGGCCCAAACTAATGACCACCATTTTGCAAACTAGCCTATCAAACTGGCTTGGTATTTTTAATCCATGATCGTTATTTACATTTATTTTCTCAAATGCTCATAAGTGTCATGAATACATAATAATTAACACTTGCATGATGAAACAATATACGCGAGAAGTTAACCCGACATGTTTGATTTACAAGTTTACACGAACAGTTACAAAACATTGACCAGATCATTAGACCTGTTTTTTTTCAAACCATAAAGCATGAGCTGAATCGTATGAACTCCAAATTGGGTGAATTAAACTATTTGCTTCTTTCTTAACAATCCGATTAGTTTCAGCTTTCAATGACTTATATATTTCCCTAATATGTTGTGTACTAATATCGATCATATAAATTTCCCTAATGCGTTGTTTGAACATATATGAAAAAAGAAGTAAATGATTCAATATCTACTAGAAAAACTTAAAAGGAAATCTCAAAATTTTCATGGGACAGACATCATAACATGACAAAGGATGCAACGAAAGAAAAAATCATAAAAATGATCAGCCACCGTAATAGTGGCCAAGTCTTGTACACAATGACCTTTCCCCCAAAAGTTGTACTTAAAATCAGTACAAAAAGACAGTCAACACTCATGACTAACATATGACATTTCCCAACCTTGACCCAGACAACTAAACTTGTACCATATAAATGCGCCGTATGCTTCGATTACCAAATTTACCCACGTACCGAAAACACACGCCCAATCATCCCTTGGGTCCAAGTAGCAGTCTCCTTGAGTTGTTCATCTTCAGACTGAAGACATTCTCCCAAAAACTCACTACAGAACGCCATATCTTTGAATAGCACCTTCACATTTGGACCAAGTGCATCCGCAAGATCTCCCAACACTGCTACTGCCGCTCTCACCACACTCTCATCTCTGCACCACCCCAATGCAAAAATTAGGTTATTTCAAAGATAATTTTTTTCTGTAACTAAATTGTTACATAAACCTTAAATTGAAAGGCCAGTGCCGACCACGTTTCTGATTTGACAAAAATACACCCCTCAATTTTTCTAAATTGACAAAATTCACCCCTCAAATTTCTAACTTGACAAAAATAACTCTCCTACTTTCTAACTTGACAAAAAAGATCTCCATTAACTTCTCTTTAACCCACAAACTTTTGACATGTAACCCATTATACCCTCCAAATTTGCTATAATGTCAAAGGTAACCCTCTAACCTTGCAAATGTCACTTTGACTCCCACAACTTTCTAAAGTTACGAGTTTACAGTAAAACCAACTTCTTACGGTTTTCTAAAGTTACGAGCTTATTTAAGTTTATATATGAAAAAAGATAATCCATACCTGTTAGCATCCTTAACAACAACTTCTATGAACTTCAAAAGATGTGGAGCATGAGGCAACATGATCTCAGCCTTTGAACTCTTGAACCCTTGTAAGATACCTGAATACGCCTCAAAGATGCTTCTCTTCAGCTGATTACCATACTCCACCATCTCTTCATCCGTATTGTCTATCTGTGCACACACTTCGGCAGCACCTTGCATCATCGGCACTGCATACGAAACATACTTTTCAAAGTGTTCCCCAATCGCAAGTGCCACATCACCAAAGCACGAAAAAATCGGAGGCTTAACAGACCGATGCAGGTCACCGCTAGAAAGATCCTTAAGGAGAAGCGTCATGATATTATCACAGTACGGTAGCATCTTGTCATCCAAAGCCCGGCATATATCACCAACCACACCAACAGAGATGGAGCAAACCTGGTATTCCTCAAAATTCTGAAGACCCATTTCCAAATATTTGTAGAACTCCGGCATGTACTTCTCGAATTGCGGTCCAGTGCCATACGCAAGAGCACCAATGGCAAGCATTGCTTCTTCATGTACAGTTGAGCTACGACAAGCAAACACCTTGAGAAATAGCACCATGATCTGATCCGCAGCTTGTAATATAACGTGCTTAGTTACATCAGTACCGCTAAGTTTCTGAATAATTACTTGCATGACACCGCAAAGCAAAGCTTGCAGGTCTCCTTGTTTTTCTCTATCATCTGATGATAGAATCTGAAGCTCGATTGTTTGTCCCAGTTTGTTCATGATAACTGGAAGAAGTTGCGCTATTAATTGAGATGATTCAGCTATATTAGAACATCTAACCACCTCATTCAAGGTTTCATAAGCAGCAGACCTTAACTTTGTATCATTAGCGTCTGTTCGTTCAGCGGTTGATATAAGCGCGGTTATGATATCCGGAAGATACGGTGTGAGAACAGAGGAGCCAGTTTCAAAACCTTCATAGCCTTGAGCGAGAAAATAAATAGCCCCGCAGACCTTCTCCGCAACATTGGGAGAATCTTTGATACTTTCTAGAAGGACCACCATAACTCGTTGAAGATTAGCAGGTGAAATGACGGAAAACCCCGTGGCTGGACTGTGCAACAGTTCGAATATACGACTGAGGGTCCATGCAGTGGTGTCTTTCACATGACTGTTTTGATCCTTCATGGCATTAAGCAGAAAGTCTAATGCCGATATAACCATCGGCGATAGCTTTTCAACACTTGGGCCTTCGAGAATTGATCCAAACGCATATGTAGCAGCCTCACGAGATCGCCAATCGGGTTTTGATATGTTATCCTGCACGAAAGGCATAACTAACGGCACTATAGCGTCACCAACAGTTCTAGCGACAAGACCGAGGCACGTTCCCCCTGCCATGGCGAGATTCCAGATACCGTCTTCTTGATCCTGATCTTCATCCTGCTTCAATAAAGTTTCAAGCAACATGGGAACCAACAACGATAGAGCCTTCTCGATGAAACGTGAATGCGGGTATGAATCGCCACTTTCGAAATCTTGAAGATCGATCTCTTCGTCACAGATAGAACTCCAGAATTCAATCGCTTGAAGAGCAACACCTTCCTCATCTCCTTTGACGGCGTTTGCGGTTAGTTCAAAAAGAGTCTGCATATATGGCTCTAAAACATCATAGTAGGTTGACGCTATTGACACTAGACATTCAAAAGCAGCTTGTCTAACGTCAGATTCTTTCGCCATGGCTGTTTCGCACACAACTTTCATGATGTAGTTCCGCTCCATCTCGTTTTCGAAATTGGTTTGTGCAAAATCAAGAGCGTTGTACAACGCGGTAGCTGCCGCAAGACGCACAGAGCTCTGTTCGGTAACATTCATACCTTGCACCACAGCAGTGAGGACAGAGTTAACCTCATCTTGCACAAGATCGTTGTGGGATATCTCTTCACATACATACCCAAGTGCCTCTAAAGTTGCTTGTTTCAATGATGCCGGCTTATCTTGTTGGGTCATGTTTCCAAGCAAAGAACCGATAAGCTCAGGCCATTCTTTTCTTGGAATTTCTATCGAAGCGATTTTGGCGATGACTTGAGCAGCAGTGTGACCTGCTTCGGGAACAGATGAACCGAGAGTATTTAACAGCAGGCCTTTGACTTGGGATCTGAAAGGCGCATCATTTGACATCCACTGTTGCACCAAGTGTTCCTTTGTGGTAGCGTCTTTAGCATCCAATGAGTTCTTAAGCACAATACCAGCCAATCTACGAGACTCCATAGGCTTCCCATCATTCGAGAGCTCAAGTGATAAAGAGAGAAGAAATCCAGGAAGGTTTTGCTCTTGGAACTGTCGAAGCTTGCCCTCTGCGTCAGTTCGAACCTTTGTATCAGCTGATTGAGCAGCTAACAAGAATTGCGTAATCTCGACAGCCATTTTTTCCTACTCAAAAACACAATAAAACAAATCACTTTTACACATTCAGCAAACATGTCTTGACACATAGTTTCAGGCTCATAGTCTATACAAAATTATTCAGGTTCCCAGTACTCGTAAGATAGTCGTTATGTTGGCAACAAGTAGAGAAAGCATCTAAAAATACCAACTAACACTAGCATGAGTAACAATTAGAAAACAGGGTGGCTGTGCAAAATGTTGAACTCGTAAGATAGTTATCATGTTGACAACAAGTAGAAATATCATCTCATAAACCATAACAGCATGAGTAACAATTCGAAAACAGTGTGGCAGTACTAAAAGTTTATATTACTGGTACTACAGTTTACAAACTTGTATCAGAATATTCTACAAGCAACAGTACCACAACGCCTAATAACATATATTCAACATAATTCTGAACCTGCTAATCAACTATTACAACTGAGAAAATTTTATCCAAAATACCATATTTTAATTCTCAACCACTTCCCCACTTTAAATCACATAACTGTAAACATCTAAAAAATCAAATAATTGCCAATATGTTTATCCTTCTTTTGAAAATTAATGACATAAAAGTATCATATTTTCATATTCACAAATATCGATCAAACAAACTCAACTAAAATCTCCCCTGCCAATACAAATAGACCTATAAACAAAAGAACATCTCATAACTAAAAACACATGACGCGCCTCACGACTCAAATACCAAACAATAAATCAAACAAACCAGTATACCTAAGCCAAATAACATCAATCCACAAGTAAAGTAAGATCTATAACTACGTAATCAAACCAGAAACATCAAACAATCAACAAGCTCAACCTAACAATAAGCCCTACGCATCGTGAAAACTGAAATCCAATCGGTAAACATAAGCTTCGTAACAAAATCCTTACAATTGCAATAGCAAAGCACGAACTAAACTGAGATCTACAGTTAAAAAATGAAAAATCAACATCGTATAAACCCTAGGCTGAAATTAGAACAAAATCAACGAATTATACCTTACTGTAGATGAAATTGGATGAACGCGGATGAGATTTGAAGTACCGCAGAGGTTGAAATATTGTGTGAGTTTTAGGGAGAGAGAGTGTGAGTGTAGTGAGAGAGTTTATATTTCGAATGAATGAGAGGAAGCGGGAGGGATGAAGAAGAGGGGAAAGAGAAATAGCAAAACGGGCAGGTGACCGAACTGCCCGAGATCGCCGACCTGTCTTTTCTAAAACCCTAGTTTTCTTTTGTAATCGGTGAGATGATAAATTTGAAATGTTGCACGTGCGAGGAGCGTGCCAAACTCAATTCCAAATGTGGGTTTAAATTTCCGTTTTTTCTTCACGTGGTTGTGTCGTTTTAACGATTTTGCTTCAATCTTTTAAAATGAAAAGTTATTTTGCTTCACGACCTTAACTCTATCCATAGTATATGTTAACTGAACAGGTATTTTGATAATTTCAAGTATAAAATAAAGGTACTTTGATAATTTATATTTAAGACAACCATTTAACTATTTATTATCATTATACCTAGTAGTGATACCCTTGTGTAAACACAGGTGGTTTTTAAAAATTCATGTATACCACATTTTAATGGAAAGTATAGATAGGTGTCTAGATATTGTAATTTTTAGTTTAGTTTTTCTTTTGATTAGTTAATATTAAATTAGTCATGAGTTATTCTCACAAATCTTGCATGTTGATGCATTTGAACTCTCATTTACAATTAAACAAAAAATCAGCCTAAACAAATAATCAAAAGTAGTCACTACCTTTCATCCTAAAAAGCGAGAACTACTATTTTACTTTGCCGAATGTTCATATCTGTTTGAAATGTGTTTATCAAACTTCAATACAGAAGTTGTAAAACATCAACGAATATACTAACAAACTTAAAATCTTTACTTTGAAAAAAATCAATAGAATCTGAATACAACTTAACTTTCAACAAACATTAACTACGATCACACGATCACCTGCCTCAACAACTTTCAGCAAAACCCAATCAAGAGTCTCTTACCCAGCAACATCTCCTTCGCTACATGTTGTGTCATGGCTACATATGATGTTGGAAACAATGTCGCAACTGCTGATCCAACAATCTCCCTATAGAACAGATGATGCCAAAACCCTTCTTTATTACTAATCTTTATTTCTCATCAACATATCCTTGATTTGTCCTTTGAATTATAGTTCAAAGTCTAGGGAGAACATGTCTTCTTCATCATCCCTTTCAAGTTGAAGGTCCAACAAATCTTGGAGATCGTATGCATTCTGACCATATGGACTTTCCATTTTAAGTTTTTCAACACTGTCATCTGAACTGCTCAAAGTCAATACGTGGGTGTCTGAGGATGACTTCCACTTTAGTATTTTTGGATCAGATGGTTCTCTTGGGACAAGACTTATTGAAGATGAGTTTGGTGATTGTGGTCTGCTGACTAAATTTGCAACTATTTCTCTGAGTTGAGCAGCAAGTAAGTCAGCAGCAGGGTCAATGTGGTAATCAAACAAACACTTTATTGCCTCTTTTCTGTATTCTTCATACTTCTGCTCATCTTCCTCATCAGTCTGCTTTTGCTTTTGCCTTTTTAATTGCCCTTTCAAGTTGAAGGTCCAACAAATCTTGGAGATCGTATGCATTCAGACCATATGCACTCTCCATTTTAAGCTTTTCAACACTACCATCTGACCTGATCAAAGTCAATACGTGGGTGTCTGAGGATGACTTCCACTTTGGGAATTTTAAGAGATTATCTTAGTTATATTGGTAGGTCCCTCTTGTGAAGGTGACGTTACCCTCAACTTATGGGTCTGAGTCAGAAGAGATATAGTCCCACAAGGTCGAATTAATGAAAGATAATTAAGTAAGTTATTAATGTGAAAAGTGGTGGGCCCCCTTCAACCCTTTGGTCTGAGTTAGCAGGGATACAGTTCTCGCAGGGTTGGTTTAAAGTTTTAATAGTAGTTTATAGATAAGGGGTTCAAGCGGTTTGCACTTCTCCCATGGTGGGTAATGTCCGCTCCTACTCGTGAAGTGTTACTAAGCTTGAACCAGGTTCTCGCATGATCTATACATTAAACGAGACATAAAATTTACCCAACCACCTTTCTAACCCCCTTCCAGGCAATTAACGCGCTTTATATAAACCGTAAAGAACGAATATGTGAATCAACAACATATGAAGAATGATTATATACATTTGCCTTTAATATAAAAAACTAGTTATTAAAGTCATTAATACATACCCAACTAAAAAGTTGTCAAAGATTGTAAATCAAAAAAAGTAATACATAAAAGATTTGTCTTCACCAAGTGATTTAAGAGTTTGGCCAAGCATGGCCTTTGTTTGACAAATACTCTTACGATCGATCTTGGATCCCGATACTACTACACACACTTTAAATGATGGAAGATGGATGATGGTGGTGGATGATGGTGTTGTAGTGGTGGTGGAGTGGTTGCAAGTGAGAGAGAAATGGTTTGCCAAGGGATGGTTTGGAATTGAACCCATTACATCTATTTATAGCTGAAATCAGGGGCTTCACCACAGCCCGTGTCCGCCTGGCACGACCCCGTGCCCATCTCTCTCTCTCTTCCTCATTAATTGCTGTGTCAGGTCTTATACTAACACGGCCCTGTGTGTCAACGGCACGGGCCGTGGCCAATGTACTTGTTGTACTATTGCAGATTCTGCAAATCTTTGAGTTGACCACGCCCCGTGTTGTCCTGGCACGGCACCGTGTTGGCTGTCTGTTTTGTCCTTTGTTGTTATCTTTTCTTCTGCACAGATTCCAGTCTTGAGCACGGCCCATGTCTGGTGGACACGGTCCCGTGTCAGATCTTCTAACCTTGCTATTTTGTTGGTTTGGATGTGGATTGTGGCTTGGCGAGCTACGTCAGTCCTCCTTCTTTGTAATTATGTTGGTTTTTGCTGTTATTTTGCTCCTTTTGCATATTTAAGCTCTTTTGACCCTGTAAATTAAAAAGGAACAGAAAAACAAGCTTTTTCCAACATTAGTACCGAAAAGGGGTTGATTTTACATCATATTTAATACAATTTGTATGTTGTATTTTATGCACATCACACATGTAAGTTGAAAAACGCCAACAAAGTTGGTGAATTCATGTAGATGTTTTGTATCAAATGAATATTTGAAAATGTAAGATGTATTTGAAAAAAACGTTATGTAAACATCTATGAAATCGTTGATCATTAATGTTTTACAAGGACATTAATATGTGTGACGACATAGGAAGCAATCCAAACCTTGACGATTTTTGTGTCGATTACCCTCGACTGGGACATAAAAGCACTCTTCCCTGAGGGTCCTATGGACCAAGAGTGGGGCTCGCCAAAACCCAATAGATCTACCCATTTCCGTTCCTCGGTCTAAACATGATTAATGGTGCTTAAGTACAACCCTATTCGCACGTGTGATGTGGATAAAATGCAACATATAAATTATATCAAACAAGGTGTAAAATCAACCCTTTTTGGTACTAATGTTGGAAAAAGCATGTTTCTTTGTTTACGTTTAATTTTTAGGATCAAAAGAGCTTAAACGCACAAAAGAAACAAATTAATAGTAGAAACCAACACAAATACAAAGAAGAAGGACTGACACGACTCGCCGAACCCCCATCCACATCTAAACCAACAAAAATAACAAAAACAGAAGCTTAGGCACGGGGCCGTGCCCACCAGGCATGGGGTCGTGCCCAGTCAAGATTCCCTGCAGAAAAAGATAACTTCAAAAGACAACATCAAAAGACAAACCAACACGGGGCCGTGCCAACTCAACATGGGACGTGGTCAACTCTAAGATTCGCAGAATCTGAGATAGTATGACAAGTACAATCACCACGGGGCTGTGCTCTGCCACCATGAGGCGTGTTAGTACAAGACCTGACATCTGCAGTTAATGAAGGGAGAGAAAATGAAGGCCACGGGGTTGTGCCTGGTGGGCGCGGGGCCGTGTGAATGATCTGTTTTAAACTATAAATAGGAGTGCTTGGTTTCATTCCGATTCATCCCTTGGCAAACCACTTCTCTGATCTCTCACACTTGCCATTAGTCCACCACCATTACAACACCAACACACACCACCATCATCCATCTTTCATCTTTTAGAGTGTGTAGTAGTCTTAGGATCCAAGATCGATCGTAAGAGTTCTTGTTAAACAAAGGCCATGCTTGGCTAAATCTCTTACATCACTTGGTGAAGACAAATCTTTTATGTGTTACTTTTGATTTCCAATCTTTGGCAACTTTTTATTTGGGTATGTATTAGTGACTTTAATAACTAGTTTTTTATATTGAAGGTGAACTTTACTTAATCATTTCTTCATGTTTCGTTGATTCACTCATTCGTGTCTTTACGGTCTACATAAAGCACGTTAACTGCTTGGAAGGGGGTTAGAAGGGTGTTTGGGTAAAGTTTTTGCCTCGGTCAGTGTATAGATCCTACGAGGACCTAATTTAAGCTTAGTAAGACTTCCCTTAAGGCAGATAGCATCAAATCGGGGGAAATTAGATTTAATGTGCGGAATCCGTTAAATTGAACCGTATTCGTGTGCGAAAATGTAAATAAACGTCTTTTTATAAAGTATCAATGACAACCGGACAGAGTTTCGACTCCATCTAAACACTAGAACACTCGAAATCAAAGAAACATGACGAAAACGAGAGTGTTCTTGATGTTGAGCTTGATGAACTTATGAAGAAGTTGAAGATATTTCGTGTGGATCAGTCTTCTATGATGTGTTCTCTGACGTGTATTATGAGCGGATGTGGTTAGGTACTTATAACCTTCTCCGAACCGTGCAAATATGCCTTCTCTATTCGTGCGACTTGGCAAATCTAATTCATACGAGTTGCATGTCTTTCACATCCGTGATAACTGGCTAAATCCTTGCATGCTTATTGTCTCATTCGTGCAAGTTGTCACTCACATTCATTGAAATTTGAAGTATCCATGCATGCATTTGTATATTATTTATTTATGATGTCATTATTAAATAATGATGACATCACCCTTGATCATGTTCAGTCTCTTCGTATCGTATCGGACTACATCCTGACCTGGTCTGATATATCCTAATAACACCTAGCGAAACATTTGTCCAGTATTTTACAGACTCAAGACTTTAAACATTACAAATACAGACAAATTTCTAACTATGGACACAAATAGTGCACTCACATACTCCCCTGATGAAACGATGGTTAACCAAGAGAGGTTAATTCACTGGTCTCGTCAAGTAGGGTTAATCCCTTCTTCCGAGGATCGGTGGCTGGATCGTTCGCTGATCGGTGTCCTGCACAAGGAAAACACACCGTGACTCGTAACAAGGAGGATGGGGTGGGTGGTGCTCCTTGTTACCACTCTCCAGCATGAGAATCAGTAATTTTCTTGAGAGCAAAGTGTGTGATAGTAGTAAGAGTGTGAGAGTTGATAAGTGATACCTCAAACCTGGTCTGGGATGGGTATATATAGCCGAGGAGTGAAGGAGGGTAATTGGGTGGCTAGACTGACAACGCGCAGCCCCTTGTAGGTGTGCCAGGCGCGTAGGCCATGGAGGTGACACCACGTCCCACTATGGCTGTCAGTCTGTGTGCCAGCATTGCTTACATGTGGGCTGACAGACGACTGTCATCAGTGTCACTTGCTGTTTTGGCCACCTGAGTCAAGGTGTCAGTCCCTCTTGCATCGTCAATAGGATGCGGTGCTAGGCCGCATCGCTATCTGCGGTAACCGCGGTTGTTTCCGCGTCCCTCGCTTTGACGAAGATGTGTACAGGATGCGGTGTTAAGCCGCTTCGCTACGTGCGGTAACTGTTGTTGTTACCGCATCCCTTGTCGTGACGAAACCATCCGTTTTCATACACAAGGTAAGTCTTCTCATCACTTGACCGATTGGAATCGTCGGCCGCGTTCGTGCGTGCCGCACGGACGCAGATAAGTCCTTGCTGGTGGGAGTATTTGATAAGGGTGATGGTCACTCGCGATTGCTTTGGTGTGAGATTTGGGACCATACCCCTTCAAGTCCCCCTAGTCCAGTGTTGTTTCCTCATGCAAGTTGCAGGTGGGGGGAATAATGGACTATTAGGTCGAGTGGGTACTTTTGAAATCGGTTTGGAGAAGATTCTAGGCCCGGTCGGTTGCTCCTGCTTCGAGTAAATCAATTCGGAGATCTGGTAGAGTCGTGTGACGTCTCTTCCGGACCGGTGAGCAAGTTCATGCTGATGCTGAAACATCAGCTGATGACTTTGGTAGTGTGGTCTACCTTTTTTTGATGTCATCAAACCTGATCACCACCTGTTGGTGTGCCGAACCAACCTTTGAGATGGTAACCGAAGATGAGTATGAACTCTTCATTGCCCGCAACTCTAGCTGTAACCTTTGCGGCTGCGGATGCAATGTGTTTGGTGCCATGCCGGCACTTTATGTTTATCAACTGAACATGAAACGATGATCCCTACTTTGTGGGGTGTTCGTGTTGTTACAGTTTAGCTCTCAAGTAACCGCACGTCCTTTGTGGTTACTGTGACGCCACAGGAAAACCATGCAACTTAACTAGCTTCCTCAGTGAGTACGTACCAAATTTCGGGACGAAATTTCTTTCAACTTGGGGATAATGTGACAACTCGTATGTGAGACTCCTCTTTGTGTGCTTCGATGTAACTTGTTTGAACTATACGTGACTAGCGGACGTGTTTGATTGTAATGTAATATTATGTATTATGTGCTACGTGATGATATGTGCATGTTATAAGTTTGGTTGCATAACACTTGTCCGGTCGCACAAGCCATTGGGCCGCACTTTATTCCTTTTCTCTCACACGCTACTCGGCCCACTATCACTATGCTTGACTCGAGACCAAAAGACAACCCAAAGATGGGTTCGCCCCACTCACCCATTACGCATACATGAACCCTTAGGGGGTGTAGTTTCTCATTGTTTGCAAAACACCAACACACACAAAACCCTAAAGCTCTCCCTCCTCTTGGAAACCCAACGGCAGCCCCCTCCTACTCGAAGCCCTTCCCGTCGATCTAATCAACCTATTCGAACATCACGGTTAGTGTTCCATCGTTGCTAGTTGCTATGTTACGTGGTGTTGCGATTTCTACGATCTTATGTGATAGCTAGGGTTCATGCTAGTAGAGTTATTCACGAAATTTTGCTTGTAAATCTGGGACATGTATTAGATTTTGATGTTAACATATGTGAGGAAACTGTTTGTTTGATGATTGGAATCATATAATAGCAAAACTGTTAGAAGGATTGTATGATGATCTATGTTTATTTAGAACCGATTGCTTGTGCTGAATTGAGGAGTTTCGAACATATGATTTGTGGTATTGATTGTTTTGTTGTACATATGACTTAGGGTTACATGATAGTCCTTGAATTCGTTAATCACATGATCTGATCATATGTTCCATAGGATATTGATTTGTTGTTCTTGAATTGATGATGATTACAGTGATATGAATATGTTTGAATGCTGATTAATGATTGATTTGATTCGGTTTGAAACTGCCAAAACTGTTAGCAAATGTTACAGAGATAATTGAGCTGAAAATAAGGAAATCTGTTACATTCATGATCTCGATATGGGTTGCGAGTCGAGAACTCATAGTCTCGACTCGAGACCACACATCATCAGCACAAACAGCATAACTCGAGACCATGGTTGCGGGTCCTGTTGCGACTCGAGACCGTCTAGTCTCGACTAGTACATGCATGACTCGAGACCTTCTTAGTTGCGACTCGAGAACACCAAGACTTCAACTCGAGACCGCACAGTCTCGACTCGGGATCTCTAGTCTCGACTCGAGACCATATGCACGGGAACACTGTTTTGGACTTGCAAACTATTACGAGCCCAACCATTTGGGCCGCATACTTGGATTTCGCTTATTTACGTAACTGTACTGTTGAACTTGTAATGTGGTTGAACTGCCATGATTATACGTGTACGCCATGATCAATACTTGTATGCAACTAGATGGAATATGTGTAGAAAACATACGTGCACTACTTGAATACGAACCTGACTTGTATAGTAACCATGGTAGGACGTGGTTGACCACCAAATAGCTTGATTGGCTTTTCTGTGTATCTGCCGAGCAAACCAAGGTGAGTTCACACTCATACCAAGGCATGGGATTCCCTGTGGGTAGGGAATGGGATTGAAGGATTGGGATTGAACAATTACTTGTACTTACACTATTACTAGACTATATACCATCATCACCGGATGCGAAGGATCCATACGTAAAACCTACGTATACTTGTACTTATCACCGTCCTCAGGTTGAGAAGGACACTTACGTAAAACCTACGTAAACTTATATTCACTACTACCTCGGGCTGTGACAGGCACTTACGTAAAACCTACGTAAACCCCCGCGTACCACTGTCCTCGAGTTAAGAACGACACTTACGTAAAACCTACGTAAGCCTCGTACGTACTACTGTTCTTGGGTTAAGAAGAACACTTATGATCGCCTCACGGATCAGGCAATGGAACAGAACAGGCTGCCTAAACGTATCAGCGCTACTGCTATCGCTACCACTTCAGCTACTCCTGCTACTCCTAGTGACAACAAGCGAAAATGGGAGGGGGATTCCAGCAAGGGTTCAGCTTCAGTTCAGTCTCAAGTTCAGCAGCGAAAGACTGACAACTATCAGAGCCCTGGTTAGCAATCTTCGGGCAATCAGGGAAGGGGTGTGTATCGAGGAAATCACCCCAGATGCAACAATTGTAACAGACACCACAGTGGCCAGTGCAACAAGGGTCATTATCAGAGGTGTCTCAAGATGGGTCATGAGGCTAAGGATTGTAGGAGCCCACGGCCTATAACTCAGAACCAGCAGCAGCAGCAAACACCGCAGAATCAGCAACAGGGCAACAAGGGATGTTTTCATTGTGGCGCCGAAGGTCACTTCAAAAGACACTGCCCCCAGTTGAACCGAAACCAGAAGAACAACAAAAACAATAACCAAGGCAACGGAAACAACAACGGGGGGAATAACAATGATGGGAACAACGGCGCTAGGGGTCGTGCATTTGTGCTGGGGCAGGGTGACGCAAGGAATGACCCTAACGTGGTTATGGGTAAGTTTCTTCTTGACGACTTTTATGTTACTGTTTTATTTGATTCGGGAGCGGATACCAGTTACGTGTCTCTAAAGTTAGTCAAATGTTAAAACGTACACCAACACCCTTAAACACCAATCATGTCGTAGAGTTAGCCAACGATAAAAGTCTAGAGGCCACACACATAGTTCAGGGTTGTAATCTTATCCTCGCTGGTTAGACTTTCTCTATCGATCTCATTCCTATAGCTCTGGGTAGTTTCGGCATCGTCATTGGTATGGATTGGTTGTCCCAACAGCAAGCAGAGATCTTATGCAAGGAGAAGATTGTTCGTATTCCCCATTCTGGTAAGGAACCTCTCGAAGTTTAAGGCGACAAGAGTGGTGCCGTGGTTGGCATCATCTCCTTCCTGAAGGCCCAGAAATGTTTACGAAAGGGTCACACTGCCCATTTGGCACTTGTTACTGACGCATCAACGAAAGAGAAGAGATTGGAGGATATCCCAGTTGTACGTGATTTTCCTCAAGTGTTTCCTGAAGACTTACCTGGTCTACGCCTCACCGCCAGGTCAAATTCCAGATCGAGCTAGCTCCTGGAGCAGCACCCATAGCTCGTGCACCGTATTGCTTAGCTCCATCAGAATTAGAAGAACTGTCCAAACAACTACAAGAGATCTTGGATAAGGGCTTTATTCGTCCTAGCTCTTCGCCTTGGGGAGCTCCAGTGCTATTCGTGAAGAAGAAAGACGGTACCTTCAGGATGTGCATAGATTATCGCGAACTCAACAAGGTGACAGTGAAGAATCGCTATCCCCTTCCACGTATTGATGATTTGTTCGATCAGTTGCAAGGATCGAGCTACTACTCAAAGATAGATCTGAGGTCAAGCTACCATCAGCTGAGAGTCCGGGATGAGGACGTCTCCAAAACAGCATTTAGAACTCGCTACGGCCACTACGAGTTCCTAGTCATGCCATTCAGGCTAACGAACGCGCCTGCAGTCTTCATGGATCTTATGAACAGAGTATGCAAGCCTTATTTAGACAAGTTTGTCATTGTCTTCATCGACGACATCCTGATCTACTCCAAGAATCAGGAGGAACACGAGCAGCATTTGCGACTTATTTTGAAGCTCCTTCGAATAGAACAGTTATACGCCAAGTTTTCGAAATGCGACTTCTGGCTTCGTGAAGTCCACTTTCTAGGACACGTGGTAAACAAGGACGGGATTCATGTGGATCCATCCAAGGTAGACTCGATCAGGAATTGGCCTGCACCACGTACACCAACGGAGATACGCCAATTCTTGGGTTTGGCAGGTTATTACAGGAGGTTTATCAAGGATTTTTCCAAGATTGCACAGCCGCTTACACTACTGACATAGAAGGGTGTCACCTACCATTGGGGTAGTACTCAGGAAACAGCTTTTCAGCACTTAAAAGATAGGCTCTACAACGCACCTATTCATTCATTGCCAGAGGGCACGGACAATTTTGTGGTTTACTGTGACGCATCCATTCAGGGTCTTGGATGTGTGTTAATGCAACGTGACAAGGTCATTGCTTATGCGTCACGTCAACTTAAGGTTCATGAACGGAACTATACTACGCATGATTTAGAGCTGGGAGCTGTTGTTTTTGCACTTAAGATATGGCGACATTACCTGCACGGTACCAAGTGCACTATCTACACCGATCACAGGAGTCTCGAGCATATCTTCAAACAGAAGGAATTGAACATGCGTCAACGTCGATGGGTTGAGCTACTAAATGATTACGAATGCGCCATCAAATATCATCCAGGCAAAGCCAATGTTGTGGCGGACGCTCTCAGTCGGAAGGATACTACGCCTAGGCGCGTACGAGCACTACAACTTACTATTCAGTCTGGTCTTCCTGCTCAGATACGAGATGCTCAGGTAGAAGCATTGAAACCAGAAAACGTTAGGGCTGAAGCCTTACGTGGCTCAAGGCAACGATTAGAACAGAAGGAAGACGGCGCCTATTATGTAACGGGTCGTATTTGGGTCCCCCTATATGGCAACTTACGCGAGCTTGTAATGGACGAAGCACATAAGTCTCGCTACTCGGTACATCCAGGTTCGGATAAAATGTACCTCGATCTCAGAACTACGTAACATAGCGACTTACGTTGGTAAGTGTTTGACTTGTGCGAGGGTCAAGGCAGAATATCAGAAACCATCAGGCCTGCTTCAGCAACCCAAGATACCACAATGGAAATGGGAGGAAATTTCCATGGATTTTGTTACTGGCCTACCTAGATCTCAATGTGGAAATGATACTATTTGGGTGATCGTGGATCGACTCACAAAGTCTGCACACTTCCTAGCTATTAAGGAAACGGACAAGTTCTCTACTCTAGCGACGTATATCTCAAGGAAGTTGTCTCAAGGCACGGGGTGCCGACTTCTATTATCTCCGATCATGATGCACGATTTACTTCAGAACTGTGGCAAGCGATGCACAAATCTTTTGGCTCTCGATTAGACATGAGCACAGCCTATCACCCTCAGACGGATGGGCAGTCTGAGCGCACGATTCAAACCCTAGAAGACATGCTTCGGGTATGTGTTATCGATTTCGGCAGCAGCTGGGAAAAACATCTCCCTTTGGTGGAGTTTTCGTATAATAACAGTTACCACATCAGCATTCAAGCCGCTCCATTCGAGGCATTGTATGGACGTAAATGCCGGTCACCTCTCTGTTGGGCAGAGGTGGGGGATAGTCAAATCACAGGTCCAGAAATGGTAGTTGATGCTACTAAACGGATTGCACAGATACGGCAACGCATGGCGGCGGCCCGTGACCGTCAGAAAAGCTAAGCTGATAAGCGCAGGAAACCACTCGAGTTCCAGGTTGGGGATCGAGTGCTACTCAAAGTCTCACCTTGGAAAGGTGTAGTTCGTTTTGGCAAACGAGGCAAGCTCAATCCGCGGTATGTCGTACCGTTCGAAATCATAGAAAGAATAGGCAAAGTGGCCTACAGACTAAACCTACCAGCAGAACTCGGTGCAGTTCACAACGTTTTTCACGTGTCGAATCTGAAGAAGTGTCTGTCAGATGAGACCCTTATAGTTCCTTTGAAGGAGCTCACTATCGACGAGCAGTTGCGATTCGTCGAGGAACCAGTAGAAATCATGGACCGGGATGTTAAGGTCCTCAAGCAAACCAGAATACCTCTTGTTCAAGTTCGTTGGAACTCCAGTCGTGGCCCAGAGTTCACCTGGGAACGCGAGGACCAAATGAAACAAAAGTATCCTCAACTGTTCGGAAACAGTACAACCACTGCTAAGGCTGAAGCTACTGCGGAATTTCGGGACGAAATTCCAAACCAACGGGGGAAGGATGTGACGCCCCAGGAAAACCAAGAAAACCATGCAACTTAACTAGCTTCCTCAGTGAGTACGTACCAAATTTCGGGACGAAATTTCTTTCAACTTGGGGATAATGTGACAACTCGTATGTGAGACTCCTCTTTGTGTGCTTCGATGTAACTTGTTTGAACTATACGTGACTAGCGGACGTGTTTGATTGTAATGTAATATTATGTATTATGTGCTACGTGATGATATGTGAATGTTATAAGTTTGGTTGCATAACACTTGTCCGGTCGCACAAGCCATTGGGCCGCACTTTATTCCTTTTCTCTCACACGCTACTCGGCCCACTATCACTATGCTTGACTCGAGACCAAAAGGCAACCCAAAGATGGGTTCGGCCCACTCACCCATTACGCATACATGAACCCTTAGGGGGTGTAGTTTCTCATTTTTTGCAAAACACCAACACACACAAAACCCTAAAGCTCTCCCCCCTCTTGGAAACCCGACGGCAGCCCCCTCCTACTCGAAGCCCTTCCCGTCGATCTAATCAACCTATTCGAACATCACGGTTAGTGTTCCATCGTTGCTAGTTGCTATGTTACGTGGTGTTGTGATTTCTACGATCTTATGTGATAGCCAGGGTTCATGCTAGTAGAGTTATTCATGAAATTTTGCTTGTAAATCTGGAACATGTATTAGATTTTGATGTTAACATATGTGAGGAAAATGTTTGTTTGATGATTGGAATCATATAATAGCAAAACTGTTAGAAGGATTGTATGATGATCTATGTTTATTTAGAACCGATTGCTTGTGCTGAATTGATGAGTTTTGAACATATGATTTGTGGTATTGACTGGTTTGTTGTACATATGACTTAGGGTTACATGATAGTCCTTGAATTCGTTAATCACATGATTCGATCATATGTTCCATAGGATATTGATTTGTTGTTCTTGAATTGATGATGATTACGGTGATATGAATATGTTTGAATGCTGATTAATGATTGATTTGATTCGGTTTGAAACTGCCAAATCTGTTAGCAAATGTTACAGAGATAATTGAGCTGAAAATAAGGAAATCTGTTACATTCATGATCTCGATACGGGTTGCGAGTCGAGAACTCATAGTCTCGACTCGAGACCATACATCATCAACACAAACAGCATAACTCGAGACCATGGTTGCGGGTCCTGTTGCGACTCGAGACCGTCTAGTCTCGACTAGTACATGCATGACTCGAGACCTTCTTAGTTGCGACTCGAGAACACCAAGACTTCAACTCGAGACCGCATAGTCTCGACTCGGGATCTCTAGTCTCGACTCGAGACCATATGCACGGGCACACTATTTTGGACTTGCACACTGTTACGAGCCCAACCATTTGGGCCGCATACTTGGACTTCGCTTATTTACGTAACTGTACTGTTGAACTCGTAATGTGGTTGAACTGCCATGATTATACGTGTACGCCATGATCAATACTTGTATGCAACTAGATGGAATATGTGTAGAAAACATACATGCACTACTTGAATACGAACCTGACTTGTATAGTAACCATGGTAGGACGTGGTTGACCACCAAATAGCTTGATTGGCTTTTCTGTGTATCTGCCGAGCAAACCAAGGTGAGTTCACACTCATACCAAGGCATGGGATTCCCGGTGGGTAGGGAATGGGATTGAAGGATTAGGATTGAACAATTACTTGTACTTACACTGTTACTAGACTATATACCATCGTCCCCGGATGCGAAGGACCCATACGTAAAACCTACGTATACTTGTACTTATCACTGTCCTCAGGTTGAGAAGGACACTTACGTAAAACCTACGTAAACTTATATTCACTACTGCCTCGGGCTGTGACAGGCACTTATGTAAAACCTACGTAAACCCTCGCGTACCACTGTCCTCGAGTTAAGAAGGACACTTATGTAAAACCTACGTAAGCCTCGTACGTACTACTGTTCTTGGGTTAAGAAGAACACTTATGGTTGCCCCTAGTCTAGTACATATACACATGGGAAGCCCCCACCAAATGAACATACAAATGACTTAGTAAATGACGCATGACGATGCAACGAACTTACTATTAGGAACTTGCTTACTGTGAACTCGCTCAACTAGTTGTTGACTCTCTGTTACATGCCTTGCAGGACAATAGGTACTCATGGAGCTTGCACGGGAGGTGCGGTCTTTGTGGGAACATGGACTGTTGAGTTCCATGTTAAACATTTACACTTTATGAACTTATACTCATGTTTGGGTTTTCACAATTATGCTTCCGCTATACTTTAACTATGTTTGGTTTTGACCACCTTTTATATTGATGGGTTGAATTTTAAATTAATACTTGCAATGTTCAATATGATTGGTGGCTTGATCCTGGTCATGTCATGCCTCCATGTAGTAGTACTCCGCGTGTGGATTTTAGGGGTGTGACAGTTACCTCGTTCCCAAGCATCGTTGGCCATGTTTGGTCGAACAATGTGAGGAACTGTCCTGCATTGTTGGCCTTGTTTGGTCGAACAATGTGAGGAACTATCATGCATTGTTGGTCGTGTTTGGTCGAACAATGCGAATAGTTCAGGTGAACTATTGGCAAATAAACATGGTCATAGGCATGCTTGTACCCACCATTGTTTATTCTATGCGGTCAATTGGTAGGTAAACAACGTCATAAGCGGACTTGTTTCCACCATTGCTTGGCTTGTTGCTCAATGAGATCACCGTGTTACTTAGGAATCTGGGTGAAGCTCGCCCGCATTCGTTCTGTAGCCACTTTCGGCTTTAGGAAGTTTGTGATCAGTTTTCCTTGAAGTAGCTTTGATCATCTGTGTGATGACTTAATCGTGGCTCTTCTGTAGCTACCGTTTCCATAGTCATGGATCGGCCGCAGCGACTCATGAGTGTCTGCGGTTTGTAACAGAAGACTCGCTTTAAAAGAGGGTTGCACTTGATTTCCTCTTGAAGGTTCAAGAGTCAGGGTTGCTGATGTGCGGTCGCTCATCATACCTATCCTTTCCCTATTGAGAAGCTGTTTATTTCCCCTCTGTGGTTGTGAACCAGAAACGAGGGATTTGAAGCTTGAAGGAGTTTTGGTTTACCTGTTCCTTAGCAAATTAACCATCATAACCGATAACCGAACCATAACTGACATAACCGAACCACTATTAACCGATAACCAACATAACCAATGGTTATGGTTATGAAACTTTGTTTAACCGAACAATTGGTTATGGTTACAGTTATGAAACTTTGGTTAACCGATATAACCGAAACCGAACCGAACTTGTAATGTTAAGTTTTTATAATGGATTTATGTTTAACATTAACCATATAGAAGTTTTTTTTGTTAAGATAAAAGTATGTTATTAACAAAATAATCTTGATGTAGATGCCCTTTATATTGATGAAAAAAATGAGGTGTTATGATTGTAATTTTTTTTGAAAGTTACCTTATTAAAGATAATCCCTCATCAGTTATCGTATAAAAATGTAGTTTAACCAAAAAATGTAGTCTTGGTTATCGTATAAAAAAACACCCAAGTTAAGTCCAAACCATGCGCACCCCTATTTATTTCAAAGCTTGATTGGGTAAATAACCAAAATTGACCAAAACCGAACCATAACCGACTTTCTAACCGATTAACCATAACCGAAATTCGGTTATGGTTATGGTTAAGGAATTCCATAACCGAAGCTAGCGGTTATGGTTATGGTTAACGGTAAAAACCGAACCAAACCGACCCATGCACACCCCTAGTAGCTACCGTTTCCATAGTCATGGATTGGCCGCAGCGACTCATGAGTGTCTGCGGTTTGTAACAGAAGACTCGCTTTAAAAGAGGGTTGCACTTGATGTGGCTCTTGAAGGTTCAGGAGTCAGGGTTGCTGATGTGCGGTCACTTATCATACCTATCCTTTCCCTATTGAGAAGCTGTTTATTTCCCCTCTGTGGTTGTGAACCGGAAATGAGGGATTTGAAGCTTGAAGGAGTTTTGGTTTACCTATTCCTGAGATGCGGTTTTCGCAATCCAAAAAACACTGCTGGTTCTGAGTATCTGACACACCTGTGCGGGATCGTGTGTGTTATTCTCCGCATATTCCACGTGAGGAAATGAAGCTAAGAAGAGGTTGGTTATCCCTCCTTTACATAGTATGTATATATATTTTCTCTTTTTTAAGGGGGTATGTAAAAAACGACATGCTGTATGGGTTATGGTGCGAGACACCAAAGAAACTGCATGCCGCTTAGATGAAGATTGTCTTTGTTTTGTCGCTTATTGTATACGTGGTATGTCGCACGTGCGGGTTGGTGGAGGTTGGTGAGATTTAGCTGGCATGTGCTGAACTGAAAGGACGTTTGCACTGCCCAAGACCATAAATGCACTGTAGCAAGAGTGCAAAAGGTCGTGTATTGTCAGGCGCGTGGGCGGCCACGCGCGCGTGATAACCGTCAGAAAAACCGTCGCTTCACACGTGGCGACTTATGACGGGCTCCGAAAGCGCACGTCTGTTCGGTTACCGTGATCGCATTTGTAACGCCCCAAAATTCAAATTATCTAGTTGTTAATATGTTAGTACGTTTAAAAAAAAGAAACAGAATAACTAGGTTATTAAACCTAGTTAAAAGTTTGGTTAAAATAAATAAGGATAAGAAATTTAGTTATATAATGAATAGGTTACAAACATGAGGGGTGGTTTTTGAATAAATAGAAAGATTATATATAAAATAAAAATAAAAACCCCAACTACCCATACCTGGGCGTGGAACGATCGAACAGAGAGGAGAAAGAAAATGGTGAAACCCTAATTCATGAGCAGACCTTCAAATTGAAAGGGGAATTGAAGCCTAGTTGAATGCATGAACTAAGAATGATGATCCTCTAAGCATACCCAACATCAAGTAAGTCGAAATTTGCAATTTTGTGATGTTTGATTTTGTGGGTCTAGTATAATTCAGGTATGTAATGCAAAAATTGGTATGAATAATGGTTGCTAAAACATCAAGAGATGTTAAATTTTGAATATGAGCATGGATTAGGCAAAACCCACTTGTATGTTAAAAGATGGTTAAAAAGTTGTGAAATTCTACTTGCAATTTAGATAAATGTTGATGATATTATGATTAATAGCTGATTTAGAACAATATGCATATGGCTAGGGTGGCAAATTGTGAAGTTGGGATTGCTTATGTGAATCAATGGGTGAACTAGGAAGAATGTACTACAATTAGTTGTACAATGTGCACCAAATGGTGTATGCACACCAAGTGTATGATGAAATGCTTGTGTGATGGTTTTAGATGAAATTGTACATAAGTGATGGATGGAAATGTCTAGAATGTATTAATGAAGTGATCAATGATAGACTATTATGAGATATGCGTTTTGGTTAGACTTGTTGTCACAATTGTAAGATTTATGTAAGACATATGGTACGTGTTATATGTATGTGTGTTTAATGCGGTGGTGTGATGAATTACATGAGAATTAAAGGATGTGAAATTGAGTATATGCTTTATACTTGTTAGAATTGATTCACGTACCGCACGAGCATGGAAAGCAAGTGGTAAAGAAAAGAGGAAGCAAGGCAACGGAAGCATGTACGAAACGGACACTCGAGGTAAGTGATTCTAGTTTCACTTCTTAGCTTGTTTAAATAAGGTAGTGTTCTAGATAATTGAGTATGTTACGAAGTCAAACATGGATTTAACGGGTCAAAAACTAGGTAGCGGGGTAAGGTAAGGATTCGACCATTAAGGCATGAGTGTTAGTATTAGAATGATTTAGGGGCTTGGACAAATGTTATTTTACGTTTTGGGACGTTCGGGGTGCACGAACAGGGGTCGAAACGGTGAAAATAAGCAAAAACGGAGAGCTGATCTGCAGAGGGGCGTCCCCGACGCCGCTACCAGCGTCGTCGACGCTGGTGGGTTTTGGCCGACGCCCTATGTTGCTAGTTAAGTTAGTTTCTTTGTTTTCTTTGATTCTCGGGCCCCGTAAGCCCATTCCTAAGCCCCCGTTAGACCCCCGTCATGCACCCTAACTTTACCAAATAGTTGGGTGAGTTATGGATGAGTAAGGAACCCGTTTTAAAGCTTCCGAAATGCAACCCAAATTTAAGAGAGAGTTTTTATCAAGTATGGGTAAGAAGGGAACTTTCTTGTGGGTATGCATAAGGATAAAATAAGTAGTTATACATGTGGGTATGTGTTGATTGTATGTAAGTAATTGGAACTCGTAGGTGAGTATGACTATGAACGCGTAAGTATGGAGATTTATGTGTATGTAATTTACATGTATAGACGTGTGTGTTTAGGACTTGCATGTAATATTGTGTAAGATGTAAATTGTAAGCTTTTGTACGAATAGAAAGGTATGTATGCATGGATTAGAATTTAAATATATGCACGAATGAATGAGACTTGTTTATGCGTATATGTGGACTTATTCATATGAATGAAATCTAACGATGCTAACCGTTTACCTATTGAGAATGAAATGGAAATGCAGGTATACAAATAATGGAAGTTGTAGGTTTGACACTAAAATCCAATGATGGTGTTCGAATGGATGGATGAATGGATTAACATAAGCGAAAGCATGAGATGTTGACGCCTAACTATGTATGTTTAAAACTTATGTATGATGTCACTGGTTGCTAATGATGTGGTTGTATGTGATGTCTACAGGTTGCGTGGATTTAGCATCATTATGAAGGATAGAAAGATTGAAGATCGAGTCAAGAGTAAAGGATTGTACGGGAAAGATCGGTCACATAGTTTAGCAAATGTAGGTCTGAAGTATTAATATAATGGAACGTGGTAAATCCTTTTTAATGAATGTATGACATTTGATATTCGAACTTTCCTGTAAGTACTATGTCTATTAAAGAACGAAATTTTAGGTTCATATTTTCCGCTGTGTTGTATTTTTTTAAGTTATTACAAGTTAGTCTTACAGGGAATTGTTCATAATACGAATGGGTCATGCCCGATTTTTGTTAAATTATAGCATGATAATATTACTTTTGGATTAAGAAATTTGGGCGTTACAGCATTAAATGCGATGGGTATAAAAGGGGAAACCTTTTAGGGTTTCCCCTAACTAGTCCCTCTAAACCATCTACTACTGCTCCAGTAGTCTTGATCCGCCGTCGTCGCCGATGGCGAAGGAGGAGGCGGAAGTTAACGCCCGTGGTATGTTCTTGCCAGTGTTGAAGTGGTGATGTGCGCAAAATGCAACATATATATTACATCAAATGTGGCATAAAACTAACCCTTTTTAGTACTAATGTTGGAAAAAGTGTGTTTTTGTCTTCCTTTTGTATTTTCAAGATTAAATGAGCTTAAATGAACAAAAGAAGCAGCTAAATCTAACATAAATACAAGAAAAGGAATAAACGTAGCATGCCCGACCCCTCGACAGCATCCTCCCAAGCAAAAAAAGAGAACAGAAGGCTGCACACGCCCCGTGCTCAATGAGCACGGGGGCGTGCCCAAGTGTCTGCAGAAAAGACAAAGCTGTAGAAGCTTCTATCACCCACCACGGGGGCGTGCCCAACGGACACGGGGCTGTGGTCAACTCTAAGATTCGCAGAATCTAGAAAAATCTTAATAGTACAGATACGATTTTGCACAGAGGGTCATGCCCAGCGGACACAGGCGCGTGGTCAACTAATGCAGACAAACTGCAATTAATGAAGAAAGAGAAGATGGGTGGACACGGGGCCGTGCCCAATGGACACGGGGCCGTGTCCGGGCTTCTGTGCAGGCTATAAATATGGGTGCTTGGCTCATTTGCAAACCATCTCTTGGCAAACCACCTCTCTCACACTTCACCTACCCACCACCACCATCACAACCAACATCCACCACCATCATCCATCATCCATCATAGAGTGTGTGAGTAGTCTCGGGATCCAAGATTGATCGTAAGAGTTCTTGACAATCAAAGGTCATGTTTGTCTAAGTCTCTTACATCACTTGGTGAAGACAAGTGTCTAGTGTAATACTTTTTATTTTTAATCTTTTCGCACTTTTTATTTGGTTATGTATTAATGACTTTAATAACTAGTTTCTTATGTTGAAGGTGAATCTTCCTTATCATTTGTCCGTGGTGTCTTGGCGTTATTTTACTGTCTATATAAAATAAAAGATTTTCACCATTCATATCTCCACGGTCTATATGGAGATATGTTGGCTACCTGGTCAGGGGTTAAGGGAATGGTTTGGTAAGAGTCTTGCCTTGTTCAGTGTATAGATCCTGCAAGGACCTGGGTCAACTTTAGTAGGACCTCCTTCAATACCCACTAGTATTGGATGGCGGGGGTCCGAAGTCCTTAACCCCCTCATATGTAAGCTACTATTAAAACTTTAACCCGGCTATTTAGGACTATATCCCTGTTGACTCAGACTACTTAGCCGAGGGTAACGTCACCTTCAAAAGAGGGGCCTACCACATTACGCATGAATAACTTAACTAATTATCTTTCAATAATCCAACCCTTTAGGATTGTATCCTTGCTGACTTAAACAACTGGGTTGAGGGTAACGTCACCTTCAAAAGAGGGGCCTACTACAATAACTAAGATAATCTCTAAAAAAGTGCAAAAGTGCGGAAATAATCAAAGGTTACACTAATCACGAGTCGGATCCAAGTGATTCATCTTGTCTATCTGTTTTTATTTTTATTTTTATTTTTCAGCATTTTTAGTTTTTATTTTCTAGTTTAAACATCTTTTTCTAAACTTTTGATTTGATTAGACGTTGAGGATAAACCGGTATTAAAAGCTCTTGTGTCCTTGGACGAGCTCGGTATCTTGCCAACACTATACTACGCTCACGATGGGTGCACTTGCCCATATGTGTGTTTGGTGTTAGTAAAATATCGTGTTTTATAAATTTAAAACTTGACTAACGTGTAAAAAGGGCTAAAAATATATATAAAAACCTATAACACCACACGCGCATCAAGTTTTTGGCGCCGTTTCCGGGGACACAAGGATTTTAAGAAAGCTTAAAATCGACGGCCTAATCAGTTTTTCAAAACCTTTTCAAAACGCGCACACATTTTTCTGCATTTTAGTTAGTTTTGCATCTGAACACGGGCCGTGCTCACTGAACACGGGGCCGTGCTGCATATTTTTCATAAAACACCCAGATACAGAGTCTGAACACGGGGTCGTGCTCACTGAACACACCCCCGTGCTGCACAAAACGAGTCACTTTAATTCAAACGCCCAGATATAGAATCTGAACACGGGCCGTGCTCACTGAACACGGGGCCGTGTCCAGCCTCTGTTTCCATTTTTACAACTACACCTGTGAGGAGGATAATTATAGGGAAGACTATTGCACCATTTGTGGTGACCCGCACTCGGTACAATATTGTGACTTATTTCAACCATCCACTTCATACACCTATTATGAGGAGCCCAGGTACGAGCCATCGACTTCATACACATCCTATGAAGACCAAAGGTATGAACCTTCTTCCTTATACTCATATTTTGATGAACCAAGGTACGAGCCTTCATACTTATACTTTGAGGAACCAAGATATGAGCCACCACCTTCATATGCTTATTATGAGGAACCATGGCGTGAACAACCCACCTCATATGAGTATTATGAAGAACAAAATTTTGACCTTTATCCATCATATACTTACAATGAGGAACAATGGTGTGAACCATCTACTTCATATGAGTATTATGAGGAACAAAGGATCGAACATCCGGATTCAAGCTTTGAGAATCCCGATCCTTACTCTATCACCGAAATAACCGATAAGATAATAGAACACATTAAAACTATCGAACGTTGCATACTAGAATCTCGCGCAAGGGAAGAGGAGTCCCGCGCAAGAGAAGAATTAAATAAAAAAGAGATAGTTGAAAATGTAAAAATGGAAGAACAAGTAAGTGAAAAACCGACACATGAGTTAAACAACGAAAAGGGTGAGTCCGTTAACGTTAAAATTCAAGAAGAGTCTAATTTTGAAGAAATTAATCTCTTGTCACCTTCTTTCGAAAACCAATGTTTAGTACCACTCATGCTAAGTTTTTAAAAGAGTTAAACACTAACACTAAAATTGACGAAACGGTAAGCATTAAGTTAACAAATGATCAAACTTCGCTAATAAAAGAAGACCCATTTGAAATCAACATTACACCGGTTCCATGTTTTTTTTCAAAACTCCTTTATTAGTATTGTTACAATTGATAAAGATCTTTGTGTTAATGTAATGCCAAACTACATTTTTGAAAAATTAAGTATTAGTGATTTTTCTCCACTTCAAATACCCATTTTTCTATCCAATCGGAAAGTAATAAAATCAATCGGTATAGTTGAGAATGTCTTGGTTCAAACAAATCAATTGGTAATCCCAACCGACTTTGTCATCCTCGATGACGCTGGACGACCTTTTGTAAAAACCCACGAAGCTTTGAAAAACCGGAAGTACAACAATCTATCTATTCAATTAGGGGCATTTAAAAGGAGCATCGATCTTGAGCGTTCAATGAAATATCCTTTCGGCAATAATGACCCCCTAATTGAAGATGGAGATGAACCATCCGATACAAGTGAAAAGATTGACCACTTTGTTGAAGAAGAGGTCGCCATAGAACAAACTTTTAAAGTTCTTGATCAAAATGAGCAATCAAATAAGGAGTCTCCTAAAGACCTACCTCTTGAGCTCAAAGAACTTCCAAAAGGTTTGGAATATGCTTTTCTAGACAAATATGGTAAATTACCTGTAATTATTTCATCTAAATTATCTAGCTTAGAAAAAGAAAAATTAATGAAACTTTTGAAAAAACACAAAAATGCGATCGCTTGGAAGCTTGTAGATATTAAAGGAATAAGTCCTTCCATGTGCACGCACAAAATTTTAATGAATGATGACTATAAGTCGGTAATATAACCACAACGTAGAGTAAATCCAAATGTCCAAGAAGTGGTTAAAAACGAAGTCATCAAATTACTTGACGCCGGACTTATTTACCCTATCTCTGATAGTCCTTGGGTAAGTCCCGTCCAAGTAGTTCCAAAGAAAGGAGGTATGATGGTAATAACTAATGAAAAATGAATTAATACCAACGAGAACCGTCACAGGATGGAGAGTATGTATAGATTATAGGCGATTAAATGAAGCAACAAGGAAAGATCACTTTCCTTTACCCTTCATTGATCAAATGTTAGAAAGACTATCCGGTCATAAATTTTATTGTTTCTTGGATGGTTTTTCAGGTTACTTTCAAATCCCGATAGCACCCGAAGACCAAGAAAAGACAACTTTTAGATGTCCCTATGGAACTTTTGCTTATCGACGCATGCCATTTGGTCTATGCAATGCCCCAGCAACCTTCCAACGTTGCATGGTGGCCATCTTCCATGACATGATAGAAAAGACAATGGAAGTCTTCATGGATGACTTTTCTATCTTTGGAGATTCATACGACCAATGCCTTGATAACCTTGAACGAATGCTATCCCGATGTGAGGAAACTAACCTCGCCCTTAATTGGGAAAAATGCCATTTTATGGTAACGGAGGGAATAGTACTCGGTCATAAAATCTCGAGCGAAGGAATGGAGGTTGATCGAGCCAAAATAGACACCATTTCTCGATTACCACCCCCATCCTCCGTTAGAGCTATCAGAAGTTTCCTAGGGCATGCCGGATTTTATAGGCGATTTATCAAAGACTTTTCTAAAATCTCAAGGCCTCTAACAAAATTACTTGAAAAAGATGCCCCTTTCATCTTTGACAAGGATTGCAACCAAGCATTTCTAACACTAAAAGAAATGCTAGTCAATGCACCTATCATGATAGCGCCTGATTGGAAATTACCTTTCGAAATCATGTGTGATGCAAGTGACTTTGCAGTTGGAGCTGTCTTGGGACAAAGAAAAGAAAAGCATTTTCACCCAATCTATTATGCTAGTAAAACACTTAACGATGCACAAGAAAATTACACAATAACAGAAAAAGAATTACTAGCCGTGGTATTTGCTTTTGATAAATTTCGTTCTTATCTTGTTCTTTCTAAAACAATAGTCTATACAGATCAAGCAGCCCTTCGATATCTCTTCAAGAAACAGGATGCTAAACCACGTTTGATTCGGTGGATTCTGCTACTCCAAGAATTTGATATTGAAATCAAAGACAAAAGAGGAGTAGAAAACACCGTAGCAGATCATCTTTCGCGCTTAGAAGACCCAGCTTTGGAGGCAACCTGGGATGAGCAAATCAACGAAAAATTTCCAACAGAGTCCCTGGAAATGGTGGAGTACCAAGAAGAACCATGGTACGCCGACTACGCTAACTATCTAGCTAGTGGTATAGTCGCCAAAGGATGGCCACATCATCAAAGAAAGAAATTCTTTGCTGATGTAAAGCATTATTTTTGGGAGGATCCTTATCTTTTCAAAATGTGTGTCGATCAACTCATCCGCTGATGCGTACATGGTAGCGAAGCAAGAAGAATTCTCCGCCATTGTCATGAAGGTCCATACGGAGGACATCATGGTACCGCTAGTAGCGCACGAAAGGTATTTGATTCACGGTTTTATTGGCAGACCATTTACAAAGATGCCCAAAGTCTTGTCAAGACTTGTGACGCTTGCCAAAGAACATGTAATATTTCTTCCAAAAACGAAATGCCACAAAATGGCATTCTTGTTTGTGAAATCTTTGATGTGTGGGGGCTCGACTTTATGGGACCTTTCCCACCGTCAAAAGGAAACAAATATATACTTGTGGCGGTAGATTACTTGTCTAAATGGGTCGAGGCCGAGGCACTTCCAACAAACGATGGAAGAGTCGTGGTAAGATTTCTGAAAAAATTATTCTCTCGTTTTGGAACACCTAAAGCGTTAATAAGTGATAGAGGTACCTATTTTTGTAACCATCAACTTAAAAATTTTTTAACAAGATATGGGGTCTATCATAGGGTCTCAACAACATATCACCCTCAAACAAACGGACAAGCCGAAGTGACTAACAGAGGTTTAAAACGAATACTCGAAAAAACTGTAGGGTTAAATAAAAAGGAATGGGCCGATAAATTAGATGATGCTTTATGGGCTTCTCGAACTGCTTATAAAACAACAATAGGTACAACCCCATATAAGCTCGTCTATGGAAAAAGCTGTCATTTGCCAGTAGAAATTGCACACAAAGCCTACTGGGCAATTAAAAATGTAAACTTGGATTTAGAATTTGCCGGTAAAAATCGATTTTGCCAATTAAATGAATTAGACGAATTAAGGAATAATGCATACTCTAACTCCGAAATTTATAAGGAAAGAATGAAAAATTTGCATGATAAACACATTAAACCTAATGAATTTCGAGTAGGAGATCAAATTCTATTGTTTAATTCACGACTTCGATTGTTTCCTGGTAAATTAAAGTCTAGGTGGTCAGGACCTTTTTCCATCACCCATATTTTCCCACACGGTGCAGTAGAAATTAAATCTCGGAATGGAATTCCATTCAAAGTCAATGGCCAATGGCTGAAGCTCTATCAAGGATTCATTGAGGATGGGGAGGAAGAAATCTCGCTTCAAACGGTCGAAGAATGAAAGCATCAACATCATACCTGGTAAGTTACGAACGAGCAGGTTGACATCTAAATCGGTAAGTCTTCTAACCAAGTTTTTGGGAAACAAGGGCACTCACAGGAGCACTAAAGAAAAAAAATTAAAATTGCACGCCCACGGGGCCGTGTCCGCGCAACTGTCAGGATAAAACCCCCTTTTAAACACAGTTTCTTCATTCCACAAGCCCCGTTTCCCCGAAAACTCTTTGGTTCAGGCGATTTTTCTGCAAGATTTTGATGTCTCCTTTACTTCTAACAACATCAAGGTATGATTCTATCATTATTAGTAGTTAGATTAAGCATTTGCATGTAGTTTAACATCAAAAATTTGGGGAAAAATCTAGGGTTCTTGAACTTCATCTGGATCGAACCTCAAATTTTTGCTTAAATATGTTAGCATTAGTTTAGATACATGTTATAGGAAGTAAATCAACTTGTATTGTTCGTAGATTTGCCCGATTTCTCACAAAAACCCCAAACCCTTGTTTTTGAACCGAAAAAGATAAAATTGAAATGGTAAACGGTTTGTTTTGGGAAAAACAGCACTTGGGGTTTCATTTACGGGAAAACCGCCCCTACTGGATCAAAAATTTTCAGGTTTTCAGGACCGGGTCGAAAAATGGGATTTTTGGGAAACAGACGTCTAGCACGGGGTCGTGCTCGCTGAGCATGGGGCGTGTCCAGCCAATTTCAGACCAACTCGGGGCGTGTCCGCTGAACACGGGGTCGTGTTCAGCCGACTGTTTTCAGTTTTCTCCGAAGTTTTTACTGTTTCTTGCTAATTGTTGGGTGTTTCCTTTCAGATGGCCAAGAAATTCACTCGGTTCAATGCAAATGAGTTGGATGCTAAAGCAAGGTACGACGTGCTTCGAACCAGGCCAGAGGAATACCCACGACAAGTATGCATGGATCTTCTAGGAGCAGTGAACCTGCTTGACCGGTTTAACAACCTAGTCACCGGCCCACTAAGAGCCGCTCTGACCACTCGACTTCGCTTAGTCCACGAATATAATCTGGAATTCTACAACACATTCGCGTTCAAATCAAGAGACGACCCATTTGATAATGATGGGGTAGAATTCCGGTGTGGAGGGACTGTATACTCAATATCGATGGCACAGTTTGGGTCAATAGTTGGGTTGTATGCAGAGGAAGATGCGGGGAATGAAGAAAACACCAGAGGGCTACGTGAATTACAAGAGAATCAACGCCAGGCTGCTTTGGCGCATATAGGAGAATGCATCTACAACCCAAGCAGCACTAAGAGCACTAAGTTGAGGGACCCTCTTTACCGTTACATCCATAGGGTTCTCACTTACTCTCTTAGCCAAAGGCACGATAGTAGTGGCGTTGTAGGGTTAAGAGATCTGGTGGTCCTTCATTGCATTCATACCCGCACCCACCTTGACGTTCAGTACCTCTTGCTCCGAAACATGCATTGGAACCAGCTTGCTACTCCACCGACCCCTATCTTCTTTGGGGGGTGGATATACCGTCTCTTCAAACGTTTTGTGAACATGCCGAGGTCTTTCCAGAAGAGCCCATGGTCGGGAAGAGTGGACATGACCATCTGCCGCTCCATGAACCTGATTTATGAAGCAGAAGATGGGACGGTTAGCTTCCAAAGAGTTTAGGGGCATGCATGGAACCCGCAAGAGGCACTCGTCTTACATGCTCCACAATTCCAACCTCCTCCTCAATACCACTACCAGCCCCATGGTGATCCGTGCCAATCCTCCTCACAAGGAGGCGGTTTTCCTAGTTTCCAAAGCTTACATGACTTATTGCAGGAAAACTTCATGTGCACCAGGAACACCTATAACATGGCAAGCAACACGTACGCCCGAGTCGGAGCAATTGAGAGAAACATCTCCGACATACAGGATGACATTGGGAACATCCGGGAGTAGATGGCGGGCACGGAGGAGGAGATGATGATGAAGACGAGGACATGGACTAGGCGGAAGGAGCAGAGGTAGGAGCAGCTGGTTGGAGGTCTAACAGGTTAACCCCCTTATCTCACAAACAATTTCCGGCCTGCGTGCCGTGTGTTGAACAATTTACTTTCCTCTAACACTTTTTACTTTTCTGCATTTTCTTTATTTTAACTTTGTGGTATGGATGTTTGAACTATGCTAATTTAGGATGCTTGTTATGGTTTGGTGTAGTGTTTATTGATAAAACAGGTACATACGGGGCTTAGAGTACTAAACATTAGTGCTACTAAAGCCGGGACAGCAAAACCGAAGCCAAAAACCTGTTTTACACCTTTGCAGATTGTCTACACAGGGTCGTGTTCAGCGAACACGCCCCCGTGCCCATTGCCCCAGACCTGTTGTTTGTCTAAAATATGCAGACTTTTGCCAGACACGGGGTCGTGCTCAGCCGACACGCCCCCGTGTCCACCTTCTTTAAGTTCTTGTTACTGGCACTCTGACCACGGGGCTGTGTTCATCCGACACGGGGCCGTGTCCAGACGCCCAGTAACATAAATTTTTGCTTTTTCACACCTTTTACACATTCAATCAACCTAAAAACTTATTTTTGGGACACATTGAGGACAATGTGTAATTTAAGTGTGGGGGGGGGGATGCTAAAACCTTGAATTTTGCAAGTCCTAATTACAAGCCTTACACAAAACTCTATTGGAACCGCTAATCACCCCAATTTTTTTTCAAAATTTTTTCATTTTTTTACTTGTCTAGGTTTAATTTGGGAATTCGAAGTTCAAAAAAGGTTATATTTTTACAAATTTACAACCGATAGCGTCATGATAAAAAGAACCAACATAAGAAAATTATGAAACGGCATGACAAATCTAGTTAAAATTTGATTATATATACTTGATCACATAAAAACCCATTCCCACAAAAAGTGAGTTTTGAGCCTTTATTGAGCATACAAATACACATCTTTAAACTAAATGCTCATTTTTTGTTTCTTGTGTGAATAGCCGCTTGGTTCTTACGACTCTAGAACTTGCCACGGTGATACATTCCCGGTCCTTACCAACTTAAACCCGAGTAAGTAAATGATGGATGCATTAGGACTAACCCTTTTTATTCCTACACCATTATTTTTCTTTTTTTTTACCACCTACCCAAAATCCCCCTAGTTAACCCCTTTGAGCCTAAACCTTTTCATTTCTTAACCCAAAACAAACACCCTTTTACCCACCAAAACCCTTTTTCATTTTAAACCCTTTATTTTAGTAACAAAGCTCGGTTTTTCTTATGACTTCCTTATCAAAAAAAAATGATGATGAAGCCAAAAGAAATAAACAAACAAGTTTATCAAAAAGAACTTTGTTTGAAGAATTGCTTCATCAAAATAAAAGTTATAAAAACATAAAAAAGTCTTATGAAAACCGACGCTTTTTACGCCTTTCGCCCTTTTCTACTAACCACTAACCCAACCACATACCTTTAACCCAAGCATAACCCTTCCCCCAAAAGTCCTCTTGATAATTACAAAGGTTTATAGTTAAAAAGGAGGGGGATTGATTTCTTGGCAAGCTTATGGTAGAAGTAAGTTCCATGCCGCTTTCGAGTGTTTCACTAAAATACGTATTCGGCCGAGTGTTGAGTTATCCCCCGTGAGGTATGTGAACTTGTATATAAGTGGAATTTTAAAAAGGCATGTTATGCCCTAATAAGTAATTTATCTTATGTAATGTTTTAAATAAATCATGACGAATAAGATTGTAAATAATTAAAAATAAAACTTAATAAAGAATCTTGGAAATCCCGACACTCTATGACAAGCCCAAAACCTTCTCTTCTACCCATTCCATTTGGGAGTGTAAAGCCACATTATAAAGAGTTTTGCTTGAGGAGAAGCAAAGATTCAACTGTGGGGGTATTTGATGTGCGCAAAATGCAACATATAAATTACATCAAATGTGGCATAAAACTAACCCTTTTTAGTACTAATGTTGGAAAAAGTGTGTTTTGTCTTCCTTTTGTATTTTCAGGATTAAATGAGCTCAAATGAACAAAAGAAGCAAAAAGACAGCTAAATCTAACATAAATATAAGAAAAGGAACAAACGTGGCATGCCCGACCCCTCGATAGCATCCTCCCAAGCAAAAACAAGAGAACAGAAGGCTAAACATGCCCCGTGCTCAATGAGGACGGGGGCGTGCCCAAGTGTCTGCAGAAAAGACAAAGCTGTAGAAGCTTCTATCACCCACCACGGGGGCATGCCCAACGGACACGGGGCCGTGGTCAACTCTATGATTCGCAGAATCTAGGAAAATCTTGATAGTACAGATACGCTTCTGCACACGGGGTCGTGCCCAGCGGACGCGGGGGCGTGGTCAACTAATGCAGACAAACTGCAATTAATAAAGAAAGAGAAGATGGGTGGACACGGGGCCGTGCCCAATGGACACGGGGCCGTGTCCGGGCTTCTGTGCAGGCTATAAATAGCGGTGCTTGGCTCATTTGCAAACCATCCCTTGGCAAACCACCTCTCTCACACTTCACCCACCCTCCACCACCATCACAACCCACATCCACCACCATCATCCATCATCCATCATAGAGTGTGTAAGAGTTCTTGACAATCAAAGGCCATGTTTGCCTAAGTCTCTTACATCACTTGGTGAAGACAAGTGTCTAGTGTAATACTTTTTATTTTTAATCTTTTCGCACTTTTTATTTGGTTATGTATTAATGACTTTAATAACTAGTTTCTTATGTTGAAGGTGAATCTTCCTTATCATTTGTCTGTGGTGTCTTGGCGTTATTTTACTGTCTATATAAAATAAAAGATTTTCACCATTCATATCTCCACGGTCTATATGGGGATATGTTGGCTACCTGGTCGGGGGTCAAGGGAATGGTTTGGTAAGAGTCTTGCCTTGTTCAGTGTATAGATCCTGCAAGGACCTGGGTCAACTTTAGTAGGACCTCCTTTAATACCCACTGGTATTGGATGGCTGGGGTCCGAACTCCTTGACCCCCTCATATGTAAGCTACTATTAAAACTTTAACCCGGCTATTTAGGACTGTATCCCTGCTGACTCAGACTACTTAGCCGAGGGTAACGTCACCTTCAAAAGAGGGGCCTACCACATTACGCATTAATAACTTAATTAACTATCTTTCAATAATCCAACCCTTTAGGATTGTATCCTTGCTGACTCAAACTACTGGGTTGAGGGTAACGTCACCTTCAAAAGAGGGGCCTACTACAATAACTAAGATAATCTCTTAAAAACTGCAAAAGTGCAGAAATAATCAAAGGTTACACTAAACACGAGTCGGATCCAAGTGATTCATCTTGTCTATCTGTTTTTATGTGGAAAAGTGCGGAAATAATCAAAGGTTACACTAAACACGAGTCGGATCCAAGTGATTCATCTTGTCTATCTGTTTTTATTTTTATTTTTCAGCATTTTTAGTTTTTATTTTCTAGTTTAAACATCTTTTCCTAAACTTTTGATTTGATTAGACGTTGAGGATAAACCGATATTAAAAGCTCTTGTGTCTTTAGACGACCTCGGTATCTTGCCAACACTATACTACGCTCACGATGGGTGCACTTGCCCATATGTGTGTTTGGTGTTAGTAAAATATCATGTTTTATAAATTTAAAACTTGACTAACGTGTAAAAAGGGCTAAAAATATATATAAATACCTATAACACCACACGCGCATCAAGTGGTTGGAGTCATCATTTAATAACTTGATGACGAGTATCCAAATGCCGGCTGCTTATGGGGCCCGGTATCCCCAAGAGGGTGATACTGCCAGTGATGCTCCGGTAGGATATGTCAGCATGTTTGCTAACTGGTTCGAAATTTGTAATCTCCGGCTTCCACTGACTGTTTTCATGGTGGAGTTATTGGAGTATTACAAGATCCACATTTCCCAACTGAGTCCGTTGGGAATGGTTCGTGCTCGTAATTTTGAGTATACCTTTAATGCTCAGAGTTTGGAGCCTTTGGTAGAGGATTTCCGACGTTTCTACCAAATGACGGAGCAACTTGGTTTCTTCTCTTTCCGTGTGCGGGAAGGTGCTCCCAAGCCTATGAGCCCACCCAAGGGCATTGCGAAGTAGAAGATGAAGTCCTTCTACGTGAAGGAAGCCGCGGTCACTACCAAGCTGCAGTTTAGGAATGTGAGGGACACCATCGTAACCGAGCGGCTGAGTACCCCCAAGGCGGGAGAACAAACTTGGTTCGCACATCTGCACGTTATTGCTTCCAAGAAATTGGAGAACAGGGAGTTGTGGATATTGCGGATGATGTTGGGTGGCAAACTAGGGAGGAAGGCAAGGCCTGTATTGCGGGAGAAAAATGAAGGTACGTGTCTGTGCATTCTTCTTGTTTGTTTGCCACTTTGTTTGTGTTAATAATTGGTACAGATGGGTTGGCAGTAGAGGTTTCGCTATGGATGTTGTTTTGCCCTGATTTTGAGGGCAAGATTGAGATCGTTAAGTGCGGTCCGGATGAGGAAGGATGGAATGAGACCATTCTTAGTAACTTCCGGGTCCCTGATGAAGCCGCACTGGAGTCTGTGTTGCCAGAAGGCAAAGGTATAATATTTTTATTCTGCCTGCAAAGCCCTTTAGTAATGTCTAACTTGATGACTGATTGTAATGAACAGTAGGTCATCTTGGGGCGTTGGGAGACCCTGATGCGACAGGTGTTCCAAAGGCGTCTGTGAACGTGTTGGTTGATTGGCAAAGGCGCATGAAGAAAGCGCATGCTGCAGTTACCCTTCCTCCTCTGGTGTCGGAAGCATTAGGTACCTTTCGTCCTCGTTTACGCAAATAAGAAGATTACGTGGTAGTGTCTGACACTCTTGAGGGATTGAGTGTTCCAGGTGGTTCTTTGGGCACGTGTGGCGCGACCGCGGGTACCAAGCCTGTTGATGATAAAAAACGGAAGGGAGATACTGCGGTTGCTTGTGGGGAGAAGGCGCCTAAGTTCCGAAAGACTCGGGCGACCTCGGTTCCGAAGCATAAGCCTGCGGGCTCTGCTGGTAAGTTACTGTAATATTGTGAAAATTTTGTAGCCGCACTGTATCTGACGGATGTATTTGGCTTTTGCAGAACCCTTGGAGGAACCAGTTCCCATGTCTACTACACCGTCTTCCCCATCGAAGGTTGTGGATGCGGAAGTGCAGAAGAAGGGTGGAGAGGACCCTTCTATCGAGGTGGTGAGTAGTGAAGGTACTCCTCCTGCCGTGCATGTGGAGTAGGTGTCAAAGGAGACCGGGGGTGACACGATCTTTGATATGTTGGATTCTTCTAACAACTTGATCAACCTGCGTGGTGAAGGGATAAGGGGGCGAGAAGCCAAAGTCCCCTGTGTTTGAGAAGGTATCCGGTTCTGCTGCTGGCAAGCGGGTTGAAGATCAACCCCCAATTCAGCCGGATAAGTCTTAATTGGATTATTATTGTCACTCTTATTCCGAAGTGCGGAGCTTTACTTTCCACCATCCCCCCGGGGTGTTTTGCAATGGGATGAGGCGATGAACGATCCCTCTGCATGTAGGGAAATTTTGAGGGGAGTGGGGACCCCTTTTGAGACTGCTCGTGCTCGTGGCCTTAGTCGCCAAAATTTGCAGAGTCAGCTTGCCTCTATGCTTGTTGGGGGCTTCATAGTTGTGAATGCGATTATGGAGGATTATAATGCCTTAGTTCGCAGGGAGGAGGAAACTATCCGGCTAAGGGCACAAGCTGAGTCGATGATGAAGACTGCTCAAGCGGCTGAGATGCACTTGGAGAAAGAGAGAGCTGCTTTTGAGAAACTGAAGCAGACCGAAAGGTGGGCCGCATCCGCCGACCTTGAACAGGTTCGTTCTCTTGCCAAACTGCTTACTGAAGAGCGCAAGCTTTGGAAGGAAGCTTGTGCTAGAGAGAATGAAAAACTTTTCCGTCTTCATCCGGTGTTGAATAACCTGAAGGCTACTAACGCCGCTCTGGTCAAGGAAAAGACCACGACTGAAGCGGCAGTTAAAGAAGCGGAAGCACACGGTGCTGCTATGCTGAGAAGGAGCTTGCAGATGCGAATGCTGATTGCACCAGTTTGAACAAGGTTGTGGAGGAGCTCCAGGTATGAACTCATCTGTGAATGGGTTGTTTCCTTGTTTGGACAAGTGTTATAGATTGCCTTATTATACTTGTCTATTTTCATTGCAAATAAGCGGAACTGAAGAGTCGAGAGGGTATCCATGGGGAAGTGACCTCCCGCGCTACTGAAGCTGAAACGCGGGCAAGGCAGGCTGAGGGAGTTAGAGATGGGTTGGCCACTTCCCTTGCCCAGGTTACTGATGATCATGCTTGGATGCGTCAGCATGGTATCGGACATGTAAGTATCTTGTGCCTTTTTATTCCTCTGTTTGCCTTAGTAATATTGTTGCTGTTATGTGATCAGATTGTGGAAGCTATCCTTGATGCCCCTGAGAACGCGGTTGCGGTTACTGATATGAACGAGCGTGCATATTGGGCTGGGTTCAAGGCTGGTTATAACAAGTGCCTTAACGATGTGAACCCGTTCTGTGGTAGCAAATTTACTGACGAACGATCCGGGTTTCATGGTGTGGATACCGAAGCTGCTTTTGATGCCGCGGTAGATGCGTACAACAAGCTGTCAATTCCTTCCCTTGATCGTATTGAAACATGTTTAGAAGCGGAAGATTACGTGGACCATTTACACATGTTGTTTAACCCGGTGAAAGAGGGTGAAGGCACTGGTGGTGCATATGCAGAATAGGTTGGGCCTGCGTGCCTTTTTGCCTTGTTGCTTTTAAATGTTCTAGGACGATGTATTAGGATGATGTAAAGTTTGCCTTTTATGTACCTGGTAGGTGCATAAGTATGTTGAATATAAATTCTTTTGTTTGACTCAAAGCATGTAAGAAATGGTATTTACTTGTGGACTTTGTGTGAGCGCGGGTGAGTTAATATTAGTTAAGGCCAATGTTTAAGGCGCGTGTAAATAATATTAAATCAGGGTTTGCCTTTTGCATGTCTAGGTGATATGCAAGTATGTGAATGTGTGACTCTGTTGGCTGTAGAGGCGGGTAAGTCGACACCTTTTATTATTTTCGTTCCACTGGTTAGGGACTGCATGAAATAATGAGTATACTTGACACCATTGTCGTGTAAGTAATATTCAATTCTCGTTTTTATCCCGTTGGGGCCTAGGAAGTGCGTTCTGATTTGAAGAAACCATAAGTGATTCGTTGTGTGCATCTGACCGGATACACCACGACACCTGATCTTGCTTAACTATTAAAATATTTGTATGTGATTACCACTTTGTATGGGTATTGCCAAAATGAAGATTTTGCCGATCTGTTTTTGTAAATACCGCAAAGTGTAACACGTATTTGTAATAGAAAGAAAAGATAAACAATGTTGGAGAAACTGTTTGTTTATTTATTAACAGATGACCATGGGTCATTGGGTTAGATGGAAATGTAAATAGCAGCTTACATATAGCAGCGTCTAAGCTGTTGTGCGTTCCAAGTCCTTGCGATAGGGTCTCTGATACGCGCAAAATGCAACATATAAATTATATCAATTGTGGCATAAAACTAACCCTTTTTTAGTACTAATGTTGGAAAAAGTGTGCTTTTGTCTTCCTTTTGTATTTTCAGGATTAAATGAGCTCAAATTAACAAAAGAAGCAAAAAGACAGCAAAATCTAACATAAATACAAGAAAAGGAACAAAAGTAGATTGCCCGACCTCCCGACAGCATCCTCCCAAGCAGAACAAAGAAGACAGAAGACTGAACACGCCCCGTGCTCAGCGAGCACGGGGCCGTGCCCAAGAAGCAGCAGAAAAGACAAACCTATAGAAGCTTCTATTGCCCACCACGGGGCCGTGCCCAGCGGACACGGGGGCGTGGTCAGAATGCTGCAGGCGCATTTATTGTAATTGGGAATTACAATTAATGAAGAGAGAGAGTGTCAGACAGACACGGGGCCATGCCCAGCGGGCACGGGGCCGTGCCCAGGCTTCTGTTCAGCCTATAAATAGGAGTGCTTGGAGCCATTGCAACTCATCCCTTGGCACACCACCTCTCTCACACTTCACCCACCACCCACCACCATCACAACACCATCATCCACCACCATCATCCATTGTCCGTCATAGAGTGTGTGAGTCGTCTCGGGATCCAAGATTGAAAGAGTTCTTGACAATCAAGGCCATGTTTGCCTAAGTCTCTTACATCACTTGGTGAAGACAAGTGTCTAGTGTAATACTTTTTATTTTTAATCTTTTCGCACTTTTTACTTGGTTTTGTATTAATGACTTTAATAACTAGTTTCTTATGTTGAAGGTGATTCTTCCTTATTGTTTGTCCGTGGTGTCTTGGCATTATTTTACTGTCTATATAAAATAAAAGATTTTCACCATTCATATCTCCACGGTCTATATGGAGGTATGTTGGCTACCTGGTCGGGGGTTAAGGGAACGGTTTGGTAAGAGTCTTGCCGTTGTTCAGCGTTTAGAGATCCTGCAAGGGACCTGGGTCAAATTTAGTAGGACATCCTTCAATACTTAACGGTATTGGATGGCGGGGGTCCAAACTCTTTGACCCCCTCATAAGTTAAACTACTATTAATACTATAACCCGGCTACTTAGGACTGTATCCCTGCTGACTCAGACTACTTAGTCGAGGGTAACGTCACCTTCAAAAGAGGGGCCTACCATAATTTGCATTAATAACTTAATTAATTATCTTTCAATAATCCGACCCTTTAGGATTGTATCCTTGCTGACTCAAACTACTGGGTTGAGGGTAACGTCGCCTTCAAAAGAGGGGCCTACTACAATAACTAAGATAATCTCTTAAACAAGTGCAAAAGTGCGAAAATAATCAAAGGTTACACTATACACGAGTCGGATCCAAGTGATTCATCTTGTCTATCTGTTTTTATTTTTACTTTATTTTTCAGCATTTTAGTTAGTTTTATTTTCTTAGTTTTAAAATCTTTTCTAACTTTTTGATTTGATTAGACGTTGAGGATAAACCGATACTAAAAGCTCTTGTGTCCTTGGACGACCTCGGTATCTTACCAACACTATACTACGTCCACGATGGGTGCACTTGCCCATATGTGTGTTTAGTGTTAGTAAATATCGTGTTTTATAAATTTAAAACTTGACTAAAAAGTGTAAAAAGGGCTTAAAATATATACCTAAATTATATACACACTTACGCACATCAAGTTTTTGGCGCCGCTGCCGGGGACACAAGGATTTTAAGAATGTTAGGAATCAACGGCCTAATCATTTTTTTATTTTCTTTTTATTTTTTTAAGGATTTTTTTTAGTTTTTCAGCTTCTGCATAACTCAGCACGGGCCGTGCCCGCTGAACACGCCCCGTGCCCAATCATTGGAACTGGCAATCTTGTTTTAAGTCAGACAGTAAGCTGAACACGGGGCCGTGCTCACTCAACACGCCCCCGTGCCCAAGATTCAGTTACTGAAAACAGAACCGTTAGATCCCGGCGGTTGGTAATTTCTGACACAAACATGAGTGATGGTAATTCTTTTTACTTTCGGTACTCTTATGGTACGTGGTGTCGATTATGTGGAGGCAACCATAAAGAATTAGAATGTTATTTTCTAAATTATAAGCCCCACTATATAGACCCATCGTCTCCCTATAACCTTAAGAGGGGCGAAAGTAAAAATAATCACTATTTCTCCCTCGAATGCGCCCAATCGGATATTGTAGGAGAAATGCTCCTTGACGAGTTAATTCAATTAGAAAATCTAATTCTTAATTGGTTAAATGAGCTTAGGAAGGATTTCATTGATTCATCCCAAGACGATAACCAGAAGAGTTGTTGGGATCGCATGAAAACAACCTCGTTGTTTCCGATCTTACCTTCATATCTAGCAAAGACATGGACGATAGTTGTCCCTGTGCAGATTATGCCGTGAAGGACTCTCCATCGACTTCGTTCGGTGCATACATAGACCTGAGCGATTCGGCATATACCTTCTTTAACGAGAGCCCGGAAAAGGGTTGGACTTGTCCACCTACAATAAACATAGGAATTACCCTCACCGACAACCTCTTGCGTTCTCGTCTTAGTCTAGAGCAATTAAGGTATCTTAGGCACTTTGGGGTTGTTCCAACCAGTAAGGAACCACCCGATACAAATAAGTTCCTTAGAAATAGACAAACTTCATAATCAGCCCCTCGACACGGGGCCGTGTCCAGCCAACACGCCCCCGTGTCCACCAAAAGATTCCCTTCTGACTTTTACGTCAGAATACGGACAAACTGTGTCAGAATTCTATCTGCACACGGGGCCATGTCCAGCCGACACGGGGCCGTGTCCAGCACGCTGTCGTTTTCTATAAATGCAGCCAAGAATTTTGCACATTTGGACCATCTAGGGACAGAGATTTGAAGGAATCTTCTCTCAACCATCCTAGGTATGTTCTAAAAGAAGGTTCCAACAACCATCTTGTCCTTTCCTCTTTTATCCATTTCCTTCTTCTTCATCTTTCTCCAAAAACCTCCATTAAAGTTTGAAGTTTCAAGCTTTATGGCAAGGATTATTGATTTTTGTTCAAAGAATCTTGTTAAAAATAAGTTGTATAACATTGTTTTAAGTTACTAATGTTCAAAAAGGCCTCACAAGTTCAGAAAATAACTTAGAACTTCAAGATTCCTTGTTTCAAAACTCTGCAAAAAGATGAACACGGGGCCGTGCTCATTGAGCACGGGGCCGTGTCCAGACCACTGTTTCAGCAAAATAAGCTATTTTCAGTTTATTTTCGTAGAATGTCGAGTGAAAACAGCGAGACATCTTCCGTGCATTCATCAAACAGTCGAAGAGGGAGACGGCCTTCCATTGAGGCTACACTTGTACACTATGTCGTAGCATTAAGGGAAGCTCTTGATGAAATGACTTCAGTGGAGGAGGTCCTAATTGACCGTATCAACTATCTCACGGTGGGGCTGGAGAATAGCTTTCAAGAAATTAACCTCTTGCACCAGAGGTTAAGTATTCTTGTAACACCTCCAATGGAACCCGTCCTCCCTCAAGAGGATTGGAACCTAGCGCTTGGTGTTAACAACTCTACCGGGTGGGATGACATTCCAGCGGAACCTCCCCTTGAGCATCTGCAAGAAATCCCGGTGGAAGTCGCAACTCCTCAAACCAACGCTAACGAGCCCTCTTTTCTCCTCCCAAGGGAGATAGAGGAGTGGCTCGCCGACATATGAGGAGACCATGCCCGGAAGAAGGAGTTCTATAAAGCCACATCCAACCAAGACTATTAGCTTCTTGGAAATTTTGCTAATTAAAATAACTTGTAGGCCAGAACTCCATGGTTTATGCTTCTTGTGCTTTCTTATCTAACTTAATAGCATTTTAGGACTATGTATCTCTCTATGGTTTTTAATGAAATGATGGTCTTAAGGTTTGGATGGTGTTGTAATAAATAAAACACACTCGGGATGGTCAAGGATAACAAGGGAAACGAGAAACATGGCCCCATGCACAAAAACAGGGCCATCCGACAACAATTTCTTCATTACAGTAAGCTCAGCACGGGCCGTGTCCAGCCAACACGGCCCCGTGCTGAACATCCTGCAGAAAATTGCCCAGTTCAGGTAACTGGACACGGGCCGTGTTCGCTGAACACGCCCCCGTGTCCAGGCTTCTGTTTCTTTTCTTTAATTTTTGTTACTGGCACCTGAACACGGGGCCGTGCCCGGTCACCACGGGGCCGTGTCCAGATTGCCAGTAACATAAAATTTTGCTTTTAACACCATTTTACACATTCAATCAAAAATTTTCAATTTTTTTTACTTGTCTAAGTTTAAGTTGGGAATTCAAATTCTAACAAGGTTATATTTTTATAAGTTTACAACCGATAGCGTCGTGATAAAAAGAACCAACATAAGAAAATTATGAAACGGCATGACAAGCTTAGTTAAAATTTGATTATATATACTTGATCACATAAAAACCCATTCCCACAAAAGTGAGTTTTGAGCCTTTATTGAGCATACATATATACATCTTTACGCTAAATGCTCATTTTTCGTTTCTTGTGTGAATAGCCGCTTGGTTCTTACGACTCTAGAACTTGCCATGACAATTCATTCCCGGTCCTTACCAACTTAAACCCAAGTAAGTAAATGATGGAGGCATTAGGACTAACCCTTTTTCTTTCAACACCATTATTTTCATTTTTCTTTTCACCTACCCAAAAACTCCCCCTAGTTAACCCCTTTGAGCCTAAACCTTTTCATTTCTTAACCCAAAACCCTTTTACCCACCAAAACCCCTTTTTCATTTTTAACCCTTTATTTTAGTAACAAAGCTCGGTTTTGTGTGACTTCCTTAAAAAAAATTTATTTGATGATGAAGTTGGAAATAAACAAACAAAGCTCCTCAAACAAAGGCTTGTTTAAATAAACACTTCACTAAAAATAAAAAGTCACAAAAACAAAATGTTTTACGAAAACCGACGCTTTTTACGCCTTTCGCCCTTTTCAACTAACCACTAACCCAACCACCCACCTTTAGCCCGAGCCAAACCCTTCACCTAAAAAGTCCTCTTGATATTTACAAAGGTATAAACTTAAAAAGGAGGAGGATTGATTTCTTGGCAAGCTTATGGTTGGAGTGAGTTCCATGCCGCTCTCGAGTGATTCACTAAAAATACACCTTCGGCCGAGTGTGAGTGATTTCCCCCGTGAGGTATGTGAACTTGTATATGAATGAAATTTTAAAGAGGTATGTTATGCCTTAATAAATAATTTATCTTATGAAATGTTTTTAATAAATTATGACGAATAGGATTGTAAATAAATAAAAATAAAACCTAAATGATCTTGGAAAATCCCGACACTCTATGACAAGCCCAAAAACCTTCTCTTCTACCCATTCCATTTGGGAGTGAATAAAGCCACATTATAAAGAGTTTTGCTTGAGGACAAGCAAAGATTCAAGTGTGGGGGTATTTGATACGCGCAAAATGCAACATATAAATTATATCAATTGTGGCATAAAACTAACCCTTTTTTAGTACTAATGTAAGAAAAAGTGTGCTTTTGTCTTCCTTTTGTATTTTCAGGATTAAATGAGCTCAAATTAATAAAAGAAGCAAAAAGACAACAAAATCTAACATAAATACAAGAAAAGGAACAAAAGTAGATTGCCCGACCTCCCGACAGCATCCTCCCCAGCAGAACAAAGAAGACAGAAGACTGAACACGCCCCATGCTCAGCGAGCACGGGGCCGTACCCAAGAAGCAGCAGAAAAGACAAACCTATAGAAGCTTCTATTGCCCACCACGGGGCCGTGCCCAGCGGACACGGGGGCGTGGTCAGAATGCTGCAGGCGCATTTATTGTAATTGTGAATTACAATTAATGAAGAGAGAGAGTGTCAGACAGACACGGGGCCGTGCCCAGGCTTTTGTTCAGCCTATAAATAGGAGTGCTTGGAGCCATTGCAACTCATCCCTTGGCACACCACCTCTCTCACACTTCACCCACCACCCACCACCATCGCAACACCATCATCCACCACCATCATCCATTGTCCATCATAGAGTGTGTGAGTCATCTTGGGATCCAAGATTGATCGTAAGAGTTCTTGACAATCAAGGCCATGTTTGCCTAAGTCTCTTACATCACTTGGTGAAGACAAGTGTCTAGTGTAATACTTTTTATTTTTAATCTTTTCGCACTTTTTACTTGGTTTTGTATTAATGACTTTAATAACTAGTTTCTTATGTTGAAGGTGATTCTTCCTTATTGTTTGTCCATGGTGTCTTGGCATTATTTTACTATCTATATAAAATAAAAGATTTTCACCATTCATATCTCCACGGTCTATATGGAGGTATGTTGGGTTCCTGGTCGGGGGTTAAGGGAACGGTTTGGTAAGAGTCTTGCCGTTGTTCAGCATTTAGAGATCCTGCAAGGGACCTGGGTCAAATTTAGTAGGACCTCCTTCAATACTTAACGGTATTGGATGGCGGGGGTCCAAACTCTTTGACCCCCTCATAAGTTAAACTACTATTAATACTATAACCTGGCTACTTAGGACTATATCCCTGCTGACTCAGACTACTTAGTCGAGGGTAACGTCACCTTCAAAAGAGGGGCCTACCATAATTTGCATTAATAACTTAATTAATTATCTTTCAATAATCCGACCCTTTAGGATTGTATCCTTGCTGACTCAAACTACTGGGTTGAGGGTAACGTCGCCTTCAAAAGAGGGGCCTACTACAATAACTAAGATAATCTCTTAAAAAAGTGCAAAAGTGCCAAAATAATCAAAGGTTACACTAAACACGAGTCAGATCCAAGTGATTCATCTTGTCTATCTGTTTTTTATTTTTACTTTATTTTTCAGCATTTTAGTTAGTTTTATTTTCTTAGTTTTAAAATCTTTTCTAACATTTTGATTTGATTAGACGTTGAGGATAAACCGGTACTAAAAGCTCTTGTATCCTTGGACGACCTCGGTATCTTACCAACACTATACTACGTCCACGATGGGTGCACTTGCCCATATGTGTGTTTAGTGTTAGTAAATATCGTGTTTTATAAATTTAAAACTCGGCTAAAAAGTGTAAAAAGGGCTTAAAATATATACCTAAATTATATACACACTTACGCACATCAAGTTTTCTTAGGCGTTCTGCGTTAGAGGCTTCATTATCGCGAAGGACATAATCTCTCGGGTTGAACATGTAAATTCAGACGCGCGCGTTGTAATATTTTTCTAGCTTTGTTTTGTACTTAGCCTCGTTGATTGCTGCGTTTTCACGCCTTTCTTCTAGAAGGTCTAAGTCAAGCCTGCGCTCGTCGCTGTTGTCAATTTTGTTGACAGCCAGCATTCTTGGTGAAGGGAGACCAATCTCGGCTGGGATCACCGCTTCAGAACCGTAGACTAGGCTGAAGGGTGTCTTGCTGTTGCTTATCTTTGGGTTGGCCCTATGCGCCCATAGGATACTTGGGAGTTCATCATCCCAACCGCGCCTGGCCGTTCCCAACCATGCTTTTATTCCTTCGACTAAACTTTTGTTGATACTTTCTACCTGGCTATTCCCTTGAGGATGCGCCACGGAAGAGAAAACGTGTTCAATGTTTAGTTCTTTCAGCCAATTTTGGAAATCGTCGGTAGCGAAGTTGGTGTCGTTGTCGGTTACGATGCACATTGGTAAACCGAAACGGCAGATGATGTGTTCCCAGACAAACTTTTTTGTTATCATAGCGGTGGTAGAAGCTAGCGGTTTTGCTTCTACCCATTTGGTGTAGTAATCGACTGCCACTATGATAAATTTCGACGCACCTGGTGCATCTGGAAATGGTCTCACCATGTCTATTGCCCATTTCTGAAAAGGCCATGCGGCGGTGATGGGGATCAGGTTGTTCTTTGGGCGCAATGTCTTTGGTGTGTGTCGTTGACAGTTGAAACACTTGCGTAGGATCTTGACAGCATCCAGGTGCATGCCAGGCCAGTAATACCCAGCGTTCATGATTTTGGCTACTACCATGCGCGAGCCTGCATGTATGCCACATATTCCTTCATGTATTTCTGGGACTAGATATGTGGCGTCTTGAGGGTCGACGCATCGTAGGAGTGGCCCTAGGTATGACTTACGGTATAAGATACCGTCCCCAATTTGATAGTGGCACGTCTTGTATTGCAGTTTGCGTACCTCTGCTTTATTCACCGGGGTAGTACCTGATTGTAGGTATCTTCTGATTGGCGTCATCCATGACGTTGCCGTACTGGATGACATTGACCTGGCGCAGGGGTACTGAAGGGTTTTTGAGGACTTCAATACGTATGTCCTTTGCGGGAAGGGGCACAAGGGCGAGTGTCGGTTCAAACATAAACCATGCCCCATATGCGGGAAGACAGGGCATACGGCTTCGCTATGCCCGGGAAAAGTATCAGTTTGTTATAAATGCTACCAGCCGGGCCACAAGAAATCTGAGTGCCCCGACTTGGTCGGAAAGAAAGAGGGCAAGGGTTCGCAAGCAGAAACTCAAAAAGCAAAGGCCAGATCATTTCAGCTAACCGCGGCTGAGGCAAAGATAGAACCCGATGTGGTCTCAGGTATATTTACCATAAATTCAATTCCCGCACGTGTGTTATTTGATACGGGTGCGAATAAATCCTTTATTTCACATGGATATATTTGACATCCTTCATTCCTATTAACTAAGTTACCTATGCCTTTAGAAGTAGAAATAAGTGATAACAAAGTTTCATTGTGTGTGACGTGTGCCAAGATTGTAAGTTAAGTATCGATGGTAAAGAACACTCAATAGACTTGATCCCGATGTCAATGGGAGAATTTCAAGTAGTGGTCAGGATGGATTGGTTATCGCGACATCATGCGAAGGTCGTGTACTTCCGTAAGGAGATAAAACTAACGTCTCCAAGCGGAAAACACGTTACCATTTATGGCGAAAAAGGGGTAATCCCATAATGTGTTCAATGCTAAAAGCTCACAAGCTTATGAGACATGGATGTAGAGCGTTTATGATATACGCAAATGAATCAGAGAAGGGATCGCTGAAGGTTGGAGACGTACCGGTAGTGTACGAATATGATGATGTGTTTCTGGAAGACTTACCGGGGATACCCCCAGAACGGGAGGTAGAGTTCGGAATTGAATTGATTCTGGGTGAGAAACCTGTAGCTAAGGCGCCGTATCGGCTCGCGCCTTCGAAGCTACAAGAGTTGATGTCTCAGATTCAAGACCTGCTCGACAAGGGGTTTATTAGGCTGAGTGTGTCTCCGTGGGGTGCACCGATACTGTTCGTGAAGAAGAAGGACGGGAGTATGAGAATTTGTATCGATTACTGGGAGTTAAATAAACTCACAGTGAAAAACCGATACCCGCTCCCAAGAATTGATGATTTATTTGACCCACTACAAGGTGCGAGTTGGTTCTCCATGATTGACCTTAGATCGGGGTATCATTAGTTAAAGGTCAAGGAGGAGGATGTATCGAAGACGGCCTTTCGTACACGGTACGGACATTACGAGTTCCTTGTGATGTCCTTTGGGTTGACCAATGCACCCGCGGCTTTCATGGACTTCATGAACCGGGTTTGCAAACCAATGTTAGATAAGTTGGTGATAGTATTCATCGACGACATCTTGGTGTATTCAAAGAATGAAGTTGAACACGTGAGTCATTTACGCGAAGTGTTAGAGACGCTTAGAAGAGAAAAATTACATGCAAAATTCTCGAAATGTGACTTCTGGTTACGAGAAGTGCAATTTCTCGGGCACATCATTAGTGCGGACGAGGTGTTAGTAGACCCGTCAAAAATAGAAGCGGTGGCGAAATGGAATCCTCCGAAGAATCCTTCAGAAATCAGAAGCTTTTTGGGGCTTGCGGAATATTATAGGAGATTCATACAAGATTTCTCCAAGATTGCTATGCCGTTGACCAAACGAACTCGTAAGGAGGAAAAGTCATCTGGGGCAATGATCAAGAAAAAACATTTCAAACGCTCAAGGAAAAATTGACACACGCTCCGGTATTAACTCTGCCGGACGGATTCGATGATTTGGTGGTTTACACAGATGCATCGCAGTTGGGACTCGGCTGTGTTTTAATGCAACGAGGCAAAGTGATAGCTTATGCTTCAAGGCAAGTGAAGGTACACGAAAAGAAATACCCTACGCACAATCTCGAGTTTGTGGCAGTAGTGTTCGCGTTGAAAATATGGAGACATTATTTATACGGGGTGAAGTGCACTATATTTACCGACCACAAGAGCCTAAAATACTTCTTTGATCAGAAGGAGTTAAATAGAGACAAAGGTGATGGTTGGAAAGGGTGAGGATTATGATTGCGAAATTCATTACCATCCTGGAAAGGCCAATGTAGTGGCAGACGCGTTGAGCCGAAAGGCAGACTATACTCCTATACGAGTACGATCTATGCAACTAATAGTGACTTCGGGTTTACTTGAACGAATCCGAGAGGCCCAAGTTAAATCCATAAAAGAAGAGAATTTGAAGAAAGAAAGAATAGTAAGCCAATTGAAAGAATTGATAGATGGTAACGACGGGTTGATGACTCGTTTCAAAAGAATACGGGTTCCAAATTCATGTGGAGTCAAGACGCTTCTACTTAACGAAGCTCACAAATCCCGTTATTCTATCCATCTGGGGGCAACCAAGATGTATAATGACTTAAAGCAAAACTATTGGTGGCCCGGAATGAAAAGAGATGTAGTGAAGTACGTAGAGAAATGCTTGACCTATTTACAAGTCAAAGCAGAGTACCAAAAGCCATATGGTAAGTTGCAACCGTTGGACATCCCAAGTTGGAAATGGGAGCAGATCACAATGGAATTATTGACCAAACTGCCAAAAACAAACTGTGGATTCGATGCTATATGGGTAGTTGTGGAAAGACTGACGGAAAGTGCTCACTTCATTCCGATATGTGAGACTTATACGTCAGAAAAGATGTCTGAGGTGTATACTAACGAGACAGTGGCACGCCACGGAGTACCAATATCCATCGTGTCCGATAGAGATACCCGATCCACTTCGAACTTTTGGCGCGAATTCCAAGAGGAAATAGGAACTAAATTGTTCATTAGCACTGCGTACCATCCTCAAACAGAAGGGCAGAGTGAAAGAACAATACAGACGTTGAAAGATATGCTACGGGCATGTATTATCAACTTCGGAGGAAGTTAGGATGTTTATCTACCACTGGTCGAATTTTCGTATAATAACATTTACCATGCAAGCGTCAGTATGGCTCCGTACGAGATGCTTTACGGTAGAAAATGCCGGACCCCGGTGTGTTGGGATGAGGTTGGCCCAAGTGAACTTGCACAAAAGGATATAGTTTGAATCACGAATGAGAAAATTGACTTGGTCCGGGCCCATTTGAAAGCGGCTCAGGATCGACAAAAATCGTACGCGGACGAAAGAAGGAGACCGATTGAGTTTCAGGTTGGCGACAAGTTTATGCTTAAGGTATCTCCATGGAAGGGGATTATCCGGTTCAGGAAAAGAGGAAAATTAAGCCCGAGATTTATTGGGCCGTTTAAAATCGTTGAACGAGTTGGTAAAGTAGCATACCGACTCGAACTACCAGAAGAGCTCAGTGGGATACATAGTACCTTCCATGTATCACATCACCGAAAATGTCTAGCTGACGAAACAACTTATATCCACTACAACGACATTGAGGTGGATAATAGTCTCAACGACACAGTGAAGCCGATTGCGATTTTAAATCGTAAAGTGAAAAGCTTGAGGAACAAGGAAATTGACCAAGTGAAGGTCAAATGGGAGCACCGAAAAGGTTCGGGTACCACATGGGAGTCCGAAGAGGAGATGAGACGTCTCTACCCTATGCTTTTTGGTACGTATTCCGGTTTCGAGGACGAAACCCTTTTAAGGGGGGTGGACTTGTAACACCCCGAAAATATAAACCTGTGATTATAAAATTTAATGTTGGCAATAAACAAAATAAACTAACTAAGAATAAAAATAACCTAGTTAGTTAAAGATCTTGTAGTAATATGGGAGTTAAATAAAAACATCTAAAATAAAGAAAAAAACTAATAGTTGAGGGCAAAAGGTGTTAAAAATCAAACTAGTTTTAATTAAAACAAGAAAATTGAAATCCCAAACACATATTTGTGTGTGTCTGGATCGAATAGAACACAGGGGGGTGACCAGACTTACCTTCAAAGCCTAGTTCTAACAATTTGATCAAATTGAGAGCTCTAATCTGTTCCAAATCGATTTCCAAGCATAAATTAGTGATCATCTCAGTGAAGTGATCGTAAGGTATGCTAAATTTCGACATTTAGTTCCATCTCAGATTCTTGATAATTTGTGAAATTAAAATCTAAACTTGATATGTTGATGTTTAGATGAATTTAGTGTTGGAAGCATGTTTAAATGTAAACCCTAGCTAATGGTTTGCGAAATTGATGCTCAAATTGTGAATATTCATGTTCACCCATCTAAGTGTTAAATGGGTTTTTGTGAATGATAAAGAACCCTAAAAATGTAATCAGAAAACTGATGTTAATGTTTTGCATGAAGCGAACCTGATGTTAATATGCATGTTAGAAATAATGAACTTGCAAAAAGTATAAGAATTCGGCAAAATAGTTGGGTCATGAACTTGATAACGGTTATTTAAAAACAATGCCCTTAAGGTGTTTGTTAAAATGCTTAAGAGAAAGCTAACATAGTGAATTTGGGATAAAAATGCATGTTTGAATGATATGGCAAATTATGCGTGATACGTTGTGAAAGGAGTTCTAAACAATATTTGGTTGAACTCTATAGGCAAGGAATCTGGATCGTCAAGTGGACAAGCCGGTGGAGACACGCGTTTGAAAGGAGCGCTTTAAAGGTACGTAACAACTAGTTTCGTCATTTGTACAAGATGTCTAGTTATAGTTTAATAATAATACTGTAGTGTGATAAAGGCGTTTGATGTGTCATTGAAGTGACGGAGTTCACTCCATAGATCAAACAAGTCAATTTGAGTGTTTAGAGTATGTTAGAAAGCCATAGATGTGACGAAGTTCACTCGGCAAAACAAACGGATCGATATAGATGGTTAAAGTATAATTGGTTTATGTAATTATCGTTTTAAAAGAACGATTATAACTGTTTGGTATATCATAGGGAACGGGTCAAAACAGCGTTTTGAAATAAGTTTGGTTGTCAAGAGAGTGGTGTCCTCACTCGACAACCAAACAGGTCAAAACTCTGCTTTTAAAACGACAATGTATGTAGAGGCTTGAAAGCCACATAATCTGCTAGTGATAGAATGCGATATGCCAAGGGATTGGATACACCAAGTTGATTTTATAAACCCTTGATATTGGGTCAAACGATTAGAAATCACTTGCAAAATTTGCATAAAGCGGCATGCTTGAAATATGGAAAAACGAGCATGAAATTCTATTGCGTGCGTAAAACCATGTAATGGTGATGACACGCCAAAGTTGACAAGCCCGGGGAATAGGTAAGTAAGTTTAGCAATCAATAAAATTGAATGATAAAAAATATGCCACATAACAAACGGGTCGAATAATCGAAACATGGATTTATGAACTGTTCATTTATAAACCAGGTTTCGATGCGTGAAATTTGAATGATTGGATCCGTATTTTTATTACGGACGCGTAGGAAAAATTATCGATTAAAATGGACATGTAGGTAAAAAGTAATGTACATTAGAAGTTTAATATTTTGGAACAATAGGTGCTGGGCAAAATGTAGGTTTTAAACCTTCACCCGTTGGAAAACAGTCTCCCCCGCGACACGCGAAGGAGAACGTTCACACTGGCGTGACACGTGGGGCCGCTCGCGGCCCGCGAAAGATTGAGTGGAATCTGTCGCGTGGCGTGACAGATCAAATTCTGAAATTTTATTTTTGTTTTCATTGTTTGGCATTAGAACTTGATTATACGTGTTATTATGTCATCAAAACTAACATTTGAGATGGTTTTGATGTTAGGTGATGTAGATGATATCCCGGATGCCGATCAAGCTTATAGCAAGAACCGAACACCATAAATTTTGAAGCTTCCGCGAACGATGTCTTTTGTTTAGTTTAACATGGATCATGTAACACTTTAAGCTACATTATATTTGTCTTAACTAGTAAGGATGTAAAAATCCTAGATACTTTATTTAAGTAGGAACTTTAAACTTAATGGAAAATTTTTATAAATCCGTATCTCCTTAAACTAAATGTGAATGTAGTAGAATTGCCTTGATAAAATGTGATGGGTCTTACACCATATTGGATTTGGGTTAACTAGATTCATCATCATAAGGAACATTAGTCCGTTCACAGTCTCGTCTGTCATTAAATAGTTTCGAAGTTTCTTCTGGGTCATTCAAAACCTTAGCTTTCCAAACTTGCTTCGGTTTTGCAACTGTTTGAAGAATAACTTTCTTTTCTACCATTTTCTCTTCTGTCCTTAGATTTGTAGCTGATGAATTCATTTTATTTGACTGATCATTCTTTGGAGAGCAAAACAATTCTTCAGAACTGTTATCTGGCTCACCAGCTGTATCCAAGGACAAAATCTTTTCTAAATACTCTCCCGCCTTCTTCTTCTTCTTTTGCAATCTATCTTTCTGCCCTTGTGATAATTCCACTTTCTGTTCTTTGGGCTTTTCTTCAATTTTAATTGTTTTCTTCACATCTTTCTTTTTCTTCCCCTGAGATTAATCCGACGATTCTTTTTTCAAACTTATCGGACAATCTCCGACGATATGACCTTTTGTTTGACATTTAAAACATCTTCGCATATCATTTCTCTGTCTCTATTCCTTTCTTGGTCTCATGCAATACACAGCAACATGCCCGATTAATCCACATTTGTAGCATATTCTGTTATCACACCATTATTTTCTTCAAACCATACACTTAGGTCATAACATTGATTTGACTTGTAGTATTCATTATTTCTCTATTTTCTATCGTAGTAATGATTTGTCTTTGAAAAATCTTCATTCCATCTCCTCTTGTAAGCTTGATTTGACTCTTGAGCACTATGGTCAAAATTGCACCACTTATTACCAACTTTTTGTGAGTTTTGATTTTCAAATTTTTGTGAATTTTTGTTTTTGTAGTGATTTGATGATTGAACTGATGATCTTTTATTTTGATTTTGAAATCTTTTTAAGTTTTTAAAATTTGTAACATTTTGTTTTTGTTTCCCATTTTGCTTAGAAGTTGAACATTCACCTTTTTTCTAGCAAATTGTGGAACAGTTTCTTTAAATTTTCTTTAATTTCAAAAATATATTCTTTTATCATTTTCATCATCAGATTCATCATCACAATCTTAAAATATGACTTCGTTATAATTTGTGACATCGTCATTGTAGGATTGTTTGATGACCCGAACGAGTCGATCAGAAGAGTTTTTGCTTGAAACGAAAGGCGGAAACAGACGAATTAAGGTAATTCAGCTTGCAAGTCACTTTAAATGTCTTTTCTATTGATATAATAGCTTTTTACAGTGAGACGACACTTCGGCAGCAGTTCGGTACTTGAGCCGGAAAGTTACAAATGACAAGACACTAGGGCTATATATAGGGGAGGTGATTTCGAACGGAATAGTACGAGCGAAATCATCTTCGTGCGGAATCATGATTTCGTGCAGAATCATGATTTCGTGCAGAATCATGATTTCGTGCGAAATCACCACTAAACCTAGATTTGACATTTTTTCTCGAATTACGTGCCCTGTTCTATCTATCTAAATACAAGACTCGATACAAGACGAAGTCGACAGACGCATGCACCAACAGTCATTTATTGGAATTTTCACTGAGGGAGTTTTGTTTTTCGTGTTATCAGGTACAACCGTTTTTGTTTTGCCCTTTCCTGACGGTTTACACCCAATACCAGGGTTACAAAATTCATATTCGTCCTCCCCCGTTTCTTCATTTTTATTGATCAGTTTGGGAACTATATTATCTAGCATTAATGACGAAGCAACAAAACCTTTCAATTTCTTTTCTAAATCTTCAATTTTATTTTTTGCAATCTCAGCATCTTGTTCAAGTTGCATGATTTTTTCACGATGCGAGTTTATTATATTTTGTTTTTCAAAATCATTTTTATTTAAAATTGCTTTTTCATTTTCTAAAATTTTTAGTTGATTTTTCAAATCATTTTTTAATTTTATAAAATTTTTGTTTTCAAATGTCAAACTTTCCACATCTCTCAACAGATTGATATTTTCAGATTTTAATTTTTCATATTTTGAGCACTCAGGTTCCGAACTTGAAGTTTCATTTGTTGATGCACTTGATTCTTTGACTTCACCATTCTGTGACAACTCAGTTGACTCATCTTGTTTAAAGTTTTCTTAGTGAGCATTGTCAACATGTTTTTTCTCAGATTCTTCATTCTTTGGGGTTGAATCTATCAGAAAACAGGGGTATTTCAGTAAATTCATCGATTAATACGCATTGTATAAGCCTATACGATACGTATTGAACTATAAATTTCTCAAAAATGTTTTTCAAATCAAGGGTTCCATCATTACAAGCACTTGTTTTCAACGGGGATGTAATGCAATGATTTCTTTAAATTGAATAGACAGACACTTGCTTCATAGGACTCACTTGAATCATCTCGGAAGTACTGAACAACAGAAATAACAGCTTCGGTTTCATCAACTGCATCGTTTACCGTGGAATGCATCCGTATTTTTGTAAATCGCATAAACAAGCATGCCTTGAACGAGTCTAAAACACTCGTAATCCTCAACCGGCTTTGAAACCGGACGGGATCTACGAAGAAACTGTTCGATTTCACGGTGAGTGGAGAAATTAGCGACGGGGAAACTGTTCGACACAGACATGCATCAGGAAAGAAGCATATAATGAAACCTAACAAGAGAAGCAACTAAAAAAGTGGTGAACGGTATTTAATGTACACACCGCATTCGAAGATCCTTGCATTAGACACAATTTGTTGGAATTTGTGGATTTTGGTTGGTTCAGATCTCTATTCGATCATCTTTCCTCTCAATTGAATAGACAGACACTTGCTTCATAGGACTCACTTGAATCGTCTCGGAAGTACTGAATCAACAGAAGGATGAATCAACAGGCATGCCTTGAAGTTCTGAATCAACAGAAATAACTCAAATAACAGCTTCGGAATCTATTAACCCACAATTTGTTGGAATTTGTAGACAGATACTTGCTTCATAGGACTCACTTGAATCGTCTCGGAAGTACTAAACAACAAAAGGATGAGATATCAACAGTTAGCTCGAAGAAGTTTCTCTCAATTAGGTGTTCCAATAGATTCTCCCTTTTAACAATGTCCCGTTAATTGTTGGAATTTGTGGTTTCGGTTGGTTCAGACAGACACAATTTGTTTTCAACGGGGATGTAATGCAATGATTCCTCTCAATTGAATAGACATACACTTGCTTCATAGGACTCACTTGAATCGTCTCGGAAGTACTGAACAACAGAAGGATGAGATATCGGCAGTTAGCTCGAAGAAGTTTCTCTCGATCAGGTGTTCCAATAGATTCTCCCTTTTAACAATGTCATGTTAATTGTTTCAGATGACATGCTTGGTAATAAAGAGGAACACTTTCTTCTGTTTTTTCTACTTTTAGAAAGGTTTAACGAACTCATGACTGTAATAAAATGGAACATAATCCCATATTGTCTAGAGCAGCGCTTTTATCATGTGTCATACGTTACGAGATTCTTCGAGAATTAAAGGAGAAAATACGAAACGACAAGGGTAGTATGAGTCTGAGTCCATTATGGTTCGTGTCAGGTTTGTATTTCCCATAGCCACCATTTCCGTAGTAAAAAACAGTTGCGGTTTTGCACATTCAATTTTCATTGCTTCATTATAATTAATAATGCGGTCTCGATTGAAGATGTAATTGCAAGACTGTTTGTCGGGCTTCCAATGCTCACACAGGGTGATAAACAACGCTGATATTGAACGGACTATTGAACCAACTACTCGAAATCCCTTTCGTTTCTCGAAATTGAACGGATTATTGAACCAAGAAAGTCATTAGACTACCGCAGATGAAGTCAAATGTGATCAAACTTGGACATCAGACGTAAATCTTGAAGAAATGGAACATAATCCCAGATTGTCTAAAGAAGCGCTTTTATCATGTGTGATCCAGAGGTTGGTCTCAGGTGGGCATAAGATCCGTGGGCCCTATTGTCGGATCTGTGACTCCATGGAAGATGTGATTAAGGTAAGCGTGTCGTATCATGTGTCATAAAACGGAACATAATCCCAGATTGTCTAAGGAAGCGCTTTTATCATGTGTGATCCAGAGGTCGGTCTCGGGTGGGCCCTATTGTCGGATCTGTGATGTAACACCCCGTGTTTCGAAAGTCAAAGTCAAAGTCAAGATTGAAGTCAAAGGGTGAAAAGATTGCTAATTGCGATCTGTCTCTCCTTACTCAATTCCTGTTTTGACTTCTTTGACTCATAGTTAGTCTACTTACGCATAACGTTAGTTGTATTATGTGGAGTATTCATTAATAATCAAGGTTTATTCGACATTTATCGCATATTTATTCAATGTTTATTGCATATTTGATCGCTTTATCACGTATCGCGCTCGTAACTCGAATTACGCGTTCTGGATATTGTTTTACGTGTGTGTGTGCCTTATGTGTTACTTGTGCATGTTTAATTATGTTATGTTGTGGTGATCAATCGAAACACAATCAAAACTCAATCGCAATCGATTCGCAAACGCTAAACGCAAGATAGAATCATCCTATTTCACCGATGATTGTATGTTAGATATAGTAGTTGGGATTAAAAGTAATTTGAATAGGAAACTCTATCACATTCGCAACGCTCGCAATCGCAATCGAAACAACAAAACTCGTTGCACCAAACATTCAAACCAAGAGACTGATCGACCAGGAGACCAGCCGATCGATAGCTCGATCGATCAGCCAGTCGGCCGGGATGCTAGCCGATCGACCAGCCCCTTTCCACTTTGGGTAACCCTATAAATACCCCATGTCACCATCAAACTTTCTACTTTTGGTACTCTCTGTCCGACCAGCGCTTCAACCTTACTTCTTCTCCGATTTCTCTCAATTCTGGTAAGATCTCAACCTAAATCTTGTACATCTTTGATATACACTTGATTCTACACCTTTCCATCTTTTTAATCTTACTAGATTTGAGGTGTTCTAGGATGATGTCATCATGGTGTTCTTGAGAACATCATGTTTTGGCTTCAACCCTTCAAGAACAACTTGGATCTAACCAATTTCCACATTGACAAACATAGATCTTTCATAGATCTAAACATATTCACGGTGAAAAGGGATTGAGAGAAGGTTTTCCAACTTTCTTTCAACTCTTTTACACTCAATGCACTCAAAACCGATAGAATCGGAGCTTGTACCGACTTCCTACTCATTCATGTAGTTGTGTTGGTCCAAGATCTGGATTCTACCCACGAGGTTTACTGATTTCGGGTTAAACATGGAACACCGTCTTGAACAGTTAATTGATCGGATTTGGGTGGTTCCTGTCTGATCAGGAGTACCAAGTAGTGACGAGGTTTCTGTTGTCTAACACGTTATCAACACTTCTCGATAAAACGACAAACTATCAAAATAACCAAGTATAAGACGAACGGAGCGACCAGGACGGAATGCCGTCCGATCGGACTGACACCCGAACGGGTTGTCACCCGATCGATCTACACCTTGGTCCCACACTTAACTTTTGTTTTCAAAACCTTGAAGGATGAACATTGAACGAAGGGTTGACCGATCGGATTACCAATCGATCGGACTACCACTCAACCATGTAATGATCAGACTTCAACACTTAAACAATTTTTAAAGATGTTCAATATCAATGGATTGCCACCCGATCGAACTACTAACCGATCGAATGACAAACTGCTGTGAACTTGTTCTCACTGAAGTGTCCAACTAATCGGGTTATCGTCCGATCGAATAGCCATTCGATCAATCGACCTGAAAGATAAAGATACTTCGATGTTTTCAAGATGCTACAACAAAAACTTCAAAAGTCAAGCCATCATACACAAACAGATCCTTCCCAAAGGAAGTAACAATCCACTCGAAAGGTCACCCGATCGGATGACCATCCGAGCAGACTGTCACTCGAACGACCAGCTGTCCGATCGGACTACCATCCGATCGAACTGCTGTCCGACCCACTTATACTTTGCATTGTTTTGCGCGTCACTTATCGTTATGCTATCATTCAAATCAGGCTAACCTTACTCTCTAGCGCTCCCTTCAATCCACCAATCGCTATGAGTATACTCGATCCCTTTTTGCTCTATGCACTTTTGGGTGTTACATACGTTACTTATTCAAAATCACATCGAACACACTACGCAATACTTTTAACGCTAACCATTACCGCATGTATTACGTGACTTAATGAATGCTTGTTTGTTATGTTTACACATGGAATGCTGTCTACCTGCCATAGCAACGATAGTACTATAGTTTGGACTCAGCACCTGTTCACTCAGGGGTTGTTAAGGACAATTAGTTACATGGCTCACAGTGGTGAGTGTGTATCGCGAACTGCCTTGGGCAGTCAACCCGCAGTCATTGGTATCGATAGGTTCATGTCGATAACTAACATGCCTCATTTCACACCGTGTACATGCTGGTTATGCGTAATCAATTTCGAACTCTATTATATCTATTAAACTTGTATGCTCACCTTTACACTATGTGTATTGACTTTTACTTTAACGTATGTGGCAGGTGCTTAGGATGCTTATTTGCTTTCTTTGCTGTGAAATCGAGGCTAGGAAAGACCTAGGTCAACAATAGCAATTGTCTGTAATAAGAATCTAAGTTGTCGGAACAGAACAATTTGACTAGATCTTTTCTGTAATAATTGTATTATCATTTATGACATGGTATGGAACGTGTTGTTTTAAATATTTGGTAAACATAGTTGTTATGGAAACTTCTGGACAATCTGTTTCGCTCAATGCCGCGCCCCGATGTTTCCGCCATCGGTTGGGGTGTGACATGTGACTCCATGGAAGATGTTATTAAGGTAAGCGTGCCGTATCATGTGTCATAAGATGGAACATAATCCCAGATTGTCTAAAGAAGCGCTTTTATCATGTGTTATATTAGAGTAGTATGAGTCTGAGTCCATTGTGGTTCGTGAATGTTTCGAATCATCATAGAAGACATATCGGGTGAGTTGTGGTTGATTTATAGGAGGAGGTTATGAAACGAATATATGTTTATGCGAATCTAAAGGACAATACTGACAAAGGTGCTGGTCTTTTCTCCCACTGTGCAAACTTGAAAAATCTCACCATAACACATCTAATATGACACATGATAAAAGCGCTTCTTTAGACAATCAGGGATTATGTTCTGCAAATTGGGAACCTTATATTCGTGTTTACCACATGAAACATGATAAAAGCGCTTCTTTAGACAATCTGGGATTATGTTCCGCAAATTGGGAACCACATTGTAGACTGGTGGGCTTGAATGGTTTTAATAATACTCGAAAATGGAAATAATTGTGTCAAGATCTTTATCTATCATATCATCGACCAACTGCTCGAAATCCCTTTTGTTTCTCGGGTTCGCATTCGACACAACACAACAAAAAATAACTTAAAAAACCAGTGACCTGATACGCATCGTATAGGCCTATACGATGCGTATCAAGCCCGCCACCAGACATAACCTGCACCTGTCAGTCTGCCATGTCTTTTACTTTATTTCAATACGCATCGTATAGGCCTATACGATGCGTATTGAATTGAAAAATTGTGCAGATAGACAGGGGGTGTGCCATTAGAAAATCCCTTTTTTATTATTATTTTAACCTACTATGAAGTCACCTCACTAGTGACTGTTGTTTATTATGTTTATTATTAACCCTAGAAGCCTACACACAAAACGTTTCTTCAAAACAACAACCCAATCCAACAGCAGTAAATCGATACTACACACAGTATTTTACTTGTTTTTTTCCGTTTCTTTATACTATAAACTGCAGATTGATTCCTTGTTAATTTTTTTATCAACCGCAACAATAACTGAAGAAACATGGAACTAATTTTAGGTTTATTAGTTTGGTTTATATTTCAACCATAAGGGTTAATCTTCTTAATCCTTCCTGAGCTCAGTCTTGATCCTTCTTGCAAAACAATCAACACCTCGTTAAGCTCGTTAAGAGAGGAATATGGGGGTTTCCCTCTTAACCACCCTCCGGTGTGTGAATAAGTATTTGTTTTGAGGAAGTAATGTAAGAGAGTAGAGAGCAGAATGAATCAACCTGTGTATGAAGGTCCCTATTTATAGCCGGAGTAGTGTAGAAGGAGATGGGCTGATGGGCCTTGAGCCCGGAGACAACGACAAGGAATATCCGTCTTGTCTCTTCTGTGACAACCGTTAGTGTCTCTAAAAGATCTTCGGTGCTGGCGCACCTTGATTGGAGCCACGTGTCCGGGTTGTCGTCCTTGTTGTCTCTCTGACATTAGCAAGTGAGTGGAGATCATGGGGCAATTGTCGCCGCCCCTTGATTGGTGCCACGTAGGCGTCCTTGTGTACTTTTTATCTCCTGCACGATTGTTGATCGTGGAGCACGATAGAATACAGTCTGTTGGACGCTTATTGGCTTACTCCTCTGCCACTCGTACCTTTCGTGCTTCCTGGAATGAACCTCCGCCGCTGCCCTCGCGCGGCCTCTGGTGTGTATCCAACCAGCCGACGCAAGGTCTGGGGACCGCAGGCTTTCATTCAGGATGCTAAGTGTGGAATCTGATCTTAAATCTTGCTTGGACCTCGCGAGCGGTTTAGGACATGCCTATGTAACCCACGCGGGGTCTGTAGATTTTGTCAGATTGCTGTATTAGTAGTATAGTTCTACGCGCGACCTTTTGGGACCATACCCCTTCAAGTCCCCCCAGTCCAGTGCTGCTTCCATGAGCGAAGTAAATGGTTGGAGCTCTGGACTTAGAAAAAAAGTAAGTGGTTTGCTTTTGGAGCATTTGCTGGGTCTTGGTAGCCGGCGCGCGTCTAAGTGTTCGTCAATTACTACGGCACGGCTACCAGACCTGCTTCTTGATAGTTGTTACTTTTGATGGTTGGCGCGCATAATTATTGATTGACGATGTGTGCAGTGCAACTCTTGCTATCTTCATCATGAAGTTTCTTTTAAAATTGGGCGGGAAACTCCTCGAATTTCAAACCCTGACAGGTTGGTGCAAATGTCGTTGATGGTGACCTTTGAGTTAACTGATGGCATGGAGTTCATCATGCTGTCATTGACAGTTCATCTGCTGTCAGGCGAGTGAGGCCCACGCGCGCATGGTAACTTTCACTCCGAGAATCCCGCCTTATGTGGCAATCTCTGGCTGGTTACGTGCGCGGTTTATTCGGCACATTTACCTATCGCATTAAATGCGATGGGTATATATATATTCAAAGATAGAGAGAGAGCTTCTCATCCGTTCTTTCGAATTCTCTCTTCTCTCTCTGATCTTCATATCACCTTCAAATCTTCAAAGATTTCTTAAGACAAATCTTCAAGTTTTTCAAGAAATCTGGGTAGATCTTCATCCATCTTTTTATTCACTCGAATATCTGATACACATGGCTGAAGAGGAGGTAGTTGCTACTGAAGAAGGTGCTGGTCCGGTCCCAGTTCTCAAATAGAACCAAGGATTATTTGAGCAGAAAGTAAGGGGATTCCAGTTCCCGGCTGAATGGGATTCTCGATATCCCCAGCAAGGCCAGACGGCGGCCGATGCACCACCGGGGTATATTACATTATTTGTTGTTTTTTTCTCAACGGTAACTGTCGTTTGCTGGCCACCACTTTCATGGCGTCGATATTGCATTTTTATGGCTTTCATATATCCCAGGTGAGTCCTATGGGAATGCTTAGGGTTAGACACTTCAAGTTTCTTTGTAGATCTTAGGGACTGGAGCCCTCTATTGACAAAGTTCAGGGCCTTTTACTAGTTAATCAGGAACATGGGGTTTTACTCGTTTGGTTTTCGTGCTGCAAAGAAGATACTGATAAACTCACCCAAGAGCTTCCATGACTGGAAGATGAAGTTCTTCTTCATTAGAGAAGAAGTTATTCCGATCGTGATGATCTTTCGGGAGTCTGATAAGACTGAAAAGGAAGAACTTCCAATTCCAAAGACGGTTGACTGGTACATGCGCTTGCTGGCTACATCGAACATGATTTTTGGTGAGCAGGTGTTAGTTGCGGCGGGCATGAGTGATAAGTGGCCTGCGCGTAGTAAAGAAGTGCCTGTCTTGATGTTTGAAGGAGAAGGTATGTTTCCATACTTCTATTATCTTCTTTCTTGTAAGATGCTCGCGCCTGATTATTATTTCTAATTGTAGTTGCCCAGCTTTACCAAAGCACGTTTCCTACCTTTGGTGGCGCGATGGGGGTTCGTCCCTTGGGAGACGGTGAAGTATTCTGGTATGAGCAGATCAAGAACAACTTTTTATATCCGCTGACGGGGATCTTTGCTAACCCTCCTACTTCAACTAAAGGTGCGCAACTTCCCAAACCAAGGCCCTTGCGAGGCGTGACTTCTGCTGGGAAAGAGATTCTTTATCTTTCCAGCGAAGAGTCCGTACGCTCGTCGAATGAAAAGCTAAGTTCCTGGTCTAATATATTTGCAGGTGTGCTGCGCGATCTACGGATAGACCCTGGGGAGAAGCCAAAGAAAGCCCCGACGAAGAAGAAAACAAACACAAGGAAGAGAGTCGATGTCGATACCGGCGCGACTAGCAAGAAGGCTGGAGGTAGCCGCGCGACTGTTGCGGTTCTTGAAAAAGGTACTTTTCGATTTCGACCGAGTAACCTTGAAGACTATGTTGTTTCCAGTGATTCCTTAGAGGGTTTGTCACGTATAGGTGAGAAGAAGAGTAGCGCGGCTGCATCAAAGAGCTCAGGGAGCGCCGAGTCCAGGGCTCCCGAGTTTGGCGCGACTCCATCCTCCCTTCATGAGGAAGAGGAAGAGGAAGAAGAAGAGGTTGAAGAAGAGGGTGTCAAGTTGGTGACCAGGAAACGGTCCCGAGAAGAGACAACTGCTGGGACAACTCCACCGGCGCAACAAGCTGCTGCGACCCAGCCGATCGGCAAGCAGGGTAGGTTGCGGAGTCTTTACAAATTTTCACCAGGTTGGTGTTTTATCCTTCATGTTTTGTGCTTTCTACCTTGGTAAAATTTTTCACATTTTTCCCTTCTATAGAGGCGTTGAAGAAGGCTGCGGAGAAGGTTAAGGGGCCTGAGCTAAAAAAGGCTAAGGAGCAAGAGCTCAAGAAGACCAAGTTTGTTATTATCCCTCCAAAGACGACCACTGAGAAGGAGGCTGAAAATAGGGTTGAAGAGCCTGCGGGCGATGTTATTCCTGAAAAGGTGGTATTGAAAGAGACCAAGACCACTGCTACCACCACTCATGATAAGGCGCAGGGTCCGAAGGTCGTGCATATCACCGAGCTTGACCAGCCTTGAAAGGTAAAGGACCAGAAGTTGCTGCGCCTAGTGTAGCCATGCAGCATGACGCCCCCACCCAAACTGCACAAGTGTTATCTGTTGCTGGGGGGGTCTGCTGCCAACATACAGGCGCAGGTGGCGCATCAAGATACTTCTGCCACTGCGGCTGGTACGGGTGCTGGTGGATCTGGCGCGGCAAGCCAGAAAGGTGTTGGGAAGAAGATTCCAAGGCCACGATCCCCCATAGGTGCGGAGGACACATTGGGGGATATTTACTATAAGACTTATACTGAAGAACAACATGGCGAAGAAAAACATGTCCCCGTCTGGAGTTTGAAGCAAAAAGATACTTTCGTTGATTTTGGAACATGTCGAGATTGGTTCTTGGGTACTTTTCCTCCAGGGGAGGTGAATCGCCAGAGAGCGCGTAACCACGAGGGTTTGTATCACGCGTACATTGTTGGGGAGGCCAACACCGCTGCTGCCAACCATCAGATCGTGCATGAGTGGCGTACGATATACAAGGAGCGAGCGAGTTGGGAGAAGTACCGAGAGCGTCTGTTAACGGAGGCCCGGGAGTTTGAACAAATGAAGAACAATTTTTTAGAAGAGAAGGCCTCTTTCGAGAAAGAGAAAAAGTCTGAGGAGTGGGGCGTGATGGTTTGAAGAACAAACTCCACGCCGCTGAAGAGCTCTGGAAAAAGAGCGCGCAGAATTTAAGAAGCATGTGACAATGACAACAAGCGTATGTATGCTGCGCACACCAAGATTACCAACCTTGAAGCCAAAGTTGCCACTTTGAAAAGGAAGCTTGAGGAAGCTCAAGCTGATAGAGAACGTGTTAAGGTTAACAGGCTAGCTCCTTTTCTTCCTATGTTTCCTTGTTTGTTAAAATATTTCTAACTTTTCTTTCTTTCAAAACTTGTTGGTTGAATTAAGTGCACAACTCGTGAATAAGAACACGGATTTGGCTGCTAAAGATGTTGAGATTGCGGAGTTGAAGCGTCGGTTATTTGAGGCTCATGAAAAGAGTGAATCTTTAGAGATAAATCTGGCCGCCGAAAAGGTGAAGGCTGATACTGCCGAAGAGGCATGTAAAGCGGCCGAAGAGGTTTATGACCATCTATCCTTACCTATTATGGAATTGGTCACGGAGGCGCTAAAACACGACGACTATGTGGCGCGACTGAAGTCCATCCTCATTGTTCCAGAAACTGTGGAGCTATCAGATGAGGAGGAGGAGGAGGCTGGTGATGGCGGTGATGAATAGATTGTAGGATGTTTGGGCTTTTGCCTTGTAATTTTCGTTGTTTCTAAACATGTAAACGTTGCGCGGTCGCGCTTTTGTGAATGGAATTTAGTTTGCCTTTTATTCTGTCAAGTGTTACAATTATTGAATTGTTGTTAGAAACTTTGGTTAAATTAGCGCTAATAAATGTAAGTGTGGCTCGTTATGAGTATTGTTGCCCGGCCTCGCGCTGCGTTCGCGGAGAACCATGGAGGCTTAACTCAAGAGCTCATAATTTACTGAAGTGTTTTCGTGCTAATCAAAAGTTTAACATGCATTTGTAACGTAGAAGACACAGGATGTGTAATCATAAAGTGTAGACAACGCTTGCATTAAGTAATTGAAATAGGCGCGCGGCAAACATACATAGAAGGTTGTTACATATAGCATTTGCGCAGTTATTGCGTGTTCCATGTGCGTGGGATGATGTGGCCATCTAAAGTGTGCACTTTGTACTTTCCTAGCACCTCATGAACTAAGTATGGGCCTTCCCATTTGGGTGCTAATTTTCCAGGGCGCTCGGCATTAGAGGCTTCGTTGTCCCTGAACATGTATTCCCCTGGAGTGTACGTACAAATGCGCACCCTCACATTGTACTATTGCTCCAATTGGGTCTTGTACTTGGCCTCTTTGATGCACGCGATCTCGCGCCTTTCTTCGAGTAGGTCCAAGTGTAAGCGGCGCTCCGCCTCGTTATCAATCTTGTTGACTGCTGATAAGCACGGCGAGGGGTGGCCTATGTCTGCTGGGATAACCGCCTCCAAGCCATAAACGAGGCTGAAGGGGGTCTCGCGATTGCTTATCTTTGGCATGGTACGATGCGCCCACAAGATGCTAGGGAGCTCATCGACCCAGCCTCTTCTTTTTGTGCCCAGGCGGGCCTTTATCCCTTCAACTATGCTTTTGTTGACACTCTCCACTTGACTGTTGCCTTGGGGGTGCGCAACAGAAGAGAAGGTGTGGTCAATGTTAAGCTCCTTCATCCATTTTTGAAGATCTTCGGAGGCAAAGTTGGTGCCGATATCAGTCACTATTTTGAGTGGGAGGCCAAATCTGCAAATGATATGCTCCCAGATGAATTTCCGCACTATCATTGCTGAGGTTGAAGCATGGGCCTTTGCCTCCACCCACATAGTGAAGTAATCAACAGCGACAATTCTGAACTTTACTGAGCCTGGGGCTTCAAGAAAGGGTCCCACCATGTCAATCCCCCACTGTTGGAAGGGTTGGGCTATTGAGTGTTGATACTGGAATCAGATCATTCTTTGGGTGTAGGGTCTTCGGCGCATGCCTCTGACAGGCATCACATTTGCGCAGTTCATTTAAAGCATCGACGTGCATCTCTGGCCAATAATAGCCTGCATTCATGATCTTTGCCACAACCTTGCGAGGGCTGCATGTATTCCACAGATGCCTTCATGCATTTCTCTGATTAAATAGCTTGCATATTGGGGGTCCACACATTGTAATAGTGGGTCCAAAAAGGATCTCCTGTAGAGAATGCCCCCATTCATCTCATAGAACAACACTTTGTTCTGAATCTTTCTAGCGTCCGCCTTGTTTTCTTGGAGAATCCCCTCTTGCAGATATTGAATGATAGGGGTCATCCACGAAGGTGGCCCTATCTCGATAACATTGACCTGGCGCAGTAGTACCGATGGGTTTTTTCAAAACTTCAATTGTCACATCCTCTGCGAGGTGCTGAAATGCTGCTGAGGCTAGCTTACTTAGCGCGTCAGCGGGCTTTTTTTCTGATCGGTTGATGTGAACAACCTTGTACGATTTAAATCTTTGGAGCAACTATCTTGCTTGCTCCAAGTATAAAGCCATTACCTCGCCTTTTGCATCGTATAAACCATTGATTTGACTTGCGATCAGCAGGGAGTCAACATGTGCTTGTAAGTTTTGTGCCCCCATCTTGATGGCCAGGCGCAAGCCTGCTAGGAACGCTTCATATTCTGCTTCATTGTTGGTATTCTTGAAATCCAATTTGATAGCAGAGGTGAACTCATGCTTTTTTGGACTGACGAGGCACAAACCTGCTCCTGCGCCGTCTTCATTTGAAGCCCCATCGGTCAATAACAACCACAATTCATCCGATGTGTCCTGGGCGGGGATATCCACTACTTCACATTCTTTGATCTTGTCTTCCGGAACTTCGGTGATGAAATCTGCTAACACTTGGCCTTTGATAGCTGGGTGCGGCCTATACAAGATGCTATGGCCCCCCAGTTCGATCGCCCATTTTGCCAAACAACCCGATGTTTCTGGCTTTTGCATGATAGTGCCAATGTGAAAATTCGTGAGTACCGTGATAACATGGCCAGTGAAATATTTGCGCAGCCTTCTTGAAGCATGTAGTAGCGCAAGAACTAACTTCTCCATGGTCGAATAGCGTGTTTCCGGATCAGTGAGCACCCTACTGATGTAATAAATCAGAGTTTGAACTCCATCTCTCTCCACTAGCAATACTGACCCAATTTCCTTATCTGAAGCGAACAAGTACAAAATGAGGGGTTCATTTTCAAACGATGCTGTTAAAGTAGGGAGCTTGATCAAGCATTCTTTCATCTATTGGAAGGCTGCTTCTGCTTCTGCTGTCCATTTAAATTCTTGCTTTTTTACGCAATTGCGCAACGTACTGATGAAAAGATAAGATTTTGCCGTGTGATTTGATAAAAAACGGTTAAGCGCGGCTAGGCGACCGGCTAATCTTTGCATTTCTTTGATTATGCGCGACGACGGCATTGTCTCGATGGGTTGGACTTTTTCGGGGTTGACTTTAAAACCGCCGTTTGTAACCACAAAACCCAGAAACTTGCCTTCATCCATTCCAAAAGAACATTTCGCTGGATTAAGCTTCATGTGCACACTTCATAGAGAATTGAACGTCTTCTCGATGTCTTTCAACATTTGGTCCTCTTCAGGACTCTTGATCACGAGATCATCAATATACACTTCGATATGCTTCCTGATCTCATCACCAAACGTTTTGTCCATTAATCGCTGGTAAGTTGTGACGTGACCGTGTCGTCCTGATCAGTCAAAAACCCAATTAAACCTAGTTAGCTAGGGTAAGTCGGGTATCGAATCCATGAAGAGCATGTGGTACAAAATTGTCCAGATTCGTGACCGCCAGAAAGCTGCCAGGGATATGCAGAAAAGTTTTGCTGATAAAAGGCGAAAACCTCTAAAGTTTAAGGTTGGTGATAAAGTCTTGCTTAAAGTATCACCCTGGAAGGGAGTGATGTGATTTGGTAAGAAACGTAAGTTAAGCCCAAGGTATATAGGACCATTCGAGATCATCGAATGTGTAGGAACAGTGGCTTATAAGTTAAACTTACCCGAAGAGCTCAGTGGTATTCACAATGTATTCCACATCTGCAATCTGAAGAAATGCCTAGCTGATGAATCGCTAGTCATACCACATACAGATGTGCACATAGATGAGAGCTTGAAATTTGTGGAAAAACCTTTGTCGATCGAGGATTGACAGGTTAAGAAGCTTCGAAGGAAGCATGTGCCTATTGTAAAGGTTAAATGGGATGCCCACAGAGGTCCCGAGTACACGTGCGAGGTAGAATCCACAATGAAAGAAAAGTACTCTCATTTATTTCAGTAAATCTCGAGGGCGAGATTTATTTAAAGGGGGTGAGGATGTAACACCTCGAAAATTCATGTCCAATATTATATCGACACGTGTCATGGATTTAAAACGTGTAAAGGATTGATTTAGAGGGACTAAAGTTGATAAACAAGGAATCTATGTGTGTAAAAGGATTCAAAGTGTCAACAATGAATAAATATATCTTTCAATAACCCTACATGATGTTTATACCCTTAAACGAATAATTCATGGATCATACGAAGCTAATTGTGAAAGAAAGTGAGAGATTACAAACTACAGGGGTTAAATGTGTCAACATGTTTAAAGTATACCTCTGAGTGACCTTTTAGCAAACCCGAAGCTTTGTAATGATTAATTACGCTCACTAGAATGCGTGATAAAAATTTCACAAGGTTTCGATTAAGTATGAGAAAGTTATGACAATATTCGTATCCGAGGGGTTGAAAGCATCAACGTTGAAATTTAAGACTTTTCGGTGATCGTATGAATAACCGGGGACTTAACAAAGTTGGTTTATGACTTGGGGTCCTTAAAAGTCAAGTTTGGGGGCTAAAATGCAATATTTGAAACTTGCTGACCGGACTTGACCCTCACACGGGCTGCGTAAGCCCCTTGGGATCCTTACGCGGGCCGCCTAAGGTGCCCAGATGCAGAAAAATCATCACAGCTGCCTGTTCAGCCGGTTTAACCGACTTATGCAGCTTGTTTTCGATTCTATGGGCTTGTTTGATGGTTTATTATGGCCTAGGGACACCTATAATGATCCCATAACATCCATAGACCTTGTGGGAATGATCTTGGAGCTCTAGAAAACCTATATAAGGGCCATGAGTTCATTTGTTCAAGTGCTCATTCACTTGCAACAATTCAAGCACTCATTTCTGGAGGTAGCTGACTTGGGAGAAGATTAAGAAGTGTAGAAAAGATAGCAAGGACCTTAAGTAAGAGTTCTAATCCTTGTTTAGTTCTTTTAGTTAGCTCATAAACCAAAAAGTCAAACCATTGTAGTTAAGATTTGACTTCGTCATTAATCATAATTTGTCCAGTCAAATTGCAAATTGAAAGTACCTATGAGTTGGTAATTATGTGGGCAATAAACCCTTAAAAGGGCACCCTCTGATTCCCACTCTAACTAGGTGAATTGTCGGGTCAAACTTGATTATAAAAAGTCAACAGGAAGCTTATTTTCAAATTTATGCATAATTAGCAATGTAGAAGCTATGCAACCTGTTTTGTCATTAATATAACTTGGTAATTAATGTAAGAACATGTCTAAACATGTTCAACTCGACAATTTTCAGTTTAGGCTCGGTTCGGGACCGAAAGTCGCCTACTTTGACTTTCAGTTCTGACCCGTTTGAGCATAGTTTAGAAATGCCTTAGAGCTTTATTAGGACCAAGTTACCTATAAGTATAACCCTCTGAGATATACAACTTGGTTCATTAGTTATCCGATTCATATGCATGATTCCGTTAAATGCTTAAATGTTGACTATTATGCCCTTTTCACCTTAAAGTGTGATTTTTGAAAAAGTGAAAGAATAGAAACCTTCACTACTGATTTATAAACTTGTCCCTAAAATTTGACATCAGTTTGAGGTCTAGATTAGGAGTTATGCTCATTAGCGTAAACGAGAAGCTTTTTATAAATTAAACGACATAATTAGCATATAGCCTATCTAAACCCAATTAAATACCAAACTTTTTACCCACCGATATAAAATAATATTTTGGGGTTTTTGGAGATTTTTATTTATTTTTAGGCTGAGCATAACTTAGAGTTCTAAGCTTGATTCGGTAATTGCCGGTTTTGCCCTTTTGGGCTATAAAATGAGTTTTACAAATCCTTTTGATACCAAACCCTTTTCTACTGATCCAATATGATAAATAAAATATTTTGAGCTTTCTGGAATAATAAAAATATCAGCTTTCCTTTGAAACCCCGGAAATAGCTCCAAATCGCCTTTTTAAGCGTTTTTAACGCATAGTATGTATTAAAACTATATTAAACATATAAGGCTTGATGCCTATTGATATTTTTAGTAAATTTTTATATTTTAACAGTAAGCAAAAGTCTTAAACTCAGATTTCCAGTTTTGACCTTTTGAGCCTATGTGAAATTACCAAAATGCCCCTAAGGTGCATAGTTTGGTTATAATTGATAAATTTCACATATATGCAATACCCTACTGTTATAATTTATTAAATTAAGTATTTGTACTGATTATATCAGACCAGTAACTCTGTTTGATATTTAAACTCTTTTACAACCTTTAAAATGACCAAAATGCCCCTACGGGGCATAATTTGAGTTTAAATTCGTTTTAGGCATAATAGAAGATATCTTACTGATGTCACAGCATATTTAAGGCATATTAACTTAGGAAACTTGTATATGACTCATTTGGTTACTCGTTACGCACTTTTCGCGTTCGGATCGGCTTATGTAACTAGTTTGCATATATTAGCCGAAACGGGTCAGACCATACCGTTTTTGTCTCAAAATATAGAATGTGTTTAAGTTACCCATATTAAACAAGCATACAAGCTTGTCGGCTCAAAACCACATTCTAAACCGGTCTTCGCTTTATCATGCGTTTGAACCGTATCTTCTTTTTGAAAACTAACCGGTCTAAGTCTAGGCTTACTTAAAGACCCATTAGGATTCTAATAGGTTATTAAAAACCTTCATTCCAGATTAGGAGCCCAGTAAAAGCTACGTTCATTTGCTGTATTTGATTTATACTTCGCTCAGGTAAATACTCTTAACTTATTCTCCCTATACGGTCTTGGGATACGGTACTATAAAAGTACCGCTTGGTCGGGTGTGTAGTCATTTAAATCGGATTGTGATTAATGTGTTTACATGACCGGTTAATATGTATTATTTGGTGTATGGCCTTTGGGGGTTAAATGACCATGTCCCGGATATCCTTGGCATCATTCAAAGAAATGGCCACGACCTAAGCACGGGGTGTAGGCGTACACCTGACAGTTACATATGTAAAAGCTGGTAGTCCACTTAAAGGAATCAACCTTGTGGGATTATATCTGTGGCGTGTCAGTTAATCTAGACCGGCCCTACAAACCGGTCCTGATTGGACGACAAATAAGTAAAACTGTATACAAGATTATTTTTAAATAATTGTCCCAAGTTATAAAAGATATTTTTGCCGAAGTGCATTCAAATCAATTTTCAAACTCTTTTCAAAATGAGTCAGTTAAGTTGTATTTATCAGTGTAAACTGACGTATTTTCCAAAAAGGCTAAGTGCAGGTACTATACGAAATAGGCTGGCTACTCCAGGCATCAATAATCAAGTCTCGCAAGCTCTAGATGTCAAAGTCTGTTGAACAGTTTTCCTTTTTATTCGATCCACCTGTGGATTTGTTTCAACAATTTTGTGATACTTAACACTACAATTTATTCAGTTGAAATAAATCTATCTTTTGCTTCCGCTGTGCATTTATAATTTGTGTTGTTTGACTATGATGATATCAACTACGTCACGATACTCCCCACCGGGCCCACCGGTAATACGTAGAAATATCGGGGTGTGACATACGTGTATGAAGGAGAAGGTTCGTACCTTGGCTCTTCATAGTATGTTTATGAAGTGGTTGGCTCGTACCTAGGCTCCTTATGGTATGTGTACGAAGGGATGGTTCAAAGAGGTCACAATATTGTACCGAGTGAGGATTACCGCAAATGGTACAATACTCTTCTTCATAGTAGTAATTGTAACCTCCTGAGTATTGATCCATAAGAATCACTCAGCAGACCACAAAAGAGTCTCGGGACCAGAAAACAAAAGATAAAAACGGAAACAGAAGCTCACCACGGCCCCGTGTTCAGTGAGCACGGCCTATGGTCAGATTTTGTATCTGGGCGTTTTAAAAAATGCAACTGGTTTGGTTCAGCACGGGGGCGTGTTCAGTGAGCACGACCCCCTGTTCAGACTCTGAATCTGGGTGTTTTTTTATTTTTATACAGCACGGGGGCGTGTTCAGTGAGCACGGCCCGGTGTTCAGACTACTGTAATGCAAAAAGTTCCTAAAAATGAAAAAAGTGTACGCAGTTTTAAAAAGGTTTTTGAAAAATGATTAGGCCGTCGATTTTAAGCTTTCTTAAAATCCTTGTGTCCCCGGCAACAGCGCCAAAAACTTGGTGTGCGTTCGGCGTGATATATTTTTATTGGTATTTTAAGCCCATTTTTACACATTAGTCAAATTTTAAATTTATAAAACACGATATTCTACTAACACTAAACACACACTTGGGCAAGTGCACCCATCGTGAGCGTAGTATAGCGTTGGTAAGATACCGAGGTCGTCCAAGGACACAAGAGCTTTTAGTACCGGTTTATCCTCAACGTCTAATCAATCTAAAATTTTTTAGAAAAGGTTTTAAGTATGAAAATAAATATTAAAATGCAAAAATAAAAATAAAATAAAAACAGATAGACAAGATGAATCACTTGGATCCGACTCGCCTTTAATGTATCCTTTGATGATTTTTGCACTTTCGGACTTTTTAATAGATTATCTTAGTTATAGTAGTAGGCACCTCTTTTGAAGGTGATGTTACCCTCAACCCAGTGGTTTGAGTCAGCAAGGACACAATCCCAAAGGGTTGGAATATTGAAAGATAATTAATTAAGTTATTAATGCGAAAAGTGGTAGGCCCCTCTTTTGAAGGTGACGTTACCCTCGGCTAAGTGGTTTGAGTCAGCAGGGATATAATCCCAAGTAGCCAGTTTAATGTATTAATAGTAGTTTACATATGAGGGGATCAAGCTATTCGCACCTGATGTGTGTAAAATGCAACATATAAATTACAACAAATGAGGCATAAAGCTAACCCTTTTTAGTACTAATGTTGGAAAAAGTGTGCTTTTTTGTCTTTCTTTTGTATTTTCAGGACTAAACGAGCTTAAATGAACAAAAGGAACAAATATGCCGCAAAAACTAACATAAATACAAAGAAAAGGAATAAACGTGGCATGCCCGACCCCTCGACAACATCTCCCCAAGCAAAAACAAGAAACAGAAGGCTGATCACGGCCCGTGCCCAACGGACATGGGGGCGTGGTCAGGTGTCTGCAGAAATGGACAAAGTTGTGGAAGTTTCTATTCCCACCACGGAGGCGTGCCAAGCTCAGCACGGGGCGTGGTCAACGCTAAGATTCACAGAATCTTGATAGTACAGATACGCTTCTACCCACGGGGTCGTGCCCAGCGAACACGGGGCCGTGTGGAGCCTAATGCAGACAATTGCAATTAATGAAGGAAGAGAAAAAGGATGGCCACGGGGGCGTGTCCAGCGGACACGGGGCCGTGGCGGGGCTTCTGTTCAGGCTATAAACAGGGGTGCTTGGCTCACTTCAAAGGCATCCCTTGTCAAACCACTCTCTCCTACTTTGCCACCACTCCACCACCACTACAACACCCACATCCACCACCATCATCCATCATCCACCCTTGAGTGTGTGTAGTAGTCTTGGGATCCAAGATTGATCGTAAGAGTTCTTGTCAATCAAAGGCCATGTTTGGCTAAATCTCTTACATCACTTGGTGAAGACAAGCATTTAATGTAATACTTTTGATTTTTTATCTTTTCGCACTTTTTATTTGGTTTTGTATTAATGACTTTAATAACTAGTTTCTTGTGTTGAAGGTGAAACTTCTTTATCATTTGTCCGTGGTGTCTTGGCATTACTATACTGTCTATAGAAAGTAAAAGATTTTCACCATTTATATCTCTACGGTCTATATAGAGATATGTTGGCTACCTGGTCGGGGGTTAACGGAATGGTTTAGTAAGGTACTTACCTTATTCAGTGTATAGATTCTGCAAGGACCTGGGTTAAGCTTACTAGGACCTCCTTCAATACCCATTGGTATTGGATGGCGGGGGTGCGAATGGCTTGATCCCCTCATATGTAAACTACAATTAATACATTAAACCAGCTACTTGGGATTGTATCCTTGCTGACTCAAACCACTTAGCCGATGGTAACGTCACCTTCAAAAGAGGGGCCTACGACTTTACGCATTAATAACTTAATTAATTATCTTTCAATATTCCGACCCTTTGGGATTGTATCCTTGCTAACTCAAACCACTGGGTTGAGGGTAACGTCACCTTCAAAATATAGACGTACTACTATAACTAAGATAATCTCTTAAAAAGTGCAAAAGTGCGGAAATCATCAAAGGTTGCATTAAAGGCGAGTCAGATGCAAGTGATTCATCTTGTCTATCAGTTTTTATTTTATTTTTATTTTCAGCATTTTAGTTTTCGTTTTTCATGTTTAAAAACCTTTTTCTAAAAATTTTGATTTGATTAGACGTTGAGGATAAACCGGTATTAAAAGCTCTTGTGTCCTTGGACGACCTCGGTATCTTACCAATGCTATACTACGCTCACGATGGGTGCACTTGCCGATGTGTGTGTTTAGTGTTAGTAGAATATCATGTTTTATAAATTTATAACTTGACTAATGTGTAAAATGGGCTTAAATTATCAATAAATACATAACACACCATACACACACCAAGATTTTGGCGTCGTTGCCGGGGACACAAGGATTTTAAGAAAGCTTAAAATCGACGGCCTAATCGTTTTTCAAAACCTATTTAAAACTGCGCGCACATTTTTACATTTTTAGGTAGTTTTTGCATTACAGTAGATTGAACACGGGGTCGTGCTCACCAAACACGACCCCGTGCTGCATAAAATTTATAAAACTCCCAGATACAGAGTCTAAACATGGGGTCGTGCTCACTGAACACGCCCCCGTGCTGAACCAAACCAGTTACATTTTTCAAAACGCCCAGATACAGAACCTGACAACGGGGCCGTACTCATTGAACACGGGGCCGTGGTGAGCCTCTGTTTCCGTTTTTATGTTTGTTTTCTAGTACCGAGACTCTATTGTGGTCTGCTGAGTGATTCTTATGGATCAATACTCAGGAGGTTGCAATTACCACTATGAGGAGGATGATTATAAAGAAGAGTATTGTACCATTTGTGTTAATCCTCATTCGGTGCAATATTGTGACCTCTTTGAACCATCTCCTTCGTGCACATACTATGAGGAGCCCAGGTACGAGCCAACCACTTCATACACATGCTATGAAGAGCCAAGGTATGAACCTTCTCCCTCATACTCATATCTTGATGAACCAAGGTATGAGCCTTCATACTCATACTTTGAGGAACCAAGTTATGAGCCTCCACCTTCATATACTTAGTATGAGGAACCATGGCGTGAACAACCCACCTCATATGAGTATTATGAAGAACCAAGTTACGACCCTTATCCATCATATACTTACAATGAGGAACAATGGTATGAACCATCTACCTCATATGAGTACTATGAGGAACCAAGGATCGAACTTCCGAACTCAAGTAGTGGGGAGACTTATTCCATTCACTTTGACGAACCACCAACTATCTCACCCGTAGCCGAAAAGATAATAGAACACCTTAAAACCATCGAGCGCTATATAAAAGAAGCCCGCGCAAGGGAAGAGGAATCCCGTGCAAGGGAAGAGGTAACTTGTACTAAAGAAGTGCTAATTGAAGAAGTAAAAATGGAAGAACAAGTAAGTGAAAAACCGACACATGAACTAGACAACGAAAAAGGTGAGTCCGACAAAGTTAAAATTTAAAAAGAGTCTAATTTTCAAGAAATTAATCTCTTTTCACCTTCTTTCGAAAATCATTGTTTAGTACCTACTCATGCTAAGTTTTTAAAAGAGTTAAACAATAACACTAAAATTGATGAAATGGTATGCATTAAGTTAACAAATGATCAAACTATGCTAACAAAAGATGATCCATTTGAAATTAACATTACACCGGTTCCATGTTTCTTTCAAAATTCCTTTATTAGTAATATTACAATTGATAAAGATCTTTGTGTTAATATAATGCCAAACTATATTTTTGAAAAATTAAGTATTGGTGATTTTTCTCCACTTCAAATACCCATTTTTCTATCTAATCGGATAACAATAAAATCAATGGGAGTAGTTGAAGATGTGTTAGTCCAAACAAATCAAATGGTAATCCCAACCGACTTCGTCATCCTTGATGACGCTCCGCTAGTGTTGGGACGACCTTTTGTAAAAACCCACGAAGCTTTGAAAAGTCGGAAGCAAAACAATCTACCCGTTCAATTAGGGGCATTCAAAAGAAGTGTCGATCTTGAGCATTCAATGAAATATCCAATCAGCAATGATGACCCCCTAATTGAAGATGAAGATGAACTACCCAATACAAAAGAAGAAATCGACCACTTTGTTGAAGAGGAGGTCGCCATTGAACAAACCTTTTTGGTTCTTGACCAACATGAGCAACCAAATAAGGAGTCTTCTAAAGACCCACCACTTGAGCTCAAAGAACTCCCAAAAGGTTTGGAATATGCTTTTCTCGACAAGGATGGTAAGTTACCTGTAATTATTTCATCAAAATTAACTAGTGTAGAAAAAGAAAACTTAATCTCCCTTTTGAAAAAACACAAAAATGCGATCGCTTGGAAGCTTGTAGATATCAAAGGAATAAGCCCTTCCATGTGCACGCACAAAATTTTAATGAATGATGACTATAAATCGGTAATACAACCACAACGTAGAGTAAATCCAAACGTCCAAGAAGTGGTTAAAAATGAAGTCATCAAATTACTTGACGCCAGACTCATTAACCCAATTTCCGATAGTCCTTGGGTAAGTCCCGTCCAAGTAGTTCCTAAAAAAGGAGGTATGACGGTGGTCACTAACGAAAAAAATGAATTAATACCAACGAGAACCTTCACAGGATGGAGAGTGTGTATAGATTATCGTCGATTAAATGAGGGAACAAGGAAGGATCACTTTCCTTTACCCTTTATTGATCAAATGTTAGAAAGATTATCCGGTCACAAATTTTACTGTTTCTTAGATGGTTTTTCAGGTTACTTTCAAATACCGATAGCACCCGAAGACCAAGAAAAGACAACATTCACATGTCCCTATGGAACTTTTGCTTATCGACGCATGCCTTTTGGTCTATGTAATGCCCCCGCAACTTTTCAACGTTGCATGGTGGCCATCTTCCATAATATGATAGAAAAGACTATGGAAGTCTTCATAGATGACTTTTCTATCTTTGGAGATTCATAAGACCAATGCCTCGATAACCTTGAACGAATGCTATCCCGATGTGAGGAAACTAACCTCGCCCTTAATTGGGAAAAATGCCATTTCATGGTAACAGAGGGAATAGTACTCGGTCATAAAATCTCAAGTGAAGGAATGGAGGTTGATCGAGCTAAAATAGACACTATCTCTCGATTACCACATCCATCCTCCGTTAGAGCCATCAGAAGTTTCTTAGGGCATGTTGGATTCTATAGACGATTTATCAAAGACTTTTCTAAAATCTCAAGACCTTTAACAAAATTACTTGATCTTTGACAAGGATTACAACCAAGCATTTCTATCGCTAAAAGAAATGCTAGTCAATGCACCTATCATGATAGCGCGTGATTGGAAAATACCTTTTGAAATCATGTGTGATGCAAGTGACTTTGCAGTATGAGCCGTCTTGGGACAAAGAAAAGATAAGCATTTTCACCCAATATATTACGCTAGTAAAACACTTAACGATGCACAAGAAAACTACACAACAACGGAAAAAGAATTACTAGCTGTAGTATTTTCTTTTGATAAATATCGTTCTTATCTTGTTCTTTCTAAAACGATAGTTTATACAGACCATGCAGCCATTTGTTATCTCTTTAAGAAACAGGATGCTAAACCACGTTTAATCAGATGGATTCTACTCCTCCAAAAATTTGACATTGAAATAAAAGACAAAAGAGGAGCAGAAAATGTCACACCCCAAAAACGTCGCAACGGAATATTAAATGTAGTGGAGACGGAAGTTGGTGCCCATTCATATCTTTTCGAGCGATGCATTTTATTGTTGGGCATATTGGTTTATTTTAACATAAATTATTAAACATTACGTTTTAAGACACGATACAACTACATAGTAAAGATGTCTTTGATCCTTGCGGATCTTATTACAAAAGTCCCAGAAAGTTTAAAAGTTGTCCAACATTTTCAAACATGCATCATTCAAACACAAGATACGCCATGATTCCCGAAGCCGAACTCAAGTACCTGTAGAACACGTTAAAATCAAGTGTCAACACAAAGGAAGGTGAGTTCACGTATTCACTTACTACAAATTTTATTTCAGGGAAAACTTTCTGATTAGGTGTTTATTTGAAAACATCCATATAAATTTTAGAAAGTCCATATTACTTCCTTATTAAAAATCCATGGGCCTTCCGCCGGTTCATCGATCCGATAACTGTAATATATATTGCCTAGGTTTTGTATATTAAATTATTGCATCAGTTTTCAGACTCGTATGTTAGCTAGACGATACAAACTATATATTAACCATGCAGGGATAATCAAAGCTAGACAATAAACAGAATATAAATTCGTCGTTTGACATTGACACGGGGCGACCGGTCACGACGGGGTTGTCAACCCGATAGATCTACCAACAATTCATCGCGTACATTACTTAAATGATTAAACGACATCATGGGCGCAGGGTTCTTTCTCGATGAACAATATGATGTCTGCCTCACTTACAATATATATATCCTACTAATATGACAATTTAATACACGTTGTTGTACGAATCCCCTGAAAATCCCCACCGAAATGTAAGCCTACGATGATACTTACTCTCTTGAGACCAAGCAATATTCGTACCAACTACACGGTCGTTTTCCCCCAAACACCGTGCATAATCCCGTTTCCACTCGAAACATATTTATTATTCAAAACCATTTCCTCTCGAGATATATATATATATATATTATATAAAATTTCCCAAAAATCCATATATTTTCAATGAAAATATATAATTTGTATCAAAAGGTATGTTTTATTTCAAAAACATTATTAAACCCTTTTATTGGCGTGTTCTACCCCCAAAATATATATAAAGCAGTAAAAAGAGGGGTTTAGTGACACTCACCTTTGGGTGCGTATTTTAATATCGCAATCCCAGAGACTGATTTTTATATAAGTTCTAATATAGGAACAATTCTAAATCAATATATATATATATATATATATATATATATTTAACACAAAAATCCTAAGTTTCTCCGTTTTTTAGAATTATCACATAACTTTGAGATTTTCTCGAAAAGTTACCATTTTTTATTATGTTGGCACGTTAATATATATATACGAGTCCATATATATATATATATATATATGATTTTTGCGACTTGAACAATTTTATTGGTGACCATTATTGTGTAAATCCGTTAACTCTCCCGTTTATACGCAATATATCTAAGATTTGCGCGTCGTAATATATACATAAACGTTCATAGAATTTAACACCGAACACGCAAAATTTTACTAACTTATCTATTTTGTCATTTTTAAAGCAAATATACATAAAACATCTTATATGCACCAAATTTCATGCTCGACAAACAAGTTACATATTTAACGCAATTTTACTGTTTCTATCTCACAAAACGTACATGCATACATGCGTAGTCTAAATTTCCCACTATCAAATTAGCACTTAACATATTATCACATTTACATGTTTAAATCACTTAACACATTTTATCACATAAGGTTCACTCAAAATCCACCCATACTAGTGTTCATCGAAAAATGCGTATTTTAGAGATTCGGTAGCGTTTTCGGGCGTCGGAAGTCACATATGCACCCAGTACAACATGCAAAGCTAACAAACATTATGACAAAGTTATATATCATTAAACACTTCAAAATAACTTTATTTTAAGGTTTATAATCTGATCAAAATTAATTTTTATCAAATCATGCTCAAATGATCATTTCATGCCTTCATATTAACATGCATGGCCACATATGTGCATCTAATGCACTCATACAACATCAACAACATTATTTATGATCTAATCATACATCAAGAACACATTAATATCATGTTCTTACAAAACACAACACACACATCATCATGATCATCCAATCATTCATACATAAATGCTAATATCCTTCATATTTAAGAACATATGACAAACTTTTATATACATGCATACATACATACATACATATATACGAAACATATATACACACACATATACCACCAAAAATTCACTTTTCATCATGTCACTTTCAAATCTTATATCACTTTTAGAACATTCTTATATAACATACTTAGATTCTTACATGCATCCTACTTTTCAAGTAATCATGTAACTCAAGAATCTTTCAACAAAAATAAAAAACACAAACACTTACATATACACACATACTCACGGCCATACACATACACACACACACACACACACATATATATATATATATATATATATATATATATATATATATATATATATACACACATCCATTTTATTTTATTCAAAATATAACCCATTTGTTTTATGTTTCAAGTTTGTGATTAAACTCAAGATCAAGAGAAACTTCCATCACTTATCAAGAACATCAAGAATCAAAACAAAGTTTTTTTTAAATAAATTTATACCTTCAAGATTTTAGATGGGTTTTTGAGAATAGATGAGAATATGAAGGTTGCTCTTGCTTGAAATCACTTCCAACACCCATTTTAGCTTGAAATCACCATGAAAGGCCTTTGAATCTTCATGAAAAGGTTTGAAATTTTTGAATATGTGTGTATGAGGGGGTGTTTCGGCCGAGATATACGAGGAAGAGAGAGAGAGTAGTTTAATCTTGATTTGTTAAATGAAAAGTGTATAAGAAAGGTTTTAATGATTACTCATTTTCCCAAGACAACACTTGGCATGGAGAGAATGAAAATTGAAAGAGGTGGGATGCCCTATGGCCGCCACCTATCACCCTCACACACACACACATCTTATACATACACTTATATATATAATCTAGTGTTAAAAACAGGTATTTTACTAGATACCGGGTATTTTATCTAGCGTTTTAATCCCGTTTAAGTGCGTTTTAAATTATTTTTATTATTCTATAAAAATAATCACTCGAAATTATCACTGAAATAATTACCAGTTGCCTTGACTGGTTGCGTTGACAGTATTTTGTTTAATTCACACAGTATCGCGCGGTACGCGCTCAAACTCGAAAAATAGAGTTTCTTAGCGTTTAATTTTATTTTTCCTCATGAATATGATTACAATTATTATTCTAATCATAACAGATTATTTTTAGGATTTTAACACTGATCGGGTGGTCACTGACGTTCGTTTCGCATTTTAACCGTTACGCGATAAGCGTTTATCTATCCGTTGCCAACATAATTTTTATCAAAGTTTAATTTTACCATCACATTAAATTTCACATATAAACATCATAACCAGTCAAAAGCCCTGTTACCTATTCACAACATGTATCACAATTCTACGGTACGGCCTGAAAAGCCGGGTGTCACAGTCTCCCCCTGTTTAGGAAATTTCGTCCCCGAAATTTTACTCTACAGGTTTTGTTTTCGCACTAAATAAGAATAACAAAAACGAATCTATTGAATATAGTCTCATAGTTTCTGCCAGAAACTTGGATTCTTACGAGGAATCCTTGTAGATCTATATTTTACACATTCTCGATTCCTAAACTCTCATCTCAACACTCTCTACCCTTTCTAGGGTCCAACATTCGCAAACTCAAAATCAAGAAAATACAAGTCAAGGTTCCATTTATTCAGGTATCCTCCGGTTACACGACCTATAAATCGTAGATATTACGGGAATGCTGAAATCGCCCTTCCGGTTAACCTTCTAGCTATACGTATTGCTTCTACGATGCTTCGCTAGACCTCCGTTTGTCTCCCTAATAATCTTTGCGAAGCGCAAAATTAGTGTATCACTCATTATACACCTCTTCAATTGCATCAAAATAGTACATCCCGCACACCACTCATTCCTGATAGTAACTTAAGCCCATATGCAACTGATCCAACTCAAGATGGGCTCTCGAAAGGACCAAGTCGATGTGGCTCAGCTTTTCTTTCCTCTGCTAAACCCTATAGCATCTCACTCAATAAAACTTCTTTAACAGAACTAAATCTTCAATTGTCCATGATACACGCTTCCCAAATCCCAAACTGATCTTCAAGCATACTTTCATCATCCTTTCCAATTCCATATCTAACTTCAAACGTTACTTATAATTCTCTTTGGTTCGTGTATAGACAAACATGTCGTCGATGACTGTTATCACGAACTTACCTGATTAGGGTTTCCATACCCTATTCATGAGATTTATGAATTTAAATAGCACATTAATTAAATCAAAGGGCATGACTACAATCTCGTAATGGCCGTATCACATTTGAAAAGCAGTGTTAGGATCTGAGTTTGGATTGATTGTGATTTGTGTTTGATTTAAGATGATTAATGAAAGAGTAGTGCAGCGGAAATTAAATGGAAGCAAACTTTTCACAATCAAACAGAAGAAATGCTTTCAAACATACATTTTCAACAAAGAACCAAATGCTTAAATTTATTTCAAACTTTGATTACAATTGCATGTATGCTTCGCAAACTCCCCCTCAGCCTGAGCTCAGTGATTTGTTCGTACAGGAAGAAGATGGTGAAAGAGCCAATAGAATAGTACAGAACATTGTTCTATTTATAGGCACGCAACAAACCACTGAGCATCTAAGCTGACGTCACGATGAAAGTGACATCTAACCTCTTAACAAACTCTTAACAACTGACCTATACAAGCACTACGCTAACTACTGATGTTACAATTTATTACATAAGGTAAACAAAACTGCTGCTGCATCCTTCCACTGCTGTGAACCCAACAGTACTTGTCATGATCTGCAGTGCTTGACTCAAGGCAGCAGATTGGGCAGCAGGGCTTTAGTTCTTCAACAGTCTTTGACTAGATCAGCAGTTGTAGGTCAGCAGTTTGTATGATCAGCAGTTAGGAGGTCAGCAGATGTTGAAACCACTTTCAAGGGGAGAGACTTGCATGCAAACATCAGCTTATTCTGGATCCATTGCTCTGATCCAGTTTTGGCTTTTATTATCTGTTCCTTTGGCAGGGTTCAATCCCAACAATCTCCCCCTAGAACAGATAATGCCAAAACTCTCCATTATCGTAGATCTTTATTGCCTCATCAGCAGTTCCCTTATTTGCCCTTTGAGTTGTAATTCAAAAGTTAAGGCATCTGTGTCATCATCATCCCTGCTAAGTGGAAGATCAAGGAGATCCTGCAAATCTTCAAGACTCTGGCCAAGAGCTTGTTCCCTTGTTAATTTCTTCACTTCTCCACTAGACTTGAACATTGTCAGTACATGGGTCTGTTTATCAGTTTTCCACTTTAGTACTTTTGAGCCTGGTGGGTTTATTGGGAGATTTTTATTGGATGAGGTATTTGGTGATGCAAGCCTATTCATGACTGGCTGAGCAGTACTTGCAGATTGTTCCAATTCAGGATCTTCTTTCATCATTAATCTAATACCCTCTTTCACAAGGTCATTTCCAGCAATTAGATCTTGAACTGTTTCAGCACCCAACTGGTTTTGACTCCTTCTTTTGTAGATGGCAGCACCAGCTGGAGCAGTGGTTCTTTTGACTTGCAGCTTTGGTGGTCTTTTTGAGACCTCTTCTTTGGAGTAGTCAGGCTTTTGTGGAACTGTTGGATCTTTCTTTCTAAGTTCTTCCAACTTTTTGTAGGTAGCCCTGACCCTATCTTCTCCCTACTTTGTCACAGAATTCTTTGACCCATATTCAGCTGCTATCAGCTCCTCTTTCATTCTCTTCAACTCTAGGGCCTTGTCAGCTTCAAATTGTTTGAATTTCTCAGGAGGAGTCTGTTTGACCTTATTTTTGAACATTTCATGAATCCTGGCTGCCTCTTTTTCAAGCTCAGGAATGGTCCAGTTTTTTGTGCATATGTTTCTCCCCCTTGTATTTCTTGTAGGTCATGATGTTTTCAATGTAGTCTTTTCTCAAGGACTCATATGCCCTTTCAGAGATTTGCTGACATACACTTTTGGCAAATTGCTCCATAGATCTGACCTGTGTGAGTAGAAACTGATAGTTTTGCTGAAATTCTCTATCAGATTTCCCTTATTTATTTTTGATTGAGATATGCTCTGCTTGCTTGGCCTTGATTTTCAAATGTTCTTCAATATTATTTGGCCTGGGATATCCTTCAACTGATGGCAAACTCCTTTTAGCATGGTCATCCTCATAATAGAAAGATTTGATTTCTTCTCTAACTGCTATGAGTTCCAAAGGAAATACAACACCTGCAGGAGGTAATGGCTTTTGGATTTGAGCTGAAGAGAGAGGAATGGGTTTTGGAATTGTGACAAGTGATAGAGGTTTTGATGATGTTGGTGGTGGTGGTGATGGAGAATCATCATCTGGTATGATAACCCTTCTCCTTTTTATTGTAGGAGAGGCAGATGATGTTTTGAATGGAACAGTGGTGGTGATATGAGAGGCAGTGGTTTGTGATTGACAAACAGCTGTTGAAACAACTTGTGTTTCAACCACTATTGTCATTACAGCAGATGTTGTAACATCTACTGTCTTCTGCTTTTTGGCAGGAGGTGATGGTGGCAATGTTGTTTTAAGTGGTGATGATGGTAAGGCAGTGGTAGTGGTGTGTGTTGAAATGAGAGCAGTTGTTGAAACAACTGAAGTACCAGCAGATGTTGATACAGCAAGAGTTTCAGCGGCTGTTTGGGTGGAGGTTTGATGTTGGTGGCTTTTGGATGGTGGTTTTGAAGTATGCTTAGGAAGACTGGATGGTGTGGACTTGGGCTTCCTTACTTTTCTAGTAAGATTTCTTTATGGTACAGGATTTTGAACATCCTTTACACCAGAACAACCCTGCACATTCAGCTCCATAAAAGTTCTTTTCTCCTCCTTCCACCTTGACAAATCCTTTGCCGCTCTGTCCCTTTTTACACTGATTACACCTTCATCAAGTGCATTTTGGGTAACATCAACCTTTTTGCTACCATCTGGCAAGGGAATGTTTCTGAGCATAGCATCCTTTTCAGGCTCAAGATACAGACCATTATCAATCCCTTTCTTCCTCCACTCCTGAATTTTCTCCCCCTTTTTGGCATTATCTGGGGGAGTTCATCAATAAAAAGAACTGTTGGAGGAGCAGTGCCAGTGGTTGTCAACAAATGGGCCTTGATAGCCTTGATGTCATCTTGTGTGTTCTTGAACCTAGACTCCATTGTGTTTCTTAGCTCTTGGACATGTTTTTCATGTTGCTGATCAGCCACTTGTTGTTGTTGTTGGAGAAAAAGTTGAAAAAGGTTCCAGAGCTCATTTGTAACATCTGTTGGTGGTGGAGCAGGTGCTTGAGGTGGAACAGTAGTGGATTGTACCATTTGAATTGTCAACAACTGATGCAGCATTTCTTTGATTTCTGTAACAGAGGTATCCATTTTTTTCAACTCTGTCCGTCAATTCCTAGTACTTTAAACCATCACCCAACTTAATGGGATCATCTGATTTCCCACTAGCAGTGGTTTTATAAAAGGTTGAGGTAGGGAGTGTAATCCAAACATCAACAACTGATGCCCCTTTTTCTTGGTACTGGGGTCTTCTTCCTTCAACACTTGATAATCTTTTGATGGAACCAGTGGTTAAAACAAACTCACTAGCAGATAACAGAGGTGTTGTAGAAGGAATTGCCTCCAAGGAAGTCTTATGGATGTAACCACTGTCCAAGTGTAAACCTGTAGGTTTAATACTTGTAGTGGCTGCTTCACTTGGATTACTACCAAGAGTTACTTGTAACTCAAGGGATGTAACCTCCTCAGGTTGTGTTGGTGGGTTAGCAAAGATTGATACATCAGGCCCAGTCTCTTGTTGAAGTATATTCTCATGAACAGGTGATTGAGAAGGACTGGTTTGTGCCAGGTTCAAATCAATTGCATCCAACAAAATTTTGGTATTTGGGGGAATTGGGGATGTGAGTTTGGGTGTAGAAAGAGGATTTGCCCCGGGCATTGGGCTGTGGATGATGGAAACAAGTGCTTCCAGAGCATCATGATGTGGTGATGCTGTTTGTACAACCTGTTCTTTTTGTGAAGAAGCAGGAGGAGTTTCAGATATGGTGTGAGATATTTTTACCAACTGTTGTGAGGAAGTAGCAGCAGTGGTTTCGTGTGACTTTTGTGCTGTCACTGGCAGTTGCTCTGGTATCTCATCCTCTAGAGTTGCCTTTTTGGTAGGTTTGGGGGGGGGGTTGAGTTTTCTTTTTCTGTGGCTTTTTGGTCATTTTAGGTGTGGGTTTCAAGGCAGTTGTTTTGCTACCTTGATCACATTGAGCAGTGGGCTCAGCAGCAGATACCTGAGGAGCAGTGTTTGCTGCTAAATTCTGCTCAGGCACTTCTGCTTGTGTTTTGCAAGGTGTTGACATTCTTGTAAAAGTTTCAGCAGTTAAGCTGTGCATTTGTAGAGATTCACCTTGGTTTATTACAACAATATCATCCTTACTGAATTTTTTCTCAAAATAATAACTTAGAAATCTTGGAAACAGTAAGAATGATTTTGTTTCAACATTTTTAACCAAATCATTGAAGATTACCTAGAAATATTAAAGTTTTCTTCTTGAAGAATAGCATACCCCAGGTTTTGAATCTTCAATGGTATTTCATTAAAAGAAGTGGTTTTATTTGAAACACACATGTGTCTGCATACCATCTCTCAATGAAGTCAATTTTTAACTCGTTTTTAGGGAAAGAATTTGTACCTTCCTGATCATCGAGCTGAAAGACCTCTGAAATGGTATTCGGTGTGATGTTGACAGCTTTGCCCTTTAGAGAAGAGGTAATGGTAGTGACAGTTTCGCCTTGTTTTTCAAGGGTTGCATTTTTCCAAAACTCTCTTTGGGTTGTCAAGTAAATTGGTGCATCGGCAGTCAACAAAGTTTTGTACTTTGAAGCCGTGATTAAATCAAGGATGGTATCAAAGGTATCAACGGTGCCGGGTTTTGTGAGAAGACCCAGAAGATTATGAGAAATTTTGTGTGGTATTTCGGTGGATGTATCCTTTTGAGAGGCAACTTTTGATGATGATTTTGCGGAAGACTTCGATTTAGTCATTTTGGAGAAGACGATTGAAGAAGTTGGTGGGTGAATTTGATGAAATGTGAAGGAAACTGCTTTGAGAAGAGAATTTTTGTGAATTCAATTCGACAATAAAACCCTGTTTGGGTTTAGAATGGGGGTTTTATGGTGAAAAAGTGAGTGCTGACGTGGCAGCGGTTACAAAAGGTCTGACCACTATGTACTACCCACGTGCCATCCCCTGGTGAAATGAAGGACAGTACTTTTGTGAAAACTACTGATGAAGGCAGTGGTTGCAACGGTAATGGAGGTAGTGGATGATTTTTGCTATCAGTGGATAGCTTATCAGTGGATACAACACTGCTTTTGAACAACAGTGTTTATCAAAGAAGTGAGAGAACAGGGGATAGCTTTCAGCAGTGGACAGTCTTTTGAAGTAGAACAGACTTTTGAACTCATCAGTGGTTATGGCAGACTTTTAAGGATTTTAATGAAAAATTCATTTTTGGCTATTTTTAAGGATGGATTTTTTATTTTCTGAAAACATTTTAATGCTTTTATTCATAGAAAAACCGGATTTTTCCTGTTATTCCATGTTTAGCATGCCAATCCTAGAGATCAAGCTTTCAAAGGTGGATGTGTCTAATGCTTTGGTTAGCACATCTGCCAGCTGATCCTTAGTTGGAACATGATGCAGAGAAATCAAACCTTTTTCATAGCAATCCCTCACAAAGTGATGTCTGATGTCGATGTGTTTGGTGGTTGAATGGGAAACTGGATTTTTGATGATATTTTCTGCTACCTGGCTATCCAACATGAGCGGTGTCTTCAAGGCAGTGATACCAAAATCCAGCAACTGATTTTAAAGCCAGAGCAGTTGGGCTGTACAGCTTGCAGCAGCTATATATTCTGCCTCAGTAGTGGATGTGGAAACAACTGCTTGCTTTTTGCTTTGCCAAGACACTAAGAAATTGCCTAGGAATTGGCACCCTCCTGAGGTGGACTTTCTTGTCTTGTCACATCCAGCAAAGTCACTATCTGAGAAACCTGAAAGCTCAATTTTACCATCAGCTGGATACCAGATACCAAGTGTGGGAGCACCTTTTAGGTATCTGAATATCCTTTTTACAGCAATAAGGTTTGACTTTCTAGGGGCTGACTGGGATCTTGCACAGACACATGTTGCAAACATGATATCTGGTCTAGATGCAGTTAGGTACAATAAAGACCCAATCATGCTTCTATATAAGGTCTGATCAGCCAAATCATCCTTTTCATCAGACATGACCAATTTATTGGTTGCAATGGGTGTACTGCATGGCTTGCAATCATCCATATCAAATTTCTTTAAAAGTTCTTTGGCATATTTGCCTTGATGGATGAAAGTGCCATTTTGCAGTTGCCTTACTTGGAGACCAAGAAAATACTGGAGTTCACCCATTGCACTCATTTCAAACTCAACTGTCATGAGTTGCCTGAACTCTTCACACATTTTATTACATGTGCTTCCAAATATGATGTCATCCACATAAATTTGGACAATCATCAAATCCTTCCCTCTCCATTTTAAAAACAGTGTTTTGTCAATTCTGCCTCTGGTGAAACCAATGGAAAGTAGAAAGGTGGAAAGAGTTTCATACCAGGCCCTTGGTGCTTGTTTCAGGCCATACAAAGCTTTATTCAGCTTGTAGACATGATCTGGATTAAATGGATCCTCAAAACCTGGAGGTTGACAAACATAAACCTCCTCTTGAATCTTACCATAGAGGAATGCACATTTGATATACATTTGATACACCTTGATGTTGTGGTTGACAGCAAAGGCCAGAAAGAGTCTGATAGCTTCAAGTCTTGCTACAGGGGCAAATGTTTCATCATAATCAATGCCCTCTTCTTGTCTGTAACCTTGAACCACAAGCCTGGCTTTATTCTTGACAACAATACCCCTTTCATCAGTTTTGTTTTTGAAGACCCACTTTGTGCCAATAGGACTTACATTCTCTGGCAGTGGTACATGCTCCCATACTTGTTGTCTTCTAAACTGTTGGAGCTCTTCTTGCATGGCTTCTACCCAGCTGTTGTCTTTCAGTGCCTCTTGGTACTTGACTGGCTGATGGAGTGATAGAAAACCAGCAAAAAGACAAATGTTTTGGGAATGACTTCTTGTGAGCACCCCTTCATTGATGTTGCTAATAATTTGATCTGGTGGATGAGAGTTCAAGAAGATGAGCTCTCCTTGGTATGGAACAATGGCATTGAGTGGTGAGGGCTGCAGATGTGTATCATCTGAGCTAACAACTACTGGTGACTTTGATGACCCAGCAGTGGCTTCAAAAGGTGGTGGTAAAAGGGGTAAAGGTATGCACACATGCTGACTTTGATCCACTGTTTGAGAATTTTTATCAACAGTGCCTGATGATGTGGAAGCAGTGTTTAAAGGGCTACTTTGGTCAACAACTATTGAGGTAGCAGTGGTTGAGCTTTGACAGCTGTTTTGGACATCTGCTGCTCTTCCTATTGTGGCAGACTTTTGTTGAGGAATGATGATCTCATACCCATAGTCTGGTGATGAATTCTCAGATGGACCTGCACTGAATCTGCAAGCATGGTTCTGGCAGCCTCAATCAAAGTTCTGTTCTTTCTTTCTTTCAACAACCCCATTTTGTTCTGGTGTTCTTGGAATGCTATACTGCCTCACAATTCCTTTTGACACACAGAAATCATCCAACTCCTTGTTCTTGAACTCTGTGCCATTGTCACTTCTGAAGATTTTTACTGGAAGGTCAAACTGCTTTTCAACCTGTTTCACAAAGTCTTGCAGAATGCCTGCAGTCTCATCTTTTGAGTGTAAAAAGTAAGTCCATGTAAACCTAGAAAAGTCATCAACTATAACCAAACAATATCTCTTTTTCTTGAGACTCATGACTTTAACTCGGCCAAACAAATCCATATGAAGCATTTGCAAGCATTTGGTTGTTTTGGACTCATCAATGGATTTGTGTGAGCTTTTATGTTGTTTTCCTTTTTGGTAGGAAACACAATGCTCAGAACAGGTGAACAGTTTTTGAGGTAAACCTCTTACTAACCCCTGTTTTGAAATGGCAGTGATTGTCTTTAGATTTGTGTGCCCCAGTCTTCTGTGCCATAGTTCTGTTTCTTTGTTTGATGCAACTGAGAACAGACAAGCATCAGCTCTGGGGCACTCTTTTGACATATCAACAACATAAACATTGCCACTTCTTTGAGCAACAAGCTTAGTTTTACCATTTTTGATTATTGCTTCAATCTTTTCAACCATTTCTGGTCCAACAATCCTTTGTGAAGAATGAGCCATACCCCTTGTCACTCATTTGTGATACACTCAGGAGGGGTTGAACTTTAGATTGTCTATAAGATTGACATTTTCAAATTTTACATTTCCAGATTTTACTGTACCAGACCCCAGAACCTTCCCTTTACTATTATTACCAAAGGATATATCACCCCCTCCATGAATTTTGAAGTCTTGAAGAAGGGCTTTACATCATGTCATGTGCCTGGAGCCTCCAATATCTACATACCAAAGACTATCTAAGCATGCAGAAGCTCCCTGCACATGAAGTAAAAGGACTAGTTCATTAAGGTCTCCAAAGCCAATAAGGCTTTGGATGGGGTCTCAACAGTGTCTGGGATGGTGGCAGGTGTATGGACAGTGGTTAGCTCAGGGGTTTGAACATTTTTGGGAATGTTTTTCTCTAACCACTGTTGGGGGTCTTGGCCAATCATCTGTTGATAACCAAAAGGATGCCTGTTCACTCTTGGTTTAGAGGGCTTTTTGTAAGCCTCATAAACATGTGGAATCCTTTGGTATGATGCTTTTTCCTTCCCTTTTCTGAAATGATTGGCTGGAGGTGCATCAGTCACTTGTACATCCTTCTGGACAGATGTTTGGTTCAGCTGTTTTGTGACAGCAGTTTGGAAAGGGACAAATAGTGGTTGTTTCTTGGCGAATTTAACAGATGATGCTGATGAACTTAAGGATGTTTTTGTTGTGTACTCCTTTTTCTCATCAAAGCTTTTGAGATACACACATTCCTTAGTTTTATGGTTATTTTTACCACAGATGGTGCAGCTTTCAGCAGGAACGATGACACTTGTTTTGTTTAGATCATGTACTTTTAGATGAAAACAGTCTTTTGTTAGATGATTCCTCTTTTCACAAAAATCACAAAACAGGTTTTTAATCTTTTCTCTTTTCTTCCTTTTCTCAGATTCTTTTGCTTCAGAGTTTTGAACCTCTGTTGGGATATCTTTGATAGGAATGACCCTTGCTTTTGGAGCTTTTACACCATCAGTGGTTGTGAAATCCATTGGTTTAAAGTTTTCCAGGATGTCACACTCATCAGACCATGTGGGTTTAAATTGGTATTTCTCAATCTCCTCAAAAGTTGAGGATCCCACAGATCTTTCCAGAGTAATTTTGTTACCAAGTTTGTCAGTTGTTTTAACCTCTTGGCCACTTTTGTTGGTTGGTATTATTTCAGATGAAACAACTTGTTTTTCAGCAGTGTTTACAAGATCATCATATTTTCTATGTCCTATACCAAACTTGACATTGCTTTTAAGCTATTTCTCAAGCATAACCTCATACCCTTTGCAAGATTCTACCCATCTTTCACAAGTGATATGGGTAGACTCTAACTCCTTTTTACAAACTTGGTATTTTTCTACCATAGTTTGGAGTTGAGTTTTGGTTATGCTCTGCTCTTCTTTTAGACTGCTGATCTCTTTATCTTTTTCAGCCAATTTGTTTCTAAGTTCTTTAATGACTTTTCAAATTTGACTTCATCAGATTGTCTTTATCCCTAAGGTTTTCATTTACCTCTTTGATGTTAGCAAATGCAATAATACATTTGTCTGAACACAGTTTTTCAAGAACTTGAGGAGTTACCTTGGCAGCAGCCATCATGGCACAATTACACTGATGATCACCTTCTTCATTAGCTCTCCCTTCTATCTCACCAGCTTTCTTCAACTCTTCTTTCTCTTTGTCTTCTTTAGACCAAGGGTCAGACAGTGGTTCAATCAGGGTTTCTGAATTTTCTCCCAGCAGTAGTTCACCGGCAACTTCAGTAACCACTGCTTCAGCAACTTCATCCACGGTTTCAGCACTTAGCTGTTCACCTTCAGTTTCTACCCCTTCTGGTATTGACTCTAATGCCATCAAACAAAATTCATTATCAAAAGTATCATTAGAAGCATAGAGAGCAAAATTTTCATCACCAAGTTCATCAGGCATGCTGCTCCAATCAACAAAGCCTTGTGTGAAGAAGCTTTGCTGATCTGGTTGAGCCACTGTTGGAGCAGCTTGTTGAGGTGCAACAGGTTGCACCTGTGCCTGAGGAACAGGGGCCTGAACATATTGAATTTGTGGAACAGTGGTTTGAACATAATGCACAGGCACAGGGGTTGCAGCATAATGAGCAGTGTTAACATGTGCTGCAGGGGCATATTGGGTATAGTGCACAGTGTTTTGTTGTTGTGGTCTAGGGTTTGAGCTAGGATGAGTAATTATGGGACCAGTGGTTTGACTCCTACATTCCCTAGCAAAATGACCTAGCCTATTACACTTGTAACACTTGATTTTTGACTTATCCAACCCCACCCTTAAATTCCCATGAAGCCCTGGAAATTTTCTCCCTGTTCTTTTGTAGAATTTGCTTGTTCTAACACTAAGCAAAGCCAATTGATGCAAAATGTCCATTTCTTCTAAGTCAGTGGGATCAAAATGTTGCAAATCATTTAGTTCAAAGCACAGGTTATCTGACATCTGGTTTTCACCATTTGCAGTGAAAGCATAACTTGCAGAGTGAGAATCAGAGTTGTTAAAATTTCCACCAGCAGTTATGTCAATAAAATGATCATAACTCTGATCCTTACTACTGCTACCAGATTCTTCCTGACCAAAAAGAGGTGTGCTGCCAAATGAATAGTCATCAGCAACTTTACCAGACTCTTGCAACTTCCTTTTCTGGTTTAACTCCCTTTCATAGGTCAGAAGTCTACCATGGAGTTGGGTCAGGGTCAAATCTTTGAACTCCGCTGAATTCCTGGTGACAAAAGCAATTGTGTCCCATTTTTCAGGTAGTGATCTAAGGAACCTGCTATTTTGAGTTGCATTTGGAAATATAACTTTAACAAGCCTTAGTTCACTAATGAGACAGCTGAAACGTTCAAATTGTTGGGTTAATGATTCACCCTTGATGTGACAAAATGTTTCATATTGCTGATTCAGAATTGCCATGTTGTTTTCAATAACCTCTTCCGTCCCCCCAAATTGTTCCTTCAATGCATCCCATAATTCTTTGGCACTGTTACAGTGTAACAGCCCAGCATAGATTTCATTAGGTAATGCAGAAGCTATGATGCTAAATGCTTTGGCATCGAGTTCGAACTTTTGAAAATCAGTTTCAGTATAGTTTTCAGTTGGTTTAGGAACGAACTTCTTTGCATCCTCAGCACTTGGCACCATAGGAACATGAGGACCAAAAAAAACAGACCTCCAACATCCACTATTCTGTTGAGCAAGGATGTGGCCCATCCTTCGCTCCCAGATGTTGTATTCATTACGTTTAAGCATAGGTGGTTTAAACAAAGAGCCAATGTTATTTTTATCATCTTGTGATTGTGACGTCATCCTGGTTGTTTTACAGGCACTGATTAATCAACTTTGATGGTGATTAAACCTTGCTTTGTTTTTCAACAAAACGAACAAACTATCAGTATCAACGATTGCGAGCTGAACTATTTATGTCAAAATGATTGTTAAATCAAATTTGACTGTCCAAGCTCTGATACCAATTGTTAGGATCTGAGTTTGGATTGATTGTGATTTGGGTTTGATTTAAGATGATTAATGAAAGAGTAGTACAGCGGAAATTAAATTGAAGCAAACTTTTCACAATCAAACAGAAGAAATGCTTTCAAACATACATTTTCAACAAAGAACCAAATGCTTAAATTTATTTCAAACTTTGATTACAATTGCATGTATGCTTCGCAAACTCCCCCTCAGCCTGAGCTCAGTGATTTGTTCGTACAGGAAGAAGATGGTGAAAGAGCTAATAGAACAGTACAGAACATTGTTCTATTTATAGGCACGCAACAAACCACTGAGCATCTAAGCTGACGTCACGATGAAAGTGACATCTAACCTCTTAACAAACTCTTAACAACTGACCTATACAAACACTGCTACGCTAACTACTGATGTTACAATTTATTACATAAGGTAAACAAAACTGCTGCTGCATCCTTCCACTGCTGTGAACCCAACAGTACTTGTCATGATCAGCAGTGCTTGACTCAAGGCAGCAGATTGGGCAGCAGGGCTTTAGTTCTTCAACAGTCTTTGACTAGATCAGCAGTTGTAGGTCAGCAGTTTGTATGATCAGCAGTTAGGAGGTCAGCAGATGTTGAAACCACTTTCAAGGGGAGAGACTTGCACGCAAACATCAGCTTATTCTGGATCCACTGCTCTGATCCAGTTTTGGCTTTTATTATCTGTTCCTTTGGCAGGGTTCAGTCCCAACAAGCAGTCATCGTAATTTCTTCGTATCAACCTTCAACTGGTAATGTCCTAATTGTAGATCGACTCCTCGTATAGCGGCTGATTCCCGGTAACCGTATAACAACTCTAAACCGACATCCTCGTAATTTTTTTGACACCCTAAAAATATTTAAAATATCCCAATACGTCCCTAAAAACACCCCATACGCGAAAACGGATCCCGAATACCCTAAATATTATTAAAAATAATTAAAAATCAAGATTTTGGGTTTGTCGCGGGCCGCGTAGAACCTTTAAGGATCTTATGCGGGCCGCTAGAGATCAAGGGTGTGGCGCAGCCCGGTGATGACACGTGTCATCATCGTGGCAGGTATAGTCGATGATCCGGACAAGCTACAGTGTTGACCGGGTTTGATGCGGGCCACGTAGCCCTATGTTAACATTTACGCTGGCCGTGTAAAAGTCGAAATGAGGCCCTATAAGTAGAGGCCATCGGATCTTCAGTCTGTTCGTTCAAATTCGAAATCTTTCTCTCAATTCTAAATAGTAGGCATTATACACGGGTCTAATACCCCCCTAAAATAGCGAAGTTCTGCTCCGTTGTAAGTATCATAACCCCTGGATACGTATTAGATACTCTGCCCGATTGATCTAGGGTTCCGTAACGGCTGTCGTGGTTCTGCCCGACGTAGTCGTTGGAATGCCGTCTCGGGGAGGGTATTACTAATGTTAAAATGGGTTATTATACTAACACGCGTGCATTTGTGTAATTTATAGATTATTTCCAGGAAATCCTTACTTATAATCCTAAGACAGCAATGTGAGTAATCCTCTTTTTGTGTTAACTGTTTTTACAAAACCTCACACGATTAATTATATATTAAACAATTATTGAGTATTTGTAAGAATACAATTATCATGAGTATGTTGGGGTTTTGTATACAAAATTTGTTACCACCTGGTCAAGGAGTAACATTTCCACAAGTCGGATCTGACAGTACCATGGATGTTAATCGTTATAACTTGGAAACAAATGTAATTGCGAGACCGCCCTCAATACTGTACAATGGTTTTTAAATAGCTTGATTAAACTGAGATTCACTCACCAGTATTTCCCACTGACAAAATATTTTTAAAACGCGTTTCAGGTAACAAAATGTGAAAGCCAAATAGAAGCCAGCTAGACAGCACTGAAGGCTTGGAAAAGTGGCAATAAAGTTACCTAAAAATAAATAGATGTTTTATTAAATAAAATAGGGAGTATCCCTATGAAAATGTGTGTACTGAAAACTTGGGTTTTACCCATGTGTTTAATATTATGGAAATGGGGTATTTTACTCTGATAAAATATTTCCTAACTACGGTCCTGATGTAAATTCCGCTGCCAAATTAGACAATACAAGATACCACCAAAACTGGCCGCGGCCGCCCGTTCCTAGGTTTGTAACAGGGGGACGGGGGTTGCGACAGAAGGTGGTATCAGAGCTAAGCCACTGATTCAGCCACAGAAGTGTTCTGCTGACACCAAAATTTAAAGTGTTAGGAAATAAATTACGGGAATACGTGCATAATTGTATTTTCTTGTTATGTGTTATTTTACTATCTATTAGTTTACAGTATGAGCGACCAAGGACCATCTGACGCGTATCGTCAATTGTCTGGTTCGCCTAGGAGCGACGGTGCCTTTTCTCAGCCTGCCCTCTCGGGGTACTCTATTGATACGGAAGAAGGAATATTCGTATTTAAGACTCAATCTGAAGAGTCATTTCATCAGAAAAAGAGGGGATGGTTCAGTAGGGGAGCACACGAGCGTAGAAAGCATATGAAAAAAGTTACAAGAGCAGAGAGCACTAGCCGCAACTAAAAGAGAAACTGATGCATATGCCCAGGATATGCTTAATAGGGGAACAGCCAATATCCATATCTTAGCAACCACTGCAGCTGACCCTAACCTGGAGCAAATGCTAGCACCCCAACCACAACCACCAATTCCTGACCAACCAATGGAGATAGAAAACCCTGAAAACCAAGTAGAAATGCATGACTTCAATCCAAAAGAAATACCTAGGATACCTGCACCAAATCCCTTAGATCCAAATTACGACCCATGGTGGGACGAAAATAGAGACTATGTGCAACGTTACCCGATACACGAAGACATGCAATGCAAAACCTAGGAGCCTATCCAGGGTTAGACCCTCTAGATCCCTATTTCGACAACGATGTGTACATTAGGGAGATCTTAGAGAACCCTTACCCATTTCAGGCCCCTACACCCCCATACTAGGAACCCGCGCCCTAGATTCCGAACCCAGTCATAGAACCTGCACCCCCAATGAGTGCAGACAATGTACAAGAACTTAGGACTTTTGGTGAGGAAATTTTAGAGAGTAGTGAGAGAATGCGACAGGTGGGAGAGCGTCTCGTGTGGAAATACAACGAACGCAATATCAATTTTTGGATGAATCCATATCCTTGAAACGATGGTGGAGATGGTAGAAAAAATAATAATAATATAATATAATAATAAAATATGTGTGTAAGTGTTAGAAAAAAAAACTACGGATGCCTATTACTAGTAGTGTAACTTTACATTTCAGTCGGTATTGTAATTTTACATTTAGTACTGGTGTGTAATATATGCATAGTATATGAATAGAGTATAGTTGCAATGCTCGACGCTTTTGACCAAAGTGTGTGTCATGTGATTGGCTATATTCAAATATTATTGATGATATTAATATGTGGTAAATGTTTAAAATTCAGATGGACAACGAAGTGAATCAGGAAAACCAGAATGATAATATCCAGAGTGATAATCACCCGAATAACGATAATCTGAATAATGAGAATCCGAACAACAATAACAATGGAAACCACGTGGATAATAGTGCCATCCAACACATAGTGGCACAAGGAATCATAGATGCAATGCCATTTATTATCCAAACTGTTAAGGAAGCGGATAATAAAAGTAAGCATAGCAGTAAGCGACCAAGTGAACCGGAACACAGCATAAACAATGGACCTGTACTTCAAGTGCCCATTCCCAAAAGAAGAAGAACCATGCCTTATGGTTGTTCTTATAAAGAATTCTAGTCCTGCAAACCAATAGAGTTCTCGGGCAATGAAGGACCCATTACAGCCCTACGCTGGATAGAAAAGACTGAGGCTGTTCTGAAAATAAGCAAGTGTGCGGAAGAGGATAAGATAATGGTTGCTTCTAATCTTTTTAAAAACTCAGCCTTAGAATGGTGGAACACTACCCTCCAGTCAAGAGGAAGTGATAGGGTATATAACATGGAATGGGAGGAGTTTAAAAATATGGTAGAAAGGAAATTCTGCACTCCCAATGAAAAGGAGCAGATAGCAAATAAGTTTCTGAACCTTAAAATGACGGAGTAGATAGTAAGGGTTATACTACTACATTCTTTGAATATGCTAGAATAGTACCAACCCTTGCATCACCCGAACCGGTATTAATCTCCCGATACATTTGGGGATTAATCGGGGAGATTAGGCATGTAGTCAAGGCAGCTAGGCCCCAAACCATAGAAGAAGCTGTAGAACTAGCCAATACCTTGACAGATGAATTAATCCGTACTAGAGAAGAAGACCAGAGGAGAAACCTAACCTAAAGGCTTACCCAAGAATTCCGTTTTGGGAATTCCAACCGTAGGAACACAGGTTCTACCTCTGCACCATACTGCAAAGCCTGCAGAAAGAAGCATTCAGGAAAATGCTCCACTCACTGCAGTTTCTGCAAAGCACCAGGACACAAGGAAGAAGATTGCAAGAGGAAATCTAGTAATGGACTGTGCTTCAACTGTGGAGAAAAAGGTCACATCAAGCCAAATTGTCCGAAATTAGCTCCAGCTGCGAATAACAAGAACACTAAAAATGCTAGAGCATTTGTTCTAACTACAGATGAAGCCAAGATGTTTCCGGACGTCATAGCTGGTACGTTTTTAGTTAATGATATTTTTGCTAAAGTATTATTTGACTCTGGTGCAAACCAAAGTTTTATTAATACTTCGTTTTGCAAACTTCTATATCAATCATTAACTAAACTACCACAAGAATGTCTAGTAGAGACAACAAATGGAGAAACCGTTAGGATTTCTGAAATCTTGCAGGGGGCAAGAATAGAAATTTTTAATCAAAAGTTTATTGCAAACCTTAATCCCATGAATCTGGCAGGATTTGATGTCGTGTTAGGAATGGATTGGTTAATAGCCAATAAAGCCAGTATTTTGTGTGATCAAAAGTCAATTCAAGTAAATTCACCAAGAGGTGAAAAGATCACAGTTAAAGGAGATAAACCATTTAGGTCCACGAAATTCATCTCTGTGATGAAAAATCCAAGTTGTATAAGAAAAGGATCTATAGTGTATTTGATTTCTATAATCACTAAGACTAAAGGAAAAGAACTAAAAGACATTCCAGTAGTGTCTCAGTTTTCAGATGTTTTTCCGGAAGAATTGCCAGGACTACCGCCAGACAGGGAAGTTGAATTCAGAATCCACCTGCTACCAGGAACGGCACCAATTGCCAAAGCACCTTACCGTTTGGCACCCGCCGAAATGCAGGAGCTGAAGAAACAGTTAGACGAATTATTGGAAAAAAAGATTCATATAGCCAAGCTCATCGTCGTGGGGAGCGCCAATACTGTTCGTCAAAAAGAAGGACGGATCAATGCGTATGTGCATTGACTACCGTGAATTGAACAAGGTCACGATTAAGAATCGGTACCCATTACCAAGAATCGATGATCTGTTTGATCAACTTCAAAGAGCTCGATTTTTCTCTAAAATCGATTTAAGATCAGTATATCATCAATTAAAGGTACAGGAAGAGGACATTCCTAAAACCGCATTCAGAACAAGGTATGGCCATTATGAATATACTGTCATGCCATTTGGTTTAACCAATGCCCTAGCCGCATTCATGGACATGATGAACCAAATATGTAAGCCATATTTGGATAAATTCATAATTGTCTTCATAGATGATATTCTCATTTACTCTAAGAGTAAAGAGGAACATGCAAAGCATTTGTATGCACTTTTAAGTCTATTAAGAAAGGAAAAGCTTTACGCTAAGTTTTCAAAGTGCGAGTTTTGGTTAGAGCAGGTACAGTTTCTTAGACACTTAGTCGACCATGAAGGAATTCATGTGGATCCAACAAAGATCGAGGCAATTACCAAATGGAAAACCCCTGAGTCGCCAATCGAGGTTAGAAGTTTCTTAGGATTGGCTGGTTATTATAGAAGATTCATTCGAGATTTTTCTAGAATAGCCATTCCCTTAACCAAGTTAACCTGTAAATCCATTAAGTTTGAATGGGGACCAAAACAAGAAGAAGCCTTTAGAATTCTTAAGCAAAGATTAACCCATGCACCCATACTAGCGTTACCAGAAGGAACTAAAGACTTGGTAGTCTATTGTGACGCTTCTAAGTTAGGTTATGGATGTGTATTGATGCAACGTCAAAAGGTTATAGCCTACGCATCTAGACAACTTAAGAATCATGAAGAGAATTATTCAACCCATGATCTAGAACTAGGAGCTATAATTTTTGCCCTTAAGATTTGGAGACATTACCTTTATGGTAGTAAGTTTACCATATTCACTGATCATAAGAGTTTAAGGTATGTTTTTGGACAAAAAGAGCTAAACATGAGACAAAGACGTTGGATGGAGATTCTTAGTGATTATGATTGTAATATGCAGTATCATGCAGGGAAAGCCAATGTAGTGGCTGATGCTTTAAGTCGAAAGTATCATGAAAAGCCAAAAACGGTACGTTCTCTTAAATAATCTGCAAGTAGATTTAAATGATCAGATAAGAGAAGCACAAGAATCAGTAATCAAGGATGATACTAAAAAATTAAAAGGAATGATTAAAGAATTAGAACAAGGAACAGATAGAATTTGGAGATTCCATAAAAAGAGAATGTGGATACCTAAATTAGGAAACCTACGTCATCGTATATTAGAAGAAGCCCATAAGTCTAAATATACGATGCATCCAGGAAATGATAAGATGTACCAGGATTTAAGGAAAAATTTCTGGTGGATAGGAATGAAGAAGGATATAGCAGCCTATGTTTCTAAATGTTTAACTTGTTCTCAAGTTAAAACTGAACACCAGAAACCCTCAGGATTGCTGCAATAATTGGAGATGCCAGTGTGGAAATGGGAATTGATAACAATGGATTTTGTTACCAAATTACCCAAAACAAGAAAAGGTAATGATACAATCTGGGTGATTGTAGATAGGCTAACTAAGTCAGCTCATTTCCTACCAATGAAGGAAACTTTCAGTATGGAACAGTTAGCTAAATTATATGTGAATGAAATAGTTTCATTACATGGAATTCCTTTATCAATTGTTTCTGATAGGGATAGCCGTTTTACCTCTCATTTTTGGGCAAGTTTCCAAAAAGCAATGGGAACCAAGTTGAACCTAAGCACAGCTTATCATCCTCAAACAGACGGACAAAGCGAAAGGACAATTCAGACAATGGAAGACATGCTTAGAGCTTGTGTAATTGATTTCGGAGGTAATTGGGACGATCACTTACCTTTAATAGAATATTCTTATAATAACAGTTATCACACAAGTATCAATGCTGCACCATTCGAAGCATTTTATGGACGAAAGTGCAGAACCCAGTCTGTTGGGCAGAAATTGGGGAAAAGCAACTATCTGGACCTGAGATAGTGCAGGAAACAACTGACAAAATCATTCAAGTCAAGGAACGACTGAAAGCAGCACGTGATCGACAGAAAAGCTATGTCGATAACCGACGCAAACCGTTGGAATTTCAAGTAGGTGACAAAGTATTGTTGAAAGTCTCTCCTTGGAAAGGAGTGGTAAGATTCATCAAACGGGGAAAGCTAAGTCCCAGGTATGTTGGACCTTTTGAGATTATTAGAAAAATAGGACCTGTAGCCTATCAGCTACAACTGCAAGAGGAAATGGCAGGAATACATGATGTATTTCATGTATCTAATCTCAAGAAATGCTTAGCTGATGAAACACTCGTAGTGCCTCTTAAGAATATAGAGGTAAACGACAACTCAAATTTGTAGAAAGGCCTTTACAGATTGAAGATAGGAAAGTTAAGAATCTCAAGCATAAGAGATTAGTTCTGGTCAAAGTGAAATGGGACTCCAAAAGAGGACCTGAATACACATGGGAGCTTGAATCAGAAATGCAAAGGAAATATCCACACCTGTTCCAATAGACCTCAAGGACGAGCTCTAAAACAAGGTGGGGAGGATATAACAAGTCTAAACCGACACCCTAAAAATATTTAAAATATCCCAATACGTCCCTAAAAACACCCCATACGCAAAAACGGATCCCGAATACCCTATATATTATTAAAAATAATTAAAAATCAAGATTTTGGGTTTGTCGCGGGCCGCGTAGAACGTTTAAGGATCTTATGTGGGCCGCTAGAGATCAAGGGTGTGGCGCAGCCCGGTGATGACACGTGTCATCATCGTGGCAGGTCTAGTCGATGATCCGGACAAGCTACAGCGTTGACCAGGTTTGACGCGGGCCGTGTAGCCCTATGTTAACATTTACGTGGGCCGGGTAATAGTCGAAACGAGGCCCTATAAGTAGAGGCCATCGGATCTTCAGTCTGTTCGTTCAAATTCGAAATCTTTCTCTTAATTCTGAATAGTAGGCATTATACACGGGTCTAATACCCCCCCTAAAATAGCGAAGTTCTGCTCCGTTGTAAGTATCATATGTCATACCCCGACCACGTTAAAACAACAAACCGTGGCGGAAACGTCGGGGAGTGTTGCAACAGAATTATTGTTCCACAACCATGGTAATCAAATGTTTCGTTTTATTGATATATTAAGTAATGTTTATTGTCATTAAACCAAACAAACAAACTACATATTTTTTATAACTGTTTTTAAGTCACTAAGGCCTTGTCCAGATCCTAAGTGAACTCGCTTCCTAGCAAGCAACATCAAGCAATACCACCTGAAACATATGTAAAAATAAAGTCAGCAAAGAAATGCTGGCGAGTACATAGGTTTTATGGGAGTATCGGATTCATGGCTCGTTTATATGTTGCAGTATCTCGTTAGACTACAAGAGTCAAAATACAAACATTGTTTTGAAAAGTGTATTGCAACATAAATAACCAACACAAATCTAATTGGTTATAGTTTATAAAATCTCGTAGCCATGACTCTTAACTCAAAAATATTTGTTTTAGTATAACAACTTGTAACCATCTCGTAAAAACTCGTTAATAAAACTCGTATGGTTTATATCGTTTCGAAAACCTCGTTGTGTGACATCGTTTCAAAATCGTCTACCCAGTGAACTAAATATTGACACGCAATGTAACATGATAGAAGCACTTATACATAAGATGTACCAGCGGCGTATCTACCATGATTCTATCATACTACACCCGTCCCATTATCTAATCACTACCCAAAACCAATCGTTTAATTCGTTTAACTCGTTTCAAATCGTGTATCTCGTTTCAAATCGTTTAACTCGTCCCAAAATCGTATTCGTTTTAATAGTGAAACTACTTTTGGTCGTCTCGTTAACAACATTCAAACCTTCGTGATTCGTCTAACTCGTTTCTCGTTTCGTATTAACAAACCACCAAAGGGTAAGTTAACAATCATCAGATTCAGTCGTTACCTACATAACCCCCACACATAACCATGGGTGTAGTCTGATAACGGGATTTGTCAGATCCTATGGTACCATAACCTAATACTGGTCGGCTCGGCCAAAGCTAATGAATGTCATTCGTTATGTAATCACAACCAACAAGTCTTGTTCACCTTATTGAAATCGTTATTAGTTTAGTATAAACCATCGTTTTTGAAATTATCGTTTAAACCTTGAAATTCGTTTTGTACATATGAATCACCCCAAAACAATTGAAAATAGTAAAATAGGGGAACTATGTACTCACTTGGGATTGCTAATTAGTCTTGAGAATAAGACCAACTTAAGCTCCAAGGGTCACGGAATCAACCGGCACCTAGTATAGGTAACTATGTTAATAAATCGGCTCCTAAATTGGAAGATAGGATAGAATGAGGTTCTATAAATCAAATGAGTAATTGAACTCATATGGTATGATTTAATAGTCCCAACATTCTGATTGGAAAGTCTACCTATGTGCTTTTGACCCGTTTCGACCCATTATGGAAACATAAGCCACTATAATGCGTCGTTAGCGTAAAACTATGTCCGGATGGTTAACTATGTGCTATGTCAAGTCTTATATGCCCAATTATCCCTAAACATGTTACTAAATCAGATTATATGTCAAAATTATGTTCACATAGTCAAAATACGGATTTATGCTTCAAAAGGGCATTTTGGTCATTTCCTATGGGCATACAAGCTAACAAGCATATGACTAACCAATCCTATGTGATCATAAGGTATAACCTCAGTGGTTATTCCCTATGCATCTATGATCACTAACTAAGCTTGGTCGGATCCTAAAGATCGACCAAACGGGTTGGGTTCGAAAGTGTAAGCGGTTGTTTAGACCGCTTAACTTACGACCCTAAACAAGCACAAACTAATAGTGTCGAGTTAGACATGTCAAAACATGTCTAACCTACTGATTTGGTATCAAAACAAAGTGTTTTGATACCCTAAAGTAGTTTCGTTGCAAAATGCGTGCTAAAACGCATTTTGACCGAAACTTTGACTCGACACTACAACTAGCTAACGTGGAAATCAGCAGCTATAACCGTGAACGATTATAACTATCGTGATTACAATCACGTTTCAAAGTTCAATTGAACTTTGACTTAACCAATTGATGGTCAAAACCGAAAGTCAAACTGTTGGCCAAACGTTTGACTTTCTGCACTACATAAGGAAAAAGCAATAAAAAGATATGAAACAAGCTCACTTAGGGTCCTTGCTATCTTTTCAACAAAGAAGACAAAGTCCCAATGCTTGAGAGAGCTCCCAAGTCAGATGTAGAGAGGAGAAATGAGAGGAATGAGCAAGGATTTGAGGAGGTTTGGCATGCTATTTATAGTTGTGGTGAGGCTCTAGGATCGTTCCAAGTGGTTTGATTAGCCATTAAGCAAGAAATCATGGCCATCCATTTGTTACAAGCTGATTAGAAGCCTTGGAGAGGTGGTAACTTGGCTACCACACAAAGAAATTGCAAGATTGGCCCCTGAATTTACAAACTGTTGCTGAAAACAGACTTTCTGCCCAGATGTGATGCTCGCGTAGCGCGACGGCATAGGCAGGGGATGCTCGCGCTACGCTACCATGTGTCTGATTCAGCAAGTTTCAAATAATTACAGTTTTGGTCCCTGCACGTGTTTAAAGCCTTTTTCGATGCGTTTAAACCCCGTTAACCTCATTTCAAGGCTCTAAGATGAAGTTAAAGTATAGGGGACTCAAAACATGCTCGAAAACATCTCGGATGTTGGTTCGTTTGGTCGTACGATCGCGTTGTTCGGTTAATTACGACGGAACTCAAATGGATGCGAAAACGAACCAAATTAAGCGACGAATGGAATTTTTGCATGTCGATCACTAAAATAAAAATATTTTAGTGTGTACAAAAAATTTGGATGTCCAGATGTATTCAGTACGTAAGATATGCGCGAAAATGCAAACTTACGTCGTTTTTGACACTTTTAGTCCCTGTAAGATCAAATAAGCATGTTTTCGCACACCGAACCCCTCAAATCTTATTTCTAAGCTATGTTTAGGTTATTTATGGTATGTTTAGCTTATGATCAAGTTCTGGACTATTCGACATCATACGAATCGGTATAGTTTCACAGTTTGACACAAATAGTCCCTGCGATCGAACAAACTTGTTTTCGACACACCAAACCATCCAAAACTTATTTCTAAGTTATGTGAAGGTTATTTAAGGTATGTTAAGCTTATTTCACTATTCCGGAGTGTTTGTCGCGTTTAACTGATTGCGTTCACGCACCAGTTTGCGTATAACTTTCTAGAAAGCGATTTAAAGCTTGAAATCGAATCGGATCGAATTGTAAAATCATCAAACACATAAAACACATATAATAACACCAAAACACATTGATTTATTGATACATAACATTGTTTTGCATTGTTCATCGATTAAAGAGCACAGTTGTCACAGTCTCCCCTACTTTAGGAAATTTCGTCCCGAAATTTTAACTAGAGGAAACTTGTGAGAACAATTGCGGATATTTCGTCTTCATTTGGTCCTCACGTTCCCAAGTAAACTTTGGGCCACGTTTGGATACCCAACGAACTTTGACTAATTTAAATCCGTTTGTTCATCAACTGTTTGAATGTACCGTCTATTATCTCCACAGGTTTCTCGACAAAGTGTATCGTTTCATCGATTTGGATCTCGTCAAGAGGAATGTGAAGATCAGCGTCAGCTAAACACTTTCGCAAATTGGACACGTGAAAAGTCTGATGAATATTTCCAAGCTCTGGAGGTAGCTCTAGTCGATAGGCAACCTTTCCAACTCTTTCAACAATCTTAAATGGTCCAACGTATCGTGGTGCAAGTTTTCTTTTCCTTCCAAATCTCACCACTCCTTTCCAAGGTGACACCTTGAGTAGCACATGGTCTCCGACTTGAAATTCTAAGGGCTTGCGTCGTAACTCCGCATAACTCTTTTGACGGCTTCTAGCTGTCACAAGATTATCACGAATTTTCTTGATTTTGTCTGTCGTTTCAAGAATGAGCTCAGGTCCAGAAGCTGAGCTTCACCGATCTCATTCCAACAGACAGGTGAACGACATTTTCGACCGTAGAGAGCTTCGAATGGTGCCATATTAATGCTAGCATGATAACTATTATTGTAAGAGAACTCGATCAATGGCAGATGAGAATCCCTATTACCACCAAAGTCGATCACGCATGCTTTAAGCGTATCCTCCAAAGTTTGAGTCATCCTTTCGGATGGTCCATCTGTTTGGGGATGATAATCAGTGCTTAGATTTAGTTGAGTTCCCATAGCAGATTACATGGTTCTCCAAAAATGAGATGAAAATCGAGCATCACGATCGGAAATGATATCCAAAGGAACACCATGTCGTGATACAATCTCATTAACGTAAATCTTTGCAAGTTTATCAGCAGATAGATCCTCGCGAATCGCAATCTTAGAGAAGTATGAAATGAAACGACAATAATAAACAGCGAGACCAAGAAAAGAACGAACTTCTATGGGTGTCGTAGGTGTATTCCAATCCTTAATTGTTGCAATTTTGGATGAATACCCTGCTCGTTAACTATATGTCCCAAGAACTAAACTTCTTTAAGCCAAAATTCACACTCGGAGAATTTAGCAAAAAGTTGTTCCTTCTTTAGGAGTTCGAGAGTCAAACGAAGGTGTTGCTCGTGGTCGGCTCGAGACTTTGAATAAATAAGAATATCATCAATGAACACAATAATGAACTTGTCTAAATAAGGTTTGCAGACCCTATTTATTAAGTCCATGAAAATAGCTGGAGCATTCGTCAAACCAAAAAGGCATGACAATAAATTCATAGTGTCCATATCTCGTGCGGAAAGAGGTTTTGGGAATATCTTCTTCGAATACACGAAGTTGATGATACCCAGAACGCAGATCGATCTTGGAAAAACAGGTAGCACCTTGCAGCTGATCAAAGAGATCATCGATTCGGGGTAGGGGATATCGATTTTTGATGGTAAGCTTATCAAGCTCACGATAATCGATACACATTCGAAAAGATCGTTTAAGGTTTTTAGGGAGATCACAAGTGATTATGGAAATGACAAAACCACACGAGTAGTTTGTCTTTGCGTTGACATCATAAGGTTGCATTAAACATTCATACAATTGCAGTAGTTTAAAATAAAAACCACAAATTTTTATTTATATAACAACCGCATTGTCTTTAAATGTTAAAAGATAACAACCATAGGAATTACAAAGTACTAATTGTTTATTGTTGCATCATCGATTGCCTCGTTGATGTTAAATACTCGTCCACGAGCGGGATTCACATTCACGTTCGCGTTCGGATTTGGGTTAACATTCGCATTCGCGTTTACCAATCTCAGGCAATTGTTGCGGAAATGACCCATTTCTCCGCAATTGAAACACGAACCAGGTGGGAATCTCGCAACATTCCCTTGAGCTTGTGCTGGAACCTGGGCAACCTGATTTTGACCAAAACGACAAGTATTGGCCAAATGCCCAAGCCTACCACACGTAGCACACTGTTTACAGGCCTGTTGGGCAACATGGTGACCATTACATCGAGTGCAGTGAGGTGCGGTACCAACATATGCTTTCTTCGCAGGAGGTTGAGTCGGTGGGTTCTGAGCAGTTTGATTGGTGACAGCAAAGTTTTGGGAAGCCTTGCGCTTCCTTGACTTTTTCGAAGACTCACCCTGCTGCTTACCCTCACCCTTTTCCTTATCAGAATCGGTTGACTTCTTTTTATCACCCTTGCGGGTGAGTTTACCCTTCCTGACTTGAGACTCAGTCAGGGTAGCAGACAACTCGATCGCTTGACGAACGGTAGTAGGATTAACGCCAGTCAGAATGTCCTGAATGGAATCGGGTAAACCATCGATGTACCTCTCGATTGCCTTATCCAACGGGGTAACCATCGTGGGACACAACAAACTGAGCTCCTCAAATTGATCCGTATAAGCACGGTGTTCTCCCCCGACTTGTTTCAAATCATCAAATTCTCATTCCAACACTCGAATCTCGTGTCGAGGACAAAACTCTCTCATCATGAGAGCTCGGAGCTCTTCCCAAGTTTGTGCTAGTGCCACTTCGGCACCCCTATCACGCATCACTCCGTTCCACCATGTAAGAGCTCGCTTCTCGAACATACTTGAAGTAAACTCAACTTTGCGTGCATTCGGACACTGCACATGTCTGAATGTGCTCTCGGTACTCTCAAACCACTGCAGGAGCGCGGTTGCTCCTTGTGACCCTGAAAACTTAAGTGGCTTCGCAGAATTGAAATTCTTGAAATTACACGGTGCATTGTTGTTGTTATTATTGTTATTGTTGTATAGCTCGTGGATTTGGGTCACAATGCCTGGAAGTACAGCAGCCATTTGCTGAGAGACAAGGGTTGCGACTTCCTCAGCAGTAAAAGTTTGAGCATCACGTCGAGGAGGCATTGTCTAAGAAGGAAACATGGGGAACGAGTGAGGTTGACAATTGGAGAAACAAAAGAGGCATTGAAAACATCGACAAAACACAAGGAAGGCGATCATTCGTTCGTTACCTCGAACAAACAAACGACACGCAGTGACAAATCAAAGTAAATGGGTCATAATAATGTATCGCGAAGACATGCTTGCCTATAAGTGAACACTCACCCCAAGAGTTCCCAGGTAAGAGTGACTGGTCCGATAATGCGGATTTATACGAACACTCTAGCCTTAGACAGAAAACTCAGGGTACAGGCATTCACTCTTCCAGTTTGCACGTGTTCACATTATTTAGACCCAAACCTTGACGAGATTTTGAAAATTCAAAAGGCACAAAGCCAAAGATGAATCAAACTAGAAGGATTCAAAACCATATAACTGAAGGTTCAAAACCTAGTAATCAATCATCCAAGGATAGATGATTAATTTTCAAAGCGGATTCGTTATTGTGTTCTCGTTGTGGTTATCACCTAAGGATAGGTGACGGTATTGTTTTAAAATCTAAACACAAGTAAACTTGTGTTGGGGTCCTAGAAAGTTATAGTCTAGGTCAAAGCAATGCTAATAACCTAATTCCCTATAACCATTGGCTCTGATACCAACTCTTCTGTCACACCCCGACCACGTTAAAACAACAAACCGTGGCGGAAACGTCGGGGAGTGTTGCAACAGAATTATTGTTCCACAACCATGGTAATCAAATGTTTCGTTTTATTGATATATTAAGTAATGTTTATTGTCATTAAACCAAACAAACAAACTACATATTGTTTATAACTGTTTTTAAGTCACTAAGGCCTTGTCCAGATCCTAAGTGAACTCGCTTCCTAGCAAGCAACATCAAGCAATACCACCTGAAACACATGTAAAAATAAAGTCAGCAAGAAATGCTGGCGAGTACATAGGTTTTATGGGAGTATCGGATTCATGGCTCGTTTATATGTTGCAGTATCTCGTTAGACTACAAGAGTCAAAATACAAACCTTGTTTTGAAAAGTGTATTGCAACATAAATAACCAACACAAATCTAATTGGTTATAGTTTATAAAATCTCGTAGCCATGACTCTTAACTCAAAAATATTTGTTTTAGTATAACAACTTGTAAACATCTCGTAAAAACTCGTTAATAAAACTCGTATGGTTTATATCATTTCGAAAACCTCGTTGTGTGACATCGTTTCAAAATCGTTTCCCCAGTGAACTAAATAATGACACACAATGTAACATGATAGAAGCACTTATATATAAGATGTACCAGCGGCATATCTACCATGATTCTATCATAGTACACCCGTCCCATTATCTAATCACTACCCAAAACCAATCATTTAATTCGTTTAACTCGTTTCAAATCGTGTATCTCGTTTCAAATCGTTTAACTCGTCCCAAAATCGTATTCGTTTAATAGTGAAACTACTTTTGGTCGTCTCGTTAACAACATTCAAACCTTCGTGACTCGTCTAACTCGTTTCTCGTTTCGTATTAACAAACCACCAAAGGGTAAGTTAACAATCATCAGATTCGGTCGTTACCTACATAACCCCCACACATAACCATGGGTGTAGTCTGATAACGGGATTTGTCAGATCCTATGGTACCATAACCTAATACTGGTTGGCTCGGCCAAAGCTAATGAACGTCATTCTTTATGTAATCACAACCAACAAGTCTTGTTCACCTTATTGAAATCGTTATTAGTTTAGTATAAACCATCGTTTTTGAAATTATCGTTTAAACCTTGAAATTCGTTTTGTACATATGAATCACCCCAAAACAATTGAAAACAGTAAAATAGGGGAACTATGTACTCACTTAGGATTGCTAATTAGTCTTGAGAATAAGACCAATTTAAGCTCCAAGGGTCACGGAATCAACCGACACCTAGTATAGGTAACTATGTTAATAAATCGGCTCCTAAATCGGAAGATAGGATAGAATGAGGTTCTATATATCAAATGAGTAATTGAACTCATATGGTATGATTTAATAGTCCCAACATTCTGATTGGAAAGTCTACCTATGTGCTTTTGACCCGTTTCGACCCATTATGGTAACATAAGCCACTATAATGCGTCGTTAGCGTAAAACTATGTCCGGATGGTTAACTATGTGCTATGTCAAGTCTTACATGCCCAATTATCCCTAAACATGTTACTAAATCAGATTATATGTCAAAATTATGTTCACATAGTCAAAATACGGATTTATGCTTCAAAAGGGCATTTTGGTCATTTCCTATGGGCATACAAGCTAACAATGTCACACCCCCAAAATCCACCCGCGGAGTACTACCGCTTGGAGGCGTGACTGACCAGGATCCAGCCACCAATCATACTGAACAAGCATATAAACAGTTATAAAAGTTTAACCAATACGATTGGTGTTTCAAACAAACAAAGTTTAAGTTGCAAGCGGAAGCATAAGTCATAAAATTTAAAACATAAGTTCAAATGGTTTCAAGTTCAACATAGTACGCAGCAATCTGTGTCCCACAACGACTCTCCTCCATGCAAGCTCCAGCTGAGTACCTAAGGTCCTGCAAAGCATGTAGTAACGAGTCAACAACTAGTTGAGTGAGTTCACAGTTGGGTGTTCGTTTTAGTTGTTTTGAAAACAGTTTCCTTTACTGGCATCCTGCCGTGGGGGTTACCCCGAAGTTTAAAAACGTGACATGTTCATTCCCAGTTACTCTGGCATTCCAGCCGTGGGGGCTACCCCATGATAGTTATCAGGCATTTCGGCCGTGGGGGCTACCCCATGCGTACACTAGACTCGTTACCATATCGACTGCTGACTGTAGTCATGTTTATGTGCCCTGAAAACATCAATGTCTATCATCATTGACGTGCCCCAGATCCATTAGTTCACGCCCGTCCTCTGCGGCACGGTGTGAGGTTTGTCAGACCTAAATAGCGCTATCTAACTAATGACCCGCTCGCCATTGGCCCGGCGATTAAGTCGATATAAAAAGGAGGGACTTCGTGATAGAGTTTTAGTCTAGTACGAGTTATCCGTCCATCCGGACGAGGAATCATATTCCTGAACCACTGCCGTCCTACCAAAGGAGGACGAGGAATCCACGTTCCTTAACCCCGTTCCCAACCCAGGGAATCCCATGCTTTGTAGAGGGTGTGAACTCACCTTGGTTTGCTCGGTAGTAACACAGAAAAGTTAATCAAATTGCAGGTAATCAATTAGGTCCTATCACAGATATTATTCGTATCAGATTCAAGCCAAGCAGTGCACGTACAAGTAGTAGTCATGGCATGCATGTTCTAGTATGGCAGTTCATCGACAGTTCACAACAAGTTTCACAGTTAACAATCAACTACAATCCAAAGTCTAAGTGTGAAGCCCGGACAGTTGGGCTCGTAGTAGCAGGCCAGCCCAGACAGTACATGTATACATAATTACAGTTCACAGAAGTCCACATATTCGGCCCACTAACTTAGGCCCAAATCATGTAAGTCCAGCCTGCAGTCTCGAGTCGAGACTAGAGGTCTCGAGTCGCAACCGAACTCGCAAGCATGGTTGCGGGTCATGTTGTTTATGTTGATCATAGGTGGTTGCGAGTCGCAACCTATGTCGCAACTATGGTTTCGGTTGGTCATGTTATGATTACGAGTCGCAACGGGACTCGTAACCTGTGTCGCAACCTGTGGTCTCGGCTTGTCATGTTATGGTTGCGAGTCGTAACCAGGTGTTCTCGACTCGCAACTGGTGTCGCAATGTGGAGATTTCGAGTCGCAACCAGGGGTTCCGACTCCCCAGCAGCTGCTGATCCTTCGCAGATTGTACTATCCAATAGAATTCATGCAGAATTATGTACTATCCACTAAACATGTTTTGTTGTCTAATATTTACTCAAAATGGATCAAACAGTGCAGATTTCAAATATTCAACACTCTTTTATTGCATATTCAAGTTGTTCTTCATATATTCAAACACATTCATCAAGTTCTTCATATGTTCATAACACAAACAACCCTTATTCTACCAAATTATGAGCAAGCATCAAAACACTTAGCATAACACACAAACTCGGTTTTTATATAAATCCGATTACATGACAAGTGCAACCCGGTTTCATGTTCATCAACATAAGTGGTTTGAATCACATTTAGACACAAGATACCATAACCCATCATGCATTATATATCAAGACATATTAACCGATTATCAACATTGTACACATTAGAATCATCATATACATCTAGAACATCATGTAAACACTAATATCACAATAAACATCATATCATTCATTCTAACATCAATCCATAAACACCATAAATACTAACCGGTTGGTGAGGTGCGTGTGTGAGTCGATCCAAAGTCCAAATCCGAGAGTTCTTGTGCCAACCGATTGGATCCGAGAGCTTGGAGGTGTGTTTGTGTTTCTAGGGTTTTAGTGAGAGAGGAGATAGGAGAGTGTGTGTGTGTTGTTCCAAAAGTGACAAGGTTATCTAGGGTGTGATATATATATACTAGTTCAAGTGGTGCACCCTTAATGGGTTTCGGGTGAGGGTTTACGGCCCAAATGGCCCAACCGGCCAAAGGCCCAAACCGGCCTAATGGTTACTGTTCACTCGAGACCACATGGTCTCGAGTCGGGTCCTTGTTGTCTCGGGTCGCATACATACAAGCATACACATAATATAACATATAATTCACATAAGATGTTCTCGTATATCATTGCACCAAACATGTCAACTAATCACATAATGTTCAAGCATGTTACATCGAGATACAAGAAAGGTTCTAAATTTCGAGTTGTCACATCATCCCCAAGTTGAAAGAAATTTCGTCCCGAAATTTGATGGCACTCACTGAGGAAGCTAGTTAAGTTGTATGGTTTTCCCGGTTTCCCTGGGGTGTCACATCCTCCCCCCGTTGATCTGGAATTTCGTCCCGAAATTCCGTAGCTTCAGCCTCAGTAGTGGTCGTACTGTTTGCAAACAGTTGGGGATACTTTTGTTTCATCCGATCTTCGCGCTCCCAGGTAAACTCTGGGCCGCGACGTGAGTTCCAACGAACTCGAACGAGAGGTATTCTAGTGCTCTTGAGGACCTTAACATCCCGGTCCATGATTTCGACTGGTTCCTCGACGAATTTCAACTGTTCGTCGATCGTGAGTTCCTTCAGAGGAACCACGTGGGTCTCATCTGACAGACACTTCTTCAGATTCGACACATGGAAAACGTTGTGAACTGCACCGAGTTCCGCTGGTAAGTTCAGTCTGTAGGCCACCTTGCCTATTTTCTTAATGATTTCGAAAGGTCCAACGTATCGTGGGTTGAGTTTGCCTCGTTTACCAAAACGAACCACACCCTTCCAGGGTGAAACCTTGAGTAGTACCCGCTCCCCAACCTGGAGCTCAAGTGGTTTCCTGCCCTTATCGGCGTAGGCCTTCTGACGGTCACGAGCGGCCGCCATGCGTTGTCGTATTTGAGCAATCCGCTCAGTGGTGTCTACCACATGTTCTGGACCAGTGATTTGACTATCCCCCACCTCTGCCCAACAGAGAGGTGACCGGCATTTACGTCCGTACAATGCCTCGAACGGAGCAGCTTTAATGCTGGTGTGGTAGCTGTTATTATACGAGAATTCCACAAGTGGCAGATGCTTTTCCCAGCTGTTGCCAAAGTCGATTACACATGCACGAAGCATGTCTTCTAAGGTCTGAATAGTGCGCTCGGACTGCCCGTCCGTCTGTGGGTGATACGCTGTGCTCATATCTAGACGTGAGCCAAAAGACTTGTGCATTGCTTGCCACAGTTCCGAAGTAAAACGTGCATCTCGATCAGAGATGATAGAGGTGGGCACCCCGTGCCTCGAAACAACTTCCTTGAGGTATATTTCCGCTAAAGTGGAGAATTTATCCGTTTCCTTAATTGCCAAGAAGTGTGCGGATTTCGTGAGTCGATCCACGATCACCCAAATAGTATCGTTTCCACGCTGGGATCTAGGTAGGCCAGTAACGAAGTCCATGGAAATTTGCTCCCACTTCCATTGTGGTATCTCTGGTTGTTGGAGTAGGCCCGAGGGTTTCTGATATTCCGTCTTGACTCGCGCACAAGTCAAACACTTGCTGACGTAAGTTGCTATGTGGGCCTTCATGCTAGGCCACCAATACGTAGTTTTAATATCGTGGTACATCTTGTCCGAACCAGGGTGTACCGAGTAGCGAGATTTGTGTGCTTCGTCCATCACAAGTTCTCGTAAGTCGCCATAGAGTGGGACCCAAATGCGTCCTGTTACGTAGTAAGCACCGTCTTCCTTCTGTTCTAAGCGTTGCCTTGACCCGCGTAGGGCTTCGGCCCTTACATTTTCTGGTTTCAGTGCTTCTATCTGAGCAGCTCGTATTTGCGAAGGTAGACTAGAATGTATAGTGAGTTGTAGGGCTCTCACGCGTTTAGGCGCAGTGTCCTTTCGACTGAGGGCGTCAGCCACAACATTGGCCTTGCCCGGGTGATACCTGATGGAGCACTCATAGTCATTCAGCAGCTCGATCCATCGTCGTTGCCGCATATTCAGTTCCTTCTGCTTGAATATGTGCTCTAGGCTCCTGTGGTCGGTGTAGATGTCGCACTTGGTTCCGTACAGGTAATGCCGCCATAACTTAAGTGCGAAAACAACAGCTCCCAGCTCTAAATCATGCGTAGTGTAGTTCTTCTCGTGAACTTTGAGTTGTCGTGAAGCGTAGGCTATGACTTTATCTCGTTGCATCAATACACAACCAAGACCTTGAATTGATGCATCACAGTAAACCACAAAATCTTCTGTGCCCTCTGGCAGTGAAAGGATAGGTGCACTACAGAGTCTATCCTTTAGATGTTGAAAAGCTAACTCCTGCGCATTTCCCCAATGATAGACAACGCCTTTCTGCGTTAACAAGGTGAGAGGCTGCGCGATCTTAGAAAAATCCTTAATGAATCTCCTGTAGTAACCTGCCAGTCCCAAGAATTGGCGAATCTCCTTTGGTGTACGAGGTGCAGGCCAGTTCTTAATAGAGTCCACTTTGGATGGATCAACGTGAATCCCATCCTTGTTCACCACATGCCCTAGGAAATGGACTTCACGAAGCCAGAAGTCGCATTTCGAGAACTTTGCGTAAAGCTGTTCTGTTCGAAGGAGTTCCAGAATAAGTCGCAGATGTTGTTCGTGCTCCTCCTGACTCTTAGAATAGATCAGGATGTCATCGATGAAGACTATAACGAACTTGTCCAGATAAGGCTTGCACACTCGGTTCATCAAATCCATGAAAACTGCGGGTGCGTTTGTCAGCCCAAACGGCATGACCAAAAACTCATAGTGCCCATATCGAGTCCTAAAGGCTTTCTTAGAGACATCCTCTTCCCGAACTCCCAGCTGGTGATATCCCGATCTCAGGTCGATCTTTTAATAGTAGCTCGACCCCTGCAACTGGTCGAACAAGTCGTCAATGCGCGGTAGAGGATAACGGTTCTTCACAGTTACCTTGTTGAGTTCACGATAGTCGATACACATTCTAAAGGTACCGTCCTTCTTCTTCACAAATAGTACTGGAGCTCCCCAAGGCGATGAGCTAGGACGAATGAAACCCTTATCCAAGAGTTCTTGTAGTTGCGTGGAGAGTTCTTCCAATTCTGATGGAGCCAAACGATAAGGTGCACGTGCTATAGGCGCAGCTCCAGGAGCTAGTTCAATCTGAAACTCGACTTGGCGATGGGGTGGAAGACCAGGTAATTCCTCAGGGAATACCTCAGGATAGTCACGTACAACTGGAAAATCTTCTAGCTTCTTTTCTTTCTCTGTGGTGTCAGTAACTAGAGCCAAAACTGCAGTGTGACCCTTTCGTAAGCACTTCTGGGCCTTAAGGAGAGAGATGATGTTCTCAACAGCACTTCTCTTGTCGCCACGAATCATGAGAGGTTCACTACCTAAACCAGGAATACGAACAATCTTCTCGTTGCAGAGAATCTCTGCTCGGTGTTGGGATAACCAATCCATCCCAATGACAACGTCGAAACTACCCAAGACGATAGGAATGAGGTCAATAGAGAAGGTCTGGTTAGCGAGGATAAGTTGGCAACCTTTGACTACGTGTGAGGCCTCCAAACTCTTACCATTAGCTAGCTCTACAGTGTGCTTGTCGCTCAGGGGTGTTGGAATACGCTTAAGCATTTGACTAACTTCTAGTGACACATAGCTAGTATCGGCACCCGAATCAAATAAGACTGTAACATAAAAGTCGTCGAGAAGGAACTTACCCGTCACCACGCTGGGATCATTCCTTGCTTCACCTTGACCAATCACGAACACTCGCCCCCTGGCACCATTGTTGTTGTTGTTGTTCCCATTGTTACCATTCCCCTGATTGTTGTTGTTGTTGTTCTGGTTCAGTTGGGGACAATCTTTCTTGAAGTGGCCTTCAGCTCCACACTGAAAGCACCCTTTGTTGTTACCCTGTTGCTGTCGCTGGTTCTGTTGAGGTTGCTGGCGATTCTGATTGGCGGGGTATGCGCTCCTGCAATCCTTTGCAACATGACCAGGCTTGTTGCACCGATGACAATTGCCCCTGGTGCATGGCCCACTGTGGTGTAGGTTACAGCGATTGCATTTGGGGTGATTCCCCTTGTACCCACCATGACTTTGCCCACCAGACGATTGCTGACTGGGGCTCTTGTGGTCGTCAGTCTTTCTCTGCTGAGACTGAGATTGCACAGAAGTTGAACCCTTGCTTGAAGTTCCATCCCATTTCCGTTTGTTCTCACTAGAGGTACCAGAAGTAGTTGCTGCACCTATGCGCTTTGGTAACTTGTTCTGCTCCACCGCCTGATCAGTAAGACGGTGAGCCAACTGAACAACCTGCTGGATAGTAGTCAAGTTTGCTGAAGTCACATGACTTTGGATCTCTGGCACCAAGCCCTTGAGATAGAGTTCAATTCGCTTATACGGAGGGTCCACCATAGTAGGACACAACAAGGCAAGCTCATGCGATCTCTTAGTATATGCCTCAATCTCTGACCCCGTCATCTTGAGGTTGTAGAACTCATCTTCCAACTTATGGATGTCATCGCGACTGCAGTATTCCTCCTTGACCATTTCCTTGAAAGTTTCCCATGGGGTGGCGTTGGCAGCAACCAACCCCAGCATTTGCACTTGAGCATTCCACCACGTGAGGGCCAAACCCTCGAGAGTACCAGTAGCATACTTTACCCTGCGCGCTTCAGGGCATTCACACATTTCGAACACAGATTCCAGTTTCTCAAACCAGTGGAGGAGACCTACTGCTCCTTCAGTTCCGCTAAAAGTAGTGGGTCGACAGTCCATAAAGGTCTTAAAAGTGCACACCGGTGCCTGAGCATGTTGACCTAAGGTAGGTGGAAGAAAGACAGAGTTTAACACAAAGGTTGGTTCACGAGAGTAGGATTCTAAAGATCCTAGGATAAGTTCGGGCTGCAGGATATACCTCCTGCGTACGCAGCGGCGAGTGCTGCGGCAACTCGTTCGTTGATCAAAGCCGTCAACTGGGCTTGTGTCATGTTAACGCGTCCAGACATGATTCTTCATAACAAGAGTAATACGAGTGAGAGAGGTTCGTGAAAGTACGATAGTAGGATAGAGTAAGCACGCACGGGTTCAAGCAACAGTAGTTATACTAATCAAGCATACCATGGGCAATGTACTATGTAACTAACAAGTAGGCAATATACACATATCATATCACCTAGAATGTCGAGCCTTGCATGTGGAGTGGAGCGTCGTTGTGGACCGTTGAGCACTATACCGGTTATAGTCTGGTTTTAACAAAAACGTTTCTCCTTTATCAAAACCAAGTTCACTATAACCAATGGCTCTGATACCAATTTGTCACACCCCCAAAATCCACCCGCGGAGTACTACCGCTTGGAGGCGTGACTGACCAGGATCCAGCCACCAATCATACTGAACAAGCATATAAACAGTTATAAAAGTTTAACCAATACGATTGGTGTTTCAAACAAACAAAGTTTAAGTTGCAAGCGGAAGCATAAGTCATAAAATTTAAAACATAAGTTCAAATGGTTTCAAGTTCAACATAGTACGCAGCAATCCGTGTCCCACAACGACTCTCCTCCATGCAAGCTCCAGCTGAGTACCTAAGGTCCTGCAAAGCATGTAGTAACGAGTCAACAACTAGTTGAGTGAGTTCACAGTTGGGTGTTCGTTTTAGTTGTTTCGAAAACAGTTTCCTTTACTGGCATCCTGCCGTGGGGGTTACCCCGAAGTTTAAAAACGTGACATGTTCATTCCCAGTTACTCTGGCATTCCAGCCGTGGGGGCTACCCCATGATAGTTATCAGGCATTTCGGCCGTGGGGGCTACCCCATGCGTACACTAGACTCGTTACCATATCGACTGCTGACTGTAGTCATGTTTATGTGCCCTGAAAACATCAATGTCTATCATCATTGACGTGCCCCAGATCCATTAGTTCACGCCCGTCCTCTGCGGCACGGTGTGAGGTTTGTCAGACCTAAATAGCGCTATCTAACTAATGACCCGCTCGCCATTGGCCCGGCGATTAAGTCGATATAAAAAGGAGGGACTTCGTGATAGAGTTTTAGTCTAGTACGAGTTATCCGTCCGTCCGGACGAGGAATCATATTCCTGAACCACTGCCGTCCTACCCAAGGAGGACGAGGAATCCATGTTCCTTAACCTCGTTCCCAACCCAGGGAATCCCATGCTTTGTAGAGGGTGTGAACTCACCTTGGTTTGCTCGGTAGTAACACAGAAAAGTTAATCAAATTGCAGGTAATCAATTAGGTCCTATCACAGATATTATTCGTATCAGATTCAAGCCAAGCAGTGCACGTACAAGTAGTAGTCATGGCATGCATGTTCTAGTATGGCAGTTCATCGACAGTTCACAACAAGTTTCACAGTTAACAATCAACTACAATCCAAAGTCTAAGTGTGAAGCCCGGACAGTTGGGCTCGTAGTAGCAGGCCAGCCCAGACAGTACATGTATACACAATTACAGTTCACAGAAGTCCACATATTCGGCCCACTAACTTAGGCCCAAATCATGTAAGTCCAGCCTGCAGTCTCGAGTCGAGACTAGAGGTCTCGAGTCGCAACCGAACTCGCAAGCATGGTTGCGGGTCATGCTGTTTATGTTGATCATAGGTGGTTGCGAGTCGCAACCTATGTCACAACTATGGTTTCGGTTGGTCATGTTATGATTACGAGACTCAACGGGACTCGTAACCTGTGTCGCAACCTGTGGTCTCGGCTTGTCATGTTATGGTTGCGAGTCGTAACCAGGTGTTCTCGACTCGCAACTGGTGTCGCAATGTGGAGATTTCGAGTCGCAACCAGGGGTTCCGACTCCCCAGCAGCTGCTGATCCTTCGCAGATTGTACTATCCAATAGAATTCATGCAGAATTATGTACTATCCACTAAACATGTTTTGTTGTCTAATATTTACTCAAAATGGATCAAACAGTGCAGATTTCAAATATTCAACACTCTTTTATTGCATATTCAAGTTGTTCTTCATATATTCAAACACATTCATCAAGTTCTTCATATGTTCATAACACAAACAACCCTTATTCTACCAAATTATGAGCAAGCATCAAAACACTTAGCATAACACACAAACTCGGTTTTTATATAAATCCGATTACATGACAAGTGCAACCCGGTTTCATGTTCATCAACATAAGTGGTTTGAATCACATTTAGACACAAGATACCATAACCCATCATGCATTATATATCAAGACATATTAACCGATTATCAACATTGTACACATTAGAATCATCATATACATCAAGAACATCATGTAAACACTAATATCACAATAAACATCATATCATTCATTCTAACATCAATCCATAAACACCATAAATACTAACCGGTTGGTGAGGTGTGTGTGTGAGTCGATCCAAAGTCCAAATCCGAGAGTTCTTGTGCCAACCGATTGGATCCGAGAGCTTGGAGGTGTGTTTGTGTTTCTAGGGTTTTAGTGAGAGAGGAGATAGGAGAGTGTGTGTGTGTTGTTCCAAAAGTGACAAGGTTATCTAGGGTGTGATATATATATACTAGTTCAAGTGGTGCACCCTTAATGGGTTTCGGGTGAGGGTTTACGGCCCAAATGGCCCAACCGGCCTAATGGTTACTGTTCACTCGAGACCACATGGTCTCGAGTCGGGTCCTTGTTGTCTCGGGTCACATACATACAAGCATACACATAATATAACATATAATTCACATAAGATGTTCTCGTATATCATTGCACCAAACATGTCAACTAATCACATAATGTTCAAGCATGTTACATCGAGATACAAGAAAGGTTCTAAATTTCGAGTTGTCACAAACAAGCATATGACTAACCAATCCTATGTGATCATAAGGTATAACCTCAGTGGTTATTCCCTATGTATTTATGATCACTAACTAAGCTTGGTCGGATCCTAAAGATCGACCAAACGGGTCGGGTTCGAAAGTGTAAGCGGTTGTTTAGACCGCTTAACTTACGACCCTAAACAAGCACAAACTAATAGTGTCGAGTTAGACATGTCAAAACATGTCTAACCTACTGATTTGGTATCAAAACAAAGTGTTTTGATACCCTAAAGTAGTTTTGTTGCAAAATGCGTGCTAAAACGCATTTTGACCGAAACTTTGACTCGACACTACAACTAGCTAACGTGGTAATCAGCAGCTATAACCGCGAAGGATTATAACTATCGTGATTACAATCACATTTCAAAGTTCAATTGAACTTTGACTTGACCAATTGATGGTCAAAACCGAAAGTCAAACTGTTGGCTAAACGTTTGACTTTCTGCACTACATAAGGAAAAAAGCAATAAAAAGATATGAAAGAAGCAAGAAATCATGGCCATCCATTTGTTACAAGCTGATTAGAAGCCTTGGAGAGGTGGTAACTTGGCTACCACACAAAGAAATTGCAAGATTGGCCCCTGAATTTACAAACTGTTGCTGAAAACAGACTTTCTGCCCAGATGTGATGCTCGCGTAGTGCGACGGCATAGGCAGGGGATGCTCGCACTACGCTACCATGTGTCTGATTCAGCAAGTTTCAAATAATTACAGTTTTGGTCCCTACACGTGTTTAAAGCCTTTTTCGATGCGTTTAAACCCCGTTAACCTCATTTCAAGGCTCTAAAATGAAGTTAAAGTATAGGGGACTCAAAACATGCTCGAAAACATCTCGGATGTCGGTTCGTTTGGTCGTACGATCGCGTTGTTCGGTTAATTACGACGGAACTCAAATGGATGCGAAAACGAACCAAATTAAGCGACGAATGGAATTTTTGCATGCCGATCACTAAAATAAAAATATTTTAGTGTGTACAAAAATTTGGATGTCCAGATGTATTCAGTACGTAAGATATGCGTGAAAATGCAAACTTACGTCGTTTTTGACACTTTTAGTCCCTGTAAGATCAAATAAGCATGTTTTCGCACACCGAACCCCTCAAAGCTTATTTCTAAGCTATGTTTAGGTTATTTATGGTATGTTTAGCTTATGATCAAGTTCTGGACTATTCGACATCATACGAATCGGTATAGTTTCACAGTTTGACACAAATAGTCCCTGCGATCGAACAAACTTGTTTTCGACACACCAAACCATCCAAAACTTATTTCCAAGTTATGTGAAGGTTATTTAAGGTATGTTAAGCCTATTTCACTATTCCGGAGTGTTTTTCGTGTTTAACTGATTGCGTTCACGCACCAGTTTGCGTATAACTTTCCAGAAAGCGATTTAAAGCTTGAAATCGAATCGGATCGAATTGTAAAATCATCAAACACATAAAACACATATAATAACACCAAAACACATTGATTTATTGATAACTAACATTGTTTTGCATTGTTCATCAATTAAAGAGCACAGTTGTCACATCATAACCCCTGGATACGTATTAGATACTCTGCCCGATTGATCTAGGGTTCCGTAATGGCTGTCGTGGTTCTGCCCGACATAGTCGTTGGAATGCCGTCTCGGGGAGGGTATTACTAATGTTAAAATGGGTTATTATTCTAACACGCGTGCATTTGTGTAATTTATAGATTATTCCCAGGAAATCCTTACTGATAATCCTAAGACAACAATGTGAGTAATCCTTTTTTTGTGTTAATTGTTTTTACAAAACCTCACACGATTAATTATATATTAAACAGTTATTGATAGTCAACTTGTTCGGCTTTCTGAAGTCCTCATACATACTGAAGAATCCATTCTTCTTTATTCCATCAAAGCAGATGCATCTCATGGCGAAAAGCTCAATCGAATGAAATCCTTGTCCAAAAGCTCTTAAAACTATCTCGTCATTTCTATCATTTCAGGCGGTGCTTAATCTATAAGATGATTGTGCAATCCAGTGCAGCACCGTGAGTCAGATCGATTCGAAATTCGATCCATCTTGCAAGGAAGAGCCGGGTAAGTCTTTTTAGGAAGACTTCTGGATAGTTGCAATTGATAGAAGTCTCTCCGACGTTCCTACGTTCGGTTTCCGCATCCCTCACATTCACTGCAAACGCTGGATAGTCCTTTAACAACAACTCAACATTCTCACAACACTGACCACTCTCGACTATTAACACTCAACACTCGACTAAAACGATTCCCGCGAACAGCTTCCGCCTTTCCATTGTCATCAGGACGAAATATTCCATCTAACTTCTTCGAGCGATAGTCCCCACTTCTTCCTCAGAAAGTGAATTCATTCTTGCATCTTCGTCAAAGCTTCTCAACTCCACTGATAATAAACCAATCTCTAGAACTACAATCGCCTAACTAAATTCTATAACTACGAACGACCTCGCTAGTCTCCATCAATTTACCAACTATTAGTTCTATCGGGCACTTTATACTTATCTTATTTGTAAGTGAACACAACAATGGTTCATAGTTTCTCGAACAAAACTCAAGTCAGCTTTAGTATTATAAGTATGAACATAGATTGGCTTTTGATTCGAAACATACCGGTAACAGTAGCAGGACTCTCACTTGCCTTCTTGACACTTGCCCCAATGGAATTACTCTTAACGTCTTGTCCCTTCGATTTCGGGCATTCCCTTTTGTAGTGTCCTTGTCCACCGCATGTAAAGCATCCTTCAAGCGCAGATCCATCCGATGTACTCTTAGCGTAACACTGGGAAGTCACATGTCCGGTTCGGCTACATCTGGCGCACTTCTCTTGTCCATCGCCGTCCTTACCCTTTCCTGACTCTTTATGGTTTGCTACACTTGCTTTCTCCAAGTTGCGTTTCTTCCTATTTCCAACTTCGGGAGTCTTCTTGGAGCTCTCAGGTTTGCGTTTCTTCGAATCTCCAATTCCAGGTTCGGACCGTTGAAACACTCGGATAATCGACTCATTCTGACAGCCTGATATCACGCATATCGAGGTCACATCATTGCATAGGACACCAGTAAATGATCTTGGGCTACAACCCTGGATTGTTTTGTGTATGCTTCGGTGCACTATTTATATGGTTAATAGAAATATGGAATACGTTCCAATGAGATCATAACAAATGAACAACCAAAACTTTCTGATCATTATTTTACCTAAAGGGTTTCCAATCTGTGTCCCACCAAGTTCCTGTCCGGGAGTACCGCATTCACGTTTCTGGCCATCATTTTGGTTAGCATCGCGCTGTTCCAAGGCAGTATTAATATGTTGGGTTATGAGTCAAGCCAACTCCTCTGGGGTGGCAGGTAGTCCAGTGTCCTGTCTCGCTTTTGGTGGCATTTTCATCGTTTCTATTATTTACAACAATAATAATCACATGAGACGATAACCAAAATAAAAATAATTCAATCATTAAATATTAGTGGACCAAACATTGCGCATGTATAATATCCACATATTAATGAGAACAATTTTTAAACCAAAAGTTAATCATCTGATATTATCATAGAAATTAACAACTTGTTTTTGAGTACATGATATCTAGCATCGATATGTCTACATCGACACCCATAACAAGTTTTTCACAAAATTTCTACCTAATATCACAAAAATATCATCGGCTCGCAGGCCCCCAAAAGAAAAGAACCAAAAAGAGTATCCAGAAACAACAACCAAAAACAAACAACCATAAACAAACAAAAACAACATCTAACGCTTCATTCCTATGAAATCTAGCATCTTCCTAACCAACTCTTCCAAATCCACGATCCTCCAATGCATCTGATCCATCACGCTGTCATCTAATTCCTTCAACTCATTGTACTAGTCGATTTGCCCCTCGAGGTCCTTCAGTTTACCCTTAGTCGTTTCAAGTTCTTCACGCATGGCAGCAAACTTTCGGTCACAATGGCAACATCGATCCACCCAAACTCCTTTCTGCTTCTTAGAAGCAGATGTAGTCTCGACTTGTGACATAGAAGCAACCTCTCCAGCAGGCCTAACCCTCTTCCCGCGGCGATGATGCACTAATAGAGGTGTAGTAGATGCGCGTGACTCAATGACAGGTAAAGGTGACTCTAACAAAACAGGTGGATGGACCTCAACAACAGGCTCGAACACAGTAGTAGGTGGAGCAACAGACGGCTCTAATGGTCAAGCTGTAACGATAGTGGCATCCACTGCTGGTGCAATACTAAAAGGTCCTCCAAATACAGGGACATCTCTAATCACGTCATCGATAACTGGTACTGTGCCAGATGATTGTCCTATCTCATGAATCGAGAGAGGAGTGTCATCGTTGTCATCAATCCACCCGTTGCTCGTGAAAGCATATCGGGGGTCTACTTGACTAGCGAAAGCAGGGTCGACACGGAATGATGAAGCAAACTCAGCCATACCAGCCATCTGTGGGGTCGTGATAGGTGTCTCTGGTAAAATAGGTCTGGGTGAAGTCTCGAAATCTGGCTCGCTACTTGAGTCGTTGATCTCGATGACCTCGTGCTCGTGCAACATCTGTGACACATATATAACCGTACAAGTAAGTGTGTGATCAACATGAATAGTAACACATAAGGTTCAAAATAAACAGAAAATCGTGTATGCACATAAACATATAAGGGTTTTTATACATGATACAATTTTTCTTTGTTTATTTAAAATTCTTGGCTTCGAGAATTTTGGACTTATATTTCAAAATTCTCCGGTTGAAGTCTAGTGTTTTCCTTCGAAAACATCTAGTTCGCTAACAACCAATGGCTCCGATACCAACTTCTGTCACACCCCAAAAACGTCGCAGCGGAATATTAAACGTAGTGGAGACGGAAGTTGGTGCCCATTTATATCTTGTCGAGTGATGCATTTTATTGTTGGACATATTGGTTTATTTTAACATAAATTATTAAACATTACGTTTTAAGACACGATACAACTACATAGTAAAGATGTCTTTGATCCATGCGGATCTTATTACAAAAGTCCCAGAAAGTTTAAAAGTTGTCTAACATTTTCAAACAAACAACATGCATCATTCAAACACAAGATACGTCATGATTCCCGAAGCCGAACTCAAGTACCTGTAGAACACGTTAAAATCAAGTGTCAACACAAAGGAAGGTGAGTTCACGTATTCACTTACTACAAATTTTATTTCAAAGAAAACTTTCTGATTAGGTGTTTATTTGAAAACATTCATATAAATTTTAGAAAGTCCATGTTACTTCCTTATTAAAAATCCATGGGCCTTCCGCCGGTTCATCGATCCGACAACTATAATATATATTGCCCAGGTTTTATATATTGAATTATTGTGTCAGTTTTCAGACTCGTATGTTAGCTAGACGATACGAACTATATATTAACCATGCAGGGATAATCAAAGCTAGACAATAAACACAATATAAATTCGTCGTTTGACATTGACACGGGGCGACCGGTCACGACGGGTTTGTCAACCCGATAGATCTACCAGCAATTCATCGCGTACATTACTTAGATGATTAAACGACAACATGGGCGCAAGGTTCTTTCTCGAAGAACAATATGATATCTGCCTCACGTACAATATCTATATCCTACTAATATGACAATTTAATACACGTTGTTGTACGAATCCCCTGAAAATCCCCACCGAAATGTAAGCCTATGCTGATACTTACTCTCTTGAGACCAAGCAATATTCGTACCAACTACACGGTCGTTTTCCCCCAAACACCGTGCATAATCCCGTTTCCACCCGAAACATATTTATTACTCAAAACCATTTCCTCTCGAAATATATATATATATATATATATATATATATATATATATATATATATATATATATATATATATATATATATATATATATATATATATATAATTTCCCAAAAATCCATATATTCTCAATGAAAATATATAATTTATATCAAAAGGTATGTTTTATTTCAAAAACATTATTAAACCCTTTTATTGGCATGTTCTACCCCCAAAATATATATAAAGCAGTAAAAAGAGGGTTTAGTGACACTCACCTTTGGGTGCGTATTTTAATATCGCAATCCTAGAGATTGATTTTTATATACGTCCTAATATAGGAACAATTCTAAATCAATATATATATTTAACACAAAAATCCTAAGTTTCCCTGTTTCTTAGAATTATCACATAACTTTGAGATTTTCTCGAAAAGTTACCATTTTTTATTATGTTGGCACGTTAATATATATATATATATATATATATATATATATATATATATATATATATATATATATATATATATATACGAGTCTATATATATATATATATATTTATGATTTTTGCGACTTGAACGATTTTATTAGTGACCATTATTGTGTAAATCCGTTAACTCTCCCGTTTATACGCAATATATCTACGATTTGCGCGTCGTAATATATACATAAACGTTCATAGAATTTAACACCGAACACGCAAAATTTTACTAACTTATCTATTTTGTCATTTTTAAATCAAATATACATAAAACATCTCATATGTACCAAATTTCATGCTCGACAAACAAGTTACATATTTAACGCAATTTTACCGTTTCTACCGCACAAAACGTACATGCATACATGTGTAGTCTAATTTTCCCACTATCAAATTAGCACTTAACATATTATCACATTTACATGTTTAAATCACTTAACACATTTTATCACATAAGGTTCACTCAAAATCCACCCATACTAGTGTTCATCGAAAAATGCGTATTTTAGCGATTTGGTAACGTTTTCGGGCGTCGGAAGTCACATATGACCAACCAAACACCAAGTAAACTTAAAATTAGTTAAAATAATTGTTTTAAAATAAAAACATCAGTTTAGTTTATTTACTAATCTAAATCACTTTTATAAAAAATCACCCGAAAAGCCGATTTTTGACTGTTTTAACACATAGTTTTGCGTTAAACGTTACTATAATCATCCCAACTCGAAACGACTTGATATTTTAACACGATACATGTTATTTACTGATTAAAATAGTGGTTATAATCAGATTAGTGCAGTTTTTGTGTAAGTCACATAAATCATGTGATTTCACGTATTTTACAACTTTTAATGCACCAAGTACAACATGCAAAGCTAGCAAACATTATGACAAAGTTATATATCATTAAACACTTCAAAATAACTTTATTTTAAGGTTTATAATCTGATAAAAATTAATTTTTATCAAATCATGCTCAAATGATCATTTCATGTCTTCATATTAACATGCATGTCCACATATGTGCATCTAATGCACTCATACAACATCATCAATATTATTTATGATCTAATCATACATCAAGAACACATTAATATCATGTTCTTACAAAACAAAACACACACATCATCATGATCATCCAATCATTCATACATAAATGCTAATATCCTTCATATTTAAGAACATATGACAAACTTTTATATACATGCATACATACATACATACATATATACGAAACATATATACACACACATATACCACCAAAAATTCACTTTTCATCATGTCACTTTCAAATATTAAATCACTTTTAGAACATTCTTATATGACATACTTAGATTCTTACATGCATCCTACTTTTCAAGTAATCATGTAACTCAAGAATCTTTCAACAAAAATCCAAAACACAAACACTTACATATACACACATCCATTTTATTTTATTCAAAATATAACCCATTTGTTTTATGTTTCAAGTTTGTGATTAAACTCAAGATCAAGAGAAACTTCCATCACTTATCAAGAACATCAAGAATCAAAACAAAGTTTTTTTTTTTAAAATAAATTTATACCTTCAAGATTTTAGATGGGTTTTTGAGAATAGATGAGAATATGAAGGTTGCTCTTGCTTGAAATCACTTCCAACACCCATTTTAGCTTGAAATCACCATGAAAGGCCTTTGAATCTTCATGAAAAGGTTTGAAATTTCTGAATATGTGTGTATGACGGGGTGTTTTGGCCGAGATATACAAGGAAGAGAAAGAGAGTAGTTTAATCTTGATTTGTTAAATGCAAAGTGTATAAGAAAGGTTTCAATGATTACTCATTTTCCCAAGACAACACTTGGCAAGGAGAGAATGAAAATTGAAAGAGGTGGGCTGCCCTATGGCCGCCACCTATCACCCTCACACACACACACACACACACACACATCTTATACATACACTTATATATATAATCTAGTGTTAAAAACAAGTATTTTACTGGATACCGGGTATTTTATCTAGCGTTTTAATCCCGTTTTAGTGCGTTTTAAATTATTTTTATTATTCTATAAAAATAATCACTCGAAATTATCACTGAAATAATTACCAGTTGCCTTGACTGGTTGCATTGACAGTATTTTGTTTAATTCGCGCAGTATCGCGCGGTACGCGCTCAAACTCGAAAAATAGAGTTTCTTAGCGTTTAATTTTATTTTTCCTCACGAATATGATTAAAATTATTATTCTAATCATAACAGATTAGTTTTAGGATTTTAACACTGATCGGGTGGTCACTGACGTTCGTTTCGCATTTTAACCGTTACGCGATAAGCGTTTATCTATCTGTTGCCAACATAATTTTTATCAAAGTTTAATTTTACCATCACATTAATTTCACATATAAACATCATAACCAGTCAATTATAGCCCTGTTACCTATTCACAACACGTATTACAATTGTACGGTACGGCCTGAAAAGCCGGATGTCCCAGAAAACACCGCTGCAGATCATCTTTCCCGCTTTGGAGGCAACTAGGGACGAGCTAATCAATGAAAAATTCCCAACAGAGTCCCTAGAAATGGTGGAATACCGAGAAGAGCCATGGTACGCCGACTACGCCAACTACTTAGCTAGTGGAATAGTCACAAAAGGATGGTCACATCATCAAAGAAAAAAATTCTTTGCCGATATAAAGCATTATTTTTGGGAAGATCCTTGTCTTTTCAAAATGTGTGCCGACCAACTAATCCGACGATGCGTACATGATGGTGAAGCAAGAAGAATTCTCCGCCATTGTCATGAAGGTCCATACGGGGGACATCATGGTGCCGCTAGTACCGCACGAAAGGTATTTGATTCAGGATTTTATTGGCCGACCATTTACAAAGACGCCCAAAGTCTTATCAAAACATGTGATGCATGCCAACGATCAGGTAATATTTCTTCCAAAAACGAAATGCCACAAAGTGGCATTCTTGTTTGAAATTTTTGATGTGTGGGGACTCGACTTTATGGGCCCTTTTTCCACCGTCAAAAGGAAACAAATATATTCTTGTGGTAGTGGATTTACTTGTCAAAATGGGCCGAAGCCGAGGCTCTTCCAACGAATGATGGAAGAGTTGTGGTAAGATTCCTGAAACGATTATTCTTTCATTTTGGAACTCCAAAAGCATTGATAAGTGATAGGGGTACCCATTTTTATAATCATCAACTTGAAATTTTTTTAATAAGAAATGGGGTCTATCACCGGATCTCAACCGCATATCACCCTCAAACAAATGGACAAGCCGAAGTGACTAATCGAGGTTTAAAGAGAATACTTGAAAAAACCGTAGGATTAAATAAAAAGGAATGGACAGATAAATTAGACGACGCTTTATGGACTTTTCGAACTTTATATAAAACAACAATAGGTACCACCCCATATAAATTTGTTTATGGAAAAAGTTATCATTTGCCAGTAGAAATAGCACACAAAGCCTACTGGGCAATAAAAAACACAAACTTAGACATAGAAATTGCCGGTAAAAATCGATTTTGTTAATTAAATGAATTAGACGAATTAAGGAATCACGCATACTCTAACTCCGAAATTTCTAAGGAAAGAATGAAAATGATAAACACATTAAACCTAATGAATTTCGGATAGGAGATCAAGTTCTATTGTTTAATTCACGACTTCAATTATTTCACGGTAAATTAAAGTCTAGGTGGTCGGGACCTTTTTCTATCACCCATACTTTTCCACACAATGCAATTAAAATTAAATCTCGGAATGGAATTCCATTCAAAGTCAATGGCCATCGGCTAAAGCTTTATTAAGGATTCATTGAGGATGAAGAGGAAGAAATCTCGCTACAATAAAGACTATGTCAGGTCCTGATAATTGAGCTTCCCCTACTTCTGCCCAACAAATAGGCGTTCTGCATTTTCTACCATATAATGCCTCAAAAGGCGCAGCCTGAATGCTTGTATGGTAGCTATTGTTATAGGAGAACTCGATCAATGGCAGGTGGTTATCCCAACTACCACCTAAGTCTATAACACATGCACGAAGCATGTCTTCCAAAGTTTGGATGGTACGCTCACGCTGCCCGTCTGTCTGAGGATGGTAAGCCGTACTGAAATTTAAGCGTATGCCCAAAGACTGTTGGAAACTTTTCCAAAAATGTGATGTGTATCTAGTATCTCTATCAGAGATAATAGATACTGGTACGCCGTAAGAGATACAATGTTATCTACGTACAATTGGGCTAACATGTCGGAGTTGTAAGTCTCCTTAATGGGTAGGAAATGTGCCGACTTAGTCAGTCTATCTATTATCACCCATATAGTATCATTTCCTTTCTTTGTCTTTGGCAACTTGGTGATGAAATCCATTGTCACCATCTCCCACTTCCATGTGGGAAGTTCAGGCTGTTGTAGCAAACCTGACGGCTTCTGATGTTCAGCTTTGACTTGCGCACATGTCAAACATTTAGCTACATAGGCAGCTATAGACTTCTTCAAGCCTATCCACCAATAGTTTGCCTTCAGATCCTGGTACATCTTATCAGCTCCAGGATGAACGGAATATTTAGAACTGTGGGCTTCCTGGAGAATAACATCCCGAAGTCCTCCATAAACTGGAACCCATATTCGTCCATTTAATCTTAGTATTCCGTCCTTGCCATAGGACAATTGTTCTTCAGTTACTCCTAGCTTTTTGTCAGGATAGTTAGCTTCCAAAACAGCTTCCTTCTGCGCAGCTAACAACCTTTCATTCAAACTATTCTTTATCTCAATGCTCTTGGCATTGATTCTTATAGGCTTCACTCTTTCTTTTCGACTTAAGGCATCGGCGACTACATTCGCCTTGCCAGGATAGTATCTTATCTCACAATCATAATCATTCAAAGTTTCCGTCCATCGTCGCTGCCTCATATTTAAATCCTTCTGATTAAACAAGTGTTGAAGGCTCTTGTGATAAGAATAGATCACACACTTGGTTCCATACAAATAATGCCTCCATAGTTTTAGTGTGAATACAACGACACCCAGCTCCAAGTCATGGGTGGTGTAATTCTTCTCGTGCACCTTTAACTGATGTGAAGCATAGGCAATAACTTTGCCTTTCTGCATAAGCACACAACCCATCCCGGTGTGTGATGCATCACAGTATACCACAAATTCATCAATTCCGTCAGGCAACGTCAATACTGGAGCGTTGCTCAGCTTCTGCTTTAGAATATCAAAAGATTCTTGCTGCTTAGGCCCAGTCAAACTTGCTATTCTTGCGTGTTAGAAGAGTCAGGGGTACTGCATTTCTTGAGAAGTTTTCAATAAATCGTCTGTAGTATCCTGCCAGTCCTAGAAAGCTGCGAATCTCCGTAGGCGTCTTTGGCTCCTGCCAATTCATGACAGCTTCAACCTTCGCGGGATCTACTTGGATACCACGCTCACTAATAACATGCCCAAGAAATTGGACTTCACGAAGCCAGAATTCACACTTCGAAAATTTGGCATAGAGCTTTTCTTGTTGGAGTAGCTTAAGGATGCAACGGAGATGCTTCTCGTGGTCAGCTTGACTCTTTGAGTAAATGAGAATGTCATCGATGAAGACGATGACAAATTTATCTAAGTAAGGCTTGCAGACGCGATTCATGAGATCCATGAATGCGGCAGGTGCGTTAGTGAGCCCAAAAGGCATCACTAAGAACTCATAATGACCATAGCGCGTCCTAAACGAAGTCGTGTGTACATCTTCATCTTTAACCTTCAATTGATGATCGAACATATCATCAATCCTGGGCAAAGGATACCTATTCTTGATAGTGACCTTGTTAAGCTCACGGTAATCGATGCATAGACGCATCGAACCATCCTTCTTCTTGACAAATAGGATTGGTGCTCCCTAAGGAGACGAGCTAGGTCTAATAAAACCTTTGGCTAGCAAATCATCTAGTTGCGTCCTCAATTCCTTCATCTCTGTTGGTGCCAATCTATAAGGTGCCCTCGCAACAGGCGCTGCTCCAGGGATGATGTCAATTCTGAATTCTACTTGCCTATCTGGTGGTAAACCAGGTACTTCTTCAGGAAATACTTCAGTGTATTCAGAAATGAGTGGAATATCTTCAACCTTGGGCTTCTGCTCATCAATAGTCACCTGTGCCATATAAATGACACAACCCTTCTTCAAACACCTAGATGCCTTGAGCATAAACACTTGCTCAGGTAATCCATACCGGGTATCTCCTTGAATGGTAAGTGACTCACCAGATGGAGTCTTGACCACTACTTGCTTCTTATTGCAGATGATCTGGGCTTGGTTATTAGATAACCAATCCATGCCTAAAACTATGTCAAAACCGGCTAACTTTAAAGGAAGTAAGGACAATGGAAAAGAGTGGTTCCTAATGGATATAACACATCCATCTAACACAGTTGAGGCTGTTTCTATGGTTCCATCGGCTAATTCAACCTCATATTTCACACTTAAGGTTTTAACAGGCAATTTCAACAATTCACAAAACTTATTATCTACGAATGACTTATCAGCACCAGAATCAAACAACACTCTTGCATAAACATCATTTATGAGGAAGGTACCTGTTATCACATTGTCGTTCTGAATAGCCTCCTGTGCGTTCATCTGGAAGACCCTAGCATTGGTCTTCTTTCCCTCCTTAGTCTTCTTCGCAAACTTTGGACAATTCGACTTAATGTGCCCTTTCTCGTTGCAATTGTAGCACGTTGCATCTTTTATCTTCTTGCAATCGAGAGTCTTGTGCTCAGCAGATTTGCAAATCCCACATACCCTCGGCTTAGACTGGGATTTCGACTCATATCTACACTTCCCGAAGTGGTGCTTCTTGCAGATTTTACACTTGGGCTTATCACCCGAATGATGACCATCCTTCTTAGATCCAGTACTCTTTTTGTGGTCATTGTTTCCCTTATGCTTCTTATCTGACCATCGTGAGTTGTCATCCTCACGCTTCCTTTTCTCAGCATTAGTGTTCCTTAGCGATCTCTGCCTGACCGCGTCCAATGTGAGGGACAAAGATATATCAGCTCCAGATCTGAAAGTAGCTGGCCGAGAGGCCTTCACACTTGCCTTGATTTCTGGGGCTAAACCCCCAATAAAACGAGCTATCCTCTTGGGTTCTGGTGTCACAAGGTAAGGAACCAACCTGGACATTGTGTTGAAGCTCGTAAGGTAGGCTTGGCAGTCTAGGTTTTTCATAACCAACGATAAGAAATCAGACTCAATCTTTTCAACCTCATGCTGAGGGCAGTAGTTCTCCTTGATGAGAGTAACAAATTGATCCCATGTCAGATTGTACAATGGAATCTTCCCGGTAGCTTGAATCAACGACCTCCACCAGGCTAGGGCCTCACCCTTGAATGACTGAGATACAAACTTTACAACATCCTTTTCAGCACAACCGCTGATATCTACAACAGTGTCCATCTCATCCAACCATGTCATACAATCCACTGCCCCTTTTTCCCCCGTGAAATCCCGGGGTTTGCAAGAAACAAAGTATTTATAAGTGCAACCTTTAGCACGTGGTTCTTGATTTAGCACAATTCTCTTAGATGGAACGCTGTGCTGGTTTGAGGAATGTTGAACATCCTCTTTCTTGGGCTTAGGTTGGATGGAGGGTGGTTTGTTGTGGGCTTCAGAATGAGTTTTAGGGACAGATTTAGAGGGTGGTGTGGATAGGGTCCTGCTTCGAGTCCCGCTAGATTCACTATATTGTCGCTCCATAGCTTTAGTAACAGCATTATCTATTAATGCTTGCAGTTCTGCTCCGGTCACATGTATCTTAGTGTTTTCATGGTTTTCCACCGGATGACTGTTTACCTCTTCTGACCTAGTCATGTAGCTTTAATTGCTACATAGAAGAAAATAATTGACAAGGTTTATTTAGAAGGTTTTACAGTATTTTATAATTTATTAACCATGGTTTTAATAGCCATTTTGGTTAATTTGTTAATTATTTATATACTCAGGACCTTTATTACAATCCTTTATTACAATTTAATAATAATAATAATAATAGCACAAAAGCCTAGTCACATAGACAGACTTAATTTATAAACCAGGATTTTACAGAATCGAGGTATTAGGGTTTGAATCAAAGTTCATTACCTTTTCTAGACAGGGAGTTGTAGGCTACTACTGTCTTTAGTCTCGAGGGACATTAATTATAGCCCGTAGGCATTTCATCCTTAAGGGATGGTTATATAAATAAGGGAAAATTGGAATAATCCAAAATAAAGATGACTTATGTGACATGCTTTCAGATGTTAACAAGAATTGGAATCTTTTGTGTAGGTTTTACCATCTTGGCCATGTCTGCAACGACATATAGACTAGGTTTTACCTTTAAGATTCTTTTAATATTTAATGCAGAACAATCCTAAATTGAGATGTTTATATGGATCTGAATCTAATTATGGAACTACCATCTTGGCCTTGTCTTAAGATGACACATGGCTAGGTCTTGTCCTTTTAGATTTTGCCATTTTATTATAATGGTAGATCTTTTAATAGGAATACTATTTTCATTTATTTTATGTTTTATGTTTATGCATATAATTAACAACAAATATGAAAATTTAAATTAAACCATTCCATTAAGAAAATTTAAACTAGTACAAATTTTGCCCTCAACGGGAGTTCTACTGAAATAACATGCCCACGCAGGGGCGAAACAAACAAACATACCCACGCAGGGGTCAATAGAAAGACATGCCCACGCAGGGGCAAAATACAAAAAGACAAGAAAACAATAAAGGACGAAATAAAACAAATGAAGATTAGTCCTAAGTTCTTTGTCTAGACTCGAGAATCAAGGAATGTGCAATTGTGTAACTGAGATTAAACACAAAAGGCTAGTGTTTAATTCAATCAGTGTTGGCTCTGATACCAACCTGTCACACCCCGACATTTCCACGTATTACCCGTGGGGAGTATCGTGACGTAGTTGATATCATCATAGTCAAACAACACAAATTATAAATGCACAGCGGAAGCAAAAGATAGATTTATTTCAACTGAATAAATTGTAATGTTAAGTATCACAAAATAGTTGAAACATATCCACAGGCGGATCGAATAAAAAGGAAAACTGTTCAACAGATTTTGACATCTAGAGCTTGCAAGACTCGATTATTGATGCCTGGAGTAGCCAGCCTATTTCGAATAGTACCTGCACTTAGCCTTTTTGGAAAATATGTCAGTTTACACTGATAAATACAACTTAACTGACTCATTTTGAAAAGAGTTTGAAAATTGATTTGAATGCACTTTGGCAAAAATATCTTTTATAACTTGGGACAATTATTTAAAAATAATCTTGTATACAGTTTTACTTATTTGTCGTCCAATCAGGGCCGGTTTGTAGGGCCGGTCTAAATTAACTGACAGGCCACAGGTATAATACCCACAAGGTTGATTCCTTTAAGTGGACTACCAGCTTTTACATATGCAACTGTCAGGTGTACGCCTACACCCCGTGCTTAGGTCGTGGCCATTTCTTTGAATGATGCCAAGGATATTCGGGACATGGTCCTTTAATCCCCAAAGGCCATACACCAAATAATACATATTAAACGGGTCATGTAAATACATTAATCACAATCCGATTTAAATGACTACACACCCGACCAAGAGGTACTTTTATAGTACCGTATCCCAAGCCCGTATAGGGAAAATAAGTTAAGAGTATTTACCAGAGCAAAGTATAAATCAAATACAGCAAGTGCACGTAGGTTTTACTAGGCTCCTAATCTGGAACGAAGGTTTTTAATAACCTATTAGAATCCTAACGGGTCTTTAAGTAAGCCTAGACTTAGACCGGTTAGTTTTCAAAAAGAAGATACGGTTCAAACGCATGATAAAGCGAAGACCGGTTTAGAATGTGGTTTTGACCCGACAAGCTTGTATGCTTGTTTAATATGGGTAACTTAAACACATTCTAGATTTTGAGACAAAAACGGTATGGTCTGACCCGTTTCGGCTAATATATGCAAACTAGTTACAAAAGCCGATCCGAACGCGAAAAGTGCGTAACGAGTAACCAAATGAGTCATATACAAGTTCCCTAAGTTAATATGCCTTAAATATGTTGTGACATCAGTAAGATATCTTCTATTATGCCCAAAACGAATTTAAACTCAAACTATGCCCCGTAGGGGCATTTTGGTCATTTTAAAGGTTGTAATAGAGTTTAAATATCAAACTGAGTTACAGGTCTGATATAATCAGTAAAAATACTTAATTTAATAAATTATAACAGTAGGGTATTGCATATATGTGAAATTTATCAATTATAACCAAACTATGCACCTTAGGGGCATTTTGGTAATTTCACATAGGCTTAAAAGGTCAAAACTGGAAATCTGAGTTTAAGACTTTTGCTTACTGTTAAAATATAAAAATTTATGGAAAATATCAGTAGGCATCAAGCCTTATATGTTTAAAATAGTTTTAATACATACTATGCATTAAAAACGCTTAAAAAGGCGATTTGGAGCTATTTCCAGGTTTTCAAAGGAAAGCTGATATTTTTATTATTCCAGAAAGCTCAAAATATTTTATTTATCATATTGAATCAGTAGAAAAGGGTTTGGCATCAAAAGGATTTGTAAAACTCATTTTATAGCCCAAAAGGGCAAAACCGGCAATTACCGAATCAAGCTTAGAACTCTAAGTTATGCTCAGCCTAAAAATAAATAAAAATCCCCAAAAATCCCAAAATATTATTTTATATCAGTGGGTAAAAAGTCTGGTATTAAAAATTGGGTTTAGATAGGCTATATGCTAATTATTTCGTTTAATTTATAAAAAGCTTCTCATTTACGCTAATGAGCATAACTCCTAATCTAGATCTCAAACTGATGTCAAATTTTAGGGACAGGTTTATAAATCAGTAGTGAAGGTTTCTATTCTTTCACTTTTTTTAAAAATCACATTTTAAGGTGAAAAGGGCATAATAGTCAACATTTAAGCATTTAACGGAATCATGCATATGAATCGGATAATTAATGAACCAAGTTGTATAATCTCAGAGGGTTATACTTATAGGTAACTTGGTCCTAATAAAGCTCTAAGGAATTTCTAAAGTATGCTCAAATGGGTCAGAACTGAAAGTCAAAGCAGAAGTCAAAGTATGCGACTTTCGGTCCCGAACCGAGCCTAAAATGAAAATTGTCGAGTTGAACATGTTTAGACATGTTCTTACATTAATTACCAAGTTATATTAATGACAAAACAGGTTGCATAGCTTCTACATGCTAATTATGCATAAATTTGAAAATAAGCTTCCTGTTGACTTTTTATAATCAAGTTTGACCCGACAATTGACCTAGTTAGAGTGGGAATCAGAGGGTGCCCTTTTAAGGGTTTATTGCCCACACAATTACGAACTCATAGGTACTTTCAATTTGCAATTTGACTGGACAAATTAAGATTAATGACGAAGTCAAATCTTAACTACAACGGTTTGACTTTTTGGTTTGTGAGCACTTGAACAAATGAGCTCATGGCCCTTATATAGGTTTTCTAGAGCTCCAAGATCATTCCAACAAGGTCTATGGATGTTATGGGATCATTACAGGTGTCCCTAGGCCATAATAAACCATCAAACAAGCCCATAGAATCGAAAACAAGCTCCATAAGTCGGTTAAACCGACTGAACAGGCAGCTGTGATGATTTTTCTGCATCTGGGCACCTTAGGCGGCCCGCGTAAGGATCCCAAGGGGTTTACGCGGCCCGTGTGAGGGCCAAGTCCGGTCAGCAAGTTTCAAATATTGCATTTTAGGCCCCTGGTCCTTCCAAACTTGATTTTAACAAGGTTTCTTGCACTTTTAACCACCAAACTTGACTTTTAAGGACCCCAAGTCATAAACCAACTTTGTTAAGTCCCCGGTTATTCATACGATCACCGAAAAGTCTTAAATTTCAACATTGACGGTTTCAACCCCTCGGATACGAATATTGTCATAACTTTCTCATACTTAATCGAAACCTTGTGAAATTTTTATCACGCATTCTAGTGAGCATAATTAATCATTACAAAGCTTCGGGTTTGCTAAAAGGTTACTCAGAGGTATACTTTAAACATGTTGACATTTAACCCCTGTAGTTTGTTATCTCTCACTTTCTTTCACAATTAGCTTCGTATGATCCATGATTTATTCGTTTAAGGGTATAAACATCATGTAGGGTTACTAAAAGATATATTTATTCATTGTTGACACTTTGAATCCTTTTACACACATAGATTCCTTGTTTGTCAACTTTAGTCCCTCTAAATCAATCCTTTACACGTTTTAAGTCCATGACACGTGTCGATATAATATTGGACATGAATTTTCGAGGTGTTACAACGTACTATGAAGAACCCATGTATGAACCTCCTCCCTCATATTCATACTTTGAAGAACCAAGGTATGAACCTACTCCATCATATACTCAGTATGAGGAACAATGGTGTGAACCACCTACCTCATATGAGTATTATGAAGGACCAAGGATCGAACTTCCAAACTCAAGCTTTTGGGATACTTATCCCGCTCACTTTGACGAACCACCAACTATCCTCCCCGTAGCCGAAAGAATAATAGAACACCTCAAAACTATCGAACGCTATATAAAAGAATCACGTGCAAGGTAAGAGGAATCCCGCACGAGGGAAGATGTAGTTTGTACTAAAGAGGTAATAGTAGAAGATGTAAAAATGGAAGAACAGGTAAGTGAAAAACCGACGCATGAACCAAACAACGAGAAAGGTAAGTCCGATGTAAAGCATTATTTTTGGGAAGATCCTTATCTTTTCAAAATGCATGCCGACCAACTAATCCGACGATGCGTACATGGTAGTGAAGCAAGAAAAATTCTCCGCCATTGTCATGAAGGACCATACGGAGGACATCATGGTGCCGCTAGTACCGCACGAAAGGTATTTGATTCAGGATTCTACTGGCCAACCATTTACAAAGACTCCCAAAGTCTTTTCAAGACATGTGATGCATGCCAACGATCAGGTAATATTCTTCCAAAAACGAAATGCCACAAAATATGATTCTTGTTTGTGAAATTTTTTATGTGCGGGGACTAGACTTTATGGGACCCTTCCCTCCGTCAAATGGAAACAAATATATACTTGTGGCAGTGGATTACTTGTCAAAATGGGCCGAAGCTGAAGCTCTTCCAACAAATGATGGAAGCGTTGTGGTAAGATTCCTGAAACGACTATTTTCTCGTTTCGGAACTCCAAAAGCATTAATAAGTGATAGGGGTACCCATTTTTGTAACCATCAACTTGAATTTTTTTTAACAATATATGGGGTCTATCACCGGATCTCAACCGCGTATCACCCTCAAACAAACGGACAAGCCGAAGTGACTAATCGAGGTTTAAAAAGAATACTTGAAAAAACTGTAGGGTTAAACAAAAAAGAATGGGCCGATAAATTAGACGACGCTTTATGGGCTTTTCGAAACGCATATAAAACAACCATAGGTACCACCCCATATAAGCTTGTCTATGGAAAAAGTTGTCATTTTCCAGTAGAAATAGCACACAAAACCTACTGGGCATTAAAAACGTAAACTTAGACATTGAAACTGCCGGAAAGAATTGATTTTGTCAATTAAATGAATTAGACGAATTAAGGAATCAAGCATACTCTAACTCCGAAATTTATAAAGAAAGAATGAAAAACATGCATGATAAACATATTAAACCTAATGAATTTCGAGTTGGAGATCAAGTTCTATTGTTTAATTCAAGACTTTGATTATTTCCTGGGAAATTAAAGTCTAGGTGGTCGGGACCTTTTTCTATCACCCATATTTTTCCACACGGTGCAATTGAAATTAAATCTCGGAATGGAATCCCATTCAAAGTTAACGGACAACGGCTTAAGCTTTATCAAGGATTCAATGAGGATGATGAGGAAGAGATCTCCCTACAAGCGGTCGAGGAATAAACAAAGGTTTGTGCACCAACATCATATCTTGTAAGTAATGGACTTCGGGAAAGCCTCAAAAATCGGTAAGATTTCTAAAACCAAGTTTCGGGAAACAGGTCACTCACACAAGCACTATATATATATTTAGGGTAAGGTTCATGCGAGAACCACCTTTATTGCGAGAACCGCGAGAACCAATGTGAACACAACCTGAAATAGCTAAAAAAACCTAACCCCCACCCCCCCCCCCACAAAAAAAAAACCTAAACCCCCCACCCCCCCCCCCCCCAAAAAAAAAAAAACCTAAACCCCCACCCCCCCCCCTCCAAGCTAAAATGCTAAAAACTAAACCCCCAAAAAACCTAGAAAAAATTTAAAAAATCTAAAAAAAGTCAAAAAAACACACAAAAAATTGTTTTTTTTAATATTTTTAAGTTAAAATCGCTACTTTTAGTAGCCAAAAAAAATTTTTTTTTTTTTTGCTAATAAAAGTAGCGATTTTTTTATAAAAAAATATTAAAAAAATTGTGTATTTTTTAGTTATTTTTAGGTATTTTGGTTGTGTTCACATTGGTTCTCGCGGTTCTCGCAATAAAGGGTGGTTCCTAACGGATCTTTGTCCTATATATATATATATATATATATATATATATAGTTTTTACCCGCCCACGGGGCCGCGCCCGCTGGACACAGGGTCGTGACCGGCTACTGTCGGGGATAAAACCCCTTTTGTCTTCTCATTTTCATTTCACCACGACCCGTTTCCCCCGAAAACTCTCTGGTTCCTCCGAGAATATCTACAGATTTTCACGTCTTTTCTCAATCCAACATCAACAAGGTATGATTCTATCATCTTTTGTAGTTAGTTTAACGATTTGCAAGTAGATTAACATCAAAAATTCGGGGAAAAATCTAGGGTTCTTGAACTCGAACCAAACAAACCCCCAAATATTTGCTTAGATCTGTTAGTATTAGTATAGTTGCATGTTATAGGAAGTAAATCAACTGAAATTGTTTGTAGAATTGCCCGATTTTAAACAAAAACCTCAAACCCTTGTTTTTGAACCGAAAAAGATGAAATTGAAGGGGTAAATGGTTTGTTTTTGGAAAAAAACGGCACTTGGGGTTTCATTTTCGGGGAAAACCACCCCTACTCAACCAAAAATTTTCAATTTTTCGAAACCGGGACGAAAAGTGTAATTTTTGGGAAACAGAACCCTGACCACGGGGTCGTGGTCAACGGGCACGGGGGCCTGGCCAGAAGGATTCAACTGAACACGGGGCGTGGGGCCGTGTCCAGCCTTCTGTTTTCAATTTTCTTCGAAAATTTATCGTTTCATGCTGATTGTTTTGTGTTTTCTTTTGCAGAGATGGCGGCAAGTTCACTAGGTTTAAGCCAAATGAGTGGGACTACCAAGCCCGCTATGATATCCTGAAAACAAGGCCCGAAGAAGCACCAAAACAAGTGTGCCTCGATACCTTAGAAGCTGTGGGGCAGCTAGACCGTTTCAACACCTTGGTCACGGGTCCACTAAGGGTGGCCCTCTGCACAAGACTCCATGCGGTTCATGAGTATAGCATGGAGTTCTACAGTTCTTTCGCGTTCAAAGCAAAAGCAGAGCCACTCGACAGAGAAGGAGTTCAGTTCCGATGTGAGGGAGAGGTGCTTTCAATCTCTATCGCACAATTTGGAGTACAAGTGGGTCTGTTCACCGAGGAGGAGTCCGGTGAAGAAGAGAACACGGGTGGTCTCCGTGGAATCTCACCTAACATGCGCCAGACAGCGTGGGCTCAAATCGGGGATGGCGCATATGATCCAAGTGTCACAAAGAGCTCCCAGTTGCGGGACCCTCTCTACTGCAGCATTCATAGGGTCCTTAGCAACTCTCACAGTCAAAGGCGTGATAGCACCGGTGTTGTCAACTTACGTGATCTGACGGTCTTGTATTGCATCCACAACCGCGTTCCTCTTGATGTCCCATACCTAGTCCTCCGCAACATGCATCTGAATTGGCTAGCTTTCTCCCCGACACCTATCATCTTTGGGGGATGGATTTACCGCCTTTTCAAGACCTATGTTTAACGCATGCCGAAATCATTCCGTAAGGGTCCATGGTTAGGAAAAGTAGATCTCACCCAATGCCGTTAGATGAGGATCATCCACGAGACGAGTGATGGGACAGTCCGCTTCCAAACTACTCAAGGACACGTTTGGAACCCGGAGGAAGCCCTCGTTCTTCACGCCAACCCAAACCGTCCTCCTCCTCAATTTCATGGTCAGCCGGGTCCCTCCTCCTCTCATGGAGGTGGTTTTCCTAACTTTCAAAGTTTGCATGATCTTTTGCAGGAAAACCTATTGTGCACCCGCAACACTTACAACATGGCCAGCAACACCTACACCCGGGTTGGAGCAATGGAGCGCAACATCTCTGAAATGCAAGATGGCATCACCTATATCCAGGAGCATATGGTGTACCAAGGAGGAGACGATGAAGACGAGGACATGGACTGATCAGAGGCATTGGAGGTGGTGTGAAGTTGGATGCAGTTTCTCAGGTTAACCCCTTTCTCTCCGACAAAACTATTTCTGGCCTACGTGCCATAGTTTGAACAATTTACTGTCCTTAACACTTTTATTTTCTGCATTTTATTTTCGTTTATGTGTGATGTTGGATGATTAACTTTGGTAAGTTTAGGATGTTTGTTGTGTATTGTGTGGTGTGAAATTTAAGCAAAACAGGTACCCAGGAAGCTTGGATGCACTAAGTATTAGTGCTACATAAGCCCGGAAACCCGAACCAAAAGCCACAAACCTGTTTCCATCAAATGCAGACTGTCACCACGGAGCCGTGGTCAGCGACCATGCCCCCGTGTCCACACCCCTGAACTACAGTTTTTCTGAACCTTGCCCACCACGGGGTCGTGTCCACCAGGCACGCCCTGTGGCCGCATTTCTGTAAGTTTCTGTTACTGGCACTCTGACCACAGGGTCGTGCTCAGCCAACACGAGACCGTGGCCAGGTGCCTAGTAACACCAAATATTGTTTTTCAACACATTTTACACATTCAATCAACCTAAATACTTATTTTTGGGACACATTGAGAACAATGTGTAATTTAAGTGTGCGGGGATGCTAAAACCTTGAATCTTGCAAATCCTAATAACAAGTCTTACACAAAACTCTATTGGAACCGCTAATCACCCCAATTTTTTTCAAAAATTTTCATTTTTTTTTACTTGTCTTGGTTTAAGTTAGGAATAACAAGTTCTAAAAAGGTTATATTTTTACAAATTACAACCGATAGCGTCGTGATAAAAAGAACCAAATAAGAAAATTATGAAAAGGCATGACAAATCTAATTAAAATTTGATTATATATACTTGATCACATTATAAACCCATTCCCACAACAAGTGAATTTTGAGCCTTTATTGAGCATACAAGCATATATCTTTAAACTAGATGCTCATTTTTCGTTTCTTGTGTGAACAGCCGATTGGTTCTTTTGACTCTAGAACTTGCCACGACGATACATTCCTAGTCCTTACCAACTTAAACCCAAGTAAGTAAATGATGGAAGCATTAGAACTAACCCATTTTCCTTTCAACACCATTATTTTTCATTTTTTTCATCACCTACCCAAAATCCCCCCTAGTTAACCCCTTTGAGCCTAAACCTTTTCATTTCAAAACCCACAAAACAAACACCCTTTACCCACCAAAACCCTTTTTATTTTTCAACCCCTTGTTTTAGTAAAAAACTCGGTTATCATGTGACGTTTCCTATTAAAAAATGAAAGTCTAGCAATAAACAAACAAGTTCCTCAAAGAAACTTTGTTTAAACATGCTTAGTTTGAATAAGAGTCGCAAAAGAAAAATGTATTACGATGACCGACGCTTTTTACACTTTTAGCCTTTTTTACTAACCAAAACCACCTACCCTTAGCCCAAACCTAACCCTTTCCCAAAGTCCTCTTGATATTTACGAAGGTTTATAGTTAAAAAGGAGAAGGTTTGATTGCTTGGCAAGCATATGGTAGAAGTAAGTTCCATGTCGGTCTCGAGTGTTTCATAAAAATACATCTTCGGCCGAGTGTTGAGTGATCTCCCATGAGGTATGTGAACTTGTATATAAATGAAATTTTAAAAAGGCATGTCATGCACAAACAAGTAATTTTTCTTATAAAATGTTCTAAATAAATCATGACGAATAGGATTGTAAATAAAATAAAAATAAAACCCAATAAAGATCTTGGATTCCCGACACTCAAGACAAGCCCAAAACTTCTCCTCTACCCCTTCCGTTTGGGTGTGTAAGCCACATATTAAAGAGTTTTGCTTGAGGACAAGCAAAGATTCAAGTGTGGGTGTATTTGATGTGTGCAAAATGTAACATATAAATTACATCAAATGAGGCATAAAACTAACCCTTTTTTAGTAGTAATGTTGGAAAAAGTGTGTTTTTGTCTTCCTTTTGAATTTACAGGACCAAATGAGCTTAAACGAACAAAAGTAACAAATATACAGCCAGAACCAACATAAATACAAAGAAAATGAATAAATATGACATGCCCAACCCCTTGGCAGCATTCCCAAAGCAAAAACAAAGAAACAGAAGACTGACCACAAGGCCATGCCCACTAGACACGGGGCGTGGTCAGATGCGTACAGAGAAGACAAAGCTGTAGAAGCTTGCAAGCCTACCACGGGGGCGTGCCCAGCTCAGCACGAGGCGTGGTCAACGCTAAGATATGCAGAATCTTGCAAAATCTTGATAGTACAGATACGATTCTGCCCACGGGGCCGTGCCTGCTGGACACGGGGCTGTGTGGGGCCCTCTGCTGACAAATGCATTTAATGAAGGAAGAGAAAATGCTGGCCACAGGGGCGTGCCCACTGGACACGGGGTCGTGGCTAGGGCTCTGTGCAGGCTATAAATAGAGGTGCTTGGTTCACTTCAAATGCAACCCTTGGCAAACCACTACTCTCCCACTTTGCCACCACTCCACCACCACTACACCACCCACACCCACCACCATCATCCATCTTTAGAGTGTGTAGTAGTCTCGGGATCCAAGATTGATAGTAAGAGTTCTTGCCAATCAAAGGCCATGTTTGGCTAATCCTCTTACATCACTTGGTGAAGACAAGTCTTTTATGTATTACTTTTGATTTTTAATCTTTCGGCACTTTTTATTTGGTTTTGTACTTTAATAACTAGTTTCTTGTGTTGAAGGTGAATTTTCTTTGTCATTTGTCCGTGGTGTCTTGGCATTACTGTAGGATCGTGCGGCTGACCCAAATGAGTCATTCAGAGAAATTCTGATCTATTTCAAGTGCGGAAAACAAGAAATAGACTTAGTAACAGCTTGAACTTCACTTTAACTACTGATTATATTGATTTGATCCCAAATACAATCAGTCTTCACACCGGCAGCACTTCGGTATGGAATACAAGGGAACAGTTCCTGATTTCGCTCAAGAGAACACTATATATAGTGTTCTGATTTCGCTCGAGACTACACAGGTCAACAGGAGCGAAATCACAAACATGTGATTTCAGGCGAAATCACCTAGATGATGCTAGGAGCGAAATCAGCTTCTAATCACACTAACACTTCCTATTTTCTCGTAAAACGCGCCCTGATCTATACAATGTAATCTAAGACTCGATACAAGACAAAGTCGACTGATGCATACACTAACAGACTCCCCCTCAGATGTTGACGAGTCTGACTGTGTCGAGTCTTGACAAACTTCAGTCTTGATCAGTCTCTGGGCTTCACTCTCTCTTTTCTTTCACCAACAGACTCCCCTTAACAATGAGTAGACATTCCTTTAGTTCTTCAGCATCATCTGCTTCAGGATCGTTGTCTGGCTTTTACACTTTGTCCATCTGGCTCAACCTTTGTCTTCAGAGTCCACATGAATCGGAAACCTAGCTCTTTAGAGAATTGTTCCAAGATCGAAATCTGGCTCTCTTCCGGCATCAGGATCGATTTACCTGGCTCAGACTAGCATATAACCTTGCTTTCAAGATCGTCACCTGGCTTTCGTCTAGCTCAGGTTATCTGCAAAACCTCTACCTCAAAGTAAATTTCACATATTTCAATATTTCAAATATTGAGGTATGCATCAACACTGACTCTCCCTCGGAACAAACAAAGATTTTGATGAATCAATTGAAGGATTAGATTTTGAAAACATTTAATTTCAAAGTACACACTCCCCCTCAAATTTTGCTCATCATGTTTAGCACTCGGAATTTTGAAAATCAGCTTTTCAATATCCGTTGTCGAAAATCTTTTTGAATTTTTCAAAAGTTTATGCTAAACACACTCAAAATCTTTTTGGATTTTCTGAACTAAGAGAAATAAAATGCAGTAAAGAAATATTTACAGACACTATTTTTGTGAGTTCGTGCAAGAGGATCATATCAGTTTCTGAGACATGTCATCAACACCGTTAAGCTAGAATCATTTTAAGTTCTAAACAATTCACCTAGATTGTCAGTATATTTGTCCACTTAAATTTTCACACAAAGTTCAACTACTTCAAGATACGATATTAATGTTTTAATGACTTAAACTTATCCGTGTGTCCCACTACTTGAATATACTCCCGTATCCAGATCCCAATATTCAGTCTTACATGTGAGTATACCACAGATGATATCTGTACAGGGGTCAATTGCGAGGACCGTGAGAGCTCAGGTCGATACTTCCGTATACGCAGAGAGATGACGGCTTCGACTTTTGGTGTGTCCCCTTTAGAGGATCTTTTGTTACAACAGAAAAGATTATCAATTTTATTGTTTAATCAGATTGCTGAGGGTGAGCTTATATTTCAAAGCTTTTTGCAGAAAGCATTATCCGGGGACTAGGTCAGTATTTCCATACAGCAGAAGTCCCGGGATAATACCCCAGATATCACTGAGCATAAAGACCTAGTATCTCAGAATAAGGGACCTTTCAAACAAGATTTCAGGGGTTACCTATATATTCAAGAAGATGTTACCCACAGAATAAGCTTCATTCAAACTTGCTTAGGTTAATATCTCGACATAATTTACTAAATGTGTAAAAACCTACTAACACATCCGCAGTAAGATTGTTTATCACATTTTACATTCCAATTCTTTAGCATGTTGTGACAGTCCACTGATGTACTATCATTTCCTCTTTTTCACAACAAAACTCTTTTTACATTTTATCATGTTTTTGTATTTTTTAAATTTTCTAATGTTTTTGGATTTTCTGAAATTTTCTACTCCCCCTAAAATGCAAACACATTAAAGAAAATTTAAAAACAAGACTAGAGTCTTGGCCCAATTGTAGAAGAAAACTATACAGAAAGTTGACAACTGATATCGAATCGCATCAATTCACCATTTACTAGACATAAACAATCAGAACTCCCCCTCTCAACAAACTATTTTCTCATTTAGATTTCAAAACACTTAAGTTTATTTTAATCAAAATGATTTTTCCGGAAAATAAGTTTGTTTGTTACCACTTGTAGGTTCACTTTGGAAGTTAGGGGTATGGTTCATCATATTGTTCATCAACCACTTGTATGAAGATTTCATCAAGTTCAACTCAATGACCTTGACGAATCTTTTGTACCACTTTGTTAAAACATCCATAACATCTAACCATATGTAGGAATAAACCTCTACATTAATCATTTTACCAACCAAGATGCCGACTCCTGCTTCACACTTACCAACCTGGAAGCTCCGGCGTAGTCCTTCATCCTGTAACAATTTAAACAATTTTTCAAAACTCTTCACAAAAACACTTTACAAGAATGATGCCGATTCCTGATCCACGATTACAAACTAGGGATCTCCGGCATAGTCCTAAGACTTCAAGAAAAAAGAATTTCCACCCAAGTCTTTTCAGACTTGAGGGTTTTCAATTCTTGCTCAGTAGAGTTAAAAGTTGCTTTCTTTGTTGCGTAAAAATCTTTAACCCCTTTTGCTTTCCCATTAAGCATTTTCCCAAAAATTTTCTTAACATTCCCATTGAATGTTTTCTCGACATCAAACTCATTTTTCTCAGAATAAAACTGGTCTGAGATTTCAACTTTACCAATTTTTTGTTTAACTTTCTCAAACTCCAGTGATGGAAATTCATCATCATTCACCGGATCCTTTACCTCAACCTGTGGCTCTTCTGGCTTTGTGGAACCAGAATCATCGCTGACTTTCTCATCAACCTTTTTAACAACCCACACTTGGTTGTCTTTGGCTTTCTTTTTGTAAAGATTCTTTTTAGAACACTCACCAACCTCATAAGTTGAGTTTTCAAAAACTTTAAAGTTTTCAGTTGGTGGTTCAACATCAACAACTATCTCTTTTAACTTCTTAGAAACTCCATGTTTTGTTTTGGCATTTTTCGGAGAGTTCCACGCAATATGACCAACTTCATTGCATTTGAAACAGGTGTGAGTTTCTCTTAGATGAAACACTCCAGTTCCATTCCTTTTTTTCTCAGCAAGAAACTCCTGGTTTGATTGTTTCCAGAACGGTTTCTTCTGTTCATCCTCAGCACTTCCACCTGAAACAAATTCTGTTTTTGTTTTAGAATTTTTCTCATTTTTATAATTTTTTGGTGGAATAAAACCAAGACCTTTCTTTTTGTAGCTACGATTTTGGTTTGGTTTCTTTTGAAAACCAGAACCAGAATTGTAACCCTTTTTCTTGTTTAATCGTTGTTGAACTCTTGAAGTGTATTTTTTAGGTTTTCCAATAAGATTTAAATCTTTTATTTCAGAAATATTAATTTCTGTCATTTTGAAAACCTTTTTGATCATGTCAAAACGAACACTTCTTATTGGAAACTCTTTGTCAGAGTATAACTTGTCAGAATCATTTAAAGTGTATGCTACTTCAAATGTTTCATCATTCAAGTTTGCTTTTGATAACAAAAATTTTTTACTGTAAGACCGTTTGACCGACGACTTTTGACCATTGACTGACGAACTTGACCCTCTAGATTCCGATTTTGACTCAGACTCCTCATCAATATCTAACACCTGATCGACCACCTTTTTGATTAATTCAGACTCATGATCAGTGTCAGACGAGGTGAACGTGACGTCAATGTTTTCTGGTAATTCATCAGTTGTATCGGTTTTTAGCTTTATATTGACTGCCTTTTCAAGTTGCTCCTCGTTTGGTTTTCTAGGAGAATACCCTTCCCAGATTGGAGGCGGACACTTGTTATATTTAACAGTCGGTTTCTTACCACTATCCTTCTTCTGTGGCTTGTCCTCTTGGAAAGCTTCCATACCTGCAACAGTTGGATAAATTCGATCAATGAGATAATCAGAACTAGAATAGCTTTGTAACAACCGCCTAATTCTCTCATTCTCAATCTTTTCGGTTTCCAACTCTTGCTTCCACTTAGCACTTTCTTCGATGTAGAAATTGATAGCTTTCTGTTTTGTCATCATAACAGCATTCATCATCGTTAATGCTTGTTCTCTTTCAGAGTTGGTCTTTTGAAGACCAGTTACAGTTTTGTTCAAGACATCATAAGATTCTTTTACATAGTTGAGATTGAACAGCAACTGCTCTTTCTTTTTCTCATATTCAGCTATCATTTCGTCTTTTGCTGCACATTCTTTGCAAGATTCCAAACATTTTGTGTAAGGTTTGACGACTTCAACAATCTTTTCAACTTCGATTGTTTTCACCATTTCAATCACTTTCTCAACTTCAACCATCTTCTCAGCAACATTTTCAGCATTCTCATTCTGAACAACATCTTCAGATTTCATTTGTTGTTGTTCTTTTGCAGCTCGTTTCTCCTTTAGTTTTTCTAAGCGATCTGCAAAATAGAAATGAAAACTTTCAGGAGACAGATGATATTTTACAATGTTAATATGTTTTTCTTCCTCATCGTCACTACTATCATCAACTGGTGACTGATCAAACTCGATTGATTTTTCAGAACTATCATCCGATGAACCAAAATCAGATGGAGTTTTATCAAAAACAATTTCTTTTTCAGAACTGTCATCACTTTGTACACGCTCATCTGAACTTTGTGAGCTTTCATCAGCACTTTCTGAGCTTTCATCAGATGCAACAGACTCTTTCTCCACATTTTTCACAGTCTCTCCAATAGATTTCATCCATGTAGCAAACATATATGGTTCTCTTACAATCTTAGCAATGAACGCTTTAAATTCTTCTTTTTCATCAACAAACATCTCCCAGCTAAAGCCTTCAGGTAGTTTTTCATCATCCTGATTGACTAAACAAACTTTGCTTTCTGGTGATATGTAGTTATTCCAGTTAAAATCTACCAAACACGCTCTCTTAGAATCCTCGATCTTTCTACCATGAGCCACCTGCGGTTCTTGTAGTTGTTGCTGACCCACTTGCTGATAAATGGCTTTCCGGTAGTAATCATCTTTTCCGAACAGATTCTGAGCTCCACTAGCTTCCCTGTTCTTGCACTCCCTCTTGAAATGACCTTTCTCCCTGCATCGAAAACAAGTAACTTTAGATTTATCAAAACCTAAAGTAGAAACATGTGCATCAAGAAAGTCATTTCTCCCAGTAATAAGCTTGAACTTTTCTGCTCGTCTAAGAACACTTGCTAGACACCATTTGATATCCATTAGTTCCATCTCTTCGGCGTCTATCTGATCGTAATCCTCCTTTGTGAGCATAGGATTCCCGATCCGACCAGCCACTAGACCTTCATAAGAGAGAAGCACAGAACCAAGTAAAGCCATGTGATCTTTAGCAGTTTCTTTAGAAAAACTTTGACCCTATGGAAGATTCAATGCGATGTTACACTGGATCACATAACCATTTCCAGTTTTTGTGCTCTGAGAATGAAAATTTGTAGTTGACTCTTTCGGATTAACACTCGGAAATGAAGATAATCCACTGCTGCTTTTAGTTGAACTCTGATCAACCTTTTCTGTAGAATCCCCAGCACTAAACGCAGTTTGGATTTTCGGACTTCTCTCAGCTTCCGGAACTGGAACACTACCTTTGTAATACATCTTTACATCCTGTTGACCACTTGAACTATTCATCCTCGCAATCTTCTGTTGTTCCAAATCCTGACTTTCAATCTTCTCAATAAACTGAGAAATTGTTAATCCATCATAAACCCCAGTATTTTTTAGAATCATCAAATAAGTTCCCCATTCTTTCTGCAGTAACGCATCCGCTAATTTGTCTACCCACTCTTCACGATCTTTTGTAATACTCAGCATCGACATAGATCGCACCAAGTGGCAGTATCGTTCAATCAGCTTCTTTGTGTCTTCACCCGGTAGACTGCTGAACAGATCAAACTCTTTCTTGAGCAACGCTTTCTTGCTCTTAATCATGTTCTCACTACCCTCAAATTACACACGAAGAGCATCCCAAATCGATTTTGATGTTTTGTCATGCTGGAGCAGTATGAAGATGTCTTCTTTGATAGCTTGTTGAAGTAGACTGATCATCATCTTTTCAGCTTTGTACATATTTCTTTCTTGATCAGTAAACTCTGATAGCTCTTTGATAACCTGCAAATCTGTACGTGGTAACATATATTTCTTCAGAATATATTCCCAAGACCTAAGATGATTTGCCTGAACCCAATTTTCGAATCTGTCTTTCCACCCGTAGTATTCTTCGATACTCATTAGTTTCGGAGGCTTTTGAGTAGTTCCTGTCTCGTTTTCCAAATTCATGGCCTGAGCAATGACAGCTGGAGTAGACGGTGTAGCAAACACGTTGTAGAAATCGTTGTCCATTTTTCCGAAGTACGTATTTCAAAACAGTTACTTTGGAGCGAAATTAACCAATTGCAGCTTCAAGCGAAATAGCACACACCCTTAGAAGCAAAATCCCAATATACACAGGAGCGAAATCATAATGTAAATTGGAGCGATATCACTATGTTTGCAGCTTGGAGCGAAATCAAAACTTGCACTGGAGCAAAATCACTTGTTTGTTAGTCTGGAGCGAAATCAGATTAAACTTTGGAGCGAAATCTGAAATTAGCAGCTTTGGAGCGGAATCAGAAGATAATTTGGAGCAAAATCAGACAGGTATTTGGAGCGAAATCAGATTTCTGAGCGAAATCACAAAGGTCCAGTTCGAGCGAAATTAGCTCGGAGATCAATTTTGTCCATTTTTAGTCCGATTTTAGGTGTGAAACTTTCCAGGGTTTGTTAATGTCCAATTATCTATAATCTGTGAAATTTTGAACTGATTTTGACCGATAAAACTTCCTGAACTGATGTAAGAAGGTGTAGAAGCAAGAATTTTCAATCAAATACGGCTGTAAACTACAGAACTCCTCCAACTGGCTCTGATACCAATTGTAGGATCGTGCGGCTGACCCAAATGAGTCGTTCAGAGAAATTCTGATCTATTTCAGGTGCAGAAAACAAGAAATAGACTTAGTAACAGCTTGAACTTCACTTTAACTACTGATTATATTGATTTGATCCCAAATACAATCAGTCTTCACACCGGCAGCACTTCGGTATGGAATACAAGGGAACAGTTCCTGATTTCACTCAAGAGAACACTATATATAGTGTTCTGATTTTGCTCGAGACTACACAGGTCAACAGGAGCAAAATCACAAACATGTGATTTCGGGCGAAATCACCTAGATGATGCTAGGAGCGAAATCAGCTTCTACTCACACTAACACTTCCTATTTTCTCGTAAAATGCGCCCTGATCTATACAATGTAATCTAAGATTCGATACAAGACAAAGTCGACAGATGCATGCACTAACAATTACTTTACTGTCTATATAAAGTAAAAGATTTACGCCATTCCTGTCTCTACGGTCTATATAGAGGTATGTTGGCTACCTGGTCCAGGGTTAAGGGAATGGTTTAGTAAGGTTCATTCCTTGTTCAGTGTATAGATCCTACAAGGACCTGGGTCAAGCTTACAAGGACCTCCTTCAATACCTACTGGTATTGGATGGTAGGGGTGCGAATAGCTTGATCCCCTCATATGTAAACTACTATTAATACATTTAACCGAATACTTGGGATTGTATCCCTGCTGACTCAAACCACTTAGCCGAGGGTAACGTCACCTTCAAAAGAGGGGCCTACCATTTTCGCATTAATAACTTAATTAATTATCTTTCAAGATTTTGACCCTTTGGGATTGTATCCTTGCTGACTCGAACCACTGGGTTGAGGGTAACGTCACCTTCAAAAGTGGGGCCTACTACTATAACTAAGATAATCACTTAAAAAGTCCGAAAGTGCAAAAATCATCAAAGGATACATTAAAGGCGAGTCGGATCCAAGTGATTCGTCTTGTCTATCTGTTTTTATTTTATTTTTATTTCTGCATTTTTAGTTTTATTTTCATACTTAAAACCTTGTCTCAAAAATTTTAGATTTATTAGACGTTGAGGATAAACCGGTACTAAAAGCTCTTGTGTCCTTGGACGACCTCGGTATCTTACCAACGCTATACTACGCTCACGATGGGTGCACCTGCCCAAGTGTGTGTTTAGTGTTAGTAGAATATCGTGTTCTATAAATTTAAAACTTGACTAATGTGTAAAAATGGGCTTAAAATATCAATAAAAATATATCACGCCGAACACACACCACCTTATTGAGATCTGTGTAGTCAACACACATGCGCCATCCACCTGTAGACTTCTCGACCATTACAGGGTTCGCGACCTAACTTTGGTAGCGGACCTCTCGCAATATTCCTTCCTTGAGCAGCTCACAAACTTGTTCATTCATAGCCTTTCACTTGTCTGATCCTAGGCTGCGCTTCCTCTGGACCTTAGGCTCAACAGATGGATAAGTGTTCAAACAATGTTCCGTGATGTCACGCGGGACGCCTCATGTCAGACGGTGTCCAGGTGAATATATCCATGTTTCTGAACAGCAGTTGTTTGAGGTGCGTCCTGATACTTGGTGAAATTGCATGGCCAATTGCCACCGTTTGTTCTGGGTACTTGCGATTCAAGACCCATTTATCTGGTTCAGTCGGTGAGACCTTACTTGCTTTGATCGAGCGAGCATCCTCTGTCGCCATCACTTCTTTCTTTGAATAAATAATCACCACCCCCGTTTCAGTTGGGAAGCCAATGGCTGAATGGGGCATGGAGGTTACCATGTTCATCTCTCCCCGGGTTTCTCTTCCGATCAGAACGTCGTGTCTTGACTTGACTGGCATCACCATGAAGTTGACGTTCGTTGTTCTTGAGTGCTTCCTGTCAGACAGCGTGACGGGAAAGCTAATCTGACCCAATGGAAAGACTGTTTCGTTGCAGAATCCGGATAGAGTATAGTCAACTGGCTCGAGACGTTCTTTGTCTTCAGGGTCGAACTGTTTGAAACATTGTTCATATATTATGTCGGTCGTGCTTCCTGGATCGATGAAGAAATACTCTGTTTCATAATGTCCTATGATGCCAGTAATGACAACGGGGCGCGTGGCGCGTGGTCCCCCGCGTACTACTGGGAAAATGACTTGTTGCTCGTGCCATGCTGGTTCAAATGGGCGCTTGCCCTTGCTCCACACGTTGTGTGTCAGTCCATTGACCATGTGAGTTTCCAAATGCCTGACTTTCTTCTAGCCTCCATCATCATTCCTTTGGATTTGGCGCGTTTCCTTGCGCATGTTTTTGGCTAGATGGCTCAGCTTGCCGCTTTTCACGGCCTTCTCGATTTCTTGCCTTAAGCTGATACAGTCATCGGTTAAATGGCCAGTATCTCTGTGAAAGTCACAGTAAAGATTAGGGTATTGCCCTCTCTTGTTTTTCATTTGTTTTGGCGCCTTAAAATCATGGTTCTCCGTAATGAGCACCTCTTTAGGTGTTTTAATGAGCGGAGTCCAATGTTTTTCTCGGTTTTCATTCTTGACGGCTTTGCGGTAGCCAATTCGGTCAATTGTATCTCCCGCATCTTCTTTGAAGCGAGGCCTTTCTTCATAACCGCTAGACTGGCATGCCTTCTAGCTAGGGTTTCTATTTTTGCTGCGCCTGCTATTGTCGCGCGAGTTGCCTCTTGAAAAACGATCTTCAGAATAAAAGTTATTGCCGCCTGCCAATGATTCTTCTGTCTGCGCAATAATCTTTGTTGCTGCCATGAGTTTGTCCCATTCTTTAGGCATGTCGTCTTTGCCTGTGATAGTCCTGATCAGACTGTCACAATGGATGGCCTTTTTTGAAGTGGGAATGCATCAAATCTTCACTAACACCTCCAATTTCCAAACACTCTTTGTTGAAACGAGTGATAAAATCTTCTAACCCCTCGTTCTCCCTTCGCCAGATGTCTGTTACTTCGGACGTATCGCGCTGATAGCGTCTTTGCTGGCTGAAATGGGTTACAAACTGATCTCTGAAATCGATCCATGATTTAATTCTCCCAGATGGGAGGCTGTCGAACCACGCGCGAGCAGCCCCTGTGAAAGTTTGGACGAAAATATAGCACCACATTGGCATGGTCCATTATCCTAAAACACCAACACTCGTGAAGAGTCGCACATAATCACCAGGGTCAGTAAGACCGTTGAACTTTCCCACGGTTTGTGGCAGCTTTGCTTTTTCCAGCGGAGCTAGAGCGATGCTCCGGATAAACTTCGAGTGCTCGGCAGCTTCTGCTGGTCAGTAAACCAGACTAAAATCGTGTTCTGCTACTTCATTGTAGACGGCGCGTGGCCTTGGTCTGTAAGACTCATGATTTCTTTGCAAACGGTTGAAAACTGAAGAACCTTTGTCTTCTTGCCAAGTAGGATCATCCTCATCTGTTTTATCCCATTCATTGTTTATGTTGCACGCCCCAGCCGGCTTTGCAACGGAAGCCTGGGTTGCACGTTAGACGGATGATCATAGTAACTGCGTGTGTCCTCATACGTATCGCGCATCTCGTGCATGCTTGGTCTTCTTTGAGGAGGTGGTCTGCTGAACTACCCTTGTACGTTCTGCTAAGGAGGTGTTTGGCGCACCCCCTGTGTTGGCCCAAGGGGTGTCACCAGATATGGTTCCGCTTGCAATATTGCTTGCTGCGCACTTAACGACTAGTAAGCAACGTTTATAGTAGCAATCTGTTTGGCGTACCAGGAGACTAAGGTTTCGCCCTCTGGTAAACCTAATAACGTCGAAATGTTTGGAGGAACTAGGTTTAACGGACCAGCGGTATTGCTCATTGGGGTAGCCGTTTGAGTGATGCGAGTGATACTCGCGTGGGGTCCCCCAGTGTTTGTTACTTCGCCCTCGGCTAACTCGTCAATGGGAAGGGGTTAAACGTGCGAGTTGTCCTCCCCCGTACCCACTTGAGACTGTGTACCGAAATCGAAATTCGGTATTCCCTGACCAGCCATGATCGAGAGAACAGAAAAAAGCTCAGAAAAAAGAAGATGAGGTGATTGTAAAAATCGGTGGGCGCCAATGAAGAAACACGGAACTAATTTTAGGTTTATTATATTGGTTTATGTTTCAACCATAAGGGTTAATCTTCTTAATCCTTCCTGAGCTCAGCTGTGATCCTTCATGCAAAACAATCAACACCCCGGTAAGCTCGTTAAGAGTGGAATATGGGGGTTTCCCTCTTAACCACCCTCCGGCGTGAGAATAAGTATTTGTTTTGAGGAAATAAGTGTGTGTTAAGAGTAAGAGAGTAGAGAGCAGAATGAATCAACCTGTATATGAAGGTCCCTATTTATAGCCGGAGTAGTGTAGAAGGAGATGGCCTGATGGGTCTTGGGCCCGGAGACGACAACAAGGAATATCCGTCTTGTCTCTTCTGTGACAACCGTTAGTGTCTCTAAAAGATCTTCGGTGCTGGCGCACCTTGATTGGAGCCACGTGTCTGGGTTTTCGTCCTTGTTGTCTCTTTGACATCAGCAGGTGAGTGGAGATCATGGGGCAGTTGTCGCCGCCCCCTGATTGGTGCCACGTAGGCACTCTTGCGTACTTTTATCTCCTGAACGATTGTTGATCGTGGAGCACCATAGAATACAACCTGTTGGATGCTTATTGGCTTACTCCTCTGCTACTCGTACCTTTCGTGCTTCCTTGAATGAATCTGCGCCGCTGCCCTAGCGCAGCCTCTTATGTGTATCCAACCAGCCGGCGTAAGGTCTGGGGACCGAGGGCTTTCATTCAAGATGCTAAGTGTGGAATCTAATCTTAAATCTTGCTTGGACCTCGTGCGCGGTTTAGGACATGCCTATGTAACCCGCGCGGGTCTGTAGATTTTGTCAGATTGTTGTATTAGGAGTATGGTCCTGCGCACGACCTGATTGGTCTGCGCGGCTTTTTGGGACCATACCCCTTTAATAACCCAACCAATCTCTCTTCGTCTACGATTCAATTCAAACAACAATCTTAGTTTTACATACACAACACCCTAACCAATCGACACTTAGCAATTTCGAGTTTAAACTGCCAAAACTCTGCAACTATAATGTTTGACAAAATGGAAAACAATGAGCTTGAAAGAATAAATGAGTGGTTTGAAGATCCTTGGCGTTTGGAGTATCAAGTTAAAAAAATATTTACATTAAGAGATTTGAACATTTTCTGTGTAAAAAAGATGAATCGTTGTATCAGTTGAACCGTCGGTATGATATATTACTTGAAATTTTAAAAGAGTTCAAGATAACAATGTCGAATGCTGAACTGATATGAAAATTTGCAGAAGCGTTACCTTTAGAGTGGGATGAATTTTTTATTAAATTGAAAAAGGATTCTATATTTTCAAATTTTTCTCTACGTGAGTTTGTCAATGAGCTTCAAGAACACGAAATGGAAATTAAAAAGAAGAAGAAAGATTTGATAAAAAAGATAAAAAAGATATAAAAGAAGCTAGATAAAATAAGTTTGGATGTGATTCTTGAAATAAGCAGAAGAATCAATATGTCTTGGAGCAAAAAAAGTTATGAAATGTGATATTAAGAGGGGTTGTTATATAGATAAAAATAGAGTAAATTGCCATTTTAGTCCCTGAGGTTTGTCCTAAATTGCCATTTTAGTCCAAATAGTTTTTTATTCAAATATAATAACTAAAATCTCATCTCACCCCTTTTCTTCTTCGGCAACCCAACCCCCTTTTTTCCAACAACTCATTCAAATAAAAAAGCCACAACATACAAACTTAAATTACCCTTAATATTCATCACCCCTATAAAACTCAATTAAACATTGAATATCACGACAACAACCCAATTCAAACCGCAGAGGCACACACTAATTTGGTCGTCGGGCCTTCGTCACACCATCGCCCTCTCGACATTCGTCACTCACTCGAAATCACATCTGAACTCTAACCGCCGCTAGGTTTTTTTGTCATAACCCCCGTTCCCTAAAAACCCGGGAACGGGCGGTCGTGGCCAGTTTCAGTGGTATCGGTGTTTATCAATTTGGCAGCGGAAAATTTCATCAGGACCGTAGTTAGGAAATATTTTATCAGAGTTAAACACCAAAATATTTAAATTAAAGAAGTGGGATAAAACCCAAGTTTCTCTGGTAACACGTTTACAAGTGGGACAAAACCTGAATTTTCATTTTGATGCATCTATAGGGAATGACCCCAATTATTGAAAACAATTCTCATTTTTAATTAGGTAACTTTTATTGCCACTTTTCTAAGCCTTCAGTGCTCTCCAGCTGGCTTTTATTGGCTTCACACTAAGTTACCTGAAACACGTGTTTAAAAACATTTTGTCAGTGGGAAATATTAGTGAGTGAATCTCAGTTAAATCAAGTTTTAATAAAAACCATTGTACAGTATTGAGGGCGATTCCGCAATTACATTTGTTTCCAAGTCATATCAATTACCACCCACGGTACTGTCGTTCCGACTTATGGTCATGTTACTCCTCGCAAGGCAATAATAAATTTTGTATACAAAACCCCAAGTTTACCGATTGTGCAATATCCTTGCAAATACTCAATAACTGTTTAATATATAATTAATCAAGTGAGGTTTTGTAAAAACAAATTGCAAAAAGGAGATTACTCACATTGTTGTCTTAGATTTTCTGTAAGGGTTTCCTGGTGACAATCTATAATTTACACAAATGCACACGCATCAGTATAATAACCCATTTTAACATTAGTAATACCCTCCCCGAGATGGCATTCCAATGACTACGTCGGGCAGAACCACGACAGCCGTTACGGAACCCTAGATCAATCAGGCAGCGTATCTAATATGTATCCAGGGGTTATAATACTTATAACGAGGCAGAGCTTCGCTAATTAGGGGGGTATAATGCCCGGGTATTACTTGGACTATAGAGAATTGAGAGAGAATTGAAAGAAAATGAGCGAATTGGACTGAAGGCTCGACTGCTCAATTTATAGGACTGATCTTGGACCTTGTCGCGCCCCGCGTAGACCATACCAAGGTCTTACGCGGCCCACGAGAGATGGTAGGGCGGCGGATGGGGAGCTGAGTCATCGGGTGTGGTGACGCGTGTAGGGACACGTGGCGGCTCAAGGGCTCGCCCTGACTCTGGGTTGTCGCGGCCCGCGTAGGCTACTGCCTACACGTTCGCGGCCCGCGAGCGGGGGTTAAATCTTGTTTTTTTTAATTTTTATAATAATAAAGGTATTCGGGGCCGGTTTTCGTATACAGGGTGCATTTTAGGACGTATAGGGGAACTCTAAATATATTAGGGGTGTCAGAAATATTTTAAGGAGTGTTGATATATCTTGGTGTAATTCCTGGATTATTTAGTAAAATATATCATGCACTCACATTAAGTATAGTAATCCAATTCCACTTTATCCCTACGTCACAAGACAGAACCCCAATGAATTTAGGCAGAGCCTTGACATACGTTACGGGGCCCTACGTCAGTCGGACAGGGTATCAGTGATCACGGGTTAAAACACTTAAAACAGGGCAGGGCTTTATTATTATTTAATAATTAAGAAAAAGAAGAGAAATAGAAGAGATAGGGAGAGATATCGAGAAAGAACTGGCAACAAAAAGTGAAGAGGGTTGAATCCTAGATATACTCTACTTTTGAGCTTGAAGTTCACGCAACCACCATCCACGTACACACTTCTGTCATATTTTTGCTTTGAATGTAAGTATGAAAATATTGATTTTAATATTATATTACTTTACTCATATTTCTTACACGTATACATTCAAACACAATTCAATTTCAATTAAATTTGTAAGTTAGATATTATTATTATAATTAATTCAGCTGCTTCACTTATTTGGTGCTTATAACTTCTAAAGTATGACGTTTTGTAAAACAATGAATATGTCATTAGGACGAGAATAATCTTATCTACATTTTGAACCAAGTTTCATTAAAAATGGAGTGGGTTCAAATATATTGTATTTTTATAATTTAATTATTAAACGGTTTCTAGACCCGTCTAGGTACTTCATATTTCTGACAGTTAACTTATCCGTAATCTATATGTCTAATAATATAAGTTTTTATACACTTTTATTTTAATAGAAAGGTCACCCATATATAGGCCAATTAATTAGTATATCATTCCAACCAACTATATAAAATAGTTTTTAAAACTATTTGGGTCGCATAATTATATTAAAAATAAACTAGTTACTAGTGGTTAATAAATTTAAGAAATCTATAACTCTTATATGATAAAAGAAATAGAAATGTTACATCCTCCCTACTTTGTTTTAAATCTTGTCCTCGAGATTTGCGCTACGATATTTTCTTGGGGTTACATCACGTATTTTAGTTGGTTATCAAGGTGACTGGGATAGAACTAAAGGATGAATATAAGGATATCATAGGATAATTGGAATTCAATGGCCTCAAAACTTAGTTTCAGGAATTGATGTTAACTGAATGAAATGATACCATCATCAAGGTGACTAAGTTTCACAATTTAAAAGAGAGATTTGATAGGCATATTGTAGGATCGTTATTGACGATCAAATGAGTCAATCAGAGCTGAAACACCACCGTTTATGCGGCGGAATCACACAAACAATTTGAATCAAAGAGAATGGAGTAGAAATAGACAGTAGATCACTTTAAACACGGTTTCTCATTAATTGTTCACAGAAAATTTTGGCAGCAGTTCGGCTACAACTTGGACATTCAGTACATAATGAGAAACACACACGGACTATATATACCAGTGCTAATTCCGCCCCAAATGACATCGTGTCATTTCGGGCGGAATCAACAACATGTGATTTCTCTCCAAATGACACAATGTCATTTCGAGCGGAATCAGCCCATAACAACTTAACATTTACATAAAGCCCCCTATACTATACAAAACTGACATATTTGACCCCTAGACCCTATACAAGCTTGACTAAGACTAAGACATAGGCTTTAGACATTCGTGCATCAACAAACTCCCCCTTGGATACAGCCGGAGTCTTCAGTCTTGTCTTCGGGTCTTCAGATCGCTCTAAACCTTTCCTCTCTTGGTTTAGACTTCTTCCTCAGCAAGTTCCTCAGCTTGTCATTATCCTTCTTTATTTTCTTTTCTTCTTCGGCCTGAATATTCATCCACTTTCCTCTGTTTTCCTCCAGCTTCTTTCTTTCTCGTTCAGCTTTCTTCTTGTCTTTCTCTTCAAGCGACCACCAATTTGATTTCCATTTACTTTCAAAATTTATTCCTTTCTGAAAGCAAACAGTTACAACTTTCTGGAACTGCATCGCTTGCTCTCTATCTTTAGCTTGAAAGTGGATCTTGTTGATAAACAAACATTCAATATCCTTTGCTGAGCAGTTAACTAACCACATCGGGTCATAGATAAAAATCTCTCGAATCTCAATCCCTGCTCTGTATGTTATCACAACCTCTGTCGAAATACAACTGTACACCCAGCCCATGAAACCTTTGTAGAACTCTTGTTCCATCTTGGGCACTGGAATGTTTTTCATCGTCTTTGGCTTTTTCACATTCAGAATAGTCTCTTCAACTCCTGTCACTGGATCTATCCTTTGAACTCTCTTCGGGTAATGAGGCTTCCAGTGTTTGAAGTCTTTCAGTGCCTCAAACTTTATCAGTCCCCACATTGCAACATCATTCTTCCTGACAAGATACCCCAAGGTTCTTACTTTTGATAACTCATCCACATCCCACCATGGAAGGGACATAATATCATGTAACTTTTCAAAATATTGAACACCACATTCTCTCCTGATTGCATACGCATTAACTTGAGGTAGAAAACCCCAGCTAATGATATCCCCCAAAGAAATACTTTTGTCTCTCTGATAATACTTCAACGGACGTTTGAATTTACGTTCATTGCTTTCCTTGAACCATTTCTTACGTTCTTCCTTCAGTGGATCTTTTGTGGTGCCATCAAAGTTTTTGTCTTTAAGAATCTCAGAAACTTTCCTTCTAAGTTCATCCCGATTCTCTTCAGTGAAGAACTCCATCAGTGTTGGAAATTGAGAAGTATCTTCATTCATACTCTCCTCATCAGTACAATCTTCAACTTCAACCCTGTCATACACATCAGCGTCTTCCACATACTTGTATTCATAATCAGGTTGATGGTTGATGTCGAAAGCATTTAATTCTTCTTCAAAATCAAAATTAAACTCAGCTTCATTCACATTGAACATCTTCAATACTTCATCCAACGTGTAAGTATGCCTTATCTCACCTTCTTTAACATGAGGTTCAATTTGAAGAATTAATTTTTCAGCTTGATCAACATTTTGATCATCACCATGCTCCCCCTTTCCATCAGCTCCCTCTGTCTCTTCATTCACAGTATCATTTAAATAATCATCAACATTCCTTTCACTTGACGTTTCAGTCACTTTGATTCCCATACCACCCTGATTATCGTCATCATCATCATCAGAACCATGACTGCTAGCAGAGAAGACTTTTTCATCATCATCATCTTCCTCTTCTTCATCACCCTCTTCATCGTCATCCTCCTCATCATCTTCTTCATCGTCATCACCAGCAAGATCTTCCAATGATACATGTTCTTCAAAGATTGCTGATACGGAGGATATAGGAACAGGATTCTCAATAACTAGAGATGGAACAATTGAACTTTCAGCTACTGCCACACTGCTTTCAACACCTTTTCCCTTATCTTTCATTTGTGCATCAATCTCAGCTTGGTGTTTAGCTCTAAGTTCTTCAACTTGTATTTCTTCGAACTTTTGCTCAATTGACGTTCCAAGCATGTTTTCAACAACTTTGTTCAACATGTAAAATTCATGCTCTTTCAATGCTTTCGCAGCTTCAAGCTCTTTGTTTTTCATCTCAAAGTATTTGTTCTGCTCATTTCTGCGAGACTTTTCTTCTTCTAATTCAGCCACTCTTACTTTCAAGAAATCAATCTCTGTCTGATCTGTATCAATCTTCTTCAGTAATGCCTTGTTGTCAGACTCTAATCTCTTCACACGCATTTCGAGAATCTTTTCACGATCAGCCACTTTCTTGCTTTCAGCTGCTAATAATTTGTTTTCATTCAAAACATCTTCCATTTTCTTCTCTAACTTTTTCACCTGTTCATCATTCGCAAATCCGAAGTCTCCAATATCTTCAAGACTTTCTGGAACAGTTGGAAATGTCTTGTGGCCAGAAGAACCAGGAGTTAATTGTATTTGTATTTGAGTGGGTGGTGGTGTTTTGAAGATTTCTTAGGATGTAAGAAAAGGTTGTTCATGAGGTGGTGAGAGATGTAACGGTGATAGATGTAATGGTGATGGTTGTCTAGGTGGTGTTGGTTGTTTTGGAGGTGAAGGTTGTCTTGGAGGTGTTTGATGTGGAGTAGGTTCAGGTGGTGGTGTTGATGATTTACTTTGTTCTTTGGATGGTTTCTTCTTTAGCACAATCTTCGGCTTTGTAATCTTCGGAGAAACTTTCTTTATCTTCGGAGACACTATCCTCTTTCTTGCTCCTGATTTCTTCTTACTACTCGACGGAGGCGATTGAGATCCAGAGACATGTTGTGGTGATGGGACATATGGAGCATCCTCCTTTTCCTGCCTCTTCCTATTTCTCAACTATTTCTCTTTCTCTGTCGCTTCTTGAATTCTTCTTAAACCTTCTGCTTCATCAACTTCATCTTCTGAAGAACTCGAAGAACTTGTAGTATCTTTATCAACGTCATCACCTTCAACATCATCAATAACTTTCTCTTTCTCAACTTCTATGTTAGTTGCTTGCTCTACCTCCAAATCACCAAGGTCCAACATCACTTCTTCAATATCAGCATATGGATTTTCTTCAACATTTACAACTGGTTCCTCAACTTCAGGCTCATCAATCAACAAAGTCTTTGCCACTTTATTTTGTTTTTTCTTTGGCTGTGACGATGACCCCTCTTCCATCTGTGCTTTAGGGGTGACTTTCTTACCTCTCCTCCTCTGTTCTTTGACAAACCAGTCATTACGTGTGGTTTTGAACTTTTCAAGAGCCTTTAGCTCATCAGCATAAGCAGTTTCCTTCATCTCCTCTTCATTTCTCCAGTTTTGGTGATTGACTGGATCAGGATCAACATAATTCGCATCCTTGATAAAACCAAAAAATTCAGCTACTTTCTTTGGTTCAGGATGGTTCGGATGATATCTTGCAAGCTGCTTCAATGAATCGTTACTCATATGAGATAAAACCAGCAAATCATGTTCTACATCTCTTTCAATATCGGGATAAGCATGATCAATCAACATCTGCACAAATCTTGGATACATCCAAGTCTTACTCTTTGTTGTTACATTCTCGGTTATGTAATGAAAAACAATGTGCGAGAAGTTGTATTTCTTGTTAAGAACCAATGCAGTGACAATATTCATCTGGTAATCACGCATGGTATCATACCCTCCTTTGCAATGGCTAAGTGACATTAGAACACAATGAACAATAAACTTGTAAGGTTTCTGAAACTTTGACTTCAAGTAATTTCCAACGTTTAGTGCACCAACATATCCCATCCTCAGCATGCATCCCTTGACCATTCATTCAGGAAACTTTGTTGGCGAGTTTTCGTCATCCGGAAAGTTCAAAACTTCACAAACAAGCGCCTCAGTAACAACAATTGTCTTCTTTTCATTATACTACTTCACAACTGAATGAATTACTTTGTTTGCTTCATCATATGTCGCGTGCTTCCAGAAACGTTTCACATGTGATTTGTACACAGGACGTTGATCCGTAAGAGCTTTCTGAATTGGAATTCTCCTCATAAACTCCAAGATACTGCTAAATTTCGCCAACTCTGTATTTTTCTCCACATCAAAGTCACAACAACTGTTGTGCAACGGATTGAAGATTACATTTGAACCCTGCAAGACAGCAAATCATAAAATGAATCAATTACTTAGAAAAATTTCAACATTAAGCATCTACAAGCGAAATCAAATGAAATGACTAAGCATTTCAAGCGAAATCACCCAAATTAGTAAGAAGCGAAATCAGATGACAACTTAGAAGCGGAATCAGATGGTGATGTTTGAAGCGAAATCACCAAAGACACATAGAAGCGGAATCACTAAAACAATCTGAAGCGGAATCACTTAGACTGTTTTCAAGCGGAATCAAATGTGACACTTTAAGCGGAATCAGAAATGATACAATGGAGCGGAATCAACAACACAATCAATTTGTGGCGGAATTCCAGATAATCATTCAAATCCTGTTAGATGATGAAATTGATCATGTGGGTTTGTTAATCTGTTAATTCCGACTCTAGAGATGTGATTTAATATCAATTTGGTTCTCAGACATGCCCTAGATCTAACTTTCTAACCACAATTCATCGACAACATGCAATCCGCTCAGATCTGTTACAATTAACAATCAATACATGAAATACACTACAATCCGACAACATATGTTTGATTTCTTGTTCAGATTTAACAGTTATTAACCCTAATTCTAAGTTTTAGTTCATAAACATCGCCGACAGACATGAAAACATGTAAATCTAGGACAAATCAGGTCTCAATCTACCTTGCCCATGTTAATAGTTGAGATTGCCAACAAATAACACCAGATCTAACAGAAATCGGGCAGCAATTCGTTTAGAAAATGAAGATAATAGGGTCTCGCTTGAAATCGCCGGAGAGAGAAACACTTGGGGCGGAAACAGAAAAATGAGGTTGGAGCGGAATCAGGTGGCCTTTTATAGGCTGTATTATTCCGCTCGAAATGGTCAATGAGTCTCTCAAGCGGAATCAACTATGAAGCTACAAGCGGAATCAAACATGAAGCACCCTCAAGCGGAATCAGCTAATTTATGTAAAACTTGTATTTTCGAGCGAAATCAGTTTTGACTTTTCAAAATTTTTAATTTTTTTAAACATTTTCAGATTGTTTACCGACACACCCAATTAACCAAGTCCAAGTTAATGACCTTGGTCAACTGTTCAGCCTACCAAGTCCAAATTAATGACCTTGGTTGACCTGATTATGAAGTTTGCTGACTTTTTGATCTGAAACTAGTTCAAATTAATGAACTTTTGAACTTTACGAACTTTCAAACACTTTTTCAATCTTTTAAACATGTACCAATCACAGTTCAGTATCTCCTGCTTACCCAAACCTCATCAAACAGACATGATCTGCACAAGGCTTTGATCATCTGATTCCCAACGTCGGTTGTCGAAAATAAGATCAAAAAAAAATATTTTTGGATTTTTAACAAGATAAGCAGAAATATGTACACACAATCTTTTTGTGAGCGTGATAAGGGATCATATCAGCATTTGACAAGACACAAGCACCGTTAAGCTTCTATTTCATACCAAGCCTTAAACAGTTCACGTAGATTGTCGATATACTGATCCTCTTAAATTTTCACAAAACTTTCAATCTGTCCAGGATACGGAATTAATGTTTTAAGACTTAAACTTTTACATGTGTCCCACCTCAGTATATACTCCCGTATCCAGATCCCATTATTCAGTCTTACAGGTGAGTATACCTAGATGATATCTGTAATGGGGTGAAATGCAAGGGTCGTGAGAGCTCGGGTCGATACTTCCGTATACGTAGAGAGATGACGGCTTCGACTTTTCGGTGGGTCCCCTTTGGGGATCTTCTTTACAAAAGCACATGATTATCATTTTGCAATGATTAATCATTTTTTATGCTGAGGGGAGGCTTTACGAGTAAAGCATTGCGTAAAGTATTATCCGGGGACTAGGTCAGTATTTCCATACAGCAGAAGTCCCGGGATAATACCCCAGATATTACTAAGTATAAAGACCTAGTATCTCAGAAAGAGGGACCTTTCAAACGAGATTTCGGGGGTTACCCATATATCCTGGAGGTGTTCCCCACATAAAAGCAAGTAAATTTTAGATTTATATCCCAAACAAATCTACTAATTTTGTAAAAACCTATCAGCACATCATCAGCGAGACAGCTTAATGCATTTTAAACGTTACATAAGTATAAAGACCTAGTATCTCAGAAAGAGGGACCTTTCAAACGAGATTTCGGGGGTTACCCATATATCCTGGAGGTGTTCCCCACATAAAAGCAAGTAAATTTTAGATTTATATCCCAAACAAATCTACTAATTTTGTAAAAACCTATCAGCACATCATTAGCGAGACTGCTTAATGCATTTTAAACGTTACATTTCTTTAGTGTACTGTGTCTGTCTAGCTGATGTACTATCATTTCCCCTATTATACACAAACTCTTTTTCAAATTTTGTAATGTTTTTGGGTTTTTCATTTTTATCATGTTTTTGTATTTTCTGCAAATTTCTCCCCCTAAAAAGAAAAACATATTTTTGTGTTTTTGTTTTTATCGAAAAGCAGAAAACAAACTATACAGAAAGTTGACAACACGACATGGTTCACATCAGATCGCCGCCCTCCTCGGCTTCACATTCTACTACCCTCCCAGATCGCAGATTTTTCATCCCATTCAATTTTAGAAGATAATAAAATCTCTTTTTGTCAAAGGGTTTTGTATAAAAATCAGCTTTCTGATCATCGGTGTGTATGTGTTCAATCCGGATTAACTTCTTCTCGTGACAATCACGGATGAAGTGGTGACGGATTTCGATATGTTTCGTTTTAGAATGGTGAACCGGGTTTTTAGTGATGTTTATAGCTGCTTCGTTGTCCACATAAATCGGCGTATCCAAGAATTGCAAACCGAAGTCGCGCATTTGCTGTTGGATCCAAAGGATCTGTGAGCAACAGCTAGAGGCTGAAACGTATTCTGCCTCACACGTAGAAAGCGCCACTACGGTTTGTTTCTTGCACTGCCAGGTAACGAGTCGAGTTCCTAAGAACTGACACCCAGCAGTGGTGGACTTTGCATTCTGCTTGCAGCTTCCAAAGTCAGAATCAGCGAAACCTGATAGGGAGAAGTCACCCGAGCGAGGATACCACAAGCCGATGCTTGGGCAGCCTTTCAAATACCGTAAGATACGTTTGACAATCATCAGGTGTGACTGCTTCGGGCTCGACTGATATCTGGCACAGAGACATGTCGGGTACATGATGTCAGGTCGAGAAGCAGTGAGATACATCAAAGATCCGATGATTGACCGGTACAGTGTCTCGTCCACTTTCACTCCACTTTCATCAGGAAAAATCCCGTGGTTCTGTGTAAGGGGGGTTGCTGCAGGACTGCATTCAGACATATCAAACTTTTCAAGCACATCCTTTACCGTATTTCGTTTGATGAATGAAGATTCCATCGGGCATCTGCTCCACCTGCAGCCCGAGGAAGAACTTCATCTCCCCCATCGAACTCATTTCAAACTTCTTCTTCATTACTTTCTCAAACTCTTTACACAGCTCGTCGTTGGTGGAACCAAAAATGATATCGTCAACGTAGATTTGCACGATCAACATATGGCCTGCAACTTCCTTTGTGAACAATGTGCTATCGACTGTCCCTCTGGTGAACCCATTGGCCAACAGATATTGGGAAAGCGTCTCGTACCAGGCTCTCGGGGCCTGGTGTAGTCCGTAGAGCGCCTTATCCAGCAAATAGACCTTGTTTTTGTGCAGTGGATCAGTGAACCCCGGTGGTTGTCCCACATACACCTCTTCTTTAATCTTTCCGTACAGGAAGGCAGATTTGACATCCAGCTGGTACACTTTGAAGTCTTTCCATGACGCAAACACCAGGAAGATCCGAATCGCCTCGAGTCTAGCAACAGGCGCGTAAACTTCATCATAGTCGATGCCTTCTTGCTGACTAAAGCCTTGCACCACTAATCGTGCTTTGTTTGTCACCACGACTCCTCTATCATCCCTTTTGCACTTGAAAACCCACTTTGTTTTGATTAACTTTTGATTCTTCGGCAGATCGACTAGTCTCCAAACACCCAGTTTCTCAAACTGTAACAGCTCTTCCTGCATAGCATTTACCCAGCTGTCTTCAGTCAATGCTTCTTTATAAGTTCTGGGCTCGATCTGCGAAATAAAACACTTTAATGAGAATTCTTCCTGCAAAAATAGAAGAATAAAAACATGTAAGAGCTCGGTTGATTTGGTCTCTGGTTTTAACACCACTTTGTAGGTCACCAATTATTTGCTCTGATGGATGGTAAGACACAGTCCGAGGCATAATGGTGTCAGGCACATTCACTTCCGATTGCAAGTTTGATATATCAAGATCAACGGTTTAATCCTCAGCTTCCGTCGAAGTAACATTTGGTTCCTCGTCAATGGTCGGAGCGGTTTCCTCCTCTAAGTTGTCAGAGTTGTCAAATGTTGGAGCTGGTTCCTCTGGTGGTTCGTGAGCTGTTCCACTAGGTCCAGCTTCATCATTGTGAGTACCCTCGGTGGGTGGAGAAACTACTAGGGGTCTAGGCACTTGCTCCTGTGACATTGATTGCTGGTACTGGTACAGAAGTGCTAGTTCCTCGTCACTCGGCTGAACCGGTAGTTGAAACGACTCCCAGAGCTTGTCGTAATCAAACAGGAGTCTTTGTCTGGGAAGTTGTGGTGATGGAATGTGCTTCTGACAATCCACATGCTGAACTTGTATCACTTTCCCCAGTCATGGTACGAACACCCTCTTCAACGGGCTTGCGTAACCTACAAAGAAACCATCGTTTGATTTAGCACCAAATTTTCCATTTTCATCAATAAACGTACACGGAGCCCCAAATGGCTCCAAAAACTCTAAATTCGGCTTGTATCGGTGTAGCAACTCAAAACATGTCTTTTTGTACTTCTTGACGGTGAGTACGTGATTCAAGGTGTAACACGCTGCAGCCACTACTTCGCTCCAGAAGAAGATCGGTAGTTTGGAATCGGCTAACATTGTTCGAGCTGTCTCTATTAGAGTCCGATTCTTTCTTTCAGCAACGTCGTTCTGTTATGGTGTGTATGGCGCACTGAATTCATGAAGAATTCCCTTTTCGTTGCAGAACTCGAACATTTTGTTGTTTTTGAATTCCTTCCGTTATCACTACGAATTCTTTGAATCGGCAGCTTATACACCGTCTCCATCTTCTTGAACAACACCATCAGCGACTCAAAAGTCTGATCCTTTCTTTCCAAGCACATGACCCACGAGAATCTTGTAAAGTCATCAGTCACCACCAAGCAATACAAATCTCCACTGATGCTCTTTACATTGACCGGCCCGAAGATATCCATGTGTAATCTCTCAAGCGGTAATCTGATCGAATTAAGTATCTTCGATGGGTGTGACTTCCGAGTCTGCTTCCCTTTTTTACAAGCTACACAATCATCATTCAAGTGAAAATTCTTTAAGTTTACACCTTCTACCAAATCATTGTGCACTAGAAAATTCATTTTACGAGCATGTATGTGGCCCATCTTACGATGCCACATAATTGATTCTTTTCCTGTTGCTTTTGATTTTGACACAAAACATTGTTTTTGATGAGTTGTTGGTGTTGCGACACTCATATCTAGGATATACAAGTCGTTCTCCCATGGAGCGCGCAACAACACCATCTCATCAGGGATTTTAAACCCCGGTTTTAAAACTAAACACTCGTTCTTTGTGAAATGTACACTGAAAGATTTATCACATATTTAAGAAATGCTAAGTAAATTGTTTTCCAACTCTACGATATAGTTCACTTTCTCAAATGAGATGACACCATTCGTCAATGTTCCCTGTCCAACAATTATGCCGCCCTTGATTTCCGGCGAATCCCACATAACTTCCATTTATTGATTTGACGTCGTAAAGTAGAGCTAGCATCCCTATCATATGTCTCGATGCACCACTGTCCATGATCCACTTCGAAAGGATAGACCTGGGCACCCCCTGCAAACATCAAATCAACTCATTCAAACAATGACGCCCATGACTTTTTGACCTCAGAAACAGTGCCAAACACTACATCACACTTCTCATCATTTTTAGGAAAGTTAAATGTGACATTAGGACCATCATCTTTCACAATTGGTTTTACTTTGTTGTTAATTGGGGGAAACTCAGCAAGAAATTTATCAAGTTCAGATTCAAACTCGACAACATCATCTTTCAAAACCTTTGTTTCATTTTTTAAAGCATTTTCCATCTTTTTCACCTCGACAGATGGTTTCAACTTCGCAACCCATGATTGCTTCTCAAAAACTTTTGTTTTCTGATAAATCTTTGAAGTCTTGTGAGACTTGAAAGATTCGCCAACCTCGAAGATCGATTTTGGCTTATCCTCGGACATCAAAGATCCACCTCTCTTTAAAATGCGAATCGGGGAAACCATTGGTTTTTTGCCTTTTGTATCAATTGGTGACTTTGGTCGAGGTTTTTGAACAACAGGTTTTACGAAAACGGGTTTTTCAAACACTTTCTTGCATTGTTTTGCCATGTGCCCGATTTCATTACAGCGATAACAGACTCTTTTGTCATATTCGACAAAAGTTGATTTGAATGTCTCCTCTTTCAACTTTTTCGCTGCATTGAAATCGTCAACAGCTTTTTAACTAAAAATGTAGTCCTTTTCATCATCTACACTCGGTCCAGCAACAAAGATATCATTCATTTTCTCTTTTGGCTTAACCACCTGCTTAGCCATCTTTTTCTCAAAACCAATCCCTTTGTTTTTAAAATTGTTTTTCTTGTTATTACCCTTACCTTCCCATTCTTTCTTTCCCGAGCTGGTAGGTCGTGATGTGACAAAAGATTTTTTAGGTTTTGAAAAGAATTCTTTGTTGTTAACCTCATCAATGTTCATTTCAACCAACTTGAACACTTTCTCAACATTCTCAATCTTCACGTTCTGAAGAGGATACTCGAAATCAGAGTAAAGTTTGCCAGTTCCAATCATAGTGTAGACCACCATAATCGGATCATCATTCGCACTTCTGACTGATTTCGGTATGAAACGGTCCAAGAAATTACCCTTATCTTCAGACTCAGTAACAGATTTCACAGATTGAGACTTCTCGGAGTTATCACTCTCTTCATCTAACACCTGATCGACAACGGTTTTGATGATCTGTGATTCATTGTCTGTGTCGGATGCCGAGAATGTAACATCAATGCTCTCAGGCAAATCATCCTCAATTGATCTCAACTTGAGGTTCAAAGCAGCTTCCACCCCATCTGGATATTTTTGTGTATAATGATTCCACATTGGGGGTGGAACGCTGTTAAAGACCGGTGCAGCATGTGGCTGCTGTGGAACAATCTGTTCAAGGACATAGGATGAAGCCACATAACTCATCAATTTCTTATCAATTCGCTCATTTTCAATTTTAGCTAATTCAAGCTCTTTCTTTAATGAAGCGATCGTGTTAAGATGAAAATTAACCTCAACTTGTTTAACAAAAAGTGTTGCTTTAACCAATTTTGTTGCCTTGTCATTTTCAACACTCTCTTTTTGGATCATTTTAATTGACCTGGCAAGAGTATCATAAGCCTCTTTGACTTGTCCAAGATCAAACTTTAGCATATCTGCATAATGTTTCAATTCCTGAAACTTAGTGTCTTTCTCAAGACACTCCATGCACGGTTGTAAACACTTTTGGCATGGTGTTTCAGGGATTGAAACGACTTTCTCAACAACCTGTTCATCACAATCAATTGTCACATCCTGTTTACCGACATTTTTCAACTCAGACTCGGACACTTTGACCTCCTTAACTCCAGATTCCTGATCTGACTCCTGTTTGACTGACACGGTATTGACAGACTCTGACTTCTCGAGTTCTGTGTCTACCTCTTTCAGCTTTCCCATTAGGGCTCTATCAGCAATGTCTTTCAACGTGTCTCCGGTCAACTCTTTTGTCACGTCTATCATTTCCTCGACAGCTTCTTTCTTTTCTTCGTATCTTGGACACGATCCAGTCGTCGGTTCTTCGAAAAATCCTACAAAAGATTCAAAAACTTTAGGAGGCATTATTGATTTCATAGAACTTGCCAATACCTCCTGTTCAGATTGGTAATAGTAAACTTCTACAGCGATTTCTTCAATGTCAACCACATTCTCAACAGAAACATCTTCAACAACCACTGGAACATCTTCAATAATCATTTCTGGCTCAGTCACTATCTCCGGTACTTCAACTATTTCTGCCATCATGGCCTGCCCATCACTTCCAGGGATGTATTTATCCCAGGTAAAACCTTCGGCTACTTTTTCATCGTCCTGATTCACTATAAGAGCCTTCTCCGGTTTGTTCTCTATTTGCGGTCTCTGAACAGCGGGTTGTTGGTTAGGCCGATGATAGATCGCCTGCCTGTAATAATCGTTCGTAAATGGGTTCTGATGGTTGTTCACTTCTCGGTTCTGGCATTCTCTCTTGAAATGGCCACGTTCTTTACACTTGAAGCAGGTAACTTTTGATTTGTCAAAACCTAGCTTCTGATCAGGACCTGAGAGACTGTTTCTGTCTGTGATCTCCATAAAGCGTTGTGCCCTTCTAACCAAACTTGCCATGCACCATTTTATATCAATCAATTCAAGCTCATTCGGGTCGATCTGGTCGTAATCCTCTTTTGTCATATCTGGATTTCCGATCCTTCCTGCCACTAAACCTTCATACGCCTCTAAAACGGAAGCAAGTAATGCAATGTGTTGTTTCGCAGTTGTTTCAGTAATTTCATTTCCATTCTTAATATTCACCTCGATGTTGCATTGCACCCCAGAAACATAAGCCTGATTGTTGGAACTTGTAGAACTTTGAGGTGATGTCTGCTCTTGAGCTTTAAAGTTTGGCTCATAGTTTACGAACGGTGAAGGCTTGTTGGATTGTGGAGTGTTTGTAGAAGCACTTGAATTTGTATCAGCACTAAAACCCGTTTGTATCTTCGGACTCTGGTTTGTTGCAACAGGAGTGCTTCCTTTGTAGTAAAGAGATACATCTTGTTGTACATTTGCTGAATTCATCTTCTTAATCTTCAACAACTCTAATTCGTGAGCTTCTATCTTTTCAATGAATGAGCTGAGATTCAAATTCACGAAATCCGAGTTGTTTTTCAACATCATTAAGTATGTGCCCCATTCATCATAAGGTAATGCGTCGGACAACTTGTCGATCCATTCCTCGTTTGTCTTTGTAATCTCCAATCTTTTCGTCTCTACCACAAGATGGCAATAACGTTCAATCAACTGCTTTGTTGTTTCACCCTTCATCCCGGTAAAGATATCAAACTCTTTCTTGATCAAGGCTTTCTTGCTTTTGATCATAGATACGCTGCCTTGGAACTTCAACTTTAATGCTTGCCACATTGATTGCGAGTTGTCATCATGTTGTAACAGCACAAGAATATCTTCTTTGATGGCCTGTTGGAGGATACTGACCATCTTTTTCTCAGCCTTAAAATCATTCTGTTCAGTCTCAGTCAAACTTCCAATGCCTTTCTCTAAGCCCAATCCATCAACAGGTGGAACATATTTTTTCTCTATCTTCATCCAATATTCAAAATGGTTGGCTTGTACCCAATTCTTGAATGGACCCGACCATCCGGCATACTCATCTAAATTCATAAGCTTTGGCGGTTTCTGCATTGTTCCTAGCTCATTCTCCATGTTGACATTTTGAACAATGCTTGCCGGACTTTGTGTTGCCGTCATGCCGCTACCTGCGAAAAGATTATAAAAATCTTGATTTTCCATGTTAGGTGACAATTTCTAAAAAAAATTTTGAACTTTTTGAAAAAACAGGTTACTTTTACTGAAAAACTTTTTACACAGACTGAATTCCCAACACGATATCACGGACGAAACGGACTTAACGCTCAAGCCATGTTTTTACACTTAAAATGAATTTTCAAGCGGAATTACAGTTTAAAGTTCGAGCGAAATCAAAAGTTAACACTCGAGCGGAATCTGAAGTTGACTTTTGGAGCAAAATCAATCAGGTAATTCAAACGGAATTACCCCTGGAGCGGAATCAGTGAGAACCTCGAGCGAAACCTCAGAATACAAGCGGAATCTCTGATTCCGCTTCTGCAGTTCGAGCGGAATTAAAACTTTATACACTAAGAACTTGATTTCGCTTGAAATTCAAGCGGAATCTCAAAAAACTACGTTCGAGCGGAATCAGGTTCTAGGCCATTTTTAACCAGTTTTAAGCCGTATTTTATGCTGAAACTCTCAAGGGTTTGTTAATTGTCAATTTTACACAATATGTCAAAAGTTCAGTCCATTTTGTCCGTGGCAATGTCCAGAACTCAAAAAGTGTAGTAAAAAAGCTTTGATTCTGGTATTTTAGCTCATAACTAGCTCTGATACCAATTGTAGGATCGTTATTGACGATCAAATGAGTCAATCAGAGCTGAAACACCACTGTTTATGCGGCGGAATCACACAAACAGTTTGAATCAAAGAGAATGGAGTAGAAATAGACAGTAGATAACTTTAAACACGGTTTCTCATTAATTGTTCACATAAAATTTTGGCAGCAGTTCGGCTACAACTTGGACATTCATTACATAATGAGAAACACACGCGGACTATATATACTAGTGCTAATTCCGCTCCAAATGACATCGTGCCATTTCGGGCGGAATCAACAACATGTGATTTCGCTCCAAATGACACAATGTCATTTCAAGCGGAATCAGCCCATAACAACTTAACATTTACATACAACCCCCTATACTATACAAAACTGACATATTTGACCCCTAGACCCTATACAAGCTTGACTAAGACTAAGACGTAGGCTTTAGACATTCGTGCATCAACACATATAATTTGAAATGCAATGACTTTTTAGAGACAATAGTATTCAATGCCAAAAGAGTACTTACTTTGATTGTCAATGGAGGAAGACTCCGAGTCAATAATCTTATTTGGAAATAGAAGTATGAAAAATGATTTGTCAATAATCAAACCAGAAATCAGTGATGTTTATTTAAATGGTGAGGATACACTGGACAATACAATAGAATTTAGTGTATCATGGTCTGAATACATAATTGTATCAAGGCTACTTGGATGATGAATCAAACGATGACGTTTGAATAGGGTTTATTATCAGCATAGGCTACAAATTTATACAGACACCGCAAGGTGTTGTAGCGACTGAAAGAATTTAATAATTATGGCGACTGAATGAATTCACCGTTTTTTGAGATTAACTGAAAGTTTCAAGGAAGCGAATTTGGATATTTCAAAAGATAGGATATTTCAGTTGAAGAAAGAATCGAATAGTGTGGAATAAATTCAAAGATGAAAGAATTACTGGAGGTACATTGGAATAAGAATTTTAGGTACCTTTATCTTAATACAAATTTATACTAAGACTGGTTTAGGATAATGAATCAATAAATAGATAAATTCGTACCTCAGGTGTGAAAATGAAATGAGTCAAATTTTCAAAGAAATCGCCACCGCAGGGTGTCGTGTCATAACAAATGATGTAGTGAAATTGAAGACTTTAAACAAGGTTACTATGATTCAAACAATGAGATTACCTCGAATATGATGATCTCAATTCATCATATGGGATTTTGAATTGAATATATATTGTGAACAAGTTCAAACAATTGAGCTTGGTTTGGACATATTCCAACAATGGATATATGTATCGACAATAAATGGTTTTATGAAAATCTGGTAACTCTGAAGAGAAGTTTTCCAAGAAATCAGTTGACTCGATTATCAAAAGTTAGCATTTTAAAATCAGAGGGGGAAATTTATCAAAATGAGTATAACGGGATTAAAACTCATGAGTAGATGATCTTTTTGAAGTGAATTCACATGTATAACAGGAAAGGCATGTATGACATAAGAATTTTGTCAAGAAATGAGACAAATGAGTGTTGATTTTGTGACAGAGAAATAAGGACTTCTTATTTTAATCGAGATTTAAAGTCAACTTAATACTTTAGTACAGACAAAACGTAAGGGTGCTTATTTCAAAAGTTATTATGGTTTATGGTGTTTATGCGTTCTTCTTAGCTTCATCTGGGTTTCTGTTCTCGTTGTCGGGGGCCTTAGATAGTTTTGGGCAGTAGCGACGGAAGTGGCCTGGATGTCCACATTTGTAACATACGTTAGTTTCCCTTTTTCCTTCTACATTCTTCTTCTACATGTCCAGCTTTCTTGCAGAAGTTACAACGAAGTGTCTTCTTAAAATAACGTTCTCTTGCGTGCTTTTTGCTGTTGCTGGTAGGTTGTGTGATTTATGGTTTCATTCCTTTGTCCTTGGAGCATTTGTTAGAGTAGAAATCCTTATAGGAGTAGCCATAGGTTGTGGTTTTCTTTCGTTTGGAAGATGGAGTTTCGATACGAATATCATGACTTCCGTTGATACTAGGGCTAGGTATGAAGTGATGGGTATGCTTACAATGTATAGTAGGATTCTCGTTTATAGGCATGGAAATTTTAATAGCTTCAATGATCGAAGGTATGGCATTCGATATTCCTTGAGCTATTATATTTTCTATAGTGTTTCTATCAAAAGAGTTTCCATTACTATTCTCAATTTCTTGATCACATGCCATTTCCTTTGACATCTGAATTACGAACATGTTTAGATATAATTATCACAGAACTAAGCAATTATACAGACATATTTTGTTTAGCACCATTATAGTCATAGTTATCAGTATTATGCATTGATAATTATATATATTAAGGTAACATATATACATGTTATATCTTAACATTTTCTCTTACTATATATCTTATCAAAATATAAGGAAAATGTATATCTTATATATGTTGTTTCTTCCTTTGGTGTAATAGCTTTTATATTGCCATAATTTAATTATATTTCCAGGGCTTATGGCTGAATTGGTATTCAAAAATAAAGATAAACGCTTTATATGAAATTCTGAAATTTTCCGCCATTGACCCATTTATTGTTTTTCAAGAGATGGTGCTAATACGGATATTCATTGAATTAAAGCTGGGTATCAAAATAGATTTTAAGTAAACATGTAGGTTTGTTTCTTCTGTTATGTAAAAGCTTGCCTTTCTACAGAGGATATTTGATTCTAATATTGTATATATTATCAAGAAAATTGTGTCTTGTATTTATATACGTATAAATATAAAGTTTTAAAATTTCCTTTATAATATCAACTTATAAAAATCTAGTTACATAATTAATTGTATTAGCTATCCTGTTTATTTTCATAACCTTGATATTAATCAAATAAATTTCTATCAAATTTATTGAAGATAATATTTTAGAACAAAAAGGGAATTCATCAGAAAGAATAAACTTAATAGAGATAAAATTTTTTGGATTCTTTTTAGAGCAATTTTAATCTTGACAAGTTAACTAAATTTTGGTTATAACATATTTATAATTTGATTCAAATTCTACTTATTTAATATTTAATAATACGATAAAGAATTATAAAGTGATTGACAAAATATTTTAATTATCGTATCTAAACAATGTTGAAACATTATATTTTAACAAAATTAATATAAATATATGTGTTATTAAAACTTTGCTAAATACATATCTTTAAATTCGAGTAAAATTATATCATAAATCATAAAATATACTACTTTCATTAATGATACTTTAGGGATATCATACCTAAGGGTATTATTTTATATTTAAGATATTAATGCCAATATCATAATATTATTATAATTTATTTTGAATTGTATTCACATAAATATGTGGATACAGAAATAAATATTATATTATGAATATATTCTTCTAAAATATTGTAAGATACGATAGGAGTTACATATTCAGAGAATTTATAAAACCATTTAGGTATAATATATAGAGTAGGAGTTGAGTAGAAAGTGTGTTTTTTTTCTAGAAAGTCTACGAAGCAATAAGAACGCGACATGTGACATTGAAGGATTTTAACTAAAAGGGAAATTGTGTAATTTGAATATTATTTTAATTATGGATTATTTTATTAGGGTAACTAACTAACCAGAAAATTATGGAAACTAAATATCCCATTTAATTCAAATTGATAGTTTCAATATAAATCATACAATACATATAACATATTCTCAGGAATTCGTAAAAAAAGGATTTTACAACATTGCTGGAGGATTCTTGACATTGTGTTTTAACAGCAAGCATATTTCTTTGACGCTGTGTTTTAACAGCAAGCAGATTTGCTGGAGGATTCTTGATATTGTGTTTTAACAGCAAGCAGATTTCTTGATATTGTGTTTTAACAGCAAGCAGATTTCTTGACGATGTGTTTTAACAGCAAGCAGATTGTTGGCCATTGTGTTTTAACAGCAAGCAGATTTCTTGACGCTGTGTTTTAACAGCAAGCAGATTTCTTGACGCTGTGTTTTAACAGCAAGCAGATTGCTGGAGGATTCTTGACATTGTGTTTTAACAGCAAGCAGATTTCTTGACATTGTGTTTTAACAGCAAGCAGATTTCCTTGACGCTGTGTTTTAACAACAAGCAGATTGCTGGACATTATGTTTTAAAAGCAAGCAGATTTCTTGCGCTGTGTTTTAACAGCAAGCAGATTTCTTGACATTGTGTTTTAACAGCAAGCAGATTGCTGGACACACTGTCAGTGTCTTCGTCTTCAACACAACCCAGTGTCTTCGTCTTCAACACACTGTCATCATCAACATTAAAATGTTAAAACACATAAACCTTAAAACACACCGTCATCATCAACATATTCAGATGTCATTTTAAAACACACTGTCATCATCAACCTTAAAATGGTAAAACACATCAACCTTAAAGTGGTAAAACACATCAACCTTAAATCATACAACGAAGATACGAAAGTGAATCGGGTAACCTAGAGTTAAATGAGACTGACCTGGATTCGATAAGGGCTCGCCGGAAACCTTGACTGATCGTCGGCGGCGGCGTCACCCCAGCCGCTCCTCTCTGCCTACCCCCTTCTAGTCGCTGAGCACCACCACCACAGCGCCATCTTGTGCTACCACCTAACCCCACAAAATCCCTCCTCCACTGTGTGTTGCGGCCATCACCGTTTTGAGGTTTTTGGAGGTGGGTTTAGAGAGGGGGAGAGAGAGACAAAGAGGGGAAATCGCATGAATTTAGGGATTGGTTATTGATATGGCAGTTTCTTAACTGATTTAAAACACTTCCAATTACCAAAATACCCTCACTATATTAAAAGTCTCTAATTATATAACTCATATATTACGAAAATGCCATCCATTTGATCTAAGCCATTAAACACACTCATCTAATGGCCCAGATCGCTTCCTACACTTTCTAGGAAAAACACACTTTTCGCAGGATCCCTACTCTAATATATATTACCTAAACATTTATATCATGATATTTACAAAGTATCATATCTGAATTGCATTTATTAATACTAAAATATTAAAATTAACATTTTATTATTACTATAAAATTTATATTGCATTATATTCCCACATATATATATGGATATGATAGAGATATAAGGTATCGCAAAATTTACTAAGACATTATATTATTAATATATATATTTATATATATATTATAGCATAAGTGTAAGATGCGGATATGGGTAACACATATTAGAATTTTAAGATTCGTGAAGTAACACAGAAATTATAAGAAACACATTAGGATTTTTATGTTCACAGGATAACACATAAAATATTAATTTCCTAACACAAATGGTTAAGGGTTTAGGTATTGGAAGAACACCTAAAGGGCTTGAACCAGTGGCATAGCTCTGATACCACCTTCTGTCACAACCCCCGTTCCCTAACAACCCGGGAACGGGCGACCGTCGCCAGTTTCAGTGGTATCGGTGTTTATCAATTTGGCAGCGGAAAATTTCATCAGGACCGTAGTTAGGAAATATTTTATCAGAGTTAAACACCAAAATATTTAAATTAAAGAAATGGGATAAAACCCAAGTTTCTCTGGTAACACGTTTATAAGTGGGACAAAACCCGAATTTTCATTTTGATGCATCTATAGGGAATAACCCCAATTATTGAAAACAATTCTCATTTTTAATTAGGTAACTTTTATTATCACTTTTCTAAGCCTTCAGTGCTCTCCAGCTGGCTTTTATTGGCTTCACACTAAGTTACCTGAAACACGTGTTTAAAAACATTTTGTCAGTGGGAAATACTGGTGAGTGAATCTCAGTTTAATCAAGTTTTAATAAAAACCATTGTACAGTATTGAGGGCGATTCCGCAATTACATTTGTTTCCAAGTCATATCAATACCACCCACGGTACTGTCGTTCCGACTTATGGTCATGTTACTCCTCGCAAGGCAGTAACAAATTTTGTATACAAAACCCCAAATTTACCGACTGTAATTGTATCCTTACAAATACTAAATAACTGTTTAACATATAATTAATCAAGTGAGGTTTTGTAAAAACAAATTGCAAAAAGGAGACTACTCACATTGTTGTCTTAAATTTTCTGTAAGGGTATCCTGGTGACAATCTATAATTTACACAAATGCACACACGTTAGTATAATAACCCATTTTAACATTAGTAATACCCTCCCCGAGACGGCATTCCAACGACTACGTCGGGCAGAACCACGACAGCCGTTACGGAACCCTAGATCAATTGGCCAGCGTATCTAATACGTATCCAGGGGTTATAATACTTACAACGAGGCAGATCTTCGCTAATTAGGGGGGTGTCATGCCCGGGTATTACTTGGACTATAGAGAATTAAGAGAGAATTGAAAGAAAGAAAATGAATGAATTGGACTGAAGGCTCGACTGCTCAATTTATAGGGTTGATCTTGGACCTTGTCGTGCCCCTCGTAGACTATACCAAGGTCTTACACGGCCCATGAGAGATGGTAGGGCAGCGGCTGGTGAGCTGAGTCATCGGGTGTGGTGACGCGTGTAGGGACACGTGGCGGCTCAAGGGCTCGCCCTAACTCTGGGTTGTCGCAGCCGTAGGCTACTGCCTACACGTTCGCGGCCCGCGAATTAAGTAAAATATATCATGCACTCACATTAGGTATAGTAATCCAATTCCACTTTATCCCTACGTCACGAGACAGAACCCCAACGAATTTAGGCAGAGCCTTAACATACGTTACGGGGCCCTACGTCAGTCGGACAGGGTATCAGTGATCAAGGGTTAAAACACTTAAAACGGGGCAGGGCTTTATTATTATTTAATAATTAAGAAAAAGAAAAGAAAATGAAGAGATAGGGAGAGATATCGAGAAAGAACTGGCAACAAAAAGTGAAGAGGGTTGAATCCTATATATACTCTACTTTTGAGCTTGAAGTTCACGCAACCACCATCTACATACACACTTCTGTCATATTTTTGCTTTCAATGTAAGTATGAAAATATTGATTTTAATATTATATTACCTTACTCATATTTCTTACACGTATACATTCAAACACAATTCAATTTCAATTGAATTTGTAAGTTAGATATTATTATTATTATTATTATTATTATTATTATAATTAATTCAGCTGCTTCACTTATTTGACGACGCTTATAACTTCTAAAATATGACGTTTTATAAAACAATGAATATGTCATTAGGACGAGAATAATCTTATCTACATTTTGAACCAAGTTTCATTAAAAATGGAGTGGGTTCAAATATATTGTATTTTTATAATTTAATTATTTAACAGTTTCTAGACCCGTCTAGGTACTTCATATTTCTGACAGTTAACTTACAGTAATCTACCTGTCTAATAATATAAGTTTTTATACACTTTTATTTTAATAGAAAGGTCACCTATATATAGGCCAATTAATTAGTATATCATTCCAACCAACTATATAAAATAGTTTTTAAAACTATTTGGGTCGAATAATTATATTAAAAATAAACTAGTTACTAGTGGTTAATAAATTTAAGAAATCTGTAACTCTTATATGATAAAAGAAATAGAAATGTTACATTTTTAGTCGAATATGTTGTTGGCGCCGTCCGCCGTTCAGTTGAAAATAACCACCAGCCGTCATCGGAATCCCATTGTCTTATCCATCTACTTTGGGTTCGTCGGACTCGGTGGCAAAACCATACACCACCACAGTCATCGTATTATTACCTCGACCAAATCAGAATCCCATTACCGTCTAACCGTCATCGGAATCTAATTACCGTCCGCCGCTCAGTTGAACTAATTATCCGCCATCCGTTGTCCGACCTACAGTGTCCACCTAATCAGATTCATTCGGAAGGTCTTTATCAAACCCAAAACAAATTTGGGGGAGATATTCAGCGCTGTGGTGGAGGATTCAGAACTTCGGTCGGTGTAATGATGGAGGGGTTAAGAGATCCAACAGTGGTTGTGGCCAAATGGAGAGGTTCGATCAGTTTTGAATTTTGATCTTCTTCACGGGCTTCACTTTTGGAAAAATAAAATGGTGGGGACACTAACTTAAATGATAAATACATACTGACCAAAATGCCCTTGACTTAACTGACCTTTTAGATGGAGTTAGGCAATGTGATCAAAATGGCAAAATGGAAAACTCAGGGACCCAGAGGAGAAAAAAAAACTTTTTGGACTAAAATGACAATTTTGAACAAACCTCGGGGACTAAAATGGCAATTTACTCATAAAAATATAAATCCTCTTGTTGATTTTACTAAAATTTTTCCTAAATCTTCTTCTGCAGGTACATTCAAGACAGATTCAACCCCAAAGAATGAAGAATCTGAGAAAAAAACATGTTGGCAATGCTCACCAAGAAAACTTTAAACAAGATGAGTCAACTGAGTTGTTACAGAATGGTGAAGTCAAAGAATCAAGTGCATCAACAAATGAAACTTCAAGTTCTGAACCTGAGTACTCAAAATGTGAAAAATCAAAATCTGAAAATGTCAAACTGTTGAGAGATGTGGAAAGTTAGACATTTGAAAACAAAAATTTTATAAAATTAGAAAATGATTTAAAAAATCAACTAAAAATTTTAGAAAATGAAATAGCAGTTTTAAATAAAAATGATTTTGAAAAACAAAATATAATAAACTCGCATCGTGAAAAAATCACGCAACTTGAACAAGATGGTGAGATTGCAAAAAAAAATAAAATTGAAGATTTAGAAAAGAAATTGAAAGGTTTTGTTGCTTTCGTCATTAATGCTAGATAATATAGTTCCAAAACATATCAATAAAAATGAAGAAACGAGGGAGGACGAATATGAATTTTTGTAACCCTGGTATTGGGTGTAGACCGTCAGGAAAGGGCAAAACAAAAACGGTTGTACCTGATAACACGAAAAACAAAACTCTCTCAGTGAAAATTCCAATAAATGACATTGTCACAAATTATAACGAAGTCATAATTTAAGATTGTGATGATGATCTGATGATGAAAATGATAAAAAGAATATATTGTTGAAATTAAAGAAAAATTTAAAGAAACTGTTCCACAATTTGCTGAAAAAGGTGTGTGTTCAACTTCTAAGCAAAATGGGGAACAAAAACAAAATGTTAAAAATTTTAAAAACTTAAAAAGATTTAAAAATCAAAATAAAAGATCATCAGTTCAATTATCAACTCACTGTAAAAACAAAAATTTACAAAAATTTGAAAATCAAAACTCACAAAAAGTTGGTAATAAGTGGTGCAGGTTTGACCACAGTGCTCAAGAGTTAAATCAAGCTTACAAGAGGAGAAGGAATGAAGATTTTTCAAAGACAAATCATTACTACGATAGAAAACATAGTAATAATGAATATTATAAGTCAAATCAATGTTATGACCTAAGTGTATGGTTTGAAGAAAAGAATGGTGTGATAACAGAATATGCTATAACTGTGGATTAGTCGGGCATGTTGTTGTTTATTACATGAGACCAAGAAAGGAACAGAGACAGAGAAATGATATGCGAAGATGTTTTAAATGTCAAAGAAAAGGTCATATCATCAGAGATTGTCCGATAAGTTCGAAAAAAGAATCGTCGGATGAATCTCAGGGGAAGAAAAAGAAACTTGCGAAGAAAACAGTTAAAATTGAAGAAAAGCCCAAAGAACAGAAAGTTAAACTATCAGAAGGGCAGAAAGATAGATTGCGAAAGAAGAAGAAGGCGAGAGAGTATTTAGAAAAGATTTTGTCCTCGGATACAACCGATGAGCCAGATAACAGTTCTGAAAAATCCTTTTGCTCTCCAAAGAATGATGAGTCAAGTAAAACGAATTTATCAAATACAAATTTAAGGACATAAGAGAAAAGGGTAGAAAAGAAAGTTATTCTTCAAATAGTTGCAAAACCGAAGCAAGTTTGGAAAGCTAAGGTTTTGAATGACCCAGAAGAAATTCTGAAACTGTTTGATGACAGACGAGACTGTGAATGGACAAATGTCCTTTTGATGATGAATCTAGTCAACACAAATCCAATATGGATTGGGTTCCAATTCAAAACTAATTAAGTTCATTTGCATGTGCAGGTGTTCCGGAAGTCAACTCATGTTTAGCAGAAAAACAGAACAGTCTGGCACACGAGGAGAAAATCTGTGTTAAAACAAGAAGCGATTGGTTTAAATTGTTAACATTTAAAGAAATACGCCGAATCCTTCACGACTGAACAAACAAAAACATGATAAAACAATATTGAAAAATGTTTTCAAAATGTGAAAATATCAGTGTTTTTGTGATCATGGGGGTGTGTGAAAAATACTAAACAGAGAATGTGAAGCAGAAAATGGATGGCGAGATAAAGCTATCTACATCAGTTTGTCAAATTTTTCTAAAATGTTTTGGATTTTAAGGCGAGTAAAAATATTAAAAAATTCAAAAACATTTGAAAATTTGAAAAAGTACAAAAACATGAAAAACTAAAAAGAGTTTTGTGTAAAAAGATAGTACATCAGTAAGACAATCACAATATGCTAAAGAAATGGAAAGATAAAAAGTGATAAACGGTCTCACTGATGATATGCCAGCAGGTTTTTGCACATTTAGTAGATTGCTTTCGAGATATAAACCTAAATCAATAACTTTCTTAATTCGTGGGGATCATCACTTGGATATATGGACTTAGTACTCCGAAATTTCGTTTGAGAGGTTGCCTGATTCTGAGATACTTGGTCTTTATACTTATTGATATCTGGGGTATTATACTTGGTCTTCTGATTTTACGTCAGCAATGGCCTAGACCTCGTATAATTCTTTTGCGCTTAAAACCCCCCACTGCATAAAAATTGAGAAAATATCGAAAGATATATATCAAGTGCAGTTAAGAAGATTCCTAAGTGGAACACACCTTAAGTCGAGCCTTCATCTCTTTGTCTGAACGGAAGTTCTAACCTGAGCTCTCAAGGTCTCGCAATAACCCAGATACAGATATCATTTAAGTATATTCACCTATAAGACTGATTCTAGGGAATCTTGATACGGGAGTATATTCTGAGGTGGGACACTCGTTTAAGTTAGTTCTTAAAACACTAATCTCGTATCTTGAATCAATAGAAGTTCGTGTGAAAATTTAAGTGGATCAGTTTACTGACAATCTAAGTGAATTGTTTAAAGCTTACAGTTTAAATAGGTCAATGGTGTTAGTGATGTGTCTCATAAACTGATATGATCCTCTAACGCAAACTCAACAAAAATATATATGTAAATTTTTTGTTGTTGCATTTCATTACAGATAAAATCTCAAAAAGATTTTAGGTGTGTTTTAGCATAAAGTTTGTAAAATCCAAAAAGATTTTGTTTCACTTTATGTTTCGAAAACCGTTGATGGAAAGTTGAATTTCAAAATCTGAAGATGCTGAACATAAACAAGTTCATTAATTTAAAACTTGAATTTTAAAATGAAAATTTAAAATTGTTTGGGTCTATCAACCAAGGTCATTAATTTGGACTTGTAAGGATAATTAAATAGTCAAGGTTATTAAGTTGAACTTGATTAATTATGAGCGTTACTGAATTTGATTAGGCTTAAATGTCAAATATGATAATAGATAATTATATGTTTAGAAAGCTCTCACTAGTTGAATATAAAACGTTTATTTGAATAATGATAAGATTTCTCAGGAAGCTAAAGGATAGGGGAAGCTAGATTAATTGTCAAATCGAAAATGTTTAGAGATTCGGAGCATTACTCAAGGGGGAGTTTACAGTTTTACTTTGATTACTTGAATATGCAATCAGAGGCAGATCAAGACTAAACTTCACAGATTTCTAAGCTTTGTCCAAGGGGGAGTCTGTGAGTGCACTATTTGTGTCCATAGTTAGAAATCTGTCTGTATTTGTAATGTTTATGTTAGGACCGGTTTGACTCCGAAACGATTGCGAAACGAACGTATAACGTGCGGAATCCGTACACGAACGCGACCGAACACACGAGATGTAATATAAACGTGATTCTATTGATTAGATCTGAAAACGTACAAAACCTGAATCACGATGTCACTTTCTCTCTCTAGTTTCTCTCTCTACAACTTGTAAGCTCCTAATGACAATTGTGACAAAAGTTCTAAACTCTAAGCCCTAGAGTTCTATTTATAGGCTAAGGCATTTAATGAAGTTTCTCATTAATTACAATTATGCCACCTTGCCTTTTTGACTAACTATCATTAAAATAACAATATAACTCCCGTTTTCTTTGGTTTCTGCTACGGACTAGATTGACGGAGGCGATAGACAGATAATGCATTAACAGACTCCCCCTTGGATATTGCTGTAGTCAATCCGTAGTCAACTCATAGCATCTTTTCTTTCTCTCTCTCTCTTTGAGTCTTCTTGAAGCTTTAACACGTCTTTAGCAACACAGACTCCCCCTTGCTTAAACAGAATCCCGGTGGATCTGTCTTCAGCTTCAGCTTCCCCTTTTGGTAAACTCTTCAGGCTCCCCCTTTCGTCAAGCTTCCGTGCTTTGGGATCGACACCTTGCTTTCCGGATACAAGCTCTTCCAGAAATGATATCTGGCTCTATGTATGCTTTCATTTTCGTTGAGCTCATCTTCAGACTCCCCCTTAGACTCAGCTCTTGGGATCGTAGTCTGGATCTTTCCTGTAATTCTCAAACATTCATAAGTAACAATATTTTCAAAATCATTAAACATGTTCTCTAATACACTCCCCCTGTCAACAAACTTCATAGTTTTGACAATATTCACAAATCAGATCGTAAACTATCTCTATTACAAAGATTTTAACAATCTACACATCCAAATCCCTCTCAGTTAATCATTCAAGTTCAAATTAATGACCTTGTTTTATTTTCAGAAACACAATCAGCTTACCTAGATTTTGAAACTCAGCAACTCAGACATCGGTTTATCGAAAATAAAGCAGAAATCAAAATCTTTTTGCATTTTCTGAAAATATAAAGCATTAAAGAAATATGTACAAACATATTTACAGACAATATTTTTGTTTGAGTATGCGCCAGAGGATCATATCAGTTTTTGACAAGTCACAAGTACCGTTGAGCTTAGATACACATTAAGAATTAAATAATTCACTTGGATTGTCGATATACTGATCCATCTTAAATTTTCATACAAATTTCAACTGATTCAGGATACGATTTAGATATTTTAAGAACTTAAACTCATTCATGTGTCCCACCTCTTGAATATACTCCCGTATCCAGAATCCCAGATATTCAGTCTTACAGGTGAGTATACCACAGATGATATCTGTAAGGGGTTAGATGCGAAACCGTGAGAGCTCAGGTCAGAACTTCCGTTCAGCAGAGAGATGACGGCTCGACTTTTGGTGTGTCCCCTTTAGAGGATCTTTTAATTACAACAGCAGCGACTATCAATTTTATTGTTTCATCAGCTTGCTGAGGGCGATGCTGTGTTTCAAGCATTTTGCAGAAAGTATTATTCGGGGACTAGGTCAGTACTTCCATACAGCAGAAGTCCCGGAATAATACCCCAGATATCACTGAGTATAAAGACCTAGTATCTCAGAATATGGGACCTTTCAAACGAGATTTCAGTGGTTACCTATATATCCAAGTAGTGTTCCCCACGAAATAAGCAAAGTATTTGAATTTAGGTTTATATCCCGAAAAGTTTACTAAGTGTATAAAAACCTATCGGCATATCATCAGTGAGACTGTTTAACACTATTTAAACATTACAATTCTTTAGCATACTTTAACTGTCCACTGATGTACTATTTCCTCTTTTTACGCAAAACTCAAATTTTTGGATTTTATCATGTTTTTGACTTTTTCAAATTTTCTAATGTTTTTGTATTTTCTGACAATTTTCTCCCCCTAAAATGCAAAATCATTAAAGAAATTTGACAAACCGATACTGATAACTTTGTCTCGCCATCCATTTTCTGCATCTCATGCTCTGTTTTGCAGAAAATATAACGTACCCCCATGATTTACAACCCATTGATTTTGACAGTTAGAAAACCGTTCTTCAACCTGTGACAGTAATCATGCTTGTTCAGCCGTGAGGGTTTCGGCGTAGTCACTCAACACTTATTCAAAGCAAACTAACATCAAACATCACAATCATCAACCAAACAAACAAACAGCAAACAAGCAAACAACAATCATCAAACACAATTCAAATTTATACAAAACAACAAACAAACTCCCTGTCTGACCAAAACCAGGGATCTTCAACCTCTTCCTGTGCAACATTCTCACAATCTTCATCAGCATTCAGCACCTGCACATTCAAACTTTATCAAATACTCAAACAATTTTGACAAAAAAAATTTCAATCAATAAAGATGCCGATTCATGCTTCGCGATAAAGGAAGCTCCGGCAATTCCAATCCGCTTAATCAAACATGGTGTCCACCCAGGCCTCAGCAGCCTTAGGTGTAACCTTGATTCTAGCAACCTGAATTTTAAAGTTTTCAGCCTTGAGCGGTGGAAAATTTGCATCATAGGCAACCAAAACTGAATCCTCAGACGTTTTCCTCTCAGAAGTTGAATTTATTGTATCAGTTTTTGATTTCCAAATTTGTTTTTGTTTCTTAGTTTTCATGCCAACATTCTCATCTTTCATCAAATCAACACTTTTCTTAACAGACCACATTTGACCTCCCGGAGTACCTCTTTTGTAAAAATCTGTTCCTTTCTGAACCTTTTGATTTTGAACAACATTTTTAGGTTTCCAAAACTCTTGAGGTTTTGTCATATTAACAGATGTTTTCCAACTCCGTGTTGTTCTCAATCTGGGTGTGTGAGAATTCCAGGTCTGTCTAGAATTAAACCTGTTCGGGTTTGATTTCCAATTTTGATTTGAAGCAAACTTGTTTGTGTTAAACCTCCAAGTTTGTCTCGAATCAAATCTGGTTGACCTTGGTTTCACACTCTCAGATTTTTGTGTCTCAACATCAACAGGTTTTGGATTTGGACACTTTTGTGCAACATGTCCAATTTGATCACACTTAAAACAAACTTTCTTGGAAACATCTTTTGGCTGTTGTTGTTTCTTTTTCATGGCCTCAAACTCTGCATTAGATTGTTTTCCAATTTTGAGTTTTTCTTCTTCGGTGAAGCTTTTTCCTTGAACAAAATTCATTTTTGTCTGAAAATTGGACATTTCAGTTCTGTTTCGAATATGTTTCTTCTTATACCCCAAACCAGACTTCATGTTTTTCTTCTTAGAACCAGGTTTATTATAAGACCCTTTGAAACCTTTACCAGCAAACTTCGACATTTCAGACTTCTCAATTTCAACCATCTTGAAAACTTTGTCAATTTTCTCTGAAATCACATTCTGAATCGGGAAAACAACATCTAAGAATAGTTTGTCCGATCCAATCATGGTATAAACCAATCCTTTTGAATCATCATTCAAATTCTTCTCGGATTTTGTGTCTTTCAGATATCCATTATAAAGATTTCCTTCATCTTCATCCTGTGATTCAGACTTACCTTGTAGACTCATCTTTCAAAACACTATCAACCACCTTACTCACCACCTCTGAATCATTAGCATCATCAGTTTTGGTGTAAATCACATCGATACTTTCAGGTAATTGGTCAACTATGTTTAAACCCTTTGCCACCTTTTCCTCATCATAAAAAGTATAATTGTCTCTCAATGGTGGTGGTACCTGATGAAACTCTGAACCAATACCCTTTTTACAATTATTAGTATCTTTGTCATTTGGTGTGATATTGAAAATGCGTTCGAGAATGTACGAAGAGTTATGATAACTTTGAAGTTTTGTAACAATCTTTTCTTTTTCAGCCAAGACTTGTTTAAGATTAGCAATTTCATCAACACGCTTGTTTAATTCAATTTGCTTTTCTTTAAACTGTCTTTCATACATTTCTTTGGTTGTTAAAGTTTCAGACAATCTTTGATCAAAACTTTTGACTTGACTCTTCAAAGTATCATAAGCTTCTTGTACTCTCTGACTTGACCATTTTAAAGAATCATACTGTTTTTGTAACTCTAGAAACTTAGATTCTTTCTCAATGCAATCAACACATTTTGTGTCACATTTTTCTTTCAAAACCTTATTTTCTTTTTCAAAATCATGACATTTCTGTGTTCATTTCTCAACTTTTAATTTTAAACTTTGCTCTGTGTTAATCCTTTCTTTACATTTCAGTTTCAAAGCATTTTCAAGTTTGTTCATTTCATTATCTTTTGTTTTTATTATTTCTTCTTTTTCAGTACAGGCTTTGCACTTTTCAATGCAATTCCTGCATTTGTTTTCCTTTTCAACAACCAATTCAACATTTGATAATTCAAAAGATTTTATTACCTCAGTGATTGACACCTCAGCGTGCTCAGCTGCCTCTGTCTCCTGTATCTTCTCAACTTTTTCTTCCATCTCTTTCGGCTTCTGTTCTTCCTCAACTTTTTGATCTCTTCACCAGCAAGCTTTGCAATAGTCTTTACTTCTTCAATCATCTTCTTCAACTCTTCTTCTTTTCTCTTCTTCATCTCTACCACCTTCGGTAGACTTGCTTTAAAAACCTCCTTTAACTTTTTCATCAAATCTGGCAGATAACTTTTATCAGAAAGCCTTCTTGTGTTGAAAGTTCCCTCACTTGGAAACAAATTGGTTACAGCATCAAAATCCACTTTTGATGAATCAACTACTGGATTACCCTGTGGGTCCATGTAACACTCCAACTCTTCATTCCATCTCTTGGCTCTTTGTGCTTCTTGAAATGGTTCATTCAATTTTCTAATCTCCCATCTCGCACTGTCTCTTCTCCACCAAGCATTATGATCATCATTTGCAACAAAGGCATATCCAACTGCATCACTTTCTGGTAAAACCTCTTTGCTCCAATCATAACCTTCATCATCATATATAACTGCAAGAGCCCTTGATTTTTCTTCTTGCTGTTTCAACCTTGGTGGCTCAGACTTGTTCTGATGATATATCGCTTTCTTGTAATAGTCTTCATTGAATGGATTCTCAGATTCATCAGCAGCATATGCATTTTTGCACTCACGCTTGAAATGACCTTTTTGTTTGCATTTGAAACATGTCACTTTGGCTTTATCAAATCCCAGCTTGGTAGATGGACCACCGATCGTTTTTCTTCCGGTAATCTCCATGAAGCGTTGTGCACGTCTAACAGCACTTGCCATCGCCCAACGAATGTCGATAAGCTCCATTTCTTCGGGGTCGATCTGGTCGTAATCTTCTTTTGTCAGATTTGTATTCCCGATCTTACCAGCCACCAACCCTTCGTAGGACTCCAACACACACGCCAGAAAGACCATTTGTTGTTTAGCCGATTCTTCACTGAAGTTCTGCCCCATTCTTCAGATCTACAGCAATATTACACTGAAACACATTATTTGAAGCAGATTGATTTGAAGCGTTTGAAGAAAAACCACTGTGAAGACTTTCATTGTTGACTGAGTTCGAACTTTCTGAAGAAAATGCTGTTTTTGGAGAACCAGCATTTGGTATATTTCCTCTGTAATAAAGCTCCACATTCTGCTGATAAGCTGGCCTGTTGACTTTAGATCTCTTTAACTCCAATTCATGACTTTCAAGCCTTTCAATCAGCAAATCAATCTTTAAATCATCTGGCTTGATTGTATTCTTCAGCATAAGAGTGAAATATTGCCATTCTTGATCATTTGGCAATGAATCAAACAATTTATCCACCATCAAATCTTCATCATAATTGATTCCATGTCTGGCCAACTCCATTTTCAGATGTCCGAATCTCTCTAGCATTTTACAAACGGATTCATTTTTCATACAGCTGAATAAATCAAACTCTCTACGCAACAACTTCTTCTTGTTTTTGACAATCTCATTACTACCAACGCACTTTTTCTCTAACGCTTCCCACAACCTTTTTGAAGTTTTTTCTTGTTCAAGCAACGAGATAATATCCTCTCTTACTGACTGTTTGATCAACGTTATCATTCGATATTCAGCCACAACCTCTTTTATATCTTTTTCAGTAAAATCTTTTTCCTCAATTAACTCTCCTCCTTCGTTCACTGGTGCTTGATATTCATTCACTAACTTTAACCAGCTTTCAGGAGCAAAAGCTTTCACCCAGCCTTCAAACCTGTTTTTCCACCAATTGTAGTCTTCAACTTTCATCAACTTTGGTGGCTTCTGCTGACTACCGTACATATTTTCGAACTTCAAATTTTCCGAAATCTCTCTTGAATATTCTTTCAACTCAGATCTTCTATCTGACGATTCGGAAGTGAATGCGTTGTAGAATGTGTTGTAGAACTCTTCACCGTTGTTTGACATCTTTAATCACCTGAATGTCTCGAATTACCTGAATCAACAAACAATCAATCAAATACACTATTAGTTTTAAACGAACTGAATGCGTAAAATTGAGTGTGTGAAATCAATCTTAGACTCGTTGTCGAAGATTCGTTGATTCGTTTCAATGTTGATGACGTAAGATCGCTGAATCTTAGCAAACAATATCACTATGATGAAACTTTGGGCTTGGGCTAACTAGCACACAAAATGATATCACCAACTTGGGCTACTTGTTTAAATGGACGACAAATGTATGATTGGTGCTACTAAAACCCATGAACTCTCATTGGACAAAACAGACAACTACGCATGGGCCGGCAAACAATGATTGGGCCTTAGAATTGGTAACAGCTTATAATTGGATGTGACCGACTTATCAACTGATTTTGAACACAAATGTCGACAAAGAAAACACCCAACTTGTTTCTATTGGACCGAATTTTTTTTTTTTTTTGGAGAACCGACAACTTTTATTACTCGGTCAACACATTCAGCCTCAATTTTATTGTCGATAATCTCAAACACACAAACTCAATTCTAGTTTCGAGATTCTCTTGATTGGACCAACACTTCCACTAAGCCAAATGTCAATTTACTAAATCTGAACTTCAATTTACGATGATGTATTAAATGGGTCGAAAGATTTAATCAGTTCACATGCTAATATATGCCGATAATAAACATTGATTGGACCTCAAGTGTGAATGTGGCCGACAACCTTACTTCACACTATCATACTATTGTGCCTCTTGGACGGTAATGACACAACATATCTCACATGCAGCCGCCAAACAATTCATGACTTTTGACTCTATTACATGATTGGGCCGTTTGTATAACCATCAAAGTATGATTGGTCCTTCAATTGTTTAACAAACACATGCACTTTTCAAACGATCAGATCATATTCAAACGATAAGTCATATTCAAACGGTAACCTCCATTTCAAACGATAGGACTTGTTTCAAACGGACAAGTTCAAACGGTAACCAATTTTCAAACGATAGAACCCAATTTTCAAACGGAATGGGCTGTTTCAAACGGCGGAACCTCAATTTCAAACGGAACGTGTCATTTTTCAAACGATAGGTTACAATTTCAAACGGTCACGCGCTGTTCATACGGTTTCGGATCAAAAAAATTCGAATTTCTCCTAATCTGCTTGGAATTAGGATCTGAAACTTGGTAGGGTTGTTAATCTGATGTTTGCGCACAACATATTCAAAAATCAGCTGAAACGAACCGTGAAAACCTGTTCAATTTGACGAAAATCAGTAAAAATCGTGAAAAATATGAAAAAGATGAAGAAATAGATGAAATTCAGATCTGAAATCGATGTAATCCTGTGCGAAATCGTGTGATAGATCAGTGCAATCGAGCTCCTGCTCTGATACCACTTGTTAGACTGGTTTTGACTCCGAAACAATTGCGAAACGTACGTATAACATGCGGAATCCGTACACGAACGCGACCTAACACACGTGACGTAATATAAACGTGATTCTATTGAATAATCTGAAAACGTACAGCACCTGAATCACAAACAATGAACTTTCTCTCTCTAGCTTTCTCTCTCTAGTCTCTAGCTCTCCAAGATGTGAAAAATGACAAAATCCCTTAAACAAAAAATAAACTCTCCTATTTATAGGCCTTGGCTTTTAATGAGGAATCTCATTAATTACAATTATGCCACCTTGCCTTTTTGATTTACTATCACTAATATAACAATGTAAATCTTGTTTTCTTCGGTTTCTGCTACGGACTAGATTGACGGAGGCGATAGACAGATAATGCACTAACAGTTTAAAGTCTTGAGTCTGTAAAATACCGGACATAGGTTTCGCTAGGTGTTATTAGGATATATCAGACCAGGTCAGGATGCAGTACCACATGATACAAAGAGACTGAACATGATCAAGGGTGATGTCATCATTATTTAATAATGACATCGTAAATAAATAATATATAAATTCATGCATGGATACTTCAAATTTCAATGAATGTGAGTGACAACTTGCACGAACGAGATAATAAGCATGCATGGATTTAGCCAGTTATCACGGATGTGAAAGACATGCAACTCTATGAATCAGATTTGCCAAGTCACACGAATAGAGATGACATATTAGCACGGTTCAGAGAAGGTTATAAATACCCAACCACATCCGCTCATAATACACATCAGAGAACACATCATAGAAGACTGATCCGCACGAAAGATCTTCAAGTTCTTTGATGTGTGCAAAATGTAACATATAAATTACATCAAATGAGGCATAAAACTAACCCTTTTTAGTACTAATGTTGGAAAAAGTGTGTTTTTGTCTTCCTTTTGAATTTACAGGACCAAATGAGCTTAAACGAGCAAAAGGAACAAATATACAACCACAAGTAACAAAGATACAAAGAAAATGAATAAACTTGACATGCCCGACATCTCGGCAGCATCCCCAAAACAAAAACAAGACAACAGAAGACAGACCACGGGGTCGTGCCCAGCCGGACACGGGGGCGTGGTCAGATGCCTGCAGAAAAGACAAACGTGTAGAAGCTTCCACGCCCACCACAAGGGCGTGCCCAGCTCAACACGGGGAGTGGTCAATGCAAAGATACGCAGAATCTTGCAAAATCTTGATAGTAAAGATACGATGCTGACCACGGGGCCATGCCCACTGACACGGGGCTGTGTGGGACCCTCTGCTGACACTTGCAACTAATGAAGGAAGAGAAAAAGGCTAGCCACGGGGGCGTGCCCACTAGACACGGGGCCGTGGCCAGAGCTCTGTGCAGGCTATAAATAGGGGTTCTTGGATCACTTCAAAGGCATCCCTTGGCAAACCACTACTCTCCGACTTTGCCACCACTCCACCAACACCCACCACCATCATCCATCGATGATCTTTAGAGTGTGTAGTAGTCTCGGGATCCAAGGTTGATCGTAAGGGTTCTTACCAATCAAGGGCCATGTTTGGTTAAGCCTCTTACATCACTTGGTGAAGACAAGTATTTTATGTATTACTTTTGATTTTTAATCTTTCGGCACTTTTATTTGGTTTTGTATTAATGACTTTAATAACTAGTTTCTTATGTTGAAGGTGAATTTTCTTTATCATTTGTCCGTGGTGTCTTGACGTTACTTTGCTGTCTATATAAAGTAAAAGATTGCATCATTCATGTCTTTACGGTCTATATAGAGGCATGTTGGCTACCTGGTTGGGGGTTAAGGGAATGGTTTAGTAAGGTTCTTGCCTTGTTCAGTGTATAGATCCTGCAAGGACCTGGTTTAAGCTTACTAGGACCTCCTTCAATACCCACTGGTATTGGATGGCGAGGGTGCGAATAGCTTGAACCCCTCATATGTAAACTAATATTAATACATTAAACCGGGTACTTGGGATTATATCCCTGCTGACTCAAACCACTTAGCCGAGGGTAACGTCACCTTCAGAAGAGGGGCCTACCACTTTTCGCATTAATAAATTATCTTCAATATTCCAACCCTTTGGGATTGTATCCTTGCTGACTCAAACCACTGGGTTGAGGGTAACGTCACCTTAAAAAGATGGGCCTACTACTATAACAAAGATAATCTCTTAAAAAGTCCGAAAGTGCAAAAATCATCAAAGGATACATTAAAGGCGAGTCGGATCCAAGTGATTCATCTTGTCTATCTGTTTTTATTTTATTTTAATTTTGCATTTTTAGTTTTTATTTTTCATGTTTTAAACCTTTTCTCAAAAATGTAGATTGATTTGACGTTGAGGATAAACCGGTACTAAAAACTCTTGTGTCCTTGGACGACCTCGGTTTCTTACCAATGCTATACTACGCTCACGATGGGTGCACTTGCCCAAGTGTGTGTTTAGTGTTAGTAGAATATCGTGTTTTAAAAATTTAAAAGTTGACTAATGCGTAAAATGGGCTCAAAATATTAATAAGATCATATCACGCTTCGCACACACCAAGTTTTTGGCGTCGTTGCCGGAGACACAAGGATTTTAAGAAAGTTTGGAATCAACGACCTAATTATTTTTACTTATTTTTCAAGTTGTTTTTAGGATTTTTATTAATTTTTCAGTTTCTGCAGACTTCAGCACGGGCCGTGCTCAGCCAGACACGGGGCCGTGTCCATCTTTGTTACTAGCAATCCTGTTTTAAGTCAGACAGTAGCAGACCCACGGGGTCGTGCCCACTGAACACACCCCCGTGTCCACTTTTTAGTTACTGAAAATAAAACCGTAAGATCCCGATGGTTGGTAATTTCTGACAAAAATATGAGTGATATTGATTATTTTTACTTTCGCTCCTCTTACGGTGAATGGTGTCAAATATGTGGTGGATTTCATAAAGATTTAGAATGTTACTTTCTAAATTACACTCCCCACTATTTGGACCTATCGTTTTCCTGTAAGCCTAAGATGGGTGAAAGTAAAAACGATCCCTATCTCTCCCCCGAATGCCCTCAACCATTTCTTTTAGATGACATAACTTCCGAAGAATTATGTCAGCTCGAAGAAATAATTCTCCAAAAATTAAAAGAGCTTGAGATGAAAAGTTATTCATCACAGGACGACAATCAAGGAGAATTATTGGGGTCGCATTCGGATTCTAACAACGTCGATGATACCGAAAGCACCTCAAACTCTTGTGAAAACTTGAGCGATAGTTGTCCCTGTGTCGATTGTGCCGTGGGAAGGACTCTCCATCGGTCTCCACTGATGCGTTCATAGACCTGAGCGGTTCGACATACACCTTCTTTAACAAGAGCCTAGATAAGGGGAATAAAGGTTGGTTTCGCCCCCAGGTATTTAGCTTAGGTTTTACCCTTTCCGATAACCTCTTGCGTTCTTGTTTAAATCAAGAGCAATTAAGGTATCTTAGGCACTTCGGTGTTGTTCCCTCCAGTAAGGAACCACCCGATCTGGACAAAATCCTTAAAATAAAACGAAACTTCATAAAACACTTTAGCCACGGGGCCGTGTCCAGGTCAACACACCCTGTGCCCACCTCAAAAATTGACCACGGGGACGTGTCCAGGCCAACACTCCCCGTGTTTAGAATACGGACAAAATGTGTTAGAGTCTTGTCTGACCATGAGGCCGTGTCCAGCCGATACGGGGCCGTGGTTAGCGTGCTGTCGTTTTCTATAAAGTCAGCATGATTCCTTCACATTTGGACCCATTCCAAAGACCAAGATTTGTTGGGATCTTCACACATACCTCAAAAGGTATATTCCGAAGAAGGTTCTCAACAACCATCTTGTCTTTACCACTTTTGTCTCTTGCCTTCTTCTCCAAAAAAACTCCTCAAACCTCTATTAAAACTTGAAACTTCCATGGCTTCAAGCTTTATTGTGATATTTGCTAGGTTTTTAACCAAGTAATCTTACTAAAAATAAGTTTTATAACACTGTTTTAAGTTATTTATGCTCAGAAATGTCTCAAAATTTAGAAAAATAATTTAAAACAACAAGATTCCTTGATTCAAAAATCTGCAGAATGTTGACCACGGGGCCGTGGCCGGAGTTACAGTTTCATTATTTTGAACTTTTCGAGTTGTTTTCTTAGAATGTCGAGCCAGAACAGCGGAACATCTTCAGCTCACTCAAGAAACAATCGAAGGGAAGAAGAACATCGGTGGAAGACTCCTTGGTCAACTATGTGTACGCCTTGCGAGAAGCCATTGATGAGATGACATCAGTGGAAGAAGCCTTAATTGACCGTATTAACCATTTGTCGGTGGGGTTAGAGGGTTGCCTCCAAGAAGTCAACCTTTTGCACCAAAGGTTGAATATTCTTGCTTCACCTCCTATGGTGCCAATCATCACACAAGGAGGGTGGAATGTCATGCCGGAAATCATTATTCCAGCCGAGTGGAATGTCATGCCTCCAGAACCTCCTCTAGACATACTACACGGGGTTCCGGTAGCCGTTGCGCCTCCCCCACAAGACATTGTGGAGAATGAGCCCACCTTCTTTCTCCCTAGGGAGATAGAGGAATGGCTCAATGACATTTGAGGGACATCCTCCGTTTTCGAGTTCTAAAAAGCCCTTAAGCACCGGAAAATCATTTCCGGGTTTTTGTCATTCTTATAATGTACAACATCTAGGGTAGAACTCCTTAGTGATTTAGATTTCCTGCATTTTATGACCTATATCTTAGGACCTTTGTAGTTTTTCATTTTTAGCAACTTTATTTTTAATTTTTAGGATCTATGTACTTGGCACTTTTAAATGAACGATGGTTTAAATTATCAAATGGTGTTTGGATGATGTTATAATGGTTAAACACACTCGAAAGGTGGAGGTTACCAAGGGAACGTTAAAACCACACCCCATGCACAAAAACAAAGCCTCCCGACAACTTTCCAGCATTACAGCAAGTTCAACACGGGGTCGTGCTCAGCCCAACACGCCCCGTGCCCAGGCTCTGCAGAAATTTGCCGAGTTCAGGTAACTGGCCATGGGGCCGTGCTCGCTGAACACGCCCCGTGGCCAGCCTTCTGTTAAATTCTGTTACTGGCAATCTGACCACGAGGCCGTGCCCGGACCAACACGGGGCCGTGGCCAGATGCCCAGTAACATGAGAATTTGTTTTCAACATCTTTTTACAGATTCAATCAACCTAAAAACTTATTTTTGGGACACATTGAGGACAATGTGTAATTAAAGTGTGGGAGGGGGATGCTAAAACCTTTTATCTTGCAAGTCCTAATAACAAGCCTTACACAAAACTCTATTGGAACCGCCAATCACCCCAAATTTTTTTCAAAAATTTTCAATTTTTTTTACTTATCTTGGTTTAATTTGGGAATAACAAGTTCTTAAAAGGATTATATTTTTACAAATTTATAATCGATAGTGTCGTGATAAAAAGAACCAAATAAGAAAATTATGAAAAGACATTACGAATCTAATTAAAATTTGATTATATATATATATTTGATCACATTATAAACCCATTCCCACAACAAGTGAATTTTGAGCCTTTATTGAGCATACAATCATATATCTTTAAACTAAATGCTCATTTTTCGTTTCTTGTGTGAATAGCCACTTGGTTCTTACGACTCTAGAACTTGCCACAATGATGCATTCCCGGTCCTTACCAACTTGAACCCAAGTAAGTAAATGATGGAGGCATTAGGACTAACCCATTTTCCTTTCAACACCATTATTTTTCATTTTTTATCACCTACCCAAAATCCCCCTAGTTAACCCCTTTGAGCCTAAACCTTTTTCATTTCAAAACCCACAAAACAAACACCTTTTACCCATCAAAGCCTTTTTCTTTTCAACCCCTTTGTTTTAGTAAAAAGCTTGGTTATCTTGTGACATTTCCTATCAAAAAAAATTGAAAGTCTTGCAATAAACAAACAAGTTCCTCAAAGAAACTTTGTTTGAATATACTTAGTTTGAATAAAAGTCACAAAAACAAGAAGTTTTACGACAACTAAGCGGTCCTCTTGATAATTTACAAAGGTTTAAAGTTAAAAAGGAGGAGGTTTGTGTGACAACTCGAAATCTAGAACCTTTCGTTGTAACTTGCTTGTACGTTATGTGACTAGTTAAAATGATAACGTGAACTTTTATGTGCTTTGTTTTGTGTGCATTGTATGTATATATGTATGTGTGTTATATGTGAACCGAGAACCCGACACGAAACAACAAGGAACCCGACTCGAGACCATGAGGTCTCGAGTGACTAGTAATCGGTTTTGGGCCTTGGGCCGAGAACCTTTGGCCGGTTGGGCCTTTGGGCCGTAAACCCTTAGCCGAAACCCATAGGGTGCACACACTTGGAACTTTGACTATAAATACACTACCTTAGTTAGTGTTACCATTTTGTTGAACATTACAACACACACTCTCCTACTTCTCTCTCTCACCTAAACTCTAGAACACAAACACACTCCACCATTCTTGGATCTTTGGACTTGGATCGGCTCACACACACACCCGGTTGGAAGCTTTTCACACACCCTCGAAACCCATAACCGGTTAGTGTTCTTAATGCTTTGTTGAATGTTAGTGTGTTCATGTTATGTTTGTAAGATGAGATTATGTGACAATATGTTAAGATGAGTTATACATAATGTTTTGAAAAGAAATCGGTTCATGAATGTTTCTTGTTATTAGTTGAACTATACATAAATATTTGATGATGAAAATGGGTTCATTGTATGTTAAAAAGGGTGAATGATGATATTGGTTGCACTTGGATTAGATCCGAAAAGTTTGGGTGTTTATACTAAGAAAATCGGCTAATGAATATGTTTGTCAAGTAGGATGCATGCTAGTAAAATTGTATCTTGATAGTTGTTCATGATTTTGGGTGAATAAGTGGTTAATATGTTATGAACTTGTTGAATATGTGTTTGAATATGTGAAGAACACTTTGAATGATAGTTAAGAATGTGAAAACCCTTGTGATTTTGATCCATCTTTGACTAGTAACCTGATTAGGAAAACTGTTAGTGGAATGCTATTGGTAGTTTCCTGATTTGGGCCTGATTATAATGTACCATTAATCTGACCATATCTGCATCAACACGTGAACTTGACAACGACAGCTTACCGACTCGCAATCACCCGTTGCGACTCGCAACCACAGCGTTACAACTCGAGACTACGCGGTTGCGACTCGCAACCATAACAGGACAAGCCGAAACCACAGGTTACGAGTCCCGTTGCGACTCGAGACCTTAGCATGATGAACCGAGACTACGGTTGCGACACCGGTTGCGACTCGCAACCATCCATGATCAACACACAGCATGACTCGAGACCATGCTTGCGAGTCCGGTTGCGACTCACTTTTGGGCCTAAGTTAGTGGGCCGAATTTATGTGCTACTGTTGATGTGTTACTTGGGCCTGTTATCACAAGCCCAACTGTTTGGGCCTTACACTTAGACTGTGGATTGTGTTTGAATGTTAACTGTGAACTGTTACTGATTATACGTGATTGCCAAACGTACTGAACATTTGTGCACTACTTGGTTCGACTCTGATTATACGTGATAACCGTGATAGGACGTTATTGAATACTTGCGACTTGATTGCCTTTCTGTGATTAACTGCCGAGCAAACCGAGGTGAGTTCACACCCTTTACAAAGCATGGGATTCCCTGGGTTGGGAACGGGGTTAAGGAACGTGGATTCCTCGTCTACCTCGGGTAGGACGTCAGCGGTTCAGGAATGTGATTCCTCGTCCGGATGGACGGATAAACGTACTAGACTAAAACTCTATCACGAAGTCCCTCCTTTTTGTATCGACTAATCGCCGGGCCAATGGCGAGCGGGTCATTAGTTAGATAGCGCTATTTAGGTCTGACAAGCCTCACACCGTGCCGCAGAGGACGGGCGTGAACTAATGGATCTGGGGCACGTCAATGATGATAGACATTGATGTTTTCAGGGCACATAAACATGACTACAGTCAGCAATCGATACGGTAACGAGTCTAGTATACACATGGGGTAGCCCCCACGGCTGGAGAGCCAGATGATGTACATGGGGTAGCCCCCACGGCCGGAGTGCCGGAGTAACTGGGAATGAACTGGTCACGTTTTTAAAACTATGGGGTAACCCCCACGGCAGGATGCCAGATAAAGTAAACTGTTTTCGAAAACAACTAAAACGAACGCCCACCCGTGAACTCACTCAACTAGTTGTTGACTCGTTACTACATGCTTTGCAGGACCATAGGTACTCAGTGGGAGCTTGCATGGAGGAGGATCGTTGTGGGACAGGGATTGCTACAAGACTATGTTAAACTTGAAACTTTTGGAACTTATGTTATAACTTTAAACTTATGCTTCCGCTTGCAACTTAAACTTATTTGTTTTGGAACACCAATCGTGATGGTTAAACTTTTATAACTACTTATATGCTTGTTCAGTATGATTGGTGGCTGGATCCTGGTCAGTCACGCCTCTAGGCGGTAGTACTCCGCAGGTGGGATTTTGGGGGTGTGACAGATTGGTATCAGAGCCATTGGTTATAGTGAACTTGGTTTTAATAAAGGAGAAACGTTTTTGTTAAAACCAGACTATAACCGGTATAGCGCTCGACGGTCCACAACGACACTTCGCTCCTCATGCAAGGCTCGACGTTCTAGGTAATATAATGTATGTATATTGCCTACTTGTTAGTTACGTAGTACATTGCTCATGGTATGCTTGATTAGTATAACTACTGTTATTTGAACACGTGCGTGCTTACTCTGTCCTACTATCGTGCTTTCGCGAACCTCTCTCACACGTATTACTCTTATTATGAAGAACCATGTCTGGACGCGTTAACATGACACAAGCCCAGTTGACGGCTTTGATCAACGAACGAGTTGCCGCAGCGCTCGCAGCTGCACACGCAGGAGGTATATCCTGCAGTCCGAAATTGTTCTAGGATCATTTGGATCCTACTCTCGTGAACCAACCTTTGTGTTCATCTCTGTCTTTTCTTTCACCTACCTTAGGTCAGTATGCTCAGGCACCGGTGTGCACTTTTAAGACCTTTATGGACTGTCGACCCACAACTTTTAGCGGCACTGAAGGAGCAGTAGGTCTCCTACACTGGTTTGAGAAACTGGAGTCTGTGTTCGAAATGTGCGAATGCCCTGAAGCGCGCAGGGTGAAGTATGCTACTGGTACTCTCGAGGGTTTGGCCCTCACGTGGTGGAATGCTCAGGTGCAGATGTTAGGGTTGGTTGCTGCCAACGCCACCCCATGGGAAACTTTCAAGGAAATGATCAGGGAGGAATACTGCAGTCGTGACGACATTCACAAACTGGAAGATGAGTTCTACAATCTTAAGATGTCGGGGTCAGAAATTGAGGCATACACTAAGAGATCGCATGAGCTTGCCTTGTTGTGTCCTACTATGGTGGATCCTCCGTATAAGCGAATTGAACTCTATCTCAAGGGCTTGGTGCCAGAGATCCAAAGTCATGTGACTTCAGCGAGGTTGACTACTATCCAGCAGGTTGTACAGTTGGCTCACCGTCTTACTGATCAAGCGGTGGAGCAGAACAAGTTACCGAAGCGTATAGGTGCTGCAACTACTTCTGGTGCTTCTAGTGGAGATAAACGGAAATGGGATGGAACTTCAAGCAGGGGTTCAACTTCAGTGCAAACTCAGTCTCAGCAGAGAAAGACGGACGATCACAAGAGCCCCAGTCAGCAGTCGTCTGGTGGTCAAAGATTTTCCGGTTGTACGCGATTATCCTGAGGTATTCCCTGAGGAATTACCTGGTCTTCCGCCCCATCGCCAAGTCGAGTTTCAGATTGATCTAGCTCCTGGAGCCGCGCCTGTAGCCCGTGCACCTTATCGTTTAGCGCCATCAGAGTTGGAAGAACTCTCCACGCAACTACAAGAACTCTTGGATAAGGGTTTCATTCGTCCTAGCTCATCGCCTTGGGGAGCTCCAGTGTTATTTGTGAAGAAGAAGGATGGTACCTTCAGAATGTGTATCGACTATCGCGAACTCAACAAGGTGACTGTGAAGAATCGTTATCCTCTACCGCGTATTGACGACTTGTTCGACCAGTTGCAGGGGTCGAGCTACTATTCGAAGATCGATTTGAGATCGGGATATCACCAGCTGAGAGTTCGGGAAGAGGATGTCTCTAAGACGGCTTTTAGGACTCGATATGGGCACTATGAGTTTCTAGTCATGCCGTTTGGGCTGACGAACGCACCGGCAGTTTTTATGGATTTGATGAATCGAGTGTGCAAACCGTATCTGGACAAGTTTGTTATAGTCTTCATCGACGACATCCTGATCTATTCTAAGAGCAAGGAAGAGCACGAACAACATCTACGACTTATTTTGGAACTCCTCCGGAAGGAACAGCTTTACGCAAAGTTCTCGAAATGCGACTTCTGGCTTCGAGAGGTCCATTTCCTAGGGCATGTGGTGAACAAGGATGGGATTCACGTTGATCCATCCAAAGTGGAATCTATTAAGAACTGGCCTGCGCCTCGCACACCAAAGGAAATTCGCCAATTTTTGGGATTGGCAGGTTACTACAGGAGATTCATTAAGGATTTTTCTAAGATCGCGCAGCCTCTCACCTTACTAACGCAGAAAGGCGTTGTTTATCATTGGGGAAATGCACAAGAGTTAGCTTTTCAGCATCTAAAGGATAGACTTTGCAGTGCACCTATCCTTTCACTGCCAGAAGGCACAGACGATTTTGTGGTTTACTGTGATGCATCAATTCAAGGTCTTGGTTGTGTATTGATGCAACGAGATAAAGTCATAGCTTACGCCTCACGACAACTTAAAGTTCACGAGAAGAACTACACGACACATGATTTAGAGCTGGGAGCTGTTGTTTTCGCACTTAAACTATGGCGGCATTACCTGTACGGAACCAAGTGCGCCATCTACACCGACCACAGAAGTTTAGAACACATATTCAAGCAGAAGGAACTGAATATGCGGCAGCGACGATGGGTCGAGCTGCTGAATGATTACGAGTGCTCTATCAGGTATCACCCGGGCAAGGCCAATGTAGTGGCGGACGCCCTGAGTCGAAAGGACACTACGCCTAAGCGTGTAAGAGCTTTACAACTCACGATACATTCTAGTCTACCTTCGCAAATACGAGCTGCTCAGATAGAAGCACTGAAACCAGAAAACGTTAGAGCAGAAGCTCTACGCGGGTCAAGGCAACGCTTAGAACAGAAGGAAGACGGTGCTTATTATGTAACAGGACGCATTTGGGTCCCGCACTATGGCGATTTACGGGAACTTGTGATGGATGAAGCGCACAAATCTCGCTACTCGGTACACCCTGGTTCGGACAAGATGTACCACGATATTAAAACTACGTATTGGTGGCCTAGCATGAAGGCCCACATAGCAACTTACGTCAGCAAGTGTTTGACTTGTGCGCGAGTCAAGACAGAATATCAGAAACCTTCAGGCCTACTTCAGCAACCAGAGATACCACAATGGAAATGGGAGCAAATTTCCATGGATTTCGTTACTGGCTTACCTAGATCACAGCGCGGGAACGATACTATTTGGGTGATCGTGGATCGACTCACAAAATCCGCACACTTTTTGGCAATCAAGGAGACGGATAAATTCTCCACTTTAGCAGAAATATACCTCAAGGAAGTTGTTTCGAGGCACGGGGTGCCCACTTCTATTATCTCTGATCGAGATGCACGTTTTACTTCGGAACTGTGGCAGGCAATGCACAAGTCTTTTGGCTCACGTCTTGATATGAGCACAGCGTACCACCCACAGACGGACGGGCAGTCCGAGCGTACTATTCAAACCTTAGAAGACATGCTTCGCGCTTGTGTAATCGACTTTGGCAACAGCTGGGAAAGGCATCTGCCACTCGTGGAATTCTCGTATAATAACAGCTACCACACCAGCATTAAAGCTGCTCCGTTTGAGGCATTGTACGGACGTAAATGCCGGTCACCCCTCTGTTGGGCAGAGGTGGGGGATAGTCAGATCACTGGTCCAGAACATGTGGTAGACACTACTGAGCGGATCGCTCAAATACGACAACGCATGGCGGCCGCTCGTGACCGTCAGAAGGCATACGCCGATAAGGGCAGGAAACCACTCGAGCTCCAGGTTGGGGAGCGGGTTTTACTCAAAGTTTCACCCTGGAAGGGTGTGGTTCGTTTTGGTAAACGCGGCAAACTCAATCCACGGTACGTTGGACCTTTCGAAATTCTTGAGAAAATAGGCAAGGTGGCTTACAGACTGAAATTACCAGCAGAACTCGGTGCAGTTCACAACGTTTTCCATGTGTCGAATCTGAAGAAGTGTCTGTCAGATGAGACGCACGTAGTTCCTCTGAAGGAACTCACGATCGACGAACAGTTGAAATTCGTCGAAGAACCTGTCGAGATCACGGACCGGGATGTTAAGGTCCTCAAGAACACTAGAATACCTCTTGTTCGAGTTCGTTGGAACTCACGTCGCGGCCCAGAGTTTACCTGGGAGCGCGAAGATCGGATGAAACAAAAGTATCCCCAACTGTTTGAGAACAGTACAAACGCTACTGAGGCTGAAGCTACGGAATTTCGGGACGAAATTCCAGATCAACGGGGGGTGGATGTGACACCCCAGGATAACCGGGAAAACCTTGCAACCTAACTAGCTTCCTCAGTGAGTGCCGTCAAATTTCGGGACGAAATTTCTTTCAACTTGGGGATGATGTGACAACTCGAAATCTAGAACCTTTCGTTGTAACTTGCTTGTACGTTATGTGACTAGTTAAAATGATAACGTGAACTTTTATGTGCTTTGTTTTGTGTGCATTGTATGTATATATGTATGTGTGTTATATGTGAACCGAGAACCCGACACGAAACAACAAGGAACCCGACTCGAGACCATGAGGTCTCGAGTGACTAGTAATCGGTTTTGGGCCTTGGGCCGAGAACCTTTGGCCGGTTGGGCCTTTGGGCCGTAAACCCTTAGCCGAAACCCATAGGGTGCACACACTTGGAACTTTGACTATAAATACACTACCTTAGTTAGTGTTACCATTTTGTTGAACATTACAACACACACTCTCCTACTTCTCTCTCTCACCTAAACTCTAGAACACAAACACACTCCACCATTCTTGGATCTTTGGACTTGGATCGGCTCACACACACACCCGGTTGGAAGCTTTTCACACACCCTCGAAACCCATAACCGGTTAGTGTTCTTAATGCTTTGTTGAATGTTAGTGTGTTCATGTTATGTTTGTAAGATGAGATTATGTGACAATATGTTAAGATGAGTTATACATAATGTTTTGAAAAGAAATCGGTTCATGAATGTTTCTTGTTATTAGTTGAACTATACATAAATATTTGATGATGAAAATGGGTTCATTGTATGTTAAAAAGGGTGAATGATGATATTGGTTGCACTTGGATTAGATCCGAAAAGTTTGGGTGTTTATACTAAGAAAATCGGCTAATGAATATGTTTGTCAAGTAGGATGCATGCTAGTAAAATTGTATCTTGATAGTTGTTCATGATTTTGGGTGAATAAGTGGTTAATATGTTATGAACTTGTTGAATATGTGTTTGAATATGTGAAGAACACTTTGAATGATAGTTAAGAATGTGAAAACCCTTGTGATTTTGATCCATCTTTGACTAGTAACCTGATTAGGAAAACTGTTAGTGGAATGCTATTGGTAGTTTCCTGATTTGGGCCTGATTATAATGTACCATTAATCTGACCATATCTGCATCAACACGTGAACTTGACAACGACAGCTTACCGACTCGCAATCACCCGTTGCGACTCGCAACCACAGCGTTACAACTCGAGACTACGCGGTTGCGACTCGCAACCATAACAGGACAAGCCGAAACCACAGGTTACGAGTCCCGTTGCGACTCGAGACCTTAGCATGATGAACCGAGACTACGGTTGCGACACCGGTTGCGACTCGCAACCATCCATGATCAACACACAGCATGACTCGAGACCATGCTTGCGAGTCCGGTTGCGACTCACTTTTGGGCCTAAGTTAGTGGGCCGAATTTATGTGCTACTGTTGATGTGTTACTTGGGCCTGTTATCACAAGCCCAACTGTTTGGGCCTTACACTTAGACTGTGGATTGTGTTTGAATGTTAACTGTGAACTGTTACTGATTATACGTGATTGCCAAACGTACTGAACATTTGTGCACTACTTGGTTCGACTCTGATTATACGTGATAACCGTGATAGGACGTTATTGAATACTTGCGACTTGATTGCCTTTCTGTGATTAACTGCCGAGCAAACCGAGGTGAGTTCACACCCTTTACAAAGCATGGGATTCCCTGGGTTGGGAACGGGGTTAAGGAACGTGGATTCCTCGTCTACCTCGGGTAGGACGTCAGCGGTTCAGGAATGTGATTCCTCGTCCGGATGGACGGATAAACGTACTAGACTAAAACTCTATCACGAAGTCCCTCCTTTTTGTATCGACTAATCGCCGGGCCAATGGCGAGCGGGTCATTAGTTAGATAGCGCTATTTAGGTCTGACAAGCCTCACACCGTGCCGCAGAGGACGGGCGTGAACTAATGGATCTGGGGCACGTCAATGATGATAGACATTGATGTTTTCAGGGCACATAAACATGACTACAGTCAGCAATCGATACGGTAACGAGTCTAGTATACACATGGGGTAGCCCCCACGGCTGGAGAGCCAGATGATGTACATGGGGTAGCCCCCACGGCCGGAGTGCCGGAGTAACTGGGAATGAACTGGTCACGTTTTTAAAACTATGGGGTAACCCCCACGGCAGGATGCCAGATAAAGTAAACTGTTTTCGAAAACAACTAAAACGAACGCCCACCCGTGAACTCACTCAACTAGTTGTTGACTCGTTACTACATGCTTTGCAGGACCATAGGTACTCAGTGGGAGCTTGCATGGAGGAGGATCGTTGTGGGACAGGGATTGCTACAAGACTATGTTAAACTTGAAACTTTTGGAACTTATGTTATAACTTTAAACTTATGCTTCCGCTTGCAACTTAAACTTATTTGTTTTGGAACACCAATCGTGATGGTTAAACTTTTATAACTACTTATATGCTTGTTCAGTATGATTGGTGGCTGGATCCTGGTCAGTCACGCCTCTAGGCGGTAGTACTCCGCAGGTGGGATTTTGGGGGTGTGACAGTTTGATTGCTTGGCAAGCATATGGTAGAAGTAGTTCCATACCGGTCTCGTATTTCACAAAAATACATCTTCGGCCGAGTGTTGAGTGATCTCCCATGAGGTATGTGAACTTGTATATAAATAAAATTTTAAAGAGGCATGTTATGCCCAATTAAGTAATTTTTCCTATAAAATGTTCTAAATAAATCATAACGAATAGGATTGTAAATAAAATAGAAATAAAACCCAATAAAGATCTTGGATTCCCGACACTCAAGATAAACCCAAAACTTCTCTTCTACCTCTTCCATTTGGGTGTTTAAAGCCACATATTAAGGAGTTTTGCTTGAGGACAAGCAAAGATTCCAACGTGGGGGTGTTTGATGTGTGCAAAATAGAACATATAAATTACATCAAATGAGGCATAAAACTAACCCTTTTTTAGTACTAATGTTGGAAAAAGTGTGTTTTTGTCTTCCTTTTGAATTTACAGGACCAAATGAGCTTAAACGAGTAAAAGGAACAAATATACAGCCAAAACCAACATAAATACAAAGAAAAGGAATAAACATGACATGCCCGACCCCTCGGCAGCATCCCCAAAACAAAAACAAGACAACAGAAGACTGACCACGGGGACGTGCCCAGCCGGACACGGGGGAGTGGTCAGGTGCCTGCAGAAAAGACAAACATGTAGAAGCTTCCACGCCCACCACGGGGGCGTGCCCAGCTCAACACAGAGCGTGGTCGACGCAAAGATACACAGAATCTTGCAAAATCTTGATAGTATAGATACGATGTTGACCAAGGGGTCGTGCCCACTAGACACGGGGCCGTGTGGGACCCTCTGCTGACACTTGCAATTAATGAAGGAAGAGAAAAGGGCTGGCCATGGGGGCGTGCCCACTGGACACGGGGTCGTGGCCAGAGCTCTGTGCAGGCTATAAATAGGGGTGCGTGGCTCACTTCAAAGGCATCCCTTGGCAAACCACTACTCTCCCACTTTGCCACCACTCCACCACCACCACAGCACCAACACCCACCACCATCATCCATCATCCATCTTTAGAGTGTTTTGTAGTCTCCGGATCCCAGATTGATCGTAAGGGTTCTTACCAATCAAGGACCATGTTTGGTTAAGCCTCTTACATCACTTGGTGATGACAAGTCTTTTATGTATTACTTTTGATTTTTAATCTTTCGGCACTTTTTATTTAGTTTTGTATTAATGACTTTAATAACTAGTTTCTTATGTTGAAGGTGAATTTTCTTTATCATTTGTCCGTGGTGTCTTGGCGTTACTTTACTGTCTATATAAAGTAAAATATTGCATCATTCATGTCTCTATGGTTTATATAGAAGCATGTTAGCTACCTAGTCGGGGGTTAAGGGAATGGTTTAGTAAGGTTCTTTCCTTGTTCAGTGTATAGATCCTGCAAGACCTGGTTCAAGCTTACCAGGACCTCCTTCAATACCCACTGGTATTGGATGGCGGGGGTGCAAATAGCTTGAACCCCTGATATGTAAACTACTATTAATACATTAAACCGGCTACTTGGGATTGTATCCCTGCTGACTCAAACCACTTAGCCGAGGGTAACGTCACCTTCAAAAGAGGGGCCTGCCACTTTTCGCATTAATAACTTAATTAATTGTCTTTCAATATTCTGACCCTTTGGGATTGTATCCTTGCTGACTCAAAACACTGGGTTGATGGTAACGTCACCTTCAAAAGAGGGGCCTACTACTATAACTAAGATAATCTCTTACAAGGTCCGAAAGTGCAAAAATCATCAAAGGATACATTAAAGGCGAGTCGGATCCAAGTGATTCATCTTGTCTATCTGTTTTTATTTTATTTTATTTCTGCATTTTTAGTTTTTATTTTTCATGTTTCAAACCTTTTTCTCAAAAAAATAGATTGATTAGACGTTGAGGATAAACCAGTACTAAAATCTCTTGTGTCCTTGGATGACCTCGGTATCTTACCAACGCTATACTACGCTCACGATGGGTGCACTTGCCCAAGTGTGTGTTTAGTGTTAGTAGAATATCATGTTTTATAAATTTAAAACTTGACTAATGCGTAAAATAGGCTCAAAATATTAATAAAATCATATCACGCTTCGCACACACCATTCTTCATAAGTTCATCAAGCTCAACATCAAGAACACTCTCGTTTTCGTCATGTTTCTTTGATTTCGAGTGTTCTAGTGTTTAAATCGAGCAAAACTCTGTCCGGTTGTCGTTGATACTTTATAAAACGACGTTTATTTACATTTTCGCGCATGAATACGGTTCGATTTAACGGATTCCGCACACTAAATCGAATCCACCGCAGAACTAGAGGTCGTTTACGATCCGATCTTGAACTCGCACTGAGTCAACAGGGATACAGTCCCGCAAGGTCGAATTATTAAAAGACAATTAAGTAAGTTATTAATGCGAAAAGTGGTAGGCCCCTTCCAGGCGACGTTACCCTCAGCCTATTGGTCTGAGTCAGCAGGGATACAGTCCCGCAAGGTCGGTTTAATGTTTTAATAGTAGTTTATAGATAAGGGATTACAAGTTGTTCGACTAAACACGACAAACAATGCATGATAGTTCCTCACATTGTTTGACCAAACACGGCCAACAATGCAAGACAGTTCCTCACATTGTTCGACCAAACATGGCCAACGATGCTCGAAAACGAGGTAACCGCAAAGGACGTGCGGTTACTTGAGAGCTAAACTGGAAGAACACGAACACCCCACAAAGCAGGGATCATCATTTCATGTCCAGTTGATAAACATAAAGTGTCGGCATAGCACCAAACACATTGCATCCGCAGCCGCAAAGGTTACAGCTAGAGGGTTGCGGGCAATGAAGTGTTCATACTCATCTTCGGTCACCATCTCAAAGGTTGGTTCGGCACACCAACAGGTGGCGATCAGGTTTGATGACATCAGAAAAAGGTAGACCACACTACCAAAGTTATCAGCTGATGTTTCAGCATCAGCGTGAACTTGCTCACCGGCCCGGAAGAGACGTCACACAACTCTACCAGATCTTCGAATTGATTTACTCGAAGCAGGAGCAACCGATCGGGCTTAGAATCTTCTCCAAACCGATTTCAAAAGTACCCACTCGACCTAATAGTCCACTATTCCTCCCACCTGCAACTTGCATGAGGAAACAACATTGGACTAGGGGGACTTGAAGGGGTATGGTCCCAAATCTCGCACCAAAGCAGTCGCGAGTGACCATCACCCTTATCAAATACTCCCACCAGTAAGGACTTATCTGCGTCCGTGCGGCACGCGCGAACGCGGCCGACAATTCTAATCGGTCAAGTGATGAGAAGACTTACCTTGTGTATGAAAACGGATGTTTTCGTCACGACAAAGGATGCGGTAACAACAACAGTTACCGCACGTAGCGATGCGGCTTAACACCGCATCCTGTACACATTTTCGTCAAAGCGAGGGACGCGGAAACAACCGTGGTTACCGCAGATAGGGATGTGGCCTAACACCGCATCCTATTGACGATGCAAGAGGGATTGACACCTTGACTCAGGTGGCCAAAACAGCAAGTGGCACTGATGACGGTCATCTGTAGCCCACATGTAAGCAATGCTGGCACACAGACTGACAGCCACAGTGGGACGTGGCGTCACCTCCATGGCCTACGCGCCTGGCACACCTGCAAGGGGCTGCGCGTTGTCAGTCTAGCCACTCAATTACCCTCCTTCACTCCTCGGCTATATATACCCATCCCAGACCAGGTTTGAGGTATCGCTTATCAACTCTCACACTCTTACTATTATCACACACTTTGCTCTCAAGCAAATGACTGATTCTCATGCCGGAGAGTGGTAACAAGGAGCACCACCCACCCCATCCTCCTTGTTACGAGTCACGGTGTGTTTTCCTTGTGCAGGAGACAGATCAGCGGACGATCCAGCCACCGATCCTCGAAAAGAAGGGATTAACCCTACTTGATGAGATGAGTGAATTAACCTCTCTTGGTTAACCATCGTTTCATCAGGGGAGTATGTGAGTGCACTATTTGTGTCCATAGTTAGAAATTTGTCTATATTTGTATTGTTTAAAGTCTTGAGTCTGTAAAATACTTGACAGATGTTTCGCTAGGTGTTATTAGGATATATCAGACTCGGTCAGGATGTAGTACGACACGAAACGAAGAGACTGAACATGATCAAGGGTGATGTCATCATTATTTAATAATGACATCATAAATAAATAATATACAAATGCATGCATGGATACTTCAAATTTCAATGAATGTGAGTGACAACTTGCACGAATGAGACAATAAGCATGCAAGGATTTAGCCAGTTATCACGGATGTGAAAGACATGCAACTCATACGAATCAGATTTGCCAAGTCGCACGAATAGAGAAGACATATTAGCACGGTTTGGAGAAGGTTATAAATACCTAACCACATCTGCTCATAATACACATTAGAGAACACATCATAGAAGACTGATCCGCACGAAATATCTTCAAGTTCTTCATAAGTTCATCAAGCTCAACATCAAGAACACTCTCGTTTTCGTCATGTTTCTTTGATTTCGAGTGTTCTAGTGTTTAGATGGAGTCGAAACTCTGTCAGGTTGTCGTTGATAGTTTATAAAATGACGTTTATTTACATTTTCGCGCACGAATACGGTTCAATTTAACGGATTCCGCACATTAAATCGAATCCACCGCAGAACTAAAGATCGTTTACGATCCGATCTTGAACTCGCACTGAGTTAGTAGGGATACAGTCCCGCAAGGTCGGATTATTGAAAGACAATTAAGTAAGTTATTAATGCGAAAAGTGGTAGGCCCCCTTTCCAAACGACATTACCCTCAACCTATTGGTCTGAGTCAGCAGGGATACAGTCCCGCAAGGTCGGTTTAATGTTTTAATAGTAGTTTATAGATAAGGGATTACAAGTTGTTCTTATTTCCCCCGTTTTGATGCTATCTGCCTTAAGGGAAGTCCTACTAAACTTAAATTAGGTCCTCGTAGGATCTATACACTGAACGAGGCAAAAACTTTACCCAAACACCCTTCTAACCCCCTTCCAGGCAGTTAACGCGCTTTATATAGACCGTAAAGACACGAATGAGTGAATCAACAAAACATGAAGAAATGATTAAGTAAAGTTCACCTTCAATATAAAAAACTAGTTATTAAAGTCACTAACACATACCCAAATAAAAAGTTGTCAAAGATTGGAAATCAAAAGTAACACATAAAAGAGTTGTCTTCACCAAGTGATGTAAGAGATTTAGCCAAGCATGGCCTTTGTTTGACAAGAACTCTTACGATCGATCTTGGATCCTAAGACTACTACACACTCTAAAAGATGAAAGATGGAGATGGTGGTGTGTGTTGGTGTTATAATGGTGGTGGACTGATGGCAAGTGTGAGAGAACTCAGAGAAGTGGTTTGCCAAGGGATGAATTGGAATGAAACCAAGCACTCCTATTTATAGTTTAAAACATATCATTCACACGGCCCCGTGCCCACCAGGCACAGCCCCGTGACCTTCATTTTCTCTCCCTTCATTAACTGCAGATGTCAGGTCTTGTACTAACACGCCCCGTGGTGGCAGAGCACAGCCCCGCGGTGATTGTACTTGTCGTACTATCTTAGATTCTGCTAATCTTAGAGTTGACCACGTCCCAGGTTGAGTTGGCACAACCCCGTGTTGGTTTGTCTTTTGATGTTGTCCTTTTCTGCAGGGAATCTTGACTGGGCATGGCCTCGTGCCCAAGCTTCTATTTTTGTTATTTTTGTTGGTTTGGATGTGGATGGGGGTTCGACGAGTCGTGTCAATCCTTCTTCTTTGTATTTGTGTTGGTTTCTACTGTTAATTTGTTCCTTTTGTGTGTTTAAGCTCTTTTGATCCTGAAAATTAAACGTAAACAAAGAAACATGCTTTTTCCAACATTAGTACCAAAAAAGGGTTGATTTTACGCCTTGTTTGATGTAATTTATATGTTGCATTTTACCCACATCACACATGCGAATAGGGCTGTACTTAAGCACCATTAATCATGTTTAGACCGAGGAACGGAAATGGGTAGATCTATTGTGTTTTGGCGAGCCCCACTCTTGGTCCATAGGACCCACACGGAAGAGTGCTTTTATGTCCCAGTCGAGGGAAATCGGCACAAAAATCGTCAAGGTTTGGATTGCTTCCTATGTCGTCACACATATTAATGTCCTTGCAAAACATAATGATCAAAGATTTCATAGATGTTTACGTAACGGTTTTTTTCAAATACATCTTACATTTTCAAATATTCATTTGATACAAAACATCTACATGAATTCACCAACTTTGTTGGCGTTTTTCAACTTACATGTGTGATGTGCATAAAATACAACATATAAATTGTATCAAATATGACGTAAAATCAACCCCTTTTCGGTACTAATGTTGAAAAAAGCTTATTTTCTGTTCCTTTTTAATTTACAGGGTCAAAAGAGCTTAAATGTGCAAAAGGAGCAAAATAACAGCAAAAACCAACATAATTACAAAGAAGGAGGATTGACGTAGATCGCTAAGCCACAATCCACATCCAAACCAACAAAATAGCAAGGTCAGAAGATCTGACACGGGGCCGTGTCCACCAGACACGGGTCGTGTTCAAGACTGGAATCTGTGCAAAAGAAAAGATAACAGCAAAGGACAAAACAGACAGCCAACATGGGGCCGTGCCAGGACAACACGGGGCGTGGTCAACTCAAAGATTTGGAGAATCTAAGATAGCACAACAAGTACATTGGCCACGGCCCGTGCCGTTGACACACAGGGCCGTGTTAGTATAAGACCTGACACAACAGTTAATGAGGAAGAGAGAGAGAGATGGCCACGGGGTCGTGCCAGGCGGACACAGGCTGTGGTGAAGCCCCTGATTTCAGCTATAGATATATGTAATTGGTTCAATTCCAAACCATCCCTTGGCAAACCATTTCTCTCTCACTTGCAACCACTCCACCACCACTACAACACCATCATCCATCTTCCATCATTTAGAGTGTGTGTAGTAGTATCGGGATCCAAGATCGATCGTAAGAGTATTTGTTAAACAAAGGCCATGCTTGGCCAAACTCTTATATCACTTGGTGAAGACAAATCTTTTATGTATTACTTTTTTGATTTACAATCTTTGACAACTTTTTAGTTGGGTATGTATTAATGACTTTAATAACTAGATTTTTATATTAAAGGCAAATTTATCTAATCATTCTTCATATGTTGTTGATTCACATATTCGTTCTTTACGGTTTATATAAAGCGCGTTAATTGCCTGGAAGGGGGTTAGAAAGGTGGTTGGGTAAATTTTATGTCTCGTTTAATGTATTGATCATGCGAGAACCTGGTTCAAGCTTAGTAACACTTCACGAGTAGGAGCGGACATTACCCACCATGGGAGAAGTGCAAACCGTTTGAACCCCTTATCTATAAACTACTATTAAAACTTTAAACCAACCCTGCGAGAACTATATCCCTGCTAACTCAGACCAAAGGGTTGAGGGTGATCGCTGTCTGGAAGGGGGCCCACCACTTTTCACATTAATAACTTACTTAATTATCTTTCATTAATTCGACCTTGTGGGACTATATCTCTTCTGACTCAGACCCATAAGTTGAGGGTAACGTCACCTTCACAAGAGGGACCTACCAATATAACTAAGATAATCTCTTAAAATTCCCAAAGTGGAAGTCATCCTCAGACACCCACGTATTGACTTTGATCAGGTCAGATGGTAGTGTTGAAAAGCTTAAAATGGAGAGTGCATATGGTCTGAATGCATACGATCTCCAAGATTTGTTGGACCTTCAACTTGAAAGGGCAATTAAAAAGGCAAAAGCAAAAGCAGACTGATGAGGAAGATGAGCAGAAGTATGAAGAATACAGAAAAGAGGCAATAAAGTGTTTGTTTGATTACCACATTGACCCTGCTGCTGACTTACTTGCTGCTCAACTCAGAGAAATAGTTGCAAATTTAGTCAGCAGACCACAATCACCAAACTCATCTTCAATAAGTCTTGTCCCAAGAGAACCATCTGATCCAAAAATACTAAAGTGGAAGTCATCCTCAGACACCCACGTATTGACTTTGAGCAGTTCAGATGACAGTGTTGAAAAACTTAAAATGGAAAGTCCATATGGTCAGAATGCATACGATCTCCAAGATTAGTTGGACCTTCAACTTGAAAGGGATGATGAAGAAGACATGTTCTCCCTAGACTTTGAACTATAATTCAAAGGACAAATCAAGGATATGTTGATGAGAAATAAAGATTAGTAATAAAGAAGGGTTTTGGCATCATCTGTTCTATAGGGAGATTGTTGGATCAGCAGTTGCGACATTGTTTCCAACATCATATGTAGCCATGACACAACATGTAGCGAAGGAGATGTTGCTGGGTAAGAGACTCTTGATTGGGTTTTGCTGAAAGTTGTTGAGGCAGGTGATCGTGTGATCGTAGTTAATGTTTGTTGAAAGTTAAGTTGTATTCAGATTCTATTGATTTTTTTCAAAGTAAAGATTTTAAGTTTGTTAGTATATTCGTTGATGTTTTACAACTTCTGTATTGAAGTTTGATAAACACATTTCAAACAGATATGAACATTCGGCAAAGTAAAATAGTAGTTCTCGCTTTTTAGGATGAAAGGTAGTGACTACTTTTGATTATTTGTTTAGGCTGATTTTTTTGTTTAATTGTAAATGAGAGTTCAAATGCATCAACATGCAAGATTTGTGAGAATAACTCATGACTAATTTAATATTAACTAATCAAAAGAAAAACTAAACTAAAAATTACAATATCTAGACACCTATCTATACTTTCCATTAAAATGTGGTATACATGAATTTTTAAAAACCACCTGTGTTTACACAAGGGTATCACTACTAGGTATAATGATAATAAATAGTTAAATGGTTGTCTTAAATATAAATTATCAAAGTACCTTTATTTTATACTTGAAATTATCAAAATACCTGTTCAGTTAACATATACTATGGATAGAGTTAAGGTCGTGAAGCAAAATAACTTTTCATTTTAAAAGATTGAAGCAAAACCGTTAAAACGACACAACCACGTGAAGAAAAAACGGAAATTTAAACCCACATTTGGAATTGAGTTTGGCACGCTCCTCGCACGTGCAACATTTCAAATTTATCATCTCACCGATTACAAAAGAAAACTAGGGTTTTAGAAAAGACAGGTCGGCGATCTCGGGCAGTTCGGTCACCTGCCCGTTTTGCTATTTCTCTTTCCCCTCTTCTTCATCCCTCCCGCTTCCTCTCATTCATTCGAAATATAAACTCTCTCACTACACTCACACTCTCTCTCCCTAAAACTCACACAATATTTCAACCTCTGCGGTACTTCAAATCTCATCCGCGTTCATCCAATTTCATCTACAGTAAGGTATAATTCGTTGATTTTGTTCTAATTTCAGCCTAGGGTTTATACGATGTTGATTTTTCATTTTTTAACTGTAGATCTCAGTTTAGTTCGTGCTTTGCTATTGCAATTGTAAGGATTTTGTTACGAAGCTTATGTTTACCGATTGGATTTCAGTTTTCACGATGCGTAGGGCTTATTGTTAGGTTGAGCTTGTTGATTGTTTGATGTTTCTGGTTTGATTACGTAGTTATAGATCTTACTTTACTTGTGGATTGATGTTATTTGGCTTAGGTATACTGGTTTGTTTGATTTATTGTTTGGTATTTGAGTCGTGAGGCGCGTCATGTGTTTTTAGTTATGAGATGTTCTTTTGTTTATAGGTCTATTTGTATTGGCAGGGGAGATTTTAGTTGAGTTTGTTTGATCGATATTTGTGAATATGAAAATATGATACTTTTATGTCATTAATTTTCAAAAGAAGGATAAACATATTGGCAATTATTTGATTTTTTAGATGTTTACAGTTATGTGATTTAAAGTGGGGAAGTGGTTGAGAATTAAAATATGGTATTTTGGATAAAATTTTCTCAGTTGTAATAGTTGATTAGCAGGTTCAGAATTATGTTGAATATATGTTATTAGGCGTTGTGGTACTGTTGCTTGTAGAATATTCTGATACAAGTTTGTAAACTGTAGTACCAGTAATATAAACTTTTAGTACTGCCACACTGTTTTCGAATTGTTACTCATGCTGTTATGGTTTATGAGATGATATTTCTACTTGTTGTCAACATGATAACTATCTTACGAGTTCAACATTTTGCACAGCCACCCTGTTTTCTAATTGTTACTCATGCTAGTGTTAGTTGGTATTTTTAGATGCTTTCTCTACTTGTTGCCAACATAACGACTATCTTACGAGTACTGGGAACCTGAATAATTTTGTATAGACTATGAGCCTGAAACTATGTGTCAAGACATGTTTGCTGAATGTGTAAAAGTGATTTGTTTTATTGTGTTTTTGAGTAGGAAAAAATGGCTGTCGAGATTACGCAATTCTTGTTAGCTGCTCAATCAGCTGATACAAAGGTTCGAACTGACGCAGAGGGCAAGCTTCGACAGTTCCAAGAGCAAAACCTTCCTGGATTTCTTCTCTCTTTATCACTTGAGCTCTCGAATGATGGGAAGCCTATGGAGTCTCGTAGATTGGCTGGTATTGTGCTTAAGAACTCATTGGATGCTAAAGACGCTACCACAAAGGAACACTTGGTGCAACAGTGGATGTCAAATGATGCGCCTTTCAGATCCCAAGTCAAAGGCCTGCTGTTAAATACTCTCGGTTCATCTGTTCCCGAAGCAGGTCACACTGCTGCTCAAGTCATCGCCAAAATCGCTTCGATAGAAATTCCAAGAAAAGAATGGCCTGAGCTTATCGGTTCTTTGCTTGGAAACATGACCCAACAAGATAAGCCGGCATCATTGAAACAAGCAACTTTAGAGGCACTTGGGTATGTATGTGAAGAGATATCCCACAACGATCTTGTGCAAGATGAGGTTAACTCTGTCCTCACTGCTGTGGTGCAAGGTATGAATGTTACCGAACAGAGCTCTGTGCGTCTTGCGGCAGCTACCGCGTTGTACAACGCTCTTGATTTTGCACAAACCAATTTCGAAAACGAGATGGAGCGGAACTACATCATGAAAGTTGTGTGCGAAACAGCCATGGCGAAAGAATCTGACGTTAGACAAGCTGCTTTTGAATGTCTAGTGTCAATAGCGTCAACCTACTATGATGTTTTAGAGCCATATATGCAGACTCTTTTTGAACTAACCGCAAACGCCGTCAAAGGAGATGAGGAAGGTGTTGCTCTTCAAGCGATTGAATTCTGGAGTTCTATCTGTGACGAAGAGATCGATCTTCAAGATTTCGAAAGTGGCGATTCATACCCGCATTCACGTTTCATCGAGAAGGCTCTATCGTTGTTGGTTCCCATGTTGCTTGAAACTTTATTGAAGCAGGATGAAGATCAGGATCAAGAAGACGGTATCTGGAATCTCGCCATGGCAGGGGGAACGTGCCTCGGTCTTGTCGCTAGAACTGTTGGTGACGCTATAGTGCCGTTAGTTATGCCTTTCGTGCAGGATAACATATCAAAACCCGATTGGCGATCTCGTGAGGCTGCTACATATGCGTTTGGATCAATTCTCGAAGGCCCAAGTGTTGAAAAGCTATCGCCGATGGTTATATCGGCATTAGACTTTCTGCTTAATGCCATGAAGGATCAAAACAGTCATGTGAAAGACACCACTGCATGGACCCTCAGTCGTATATTCGAACTGTTGCACAGTCCAGCCACGGGGTTTTCCGTCATTTCACCTGCTAATCTTCAACGAGTTATGGTGGTCCTTCTAGAAAGTATCAAAGATTCTCCCAATGTTGCGGAGAAGGTCTGCGGGGCTATTTATTTTCTCGCTCAAGGCTATGAAGGTTTTGAAACTGGCTCCTCTGTTCTCACACCGTATCTTCCGGATATCATAACCGCGCTTATATCAACCGCTGAACGAACAGACGCTAATGATACAAAGTTAAGGTCTGCTGCTTATGAAACCTTGAATGAGGTGGTTAGATGTTCTAATATAGCTGAATCATCTCAATTAATAGCGCAACTTCTTCCAGTTATCATGAACAAACTGGGACAAACAATCGAGCTTCAGATTCTATCATCAGATGATAGAGAAAAACAAGGAGACCTGCAAGCTTTGCTTTGCGGTGTCATGCAAGTAATTATTCAGAAACTTAGCGGTACTGATGTAACTAAGCACGTTATATTACAAGCTGCGGATCAGATCATGGTGCTATTTCTCAAGGTGTTTGCTTGTCGTAGCTCAACTGTACATGAAGAAGCAATGCTTGCCATTGGTGCTCTTGCGTATGGCACTGGACCGCAATTCGAGAAGTACATGCCGGAGTTCTACAAATATTTGGAAATGGGTCTTCAGAATTTTGAGGAATACCAGGTTTGCTCCATCTCTGTTGGCGTGGTTGGTGATATATGTCGGGCTTTGGACGACAAGATGCTACCGTACTGTGATAATATCATGACGCTTCTCCTTAAGGATCTTTCTAGCGGTGACCTGCATCGGTCTGTTAAGCCTCCGATTTTTTCGTGCTTTGGTGATGTGGCACTTGCGATTGGGGAACACTTTGAAAAGTATGTTTCGTATGCAGTGCCGATGATGCAAGGTGCTGCCGAAGTGTGTGCACAGATAGACAATACGGATGAAGAGATGGTGGAGTATGGTAATCAGCTGAAGAGAAGCATCTTTGAGGCGTATTCAGGTATCTTACAAGGGTTCAAGAGTTCAAAGGCTGAGATCATGTTGCCTCATGCTCCACATCTTTTGAAGTTCATAGAAGTTGTTGTTAAGGATGCTAACAGGTATGGATTATCTTTTTTCATATATAAACTTAAATAAGCTCGTAACTTTAGAAAACCGTAAGAAGTTGGTTTTACTGTAAGCTCGTAACTTTAGAAAGTTGTGGGAGTCAAAGTGACATTTGCAAGGTTAGAGGGTTACCTTTGACATTATAGCAAATTTGGAGGGTATAATGGGTTACATGTCAAAAGTTTGTGGGTTAAAGAGAAGTTAATGGAGATCTTTTTTGTCAAGTTAGAAAGTAGGAGAGTTATTTTTGTCAAGTTAGAAATTTGAGGGGTGAATTTTGTCAATTTAGAAAAATTGAGTGGTATATTTTTGTCAAATCAGAAACGTGGTCGGCACTGGCCTTTCAATTTAAGGTTTATGTAACAATTTAGTTACAGAAAAAAATTATCTTTGAAATAACCTAATTTTTGCATTGGGGTGTTGCAGAGATGAGAGTGTGGTGAGAGCGGCAGTAGCAGTGTTGGGAGATCTTGCGGATGCACTTGGTCCAAATGTGAAGGTGCTATTCAAAGATATGACGTTCTGTAGTGAGTTTTTGGGAGAATGTCTTCAGTCTGAAGACGAACAACTCAAGGAGACTGCTACTTGGACCCAAGGGATGATTGGGCGTGTGTTTTCGGTATGTGGGTAAATTTGGTAATCGAAGCATACGACGCATTTATATGGTACAAGTTTAGTTGTCTGGGTCAAGGTTGGGAAGTGTCATATGTTAGTCATGAGTGTTGACTGTCTTTTTGTACTGATTTTAAGTACAACTTTTGGGGGAAAGGTCATTGTGTACAAGACTTGGCCACTATTACGGTGGCTGATCATTTTTATGATTTTTTCTTTGGTTGCCTCCTTTGTCATGTTATGATGTCTGTCCCATGAAAATTTTGAGATTCCTTTTAAGTTTTTTAGTAGATATTGAATCATTTACTTATTTTTCATATATGTTCAAACTTCTATTTCAGTAGTGTGCATTGAAACCGCTCGATGCAAACACTATATTTTACCCAATGAACTAATTAGAGTGAATTTCAAGGATTGTCCTTTATCTTTATACCCATTTTCAGGCGCTGTCGTTTATGTTCAAAATTGACGAGTTTTGTCCTCTATGTTTTCATGTCATACACGTTTTGTCGTTTAGGCCTAACCCAGCCGTTGAATTTACCTTTGAATTGACAAAAATGTCCTCATGTGCAAAGCAAATGACAAAATTTAACTGAAAAAACTAACTGGGTTAGGCCTAAACGACAAAACATGTATGATATGAAAACATAAAGGACAAAACTTGTCACTTTTGAACATAAAGGACAACGCCTGAAAATGGGTATAAAGATAAAGGACAATCCTTGAAATTCACTCCAACTAATTATCTTCATCAATCATTTTTTCTGTCTGATCATATGTAGTTCTTTGCTGTTTTCAAGTTGTATACGCCTAAAATACCAAATTTTAAAATTCAAGCTGTATTTTAAAAGGGAGGGAGGAAATTTGCAGGTTGTTGACGAATGAAGATGATACATTTTTCTTTTTAAATTTACACAATTAGCCTCTCAAATTTTATATAATTAATTCCTCAACTTTTTTAAATTAATATAACTAGCCCCTCCTATTTAAAACATGTTTTGTTTTGTTTGTATTTTATTTTACGTTTTTTTCCAATATATATACAAATTTATGTTTATAGCATTTTTTTTCTTAAAATTTTGTTTTTTTTTACTTTCATTTATTTATTTAGTTTTTATATTAATTTTATGTATTTAAAAATGGTTTATATTTTATTTTATTTCTCTTTTATTTTATTATAAAGAACGAAAGTGATAGAAATGATTCACGTGATAGATGGTGGAAAGTGACATTGTGATAGAGTGGGGTGAAATAAGGTAACATCTTGTGATTGGTTGTTTTTCTAGTGATGATGTAATAGGTGCACCCTCACCTCTTAGACCGGGACCATGTGTAGTGGTTAACACCCCACCTTCGGGCGTTTTACGTCATGTGACAATTCAGTCAGCAATGGGACATTATGGAGCATTTTCTAAAATGAGTGTAGTGGTGATGTGGGACATTATGTGAAAAGAGGTGTAATAGAATTAAATAAAAAAACCATTAAAAATTGTTATTGGCCAAACAAAGAACAGGAGCACAGTCATTGGCCAACAAATTGCCCCGAAAGCGTGATTTAAAAAACGCCAAAACAAAAAAAACAGGCCAAACACGCCCAGGGGGTGGATGGTCGGTGTTTTCGGGCGTGTTTGGGGGCTTTTTTTTTTTTTTTTTTTGAAAAAACACGCCCACTACGGACGGTTTTATATGGTTAAAAAAGTTATCATGGGATACCCGTTAACCAAAGCTCGATCATCAATTCAAAAAATAACCGAAGTTATGATATATTTAACTGCACTTATAATAATTCTATAATTAAATCAATAGTTCCAAGTTTCTACCAATTTCAATACACTATTTTTCTAATGAATATACTCAACATACTATCGAAGTGGGTAAACAATTTGGGTACTAAGTGTGTATCATGAATACCATACCATTATAAATTCGTTATTTTTAAAAATAATCACATACCTAGCTCCATACCAAACGTTTCAAGTTTCTCAAAGTTGAGATTCTCTTATCGAGTTCAAATTGTTTTACCATCCCAAGAAACACCACATTCATTGATAAAGCATGTTGTTAGAGTTTGAGTGTTCTATCCTATTACACTCGTTTCTCTTAAACCATGGGTCCATGGTTCCATTGTCAACTTGTAACACTTGTTTTATGTATTTGAAAATAAAAGGATATTGTGAAAACTAACACTTCAGGTTATTGGTTTAGTTCTCACTAGGTTATAACTCCGTGTATTACACGGGTTAAGTAAATAAAAAATCAAATAGTTAATAACGAAGATTTAACAATTAGAAAATGATATTTTTAAGATGCGTTTTTTATATCCAAACAAAATTTTGTGTTATGTATGATCAAAACGTGTGATGTTTGTCAAGTTTACAAATATGAAAGCATTTGAACCATCGATTAGAAGACCACCTTTATCATCGACTTTCTCACAAGTTTTAACAATTATGTGAACATACATTTAATAACCCAAGTTTTATTTAAATAATAGTGGTCTTAATTTATTAGTTCTAAAAAATGTTGAAATGTCCAGTTTAGGCATATAGCAATTAGCCAAATAGATAAACTTATAGCTACAAAATAATATTTAAATTTAAATTAATCAGATAAGTATAAATTATCAGTAATTATTAAATTATATAGCTTTAAAATTTAATATTTTATGAAACTTTATCCGTAATTTTTTAAATATTTGAAACATATATTAAATTTAATAATTTAAATTAAATAATAATTATCTCTTAATGATGGTCTAGAACAATGACAAGTGTCTTTTTATTCGTTTCTTTTATTATATAGTATAGAAGATTAGTAATCAATTGAGAATATACTCATGTGATGATAGTTAGAATTAAATGGTTTATGCTACATACGTGTTTAGATAAACGTTTAGATAAAACCCAAATTGAAAACAATAAGTGTTTGGATAAAACTCAAATGGAGAGTGTCCGAAATATTAATATTAAACATTAGCAAAATAATGGAAACACTAAAATTGGTGAAACTAAATAACAACTTTCTTGATTCACCATCCATTTCCTCCATATTCGATCCACATATGATTCGACTACTCAAGTTATCGAACACTATCATTACCAATAGCTTTCTAAGACACTTTTCCTTGAGTTTTTATAGGAGTTTCACTTGACCCAATGTTTAAATCATTTGCGTTCATTCGCATACACACCTAGCATTCGTCCTCTTGCTATATTAACTTTTTATACTCCTCCGACCCTACCTTTTGTTTTGCTATTGGTGGGATTTACTGAGTATGATGATGATGATTTGATCTCTTGAGACCATCCATACTAGTGGTGCACATTTCGGGTTTTTTTTTCCTTCCTCAAAACCGGTTCCGGCTTTAGTCAACGGAGTCAATAACTGAGTGTTGGTGGAACCGGTTTTCGGAGAAGGAGGTAATCAGTTTTGGTTTAGGTTTTCTCGGGATTTGAGTGGTTTTGATCGGATGTAACTGAGTTGGAACTTGTTTCAAAGCATAGGGTTACAACTCGAACAAATGGCAATGAGCCGGGTATGGCTAATTCCATACCCATACTCGTTTGTAAAATCTTGTTTCATACCATGCCCATTACTCGTTAGGTATTTACCCGTCGGGTATCGGGCATACCCGTAGGTATTGGGTATCCCGGTGGGAATTTTCATGTATATATATTTTATACTGACCTTTATAATATTCTATACTGACCTTTATTATTTTATGTTTTTAAAATCTATATAATATATTAAGTTATGATAAATAACACATATTATCATCACCGTAATAATATTTGATATATTTAAAAATGTAAATAAATTATAATATTTATCTCATAAAATATAATTTGTATTTCATATCATACAAATATAAATAATGTCATCAAAATATATAGCGCAAAAGAAAGTTAATATTTTAAATAGAAAGCTACTAGAATAAAACATTGCTAAACAATAGTTAAAGGAAAATAAACACACGAGTAAAGTACAGTTAGTCCTGTGATTTACAGCCAATCACAGGTTCAACCCTCATTTGAAAAAAATTCAACAGTCCAGTCCCTGTGGTTGTCGATTGCTAGCAATCAAGTTTCTCCTACTAATGGGCGTTAGCTGAACGTTAGGATTTCTGTTAAAAGACCAAAAAGCCCCTTAGGGACTAAAATTGCAAGTCAAATGTTTGTTGTATTCTTTATAAAGCCTGCAACTTCAAGCAGACCTTCAACTTTTAACAATCTGACTACCACCCTCCTCCGACTTAATCAACTTTTAATAATGCTTAAAGGTAATCTTATGGGCTACAATTGCTATTGCTTATCTTGGTATCACGTGAAAATAATGCAATTTTTGCTCCAGGAGTTTTGTTTCTGTCTTTTTAGTCTATATATTAGATTTAAATTATTTGCTAAGAATGTATATGTTTGGCTCACAATGAATACACAAAATCTAGATGCAGTGTCAAAAGTGGATGAGGCATTATCTATCAATACGGCAAAACATGAGGCGTTATGGTGCTTAGGGAATGCCTACACTGCTGGTTCATTTCTAACTAGTGACTTTGATGAAGCTAATGTTTAGTTTAATGATGCATTTCAGTGTTTCCAAAAGGCTGTAGAGGAGGTATCATTTTTTTACTTGTATATATAATAAGTTTTAGAGTAAACTGTTAAAATGGTCCTTGAGGTATGGTCATTTTATCACTTTAATCTAAACTCAAATCTTGTGAATCTGGTCCCTTTGGTTTTAATTTTGTTGTCATTTTCATCCAAAATCAAAATCTGGTCAAATTTTTCAGTTAGCGTCTAGTTTTTTTTTGTCTTTTTTCTCCCTTTTGAAGAAAGGCAAAATGGTCTTTTAACATTTTATTATACCAAATTAAAAAAATCTGTCCATTTTGTCCTTCGTTAAAAGTGAGGAAAAGACAAAAAAACCTAGATATTAACTAAAAAATGTGACTAGATTATGCTTTTGGATGAAAATGACAATAAAATTGAAACCAGACGGACTCATATTCAAAAGGTTTGAGTTTTGGACTAAAGTGTCAAAAGTGATCAAACCTCAATAACCATTTTGGTAGTTTACTCTAAGTTTTAAAAGTTGAACATTCTCTTAGAATAGATATTAAATCTAGATAATGAGTGTTTGTGATAATTTGCATTGTCACAATGTCCAGTAGTGGCGGACTCAAAAATTTTTTCATATCGGTGTGAAAAATTTTTAAAGATTTTAGGCCATAGGTATATAAAAAAATTTCGGTTCATATCGGATCGGATCCGGTCGGTTCGGGTCGGGTCATGTAAAAAACAAAAGTACATCAAGCTAAAATTTATATAATCATCAAAAATACGCCAAACATCGTTACAAACATATTTAAAATGTCGACGTACGGGTTTTCATTTTTTTAAATCTTTCAAAAACATCATCTAGAGCCACTTTTCAATTTATAAATCTATCCAAACATATAAATCGATCCATAAGTTCATAAAACAACACTAAAGTAGTAAACATATGAATCGCTCCATAGTTATCACTCCAAAATTTTCAATTTTCTTTTCAAAACCTAGTAATTGTCGATTACTTATGTCTTTTAAGTTGTAACAACCAAAAACTCATCTAAACAACAAAAATCACCTGTTAAAGTCTAGAACAACCAAAAAAACATCAAAATACATAAAATTTCAAACATTTTTTTTATCATCTCTATAACTCTATTTCTTCTAAAAAAACCAACATAAAACAACAATAACATTAAAAAACGTAGGTGCCTTGTATTGTTTGGATTCCGTTGAGTTTGGTGGCCGAATGTTTGCGATTTCCGGCAAGAAATTGGAGTTGGATGGATGTTGTGTCGTTGGGGAAGAGGATCGCAGAGGCAGACGAGGTCACGAGAGAGCGGGAGAAACATAATAGGAGGGGCGGTTTGGGTTGGGTTATTTTATTATAGTTCAAATTTTGTTGGGCTGGGTTAAATGGGCTTGGGTTGGGCTAAATTGTTTAATAAGTGGGTTACAAACTTATAAATGATGTTATATTATTATAAAAGTCAATGTTTATGTTACTTTTTATAAAAAACAGTGTTTATTACAATTTTTTATAAATTAAAAATTTGATTTTTTTGTCTAAGGGGGGCGATTGAAATTTCCAAGGGGTGCGGGTGAAAAATTCCAAGAGGTGCGGTCGAGATTTTACCGAAAAATTAACACTAAAAAATATTTTTTCAAGGGTGCGGCCGTCCACCCACAAGTGTGGGTAGGTCCGCCCCTGATGTCCAGTGAACGAACACTATCTTCAATCTTTGTCATCCTGTGCTAAGGTAATCTACTAAATTTATTTACTTATGGTACTATCTTGAAAATATTTTTCTTGCCGGTGCACATATTTTGCTGTTAGTTTTTGTATTTTATGTTAACTCGAAAATCAGTAAATCTATTCAAGTAGTTAATTTTTTCAATAGTTTTAAATGGAACTATCCTTTGTAACCCATATGATGTTGGGAGATCTGGATGAAGACGGTTACAGAAATGTTGGGAGAGGGGCGGCGGAGGTGGTGGTCAGGGCGTAGGATGGGGGGGGGGTGAACTTTTTCGCGCAGTAGTGTTACGTATGTACTTTGCGTATATAATTTTTTAGGTATATGCGTTTTTGACCCTCCGGTTTTAAAATTTTTTTAGATATATAAGTTTTCGACCCCCGGTTTTATAAAAAAAAATTTATATAGCCAAAATAAAATATTTAATAAAAAAACCTAAATTCAAATCTATTCAGCCCAAATCATATTGTTATTTTGACCCCCGGTTTTATAAAAAAAATATTTATATAGCTCAAATAAAATATTTAATAAAAAAACCAAAATCAGATTTATTCAGCCCAAATCAGATTGTTTTATAGCCCATAAATCATTATATAAAACCCAAATTAAAATAAAAGCACAACCTATATGAACCTAACATTCTATCAAAAATAAAACCCAAATCGCTGGATTTGGGGATTACGGACAATTAAAAACGAACAGAAGGGTTGTTCGCTGACTGCTGAGGAGACGAGGAGACGAGGAACAGCCGAACAGAAGAACAGAAGGGCTGCGCTACTTGTGGTATTGTTCGAGTTCGACTTCTTCAATCAGGTATGTGTTTTTTATCTTTAGGTTTAATTTAGGGCTTCAATTGATGTGATTTAGGTTGAAATTAGGGGTGAAATTGGTCCGATTTTTTGCCCTAAACTTGTTGAATCTTTCTGTAACTATTAGAGTTTGAAATTTAGGGTGATTTGTTTTGTTAACTTGTGTTATTAGATTTGTTTTGTTAACTTGAAATTTAGGGTGATTTGTTTTGTTAACTTGTGTTAGTGACATTGTTTTAACAGCTTTTATAAGTGTGTTAATGTTTATATAACTTCTTAAATACTCATATTAAAAGATTGATATTGTTATACCCATTATTAAAATCAAAAGCCTCGTCGAACTATTTAACATTACATAAAAATCATGGACGACCCGAACATGTTTGAGAACGTTTTTATTTGATATTAATGTTTGACCCAACCTGAATCGAATCACCGGGCGTCCGACCCGAACATACACCTCGAAACTACGGGATAGAAATTTTTTTCGCCACTGGTGGTGGTGGTGGTTGTGGTTGTAGTTGTGGGGTGAGTGTACGTGTTGTTGATGTAGATAGAGATGTGATATGGTGATGAAGATGATAAAAATCCGGTGAAGATGAAGGATGATTTCAAAAGGGGATGATTGGGGGTATATAAATCAAATTGACCAAATTGCCCTTCAAATTAGTAGGTAAAAGACAACTTTGCCCCGGTCAACTAACCTTTGACTAACAGAAAATGTTAACAGGGACTTGATTTCTAGCAATCGACAACCACAGGAACCCGGCTGTTGAATTTTTTCAAATGAGGGTTGAACATGTGATTGGGTGTAAACCTCAGGGACTGACTGAAACTGTACTTTACTCTAAATACATCAAATGATATAGCTACTAGTAGACCTAGCAAAGTGGATAGGTTGGGTGGGTTTAGGTAATGGACTAATGGGTCAGGTGAGGTTTGGGTTAGAATGGGTTTGGGTCAGGATGGGTAGATTAAGAAAAAGGTCACGATGGGTCTAGGTTAAAATGAGTTTGGGTCAGGATGGATTTGATTATTTTGGGTTAGCTTTCAAACTGCTTTGTTTCTCGGAAAAAAAAGAGAACGGATCACACAAACGAATTTAGCATGTAGGCCAATTTATCACTAATGTATACAGGATTATGTATATAGATGGATATAAACTCACAAATAGTGTTGTCCACAACACAAACTTGAAACAATGTATCAAAATGCATAAACGTTTTCTAGTATTAAAAATTAACAGCAACTAAAATTTAAAAAATAAAAATAAAGGGGAGTAAGTTTTAGAAAAACCCTAACCTGTTGCAGATGAAGCATTCTCCGGCCTCTGGTCTCTGTTAAGAAGAGTTTAAAGATTAGTGAATTAAATTTTGTCCGCCAATTGAATCATCTGTCTCTCTCTCTCTGGGTCAAACGATTAACTAAATACCCGGAACCAGTATTGAGGAACGGGATAGCCAAACAACCCAGCCCGACGGTATACCCGAAACCCGAAGCATTTGGGACTGGTATACCTGATACCTGACGAGTATTGGGCCAAGTTTGGGATTGGAAACTATGTTGTCAAAAGCGCAAAAAGCGCGCGCCTAGGTGCCCGGGCGCAGCGAGGCGCACCTATAGCGCCTGGTGGTAGCCTAGGCGCAAAAATGGGATTTTTTTTGAAAAAACGGTGCTGAGGCGCAAAAAGCGCGCGCCTAGGCGCAAAAAACGTTGTTGAGGCGCAGGAAAACAGGTAAAACAACACAAATGACCATTAAAAACGAAACCGAGTGCGTGCAAAAACTGCCTCACGCGGGCCCGGGTTTTCGGGGCTGCATTCGTGTCCGCAGGACGTGCGGACACGCACGAGTTCAACCAAATTCCAGCTCAGAAACTCATTTTTAATTTTATATGTGGAATCTTATTTATTTTCAAAGCATAACATATTTTTTATATTTTTTTTCTCTATGTGCGCTTTTCTTAAAAAAGGCCACGCTTTTTTTGCGCCTTGCGCCTAGGCTCCGGGCGAGGCCGATGCGCCTCGCCTGCGCCTTGCGTCTTTGACAACATGGATTGGAAAAAAGCTATTTCGCTGGTATGAGATTAGATGATACCCGATCTGATTACCCGAATCTACATACCCGTTTACCCGAATCCTAGACCTAATTCACAAATCTATGAACCCTAACTTCGCTTGCTATTTATTTGTTTATATTAGAAATTGGTGGAGTTAAACTTAGAAACTATTGAAGGAACAAGTTACTTATTTAATTAGGTTAAAATTCGGTTAAGTTTAAATTTAATTGCTGTTCACTAATTGTATCTATGTTAAATCGTTTCATGTTGTTTTATACTTTTATTATCATTATTTGCTGTTTTTTTGACCCTACATGTTATACATTGTTATTTGATTTTATTCTTTTCAGGATATTTCTCACTTGTGCACTTCTGAAATTGATCAAATTTGTTGTGAAGAAGAGGGAAAAATGCTTTCAGGTTTGAAGTTTATACCACGTGATCAGATGGATAAAGTAAGCATCGTTTTTTGGTTGCGTTTTTTTTTATAATTCAGCTAATCACATCAACATATTATTGCAAATGTGTGGCGTTGCATTTGTATTAAAATGTGGTTCTTGATCTTTCGTAGGCTAATGATGAGCAGTCAAGTGATTCTGACACAAGGAAAAGTCATAAGAAGAAAAAGAAGTCTCGTCATCATGATGATGGATCCGAGAGAATCAAGAAACGGTCTAAAAAGAAGTGGTATTCCTCGGAAGAAGATTCCTCAGATGCTAGTGAAAGTGACAGTGATGATGATTCAAGGACGCGCAGGAAAAGGAAAGGGAAGTCGAAGAAATCAAGGAGGAGTAGAGAATATTCCAGTGATGACGATGACAATGATGAAGATAAAGTTGGCAAGAAAAGCCGTAAGAAGAACGGCAAGAAGAAAAGATCAGACAAGAATTTTGAATCCGATGAGGATGGTATGAGTTGTGAGATTATTTTTTTAGTACTCTTTAAGGATTCACATATTCACTTTGCTTGATTTATTTTTATGTATTGCAGGTGTATCTCGTTCCCCGAACGCCGAAAACATCATAAGGAAAGAAATGGGTTTGGAGTGGATGCTTAGACCTAAAGATGACGTGGCCCCCAAATCTGCGTTAGCTTCTTCTGATCTGCTAGAAGAAACACCTGCTAAGGAGGTATGCTTTCATATATTTATCGTAACTACTATATGTAATGTCATTCTTACTTCTTAATATCTTTCTTTGGGTATTCAGTGTATGCAAAAATATCTGCATCATCAATTAGTGCTGTTTAGTAACCATATATAGCTTTTATTATCAGATTAAAAAGGCGAATCCAAGAGAGCTGAATCCTTACTTGAAGAACGATGGAAGTGGTTACCCAGAAGAGGAAGAGAAACAAGGAGAGAGTAATCTGCTGTCAACATCTGTAGTAGGAGATGGTGGTGCCAGCTGGAGGCTTAAGGCGTTGAAACGCGCTCAGGAGCAAGCAGCCCGTGAAGGAAAAAACCTTGATGAGGTAGTTGGAGAGCGTTGGGGCTCATTGGGTAAACTGGCGGTTTCAGTGGCATCAGGTTCTGCTGCACCTTCTCATGCCCACCTTCATGCCATCAAGAACAGGATAAGAACGCAGTTTAGGGATCAGCAAAATGTAAGCATTTTTTATATTCTTCATTTTCAATTGTGTTTAATTAGACATAAGTCATTCAATATTTATTGAAGGAAAAATACATCTCCGAGGGAGTAACCTTGGTAGAAGGTTCACTAGGTTAAAAGTCAACAAAGCCACTGCTGTTGACTCTAGCTGCTAACAGATAATCTAGTTCCATCATTTTTTGTTTATTTTTGGCCAAATAATTTAGAACACTTGACATGACCATTTTGCACTTCCATCTTTATAAAAACTAGTGGGTTACACATGCGCTCTGTGGCAGGGCGACTCAGTTTTTAACAAATTTTAAACAGAAGCGTGCGCAATGTTAAAAATATCGTTAATAGCAGGAATCCGTTCGATATTGGTTTGGTTCATTACGCTATTGATACGATATCGGCGATCGATATAATAAACTGAAAGAGAAAAATTAAAAGATAAAGTTGTGATAAGTCCAAAGAGATACCAACACGTGTTTAAAATAAACGAAAGCTTTAAATATCTGTAAATCTACGTGGTGAGAATTTGGTCGGTACCGGTTCGGTTTGTTACCATTTCGGCAGTTGGTATAACAACTGAAAGAGAAACAAATAAATAAAAGTCGTGGTACGACCGAAAGGATATTAAGAGGTGTTTTACATCCACCGAAAACAATAAAAACAAATACCGTCGGTCAGTATCATCCGGTTCGTTTCATTACCTGTACAATAACGGCTGCGATTAAAACCTAAAAAAGGAAAAACAAAAACCTAAAAAAGACAAATAGAAAAGGAAAAAAGTAAGAAAAGACAAAAGAAAACACTGTAGCTATTGTGCTGTGTTTTAGTATATATTTATAATTATAATTATAATTATAATTATAATCATGGTTTTAAAAAACGTTTGAGGCGTGCCTCGAGGCGAAACGACCAAAAAACGAATCTGAGGCGTGCCTCATGGTGTTTTTAATGTATATGCGCCTCAGAGGGTCTGAGGCGCTAAGAAAGCTGCGCCTCAGGTGCGCCTTAGGGGATTCTGATAGTTGTTTTTGATGTTTTTGACTTTTTGTGTTAATTTCAAGCATTTCATGTCTTTTTTAAGTGTGTTTTTGACGATCTTGTTGAATCTGATGATGAAATTAGTTAGTATTATTATTTTTATAATATATAATTTTTATATTTGTTTATTAATACCGCTTCGGCCTTACGCCTCGTTTCGCCTCGAGGCTTACGCCTCGTGAGGCAAAGGAAAAACGCCTCGAAACTTGTTTCCGTTCTTTTAAACCTTGATTATAATTATATTTATAATTTGGTGACTGTCTTATGATCTCTAGTTGATTTTGTTGTTTTGAACTTTTGATGATGTATGTATGGTTGATGCCAGGACACTGAAAGGGATAGCAAGAAGGGAACACCCGACCGCCACCATACCAAAATGAGAATGCCGAGACCTGATGATTCCTTATCCTGGGGGAAGCGGAAAAATCAGAACATGTCGGTTAAGGATGCTGGTGTCATTTCTTCTGCATTGTCCAGCATGCAGAAGTTTACCAATGATGGGAGTTTTCTGCAACAGTTCAAGTCTCAGCAGCAGCAGCAAGAAAAGCAAAATGATGACTCTTGTCCAGATCGTAACACGCACATAATGCCTGATGTATCCAAATCTAAAGAGCCGTTATCAAGTACAGCAGACGTAAAGCCTGCACTCAGTGCAAATCAGTTGGCTGCTAAAGCCATGCAGCTGCGTTTGAAAGGAAAGCATGATGAAGCTGACAAACTTCTGGTTAGTTTTCACGTCGCTCCTGTCCAGCTGTCCAATCCTTATTTGCTTTTTTTTTAAACTTTTAGTTGCAAGCAAGCAAAAAGTTTTGGTAAATTCGTTTTTTTGGAAAAGGAACAAACCGAAAAACATGGTGTTTGAAAATTTGCGTACTCACAATCTAGTGAACAGATCAATGAGAAACTTGATTAACGCCATGAACCGACCTCCTTGATCTTAATTTGAAAGAGATGAACATTTAGCTTCCTGTTAAGTTTAGTCACTGTTGTCAATAGCGAATATAGCGTTTGCTATCAAGCGCTTCATAGTGAAGCGACCATATCTCGCAACCTGATAATTAGCGACTCCATGGCCTGAATATAGCGGAATTTTAGTTTTTTTTATGTATTTTTTGTTTTAATATACAATAGCGATGCCCATTTGGGTTTTTCTTTGTTTTAGTATAACTATTTAATATAAATAGCCTGTTTAGATGAAATATACAGCGTATTGTGATAAAATATGCCTATAAAATAATTCTAATTTTTTTCTAGTGTATGGCGCTAAACATGAAATAGCGGAAATAGCTCTTGCTATCGCTATCGTCTACTATTCGCTATTGACAACTATGAGTTTAATTGAAAATTATGAGGATGCATCAAAAATCAAAATAGCAGTTTTTAAAATATTTCAAGATCTATATATTAAATTTTAAGAGTTCTGTATATGACTTTGTTAGAAGTTAAGACCTAAACTTTTATCTTCCACCGTGAAAATACTTTTGTATTAAAACCTGTTTTTTCTTCATGTCCTTTAAGTTCTACTCTACCATCCGATACACTTGGTGTCATCAGAAGTAATTTGTAATTACTTTGTTATTTCAGAAAGAGGCTGATGTGTATGAAGAGAAACGCAAAGCAGATACCACCAACAGAACGATTTCAGAGGGTGATGTAACCACAAGCAGGTAATTCTTTTCTCGAGCAACTGAAACTGGCTTGTATTTGCCATAGTTTTATCCCGAATCATTATATATGAAAAAAAAAACAAAGAATATTGTTTTGAAAATCTTTCTCTGCTTTGAGCGTCATATACTTGATTTTGTTGGTCAGTTGACATGGTTTCTTTTGCTGTATAGGTATATAATGCACGGCTTAAAAACACGTGAAAAGAAGAAAGAGGAAGACGCGGACATGCATGTAGCACGTTCAATAATGCAAAACAGAAAGTTTAGTATATCTGGTCAGGCGGATGATGAATATGATTATGATGACGGACCTAAGAAAAAGAAACGAGGTAAAGGCGACAATGGTGCTCCTAAGTCAACCGGAAATACCCGTTTTGAAAAAGGCATATTAACCCAGAAAGAACGCTGCAACTTTTGTTTTGAAAATCCTAAGAGGCCACGTCATCTAGTTGTAGCAATCGCCAATTTCACATATTTAATGTTACCTCCGTGGCAGCCTGTTGTACCAGGACATTGTTGCATATTGCCCATGCAGGTTAGTTTTTGTCACACTCAACTTTCTTATAGAGTAAAGTACACAGATGGTCCCTTTGGTTTACCAAAATTTGAATTTTGTGCCTAGCTTTTCAAAAGTACATGGATGGTCCCTGCGGTTTGTACTTTGTAACACATTTAGTCTCCACACAACAAATTAAAGGTCATAGCATGTCCAAGTTAGAGACTAAATGCATTACAAAGTGTAAACAACAGGGACCATTTGTGTACTTTTGGAAAAAAGCTGGGGACTAAGTACGATACAAAGTACAAACCACAGGGACCATTTGTGTACTTTTGGAAAGCTAGGGACCAAATTGAAAATTTTGGTAAACCAGAGGGACCATCTGTGTACTTTACTTTTTCTTTTATTTACACTCTGGATTAATGTTGAGTGGTATTGTAATTTTTTTTTTATGTAGCATGAGTTGGCAACGAGAAGTGTGGATGATAACGTGTGGGACGAGATACGCAACTTCAAGAAGTGTCTTCTAATGATGTTTGCGAAACAAGAGAAGGAGGTCGTATTTCTTGAAACGGTGATGGGGCTCGCAAAGCAGAGCCGACATTGTATGATAGAATGCATACCTTTGCCTCCAGATGGTGGTAAACAGGCCGCTCTTTATTTTAAGAAGGTTTGTCCACTGTTTTCGTTTATTTCTGAAGTTACTTTCCTGAACATGGAATACGAGTACAAAGTGACATTATTATTAGCGTAAATTGCATTTTACGTCCTTTAAGTTTCAGCAAAATTTCAAACGTTGTCCTTTAACTAACGAAATTACAGCGAATGTCCTTTATGTTCTAATTTCTTTACAGGCGGTGTCCTTTCTCCCTAAAAAATTTCAAAAATAAAGGACAACCGCAATTAAAAATAAAGGACAACTGTTGTAAAGAAATTACAACATAAAGGACATATGTTGTAATTTCGTTAGTTAAAGGACAGTGCCTGAAATTTTGCCGAAACTTAAAGGACGTAAAATGCAATTTACCCTTATTATTAAATGTATTTTTTTATTCTAATTTTAAACCGGTTGGTGGGTAGACCTTTTGAGTCAAATGGGCTAAACAGGTCAACTTAAACATGTTAGATATGACAACCCAAAACCTGATTAATTTGCATACTGATGAAAGATTACAATAGTCTTTTGGATTTTTCATGAATGAACCAAAGAAGACAATGAGGATATTTGTTATTGTTTGCAGGCAATTGATGAAGCCGAAGATGAATGGAGCCAACACAATGCCAAGAAATTAATCGACACAAGTGTAAAAGGGTTGCGACACTCGATACCAGAAGACTTTCCATACTTCCATGTGGAGTTTGGTTTGAAGAAAGGGTTTGTTCACGTTATCGATGATGAATCGCAGTTCAAGAGCAATTTTGGCGTGAATGTTATAAGGGGTATGCTTCAGTTGCCTGCAGAAGACATGCACCGACGCAACAAATACGACTCTATCGACACCCAGAAAGAAGCTGTCGCGAATTTTACTCGAGATTGGGAGCCTTTTGACTGGACCAAGCAACTCGATTAGTATACATTCTATCTTATCTTGTTTCTTTGTTACTCTACTATTATTGTATGTGCTTTCTGTTTGTAGACGAACAAGCAAATAATTTTGATCACTTGTTAACTAAACAGACGTTGATTGGAGACTTGGTTAGGCTGTCGGAATCTTCAAACCAAGGTATGACAAGTAAGGATCATCTCGGTTGGGATCTCTGGCCATGAACCCTGAGGTACTTCTAAACTCGTGAACGAGGATTGGTTGGCGCTCGGTTTTCACTTTGATCAACTTATCTCGCGCCTAAAATGCGCATGTTTGCTCTCAGAGGTGATATAACAAATTTCAGTTATAAATGTTTTTAAACTGAAATGTAACATGTGGGTGTTTTATTTTTGTAGGTATATCCCTTTTTTATTTGTTTATGTTTGCATCTTTTACACTTAAGTATTTGTAAAGTAGCATACGATAGTTTTGTCTTAATTTATAAAATTTTCCCAAGTATAAAGAGGGTAACCGGTAGTAAATGCGCTTAACAAGCTGTTTACAAAGAATTAAATAAAAAAAACTAACAAAAAAAGGGGATTGGCCAAGAAAAAGAGGGATGCATGTGATCGGCCAACAATTTGCCATTTTAGTGTGATTCAAAACACGTTGGGGGGGGCTTATTTGCGAAATCACGCTCAATCACGCCGTGGGGGTGGGGGAGCGTTTTTGGGCGTGTTTGGGGGAGACTCACGCCGGATCACAGCCGAAGACGGGTTAGAAGAATATATTATAAAATGATTATAAAGATTATACCTAATAACTGAAACTTGAAACTTAAATGTAAAATTGGTTTTCAAGAAAGTGCGTTGTTTATGCAGTTGACTCATGCTACCACCATCTTAGCATTATGCAAGTGACTCGTACTACACTCTGAGTCATGGCATTTATGGTGTGTCAATACATTTGTGCTCTTTAAAGAAAAAGAAATGGTTACAAATTAAAGAATAAAAGATAATATATATAGTGCATGTGTTAGTATGTCTACTGCATGTGCTTTGTAAAAGTTGTCTAGCTGGAATCTTTACTCACGTTAATGGCTACACTTGTGTACATCTGTTTTGTAATGTCGCTGCTTACATCATTCTTTTAGAGATCTTTGTGTGTGCTGTAAATAGACTATAATGACGAATACTACGATGTTTGTTGTAATTATCTTAGTTTAGCAACTCAACCTACACACCTAAAGGACGAAAAAAACATTACGAGAACATGAATGCATTATGCTGAAATATGTTTCTAGCATACTCTTGTAATAACACCTTGGTGTACTAGGTTTTTACCATAAAATGTAACAAACTCTGCTGCTTAAGATCAACAATAAACCGCGATACATGACTAGAAACTGGAATCACGACTCTAGTGACAAATTAAAACGATATCACGAGACAATCTACCTGAAGTATATCGAGATCTGAGGAATATCAACATTATTGCCATCACTGTCATCACAGTTCACCACCACATCAAAATGTCGTCTGTATGCAGGGAGATCGGCTTTGGCCACTTCTTTAGCTAAACTCACCATCTTCTTATCCATCCTATCTCCATGACTCGAACCCATTCTGTTATAAAGAAAATAGCTCCCAAAAGATATAATGAAAACTTTCAGTCCTTTACTTTCTAGCCATTGAAGAAGCTCTCCTAATGTCGGGTCATCTCTGAGGATCCAACGGTCCCAAACAGTCCAGCTCAGGTCCTGGTGTTTGATCACCTTTGGCGGAACAGGTTCAGCCATGGAGAATAGAGGGGTTGCCAGGTTGACATAGGTGTTCCTATAGTCCTCTACTTTGTGACCTCCGTTCAGGACCTTGTAGAGCTCCAGGCAGACAAAACCGGTGGCCATGGCGGTTGTGGTTGCTATGGCGGGGATGATCCGGCCAGCAATGAACTTGGCCTTGAGCTTGTCAACTTCAGGGATGCTGTAATTCCGAGCTCTCATATTGGCTAGTCCCGCTATTAGGTCCATGTGATAATTGGTGTCATCATCCTAAACATTCAAAAAACCATTAGGTTCAGGTTCATACGGATCAAAACACTTCGGATTGGGTTGACTCAAAATATTTGCTGTCCAATGACTCCAATCAATTAGAAAATTTATAATTAGTATATTAACTTTTCGAATAAAAATGATTTAAGAGAATTTATGCATATAAAAAGAGTTTGGCCATTTTTGAGCCGATTCCAGGTGACTTTTTGACCCGTTTGATGCGCCATCATAAACATTCAAAAACATGATTAGGTTTGGAACCAAGGTCATCTGGCATGTAATGAAAAGAAAATGTCAACAAATGAATCATCATTTATGATTTACCTTAATTGGCTTGTATGAAAATCTTATTAATGATAAAGAGGGTTCATGATTATAATACATATAGAAAACTACATATTTCAAAAATAAAAAAATATAAAAATAATAAAGGTTAAACAGCCGGTTGCATGCTCCGATGTCAAGAAATAAATCATCATTTATGACTTACCTTAATTGGTTTGTATGAAAATACTTTAAATGATAAGAGGGTTCATGATTATAGTACACATACATATAGAAAATTACAAATTTAAAAAATATAAAATATAAAAATAATATAGGTTAAACAGCCAGTTCCATGTTCCAAACATGACGAACCGTCAACCTGTCGAAACCGAACCATCTGGGTCTCAAACCGGCAGACTTGCTTTGGTTTAGGTGGTTTGGACCTTCGGTCAGTGTTAATGGTTTATGAAGACCCCTAGTATTTATGCATTATAAATAGCTTTTTGGAGACTTTTGAGCATTTGACCCCGTTCCTTTTATGCTAGTTTTTTCTTATTGTTTTTATTTTGACCCGTTTTACCCGTGCTTAAGTAAATGGTCAACAATCATCACCTCTAAACTTAACACAGCCAGGAAACCAAGAGATAATAATAAACACATAGGGAAAGGCACAGAGAGAGGACCTTTTCAAACCGAATCGGGTTCATCCTGAAGCCTTGTGGTAGGTTCTTGTAGCACAATTTTAACCTGTTGACCAATTCATTTATTACAACAGAGTCATCAATGAATACAGTGGACATATCAGTGTCTTTATCATCGGTTACAATCTTCACACCCTCCTTGGGCTCGAAATCAGGGACCGCGACTTCACTAACAGCATCAGCAAACTTTGCATGAGACTTGACCCACTTGGGAATTGGAATGCCATAAGTCTCTGCTTGTAAAATGGATGCTGCCATAACAAAGTTAAGGTGGCTTTGGTCTTCAACAGAAAACTGCAAGGGGCGCGGGAAACGTTTTGGGGCAGACCAAAAAGGTGCCCCACTAGTGTTAACAGCATCCTCTGGGAAAGTGAAGGTGAGTTGTTTCACACGGTTAGCAAAGTAATCTTCAAACCTGAAAGAGAACATGAGATTATTGATTCATGTTATGTTTACAGGTCCATCAAGCAAAATTAAAAATAAAATAAAATAAAGCAGCTGAAAAGTGTATAGGTCGAACAGGTCAAACGGGTTGAATGTAGCCCAAAGTGTGATATAATGCATAAAACTTGAATAAAAAATATCAGAAAAACTGATTATGGTAACCCAACCGGTTTTGGCCCACACAAAAAAACACAGCCCATTTAGAAATAAGGGTCAAAAGTCACCCAAAGTGTAATCACATATTATATTATCATTGTAGTGGTATGGTATTGTTGGCCATATTTAAAAAACTTTATATATAAAACTTGAGAAACAGAGAGAAAAAAAAGGTGCTTGCTGGATCGGCCCAACCCGATTCATCTGGAACCATAGAAAATGTTAAATTGTAAGCACTGGTATAAAAAAGAAAGTTACTTTAGGCGGGCCCAAGTTATGCAGTCTATAAATGATTCACATCGCTCAGTCTCTAGGCATTCAAGCACACGTTCCAGTTTATCCCTTGCCTGTGCATCACCAGCTTTTTCCATACCAGAAATATATTCACTTGGGTTCAACAGATAAGCATTTGCTTCAGCTGGTGTCTTCTCAAGCAATTCTTCAAACTCTGACCTAGCCCAAGTCAAACAGTGGTCAATGTTGTGCGGGAAAGAATGAACAGTACACATTGGCGTGCCTTTCTCTTGTGGGTCCTGGGAGGCACCATAGTTCTCAGTCAAGTGAGGAATGACCATCTGTGTGTTACACAGGGCACCTAAAGTTCCAGACTCTAAAAGCGGTTTTTGAAAATACAAACACCTCTGATCGATATAGAGCCTTGCATTCACATTGTCAAGAGCGTTGATTACAACACTAAGATCCTCCCAGAAAGTGTCGTCAAACACATTTTCAGTATCGGGGCTGGCACGATTTTGAAGTGCTTCAATATGAAAATTTGGGTTTATCAAGGTGGCAGCAGTTGCTGCAACGGTTGACTTAGCTTGACCAATGTTACAATCTCGAAAAAGGAACTGTCTACTAAGGTTGCTTTTTTCAATAACGTCATCATCGGTAATTGTTAGCTTTCCTCCGTTACCGCAAGAAACACCCATTAAGGCTAAATTTTTCAAAAACTCGCAGCCTAGTGCTCCTGATCCTACAACGAAAACTTTAGCTTCCTCTAATTGTTTCTGCAGCTTAGCACCAAAGACTGAGATCTGAGCATCGTAACGGCTATTCAAGGGCTTCAAGTCATCGGGATCCAAGGGCTCAACAGGAAGAGACTCGAGAGAGTCAAAATAGAAAAACTGTCCACCAAAAAGAAAATAGAATGGCCCCGTTAAGTTGGATTGCACACTCTAAGCATAGAAAAGCTAAACACACAAAGTAGTCGTTTGAGATATAGGTTATCGCGGCGGGATAACCGTAATTTTCATATCATGCAGAACTGATATATATAGACTATCCTATCATTAACAAATTAACCTTTTGCAACTTGCCTAAGGAAAAAACAATTACCTAAGGAAAAAAAAAAAAACAATTTTGGGAAAAGAGTAGAGATAAATTATAAAAATGAAATAAAATTCTTTATAATTAGGTTAAAGATGTAAATAAGAAAAAGTTGCTTTACCCTAGGATAATTATTTTTGTTGCAGGCTTGCAGCTTGTATAAACTAATTATTACTTGGATAAATAATCATATGATCAACAAGAAAAAAAAAATGTTCAATAAGAAATAACTAACCTGAAGTAGTGGATGAAACTTTCCAGAACAAGCCTTAACAACTTCCTGTCCAACAATACCCCCAAACATGGCTGCCATGGGGTTCAACACAGCCCTTGCACCGAACGCAAAGTTTCTAACAATTTTCTCATCAACCCGATCAATATTTCCATCTTTCAGCATACTAAAAACCAAAGAAATCAATTTCTGAGCATCTGTTTCAGATCCAGCAACAGGATATCTCCGCAACTCCGATACAAACTTATCCAGTGCTTGAAATAACAGATGCAAGAGCAGAGGGCGGTCAAATTTTGAAAAATCACTGAGAAGAAATTCACCAGGATCTTTCAGTGCTTCTTCCAGTGGCTTAAATTGCAACACCTTTGGTTGCTTTAACTCAGTGACAATTCCTCCTCTCTTATATTCACCGTAACTTGTGGTATCTTCTTCAATGCTGAATGAATACGGTTTTGCATTTATCACCTTTCTTGGCTTCCCGTCATTTAGCTCTGACATCCCCTGAACCTCAGAGAATGTAACTAGATCTCCGTCTTGAAACTCTAGCCGTTCATCGTCAATGAATGTGACAAGTGGAGGGTTGTCATTGCTTATGGATGCAATAATGCCTGTGTGTGGATCCTCTCCGTCTAAATCGGAAACAGTGAATTTAGGACCGAAGTCACAAAACACGCTACCGAAAAGTCCACGTACTTCCGATTTTATAAAAGCGATTGGAGGCTCATGTCTATGGCAAAAGTTGTCGAATTCGATTGCTTTCTCCAAACTGATATCTGTGAATACTACAGCCTGCAGCAAGCATTGCAAATTTAAGATGTAATCAAGAAATGAACAAGTACATAAATATGAACCTATGACTGAACTCAGCGAGTAGACTAGAGTACACTTTATACCAGATTTAAGGACATAAAAGAAACAGTTTATATGTGTTTTGGATTCAAGTCATCTTAGAGATTGTGTTTCAATAAATTTCAGAAGTAATAGGCATGCAAAACTTGGTAATAAAACCCTCAAGAAAATCCGTGTTAATATGAAACCTTGATGACTATAAACGGTAATAGGCGACGACTAGTTTGTATCAGATGATGCTAGGCGGGCGTTTTTGTGCTTCTTAGAGAGGTGCACATGTGGGCTGCAAAAGAAACACCTATACCAAGAGATGAAAAAGATCACCTGAAACTCAGAGAGGTCCTCTGTAGTTAACTCAGTTGTTAATGTAGAGATGACAACAGAACTGTTCAGTTCTTGCATTTTGTTGAGAGAAGCAAGAGCTCTGTTCTTTCCCATGTCATCCTCCGTAAAAATGAAATTGCTAGATAAATCCCACAACTCGATGGTTCCTTCATCATGCAATGTCACAGACTTGACACCAGCAAGGATAAGGTTTTTTGCTGCAGACAGTGCACATAAATGCATAAATACAACATACTACACATAAACTGACAAGTAACAACTACTTCAAGATAAGAAATAGAAATCTCCCATCTCATGGAAAAGTATCGCTAATGGGCTCAACAAGAATTTCTGATGACAAACCAAAAGTTCATATGTACATGCTTCCATGAAGCCAACATAAGACCCAGATTAAGAGGTTCAGTGTTGCCTTAAAAAACAGTTTATCATCTTTTTGTAAAATAAAGACCAGAGTGTCACAGCCAATGTAAATCCAACGGTCACGGGTATCAATAATTTCAAATAAACACTTATAATTGGGTCTATTTGGGTCATGCTTTACCTGATAACGGGTCAAATCAACAAATAAAAAGCTTACCTGAAAAGGAAATGTGTCATATCATATACATATACAGTGGAAGCACGATGCCATTCTTACAATGATTATGTGTATACTCACTTCCCTCCTGGCATAACTTATTTAATCAATTGCCATAGATGACGACACGCTTTTTATTTATTTATATGTTATGTAATAACTGTTTTATGTGTAGCCCTCTCCTCTGTCATACACAAAAGTCAATTTCACAAGCGTACATCATATATGCATCAGCACACATAGCACATATATATAGCTCAATAGACTCACCGATTTCAGCACCAAGTCCCTGCATCCCAGAGACTAGAACATTGGATGCAAATAAGCGCCTCATAGTTTCCCGACCATAAACTGCAAGCTGTCGGCTATGGAGATCCTCATCAATATCTGATTTCTCATTGGTGGTACCGTTAGGGTTGTTTACCCCACCCATGGTTGCTACAGTTGAAGAAGACCCTGTGTCACTTTTAGTCCTCTTGATCAAAGATTCATCTACTACTTCCTCTCCTCCAGCTAATCTCTTTTCAGGAATCATAAAGTCTGATGCTGAATGGTTTAAACCATTCTTAGTCAAATCCCAATGAACACACGCACGAACACAGATCAATACAACAAGGTTGAAACAAAATTCACATTATCATAAGATTCAGATATCCTCGTTATTTATAAACAGAATTTAGTAAATTCACACATGCATCACTATAAATAGACAAATTAGATATAAACTCACTGAAAACACGTCTAAATTACAAAAATATAATCAAATCACACACACAGAGACAGATCAATAAAGCAACAAAGTAGAAACATAATATATCAACAAAATCATGTAAACAGAAGACTATTTTGCTAAACATCAACATATACAACAATCACAACTGTCATTTCCTGTTAAGAGATAGAGAAATTCACTCGTGCATCAATATACATAGACAAATTAGATATAACGCACTGAAAACACATCTAAATTTGTAATATATATATATATATATATATATATATATATATATATATATATATATATATATATATATATATATATATATATATATATATATAGGGGGCTGCTAGAATGAGAACCACCTCGAGTTGTAAGAACCGCGAGAACTACACCCCACGGAGCGCCGTTCGCCGTGATTTTTTTTTTACAAGTAGATGTGTATATTATAAACACAGCCGTAAAAAATCATGGCGAACGGCGCTCCGTGGGGTGTAGTTTTTTACACCACAAGTTTGGTGTTTTTAATTTTTTTTCTTTTTTCTTTTTTTTTTCACCAAACTTGTGGTGTAAAAAACTACACCCCACGGAGCGCCGTTCGCCATGATTTTTTACGGCTGTGTTTATAATATACACATCTACTTGTAAAAAAAAATCATGGCGAACGGCGCTCCGTGGGGTGTAGTTCTCGCGGTTCTTACAACTCGAGGTGGTTTTCATTCTAGCGGCTCCCTATATATATATAAATAATCAAATCACATACAAAACCATATACGTACGTGAACTGTAAATAGACCTATTTGTTAGGACCAGAACACCGATTCCACAAACACAAGAACAATCTGCAGCAAGCACACACACTCACACACTCTAAATCACAAGAACAAGAACACAAGATTTATAGTGGTTCGGTCTAATCTGACCTACATCCACTCCCACAACTAGTTCTCTTCTTTATTAGGTGCTCACGGTTTACAGACATCAATGAGAAGTATATATAGGGAGTTACAATTAGGGTTGTTGACTTTAAAGTTTACTAACAGAGAACACTCCTGCTAGCTGCAGAAGGAGTATAACACATAACACCCCTGCTAGATGCAGAAGGAGTGTAACAAAGAACACCCCTACTAGTCAAATCCTTCACAACCCAACACTATTGCAAATAACAAATGACCTAAACAAAAACGATATACGCACGTGAACTGCATGAAACCGTTCCAAAATTAAGGAAAACAACACGGATATGAAAAATCAACGTATACAAAAATCACAATTGTCATTTCCTGTTAACAGCTAAACAATTCACTCATGCATCAACATACGTAGACAAATTAGATATAAACTCCCTGAAAACATGCCTATATTGCAGAAATATAACCAAATCACTTACAAAAACCAGATCAACTGTAAATATACCAATAAAAATAGCACTTCTACCTAAATATAAACGATATACATACGTGAACTGCATTAACTGCTTAAAACAGTTGCCAATTTAAAGAACACAACACCGAAATGAAAATCAACGTATACAAATTCACAATTTTCATTTCCTGTTAAGATCTAAACCAATTCACTAACAACACCTCTAAATTGCAGAAGTAT